>NC_135540.1:102581983-103206983 GCF_045843805.1 Urocitellus parryii
TTCTTCTATTTCCTCTATTGTTATTGGTATGTTTAGGTTGTCTATATCCTCCTGGCTCAATCTGGGCAGATCATAAGACTCAAGGAATTTATCTATGCCTTCACTATCTTCTATTTTATTGGAGTATAAGGATTCAAAGTAATTTCTGATTATCTTCTGTATTTCTGAAGTGTCTGTTGTGATATTGCCTTTTTCATCCCGTATGCTAGTAATTTGGGTTCTCTCTCTTCTTCTCTTCCTTAGCATGGCTAAGGGTCTGTCAATTTTATTTATTTTTTCAAAGAACCAGGTTTTAGTTTTGTCAATTTTTTCAATTGTTTCTTTTGTTTCAATTTCATTAATTTCAGCTCTGATTTTAATTATTTCTTGCCTTCTACTTCTTTTGCTGTTGTTTTGCTCTTCTTTTTCTAGGATTTTGAGGTGAAGTGTGAGATCATTTATTTGTTGGTTTTTTCTTTTTTTGAGGAATGAACTCCAAGCAATGAATTTTCCTCTTAGAACTGCTTTCAATGTGTCCCATAGATTCCGATATGTTGTGTCTGTGTTTTCATTTAACTCTAGGAATTTTTTAATTTCCTCCTTGATGTCTTCTAAAACCCATTGATCACTCAGCAACCTATTGTTCATTCTCCAGGTGATGTTTGATTTTTCCTTTCTTCTTTTATCATTGATTTTCAGTTTCATTCCATTATGATCAGACAAGATGCATGGTATTATCTCTACCTCTTTGTATTGTCTAAGAGTTGCCCTGTGACATAGTATATGGTCTATTTTTGAGAAGGTTCCATGTGCTGCTGAGAAAAAAGTGTAGCTACTTGATGTTGGGTGGTATAGTCTATATATGTCAATTAAGTCTAGGTTGTTAATTGTGTTATTGAGTTCTATAGTTTCCTTATTTAACTTTTGTTTGGAAGATCTGTCCAGTGGTGAGAGAGGTGTGTTAAAGTCTCCCATGATTATTGTATGGTGGTCTATTAGACTCTTGAACTTGAGAAGAGTTTGCTTGATGAACACAGCTGCACCATTATTTGGGGCATATATATTTATGATTGTTATGTCTTGTTGGTGTATGGTTCCCTTGAGCAGTATGAAGTGTCCTTCTTTGTCCCTTTTGATTAGCTTTGGCTTGAAATCTATTTTATTAGATATGAGTATGGACACTCCTGCTTGTTTCCGCGGTCCATATGAGTGATATGATTTTTCCCAACCTTTCACCTTCAGTCTATGTATATCTTTTCCTATCAAATGCGTCTCCTGTAGACAGCATATTGTTGGGTCTTGTTTTTTGATCCATTCTACTAGCCTGTGTCTCTTAATTGGTGAGTTTAAGCCATTAACATTTAGGGTTATTATTGAGATATGGTTTGTTCTTCTATCCATGTTTGTTTATTGATGTTACTAAACCTGATTTGTTATCCTCTTTGACTACTTTCCCCCCTTTACTGTCCTACCTCCCATTGTTGGTTTTCATTGTTATTTTCCATTTCCTCTTCCTGTAATATTTTGCCGAGGATGTTTTGAAGAGATGGTTTTCTAGCTGCGAATTCTTTTAACTTTTGTTTATCGTGGAAGGTTTTAATTTCATCTTCTAACCTGAAGCTTAATTTCGCCGGATACAAGATTCTTGGTTGGAATCCATTTTGTTTAAGCGTTTGAAATATGTTATTCCAGGATCTTCTAGCTTTTAGAGTCTGTGTTGAGAGATCAGCTGTTATTCTGATTGGTTTACCCCTAAATGTAATCTGCTTCCTTTCCCTTGTAGCTTTTAAAATTCTCTCCTTATTCTGTATGTTGGACATCTTCATTATAATGTGTCTAGGTGTGGATCTCTTATGATTTTGCACATTCGGCGTCCTGTAGGCTTCTAGGATTTGGGATTCTGTCTCATTCTTCAAGTCTGGGAAGTTTTCTTGTATTATTTCACTGAATAGATTGCTTAATCCTTTGGTTTGGAGCTCTGTGCCTTCCTGTATCCCAATGACTCTTAAGTTTGGTCTTTTGATATTATCCCATAGCTCTTGAATGTTCTGCTCATGGTTTCTTAGTAGACTTGCTGAGCTATCTATGTTCTTTTCAAGTTGAAATACTCTGTCTTCATTGTCTGATGTTCTATCTTCTAAGTGATCCACTCTGCTGGTAGTATTCTCAATTGAGTTTTTTAGTTGGTTTATTGTTTCCTGCATTTCTAGTATTTCTATTTGTTTGTTTTTTATTACCTCTATCTCCCTGTGAAATTGATCTTTTACTTCCTGGATTTGTTTGTCAATGTGATCTTTCATTGTCTGATTTTGCTGTCTCATGTCTTCCTTGAGACTCCAGATCATCTGAAGCATGTATGTCCTGAGCTCTCTATCTGACATTCCATCTGTTGCAGCTATTACCTCTTCTAAAGTTGAGTTGACCTGCATTGCCTGTGGTCCTTTCTTTCCTTGTCGTTTCATACTGCTGGCGTTTCTTTCTGCTTGGTGAAATTGTTGTGTCTTTGATATTTTCCCCCTCTATTTATTTATATTGCTCTTGTATAGTTGAAAAATCACCCTTGCAGGGCAGGTAGTGGCTGTGATCCTCCTCCAATTAGTGTGATCCGTCTACCATGCTGGCAGGCCCTAGGTCTGCTTTGCTGGTCGGTCAAAGGTCCACCTACCCAGCAGGCACCAGGGGCACCTGTGTCACTCCATAGGTTGCTGGGCCTAACCTCCCGATGGGTTGCAGGTTGGCCTAGCTTGCAGGCACTGGGGGAGGGGCCGGTTCCGCCCCTCAGCAGGCTTTGGGCCCACTCTGCTGGTGTTCACAGTCCCCCGCCTACCTGCAGACACTGGGGGAGGGGACGGGCCTACCCTCAGCCGTCCGCCGGACCTGTCCTTGTGGGTCCGGTCTGCGTTCCCCGCCGGCGCGTGTAGCTGCTGTCACTTGGCTGGTTGCTGGTCCTGACCCGCCCGCCCGTGGCTTGCAGGTTCCCCTCGCTTGCAGGCACTGTCTTTAACATGTATTAAGGGGTGTTCAAAGATTCCTACAATGAAAGAAAAACTTTAGAACAACGAAATACTATTTTTCCCCTATAAGATTGTAAAGATTAGAAAATGTATATTACATAGTAAGGAAGAAGAAAAAAACTAGCAGTTTCAGTAATTATTGGAGGGAGTATATGTTGTTATAATCTCTTTGTAGGGACTATACTTAAAAGTAATAACTATTAAAATTTTAAATCTATATGTACTTCAGCCCTTTAGCCTTCCATGAAGATACTTGTTCTTCAAAAATACTATACATGAGGCCTGGGATGTGGCTCTGTGGTAGGGAACTTACCCAGCATGTGTGAAGCTCTGGGTGCCATCCCAGCATCACCAAAAAAAATTAAAAAAAAAACTATACATGAAAGCAAAAAATGAATTCCAAAGGATATTGATTGCAATATCATCATAACATAAACAGGATATATTACAAATGACAAGCAATATTTGGAGAACACTGTGTCCAAGATTCTATACTATTACTAAAAGGGACAGAGTATCTCTCTATGAAAAGATGTCCAAGTTAGGTTAAGTGAAAAAAAAGGCTGAATAGTGTCATGGCAACACTTCATTATTTGTTCCCATTACCAGGTAAGCAAGGCCACCTCTAGGGCCCAGAACTCTTTACACAATCAAAGAAACCCACCTTCAGGCAGCCGGTCAAGGCAGTGTGGGTAATATCAGAATGTCTGATAAGGATTAAAAGGAAAGTCAAACTCCTCAGGCAAGTAACTTAGTGTTCTAAAATTTCCATGTCATTGTACCAAAAATACACTAAGGTTTGATCTTGCTCAGAAAGAAGAGATGGCTTGTTGGATAGGCCCTAAAACAGTGTCTTGTTTTATAATAAAAAATAAATGAAATGAAAAAAAATGTAAAAGTCTTTCTAATTGATAGAAATATGCAACCAAATACTAATTATCAATAGTTCTTCAATAAATTGAACCAAAGATACAATTTAAATAACCAGCCCTTTTCAAAAAACTTCAACTGTCTTCTCTCATTACTTAATACAATCTTTTTTTTTTTCCTCCTGCTTTAAGAAAATGCTTTAACTTTCCTTCACTAAAACTCAGGTATCAAATAGCTTGTCCACAGCTCCCTGGGTGCTAGCTTAGGGCAGCAGCTATCAGAGTTCATTGATTTGCTGCTAGCAAATTGGAAGATTTAATGGTGTGACTTCTGTGTGTTGCTAGTTGATCAGGTCTCACTGGGGTCTCTACAAATGGGAAAAGAATTGCTTCCTGCTAATCCCAGGCAGCAGCACTGCATTCACCTCCATTTCCTCGCTGATCTTAAACAGAAAGAAGACTGAGAAAGATTATGTTTCATTCCCCCACTGCGTCGACATAAAACCCAATTGCCATCCCTTTCTGATCAACAAGACGTTACCTTGGCAACTACTTTGTACAGGTCTGATTCTCCCCTCTTTGAAGCTCATCATTTGTGTAAAAGTTATGTTGCCTCTTAATGACAACAAGGACATGTTAGCCAGGCTGACTGCTTCCCTGGTACCTCCAAACAAAAGTTATAAAGCTGGCAGCCCCAGGACCAAATTCAACACTCAGAAATGTTTGGCCCACACAAAACTTTTGGTTTTGTTGATTTTTTCTATTTCATTTTATTTCTTTATTTTTGGTGTGATATTGAGGATAGGACTAGGCAAGTACTCAATTACTGAGGCACACCCCAGCCCTTGTTGATTATTTTTTTTGTTAATGTGGGACAACATTTGCAAATCAGAAGATTTGATATAAAAATCTAAATTTCTAGGTCTCTTTAAAATCGTTGAGAACTGAAGTCACCAGGCACACATTCTTGACAACCAGCTATAGCTTATAATTGGTTGCTGCCCTCCACTCAACCCACTTTTGTTGATTAGACTACCTGGTGGGCATTTGGGCAGTGACTGCAGTTCTCAAATACATGCCATTTTTTAAAAATGAAAATACTTAGAACTGAACAATAGTTGTTTTCAAGCTATTTAAATTTTTAAAGAAGTCTCATTTCTTCAAAATTCAGCAGAATTTCAATTCACCAAGTATATTCTCAGGTACATAAGATTTTCCAACATTATTTTTAACTTTCAGAAAAGGCAAAGTTAGGGAGGGAAGTAATTTACGTCTTTTGATCAGTTAAGGTAGCAAGAGTGGGGAAATTGGTAGGGAAGAGAGTAGTCCACAAACTTGAGTATGCTTCAGAACTACATAGAGGGATGGCTGAACACCAAATTCTGGATTAGACTTTCAGATTTAGTAGGTTTGGGAAGCAGGTTGTAGGTGTGCTGAGAATTTGCATTTCTAACACTGTACAGTCACACAGAGGCTACTGATCTGAAAACCCCACGTGGAGAATCATTGAGTTCTCACTGCATCAAATATATCTGTAAATAGACTGAAGCCAAACACAGGAGAATTTTACTTAGGCTTTCACAAAACAGCCCATCGCTGTGCTTTTCACTTCATGTTTCATAGATCCAAGCTTTTTTGAGCTGATGCTCCTGGTAATCACTAAGAGAACCAAACACAGATGGAAGAAGGGAAAGGTTTAAGAAAGTGGACCACTCTTTTAAAGCTTTAGCACAAATAGAACGCACATCATTTCCACTCACATTTCATTGGTGAGAGTGAGTCACATGATCATTTCTAGACACAAAGGATGCTGGGAAATGTAGTCCCTGGCTGGGCAGCTACTTCCCAGTAAAAATTCTATAAGATGGAAGGGAAAACACACATTTTTGTGGACAACTATCCCTGTCCACATCAGCAGCCATGAGTGTGGCTTACTCTTAACCTTCAGTGATTTCCTTTCCTTTACTGAAGACCTTCTTCCTTCCTGTTGCCTATCCAAACCCCAATATTCTTCTAGTTATCTTTCAACTACATCAAAATTCTCAATAAAAATGTCAGTCTTTTATCTTAGTATGTAACTAAAATAACTTTTACCAAATAGTTGGTTATTTCCTTGGGAATATTTTTAATAATCATTATAATTTTAAAGAACCAGATTTGTTCTTTTCTAGTTAATCAAAAGAAAAAAAATGAACTGAAGGCATTTTGAAAGTTTTGAATAAAAGGCTTACTAGAGTCAAGTATCACATCAGATTTGTTTCCAAAAACTAAAAAGTAAATAAATAATGAAAGACACATAAAATAATTAATATCTCAACACTATAATCTCACTATCCACGTTGTGGTGAATTAATACTGTGTAAAGTCCACTTTAGCTCCTGGGATCTAAGTGAGCTATAGAGATGGTTTATGGGCTTCTAAAATTAATTAAAATTGAGAGTGTGCAATAATATGAAGAGTGACTCATTTACCATTGCAAGTAACAGAAAACTGACCCAGACTAGCTTAAGCAAAAAGGGAATTTATTGTCTCACCTAAGAAGAAAGATTCAGAGGCAGACGTGGCCAAATCCTGAGTTCATCCAAGGTCAACAGGAGTATTTTTCTACACTTCTTGATTTTGCATCTTAAGAGAATGGCAGCAATGGTTCTAATCCCTAAACCTTTTAGGTCTGGCAAATAAAATCGGGAGTTCCTCCATGAAAGAAACATCACTGTGGCTCCCTTGGTCATTATCGGGCCATATGTTCATCCTTAAATTAATCAATGCAGTCAAGAGGAACTAATCATAGGTCTCATGTGTGGAATCACTTAATCCAAACTGACTGAGTTCAAAAAAGTGGCTCCTAGAGGGGATTTGGGATACAGTTACTGTTATAGTTTGCATAAGTGTTATGGTTTGGATAAGTGTAACACAAAGGTCCATGTGTTATGGGCTTGGTCCCAGGTAGCACATTGGGAAGCATGGTGAAACCTTCACCACACCGGGCCTAACAGGAAATCTTAGGTCTTAGGAGGCATGCCATCAAGGGGGATTGTGGGACCCCAGTATGGTCCTCTTCTGTTTTGTTTCCTGTCCCTGTGGTGAGGGCTCCACTATATGCCTCCACATAATGTGCTTCCTTTGTCAGAGACCCAAAGCCATAGTCACTCCATCTTGGACTGGAACCTGCAGAAACATGAGTCTTTTCTCTTTGTAATTTAATTGTCTCAGGTATTTCCTTATAGTGATGGAAAACTCACCAACACAGTTACTATTAAGGTTTGAAGAGGATCCATGCCCCACCCTAGTTGAGAGAAAGGCCCATGAACCAAGTAGAGAAGGCTAACCAAGTAGATGTCAGGCTTCAGATCTGTTAACAAAGCTTGCCAATTCTTAAATTAGATGAGCCTACCCTACAACAGACATGCAGACTTCCATGGGAGCCTGGTCCTATAAGATTTAGAGACTGCAGAAACAGATAATGAGCTCCACAAACTGATAGATGACCAAGAGAAAATAGCAGCTTGCTGAGTCTTCATGCCTGAGCCGTTAATTCAGAAACCAGAGGAGGAGTGATGAGAGGTGAAGAAAAGACAAACAGATACACATAGAGAGTAGAAGGTGGGGTCAGGTGGTTCAGCCAATCCCTGATGGGGGAAGACTGACCCAGAGCTAGCTCAGCCCATTTATTATACAGGTTTCATCAAAAAGGTTATTTGTGGGAAAGTTTCAGCAAAGCAGGCACTCTGAAGGACACAGGACTGGCAAACCAATAGGGTCATCTTGTTTTGCTCAGAAACCTATATCCCTGGGAGTTGCTGTCTGAACTCAAGTCCTCAACTGATAACTCTGGTTTTTGCACAGAGTTTTCTCAGGCTGGCATCACTAGAGAAATTGGGTCATCTTGACCTGCACTTTTGCACAGACAACTCCCAACACAAACACAGCCACAAAAGAGTCAGAGGCCATGATTTGATTTAAATCACCACTCTCCACAGCAGCTGAGTTTAATATGCTCAGTCACTGCACCTAAACTCATGCATAGGTAATCACTTTTCCTCTCTTGGGGAGATAAGAAAAGAGGGCACAGGAAACAGAGGAGCTACAAGTGCTGTCATAATGAAGTCCAACACGCAAAGATAGAGCTCGAGGAATGTCTCCTCTCAACATTTAACAGGATAGTATAAGAGTGGTGACAGAAACAACAGATATCCACTACAAATACAAAGTGAGGCTTACTTTAAGACAGATATGGTGGTGCATGCCTGTAATCCCAGCTACTGGGGAGGCTGAGACAGGAGGATCACAAGTTTGAGGCCATCCTGGGCAACTTAAAGAAGAAGAAGAAGAAAGTGAGACTCATTTTGAAATGCACAGAGTAAAACATAGGCATCTAAAGGCATAGGCATCTATTCCTCAACCTTTTTAGTTATGAAACTAAGTTAATCCAACCTGCTATGAAGATGCCACGATTCCTTTTAGATATTGGGCTGCACAATGGTTGCTCTTTTCTGATTTAGTGTTTTTCTATAGATGAAGAATCACCAAGTGTCGTAGTTCAGGTGGTTATAACACAGTACCAAGGTCCAGGTGGCTCATAAACAACAGAAGCTCATTTCTCATGAATCATGGTGCCATAGTAATTAGTAAGTGGTGAGGGTCCTCTTCCTAGTTGCAGATTGCAAATGCCTTGTATTCTCAGATGGAAAAGGGGGGTAAGCTAGTTCTCTGGACTTTTTATAAGGGCACTAATTAATTCCATTCATGAGGACTCCACCCTCATTATTAGCTCCCAAAAGCTAATGATCAGCTACCATGACACAGTGCTTAGGATTTCAGCATAAGGGGGGAGGGGGAGGGGACTCAAACATTCAGTCCAGAGCACCAAGTTTAAAAGTATACTTTCTTTTTGTTGATTCCCTGTGATGAAGGAAGAATGAGTAGCTAGAAGAATTCAGTTGCAAGCTTAGGAAAGAGACTCAAACAAGGTAAAGGAGAGATTCATATGAACCTGGACCTGGTTCTGAAATATAAGCTCCATGAAAACAGGGTCCTTTCTCCCTGCTCACAAATGTATCTTTCTCCAGTGCTTGAATGAGGTCTCTGGCATATAAGTAGATTCTCAATAAACATTTGTAAGATGAACTAGGAGAGATAATTTTTGAATCAGAAGACAAATCTCTTTGGGGATTATAGTGGCTACCGAAGTACAGAGTCAATTAGGATCTAAAATTTAACTTGACCCTTATTAAAACAACCCTAATTCAGGCTGGTTAAGGGTTATCCCACTGACCTAGAAGAGATCAAAAATTAGAAACCAAAAATTATCCAAAATGATGAGAATCTTGAGGAATTTAATAATTCCCAGTAATAGCTGTCCACTGACACCACCTGAAAAAATTTTTGAATAACCTCATACCCAGAACCTACTTTCACAGATTCTGCCCTAGGTATCCATACTTTGCAACAACAATGTAGTCGTCAGCTTCACATTTACTACAAGAAAATACATGAGGCAATTAACTTTATGAGGAAAAATACATTTAGCCCACAGTGTTGGAGGTTCAAATTCCAAACAGTGACAAAGGCCTGGGTAGGGTTGATTCTTGCCTGCATCACCTCAGGGTACTGGATGTCAATGGGTCAGAGCCAGTCACCCAAGGGAGCAGAAAAAGACTGCCAGAGTTGGATCCCACCATGCCTTTCCAGAGCCTGGTCCCCAGTCCTGTGACCTAAGGACCTCCTCATTCGCCCACCTTAAAGTTCCACAGTACTTCCCAATACCAACTCTGGAAACCAAGCCTTTATATGTGGGGCTTTGGGAGACACTCATCTAAACTTTCTCAAGGAGAAATGTAAAATTGTAAAGTCCTGGAGGCCCAATCTAATTCACTTTGTCTCCCTAGGGTGCCTAACACACTGCCAATGTTTTGTGACTAGAATCAAATAAAGAAAACAAATTCTCAGACAGATGTACAGGACAAACCACTTCCTGGTCACCAAAGTCCCCTAGAACGCCTGGACCGTCAAGGAGAGATAGTAGAGTGACACCTTCTACTTGTATACCCAAACCTGTTTTATCACCATGTTTGCCAAAGAACGAGCGCTAGATGAGTTGCACTGTCAACCTCAACTAAGACTCTCAAAAAGGCTTTGCCCAAACAGACCACGTAAATTTTGTTTTCAAAATGTTTCCTATTGGACCCAACAGTCCCTCGCAGCCCTGGGGCTGGGATGCACTGGGTGGATTTGCGGCCATGCGCACAAACAGCACCTTCCCTTTGCAGAGGCAGAACACTCCACACGGTGGACTCATCCAGCTGCAGAAGCTTTCCTTAAGTGGCCCTTCCAACAGCACTGAGGGGTAGGGGCCCAAGCAATTACCCTCTTAGCTGCATCTCGCAGGAACCCCTGGCTCTTAGAAGGAGCAACGCGGTTCTGAGCAGCCCCTCCTCCGAGTGTTAACTAACGGCCCCTTAAATGCCTCCGGTAATGGGTCTCTCGGAACTTCCCTTAGGAGGCCATGCCAGGGGCTAATAGACATAGCTGTCAGGGAGGTTTTGATGCTGCTGCGCGCTTCCATTTTCTTTTCTGCAGTTTCAGCTCCTTGCTCCTAATTACCTCCCCCTGGATTGCCCCGCGCAGGATCCCAGCCTGGCCTGCCTCTCTGACCCAGGTTCATCCTTCGAAACAGCCGCTGAAAATGCAGCCTCAAGCAACCCGACCTTCCTGGGAAAGAAGCCACTCAGAAGTAGGCGGACTCCGACTCCAGGACAAGTCCCAGGAGCTGGCCCACCGCCTTGCCTGGGTCTCCTACAGATCACCTTGGGGAGCTCCAGCCAGTCACCACCAACCTCCTGCTCCTCCAGCCTCCTCTGCCTGCCTGCTCTTTGGGATGTGGCTGTTCCTCCAGCATCTGGGGCCCAGCTGAGAAAGGGGGAGCTGTGGTACCACACCAAGGGGCCATGACATTAATTACTCTCCCTTGCACCAAGGAAGGCGTGAGGGCTGTGCCCCACAACGCACTGTGGAAATGGAGTCCAGTCAGCCCCAGAGCTCCAGGCTGCAAACCAGGGGGAGTTCTCACTCAATTCCCTCGCTCCTCCTGTGCCTTTTAACTAACTTTGAAATTCCTCTGGCTGCTGGTGGTGTCTCCGTGCTGTTTCCAAGGGCTGGAGCCCCACACTGATTTATTTGGTAACCATTGCAGGAATTTCAGAAAATGAGAACCAGAGGAGGAAGCAGGCTTGGAGTAATTAAGATGATTTGTTACACATGATTCAGATAGGCACAAAGGGGTACCTGAATGCCCAGAGAATATAAGATCAAAGGAAGGCAATCCCCAAAGTGGGAGCTTGGCTCCAAAGGAAAGCAGGCAGTCTGAAGGTGGCTGCATAACTGACAGATTAAAATACCTCTCCCTATTTTTATCTTCTCCCGGAGATAAAACAGAGGGAGATAAATTTTTTTTAACTCTTACTTTCAGCAGTCAGCTTACGGAAAAAAAATTCAAATGTGCATGCTGTATTTCCAAGTTCACAAGATCTCCCCACCTGAAATAATTTTTCAGGGGAGAGCAGTGCTATTTAAGCTCCGGGAAACCAGTGGAGAGAGTGCATATTCCTAAGAAAGCACATGCTCTTTTCGAGCTTGTTAGTGGCTCTTAAAAATCCTCTTTGTGATGGGAGCTCGCTAGCCTCCTCCCAGGTGTGGAATGTGAAATCAGGTAGGAGAGGGTCAGAGCCAAACACATGGGTTTCAGTGAACGTGAATCCCCAACCACCTTTCAAACCCCTGAAAGATATTTTGCTGTGTGTTTCTCTTTCCCAGCGATGTTGATCATAAAGGACACACCGTGGTGTTATTTTCCTACACTATTGATGCCACAGAACTTCTGCTTTTTTGCCTCAATAAATACATTCATCTATCATTCCCTCTAACTTTGTGGTCCTCAACGAACCTGCAGCACAACATTCCGGCTCCCGGCTATGTCATCCAGAGTTCCTCAGAAGCTCAAGTTCCAGTGATTTGGGAACTTGGCAATGCAGGGACAGTCCTAGAACTAGAATCCATGGGTCTGAAAACATGGAAACAGAAGAAGCCTTTGTCACCTCCTTGTTCAGCCCCTTTCTGAAAAGTGACTTCAAGATGGATTCCCCTCCTCAAATAGAATTCTGCCTATCTGTCAAGAAAACTTGAAGTCTGAGTAATACAGAGAATACAGAGGGGATACTATGGTTGGCATCTACAGCACACCCAAAAGATCAGTGCCATCCTGATAATCAGTTTTTAAATGGAAGACCTAAGGAGGGTTGGGGAGGGTAAGTCACTTACATCTCCTGTCACAGATCTAGCAAGTGAGGGACAGAGGGTTCTCTCTAGTTTCTGTGAATAAATGCCTGCTCTCCTTCAATGCCTGAGCCTGCATTTATGCACGACTTCAGAGTTGCTGTGAAGATTAAACCAAGCAATCAAGCACCCAGTAGGAATTGTCTCATGAAATGGACTTCTTGCAGAATCGCCTGGCCTGCATGTTTGCGTTGTCTGGGAGACTTTGCCTCTGCTCTGAATAGAGTCTTTATCTAGGGAACTGTTTCTTGGATGCTGACTTTACGCCAAGCCCCTGGAGGCCTACACATCACAGATAGGAATGCATGCGGCAGAGATACTGACCATGATTATGAAGATAAGCAAGTTAACTTGCACCCCTTTGTTCTGAGCAGAACATCCCTAACATTCCTTCTCCCATCAATCATTTCCAGACATTTAAAAGTCCCCAGCCATTCTCCCATCCTCCAGAAAAGCAGGCCATGATGACTTCTTAGCTCCCAGGGATAGAGACATTAAGGGACTTTTCCCTGAGCCAACTTAAATGGAGTGTTCCTCGTGGTGGGGTGAGAGGGTGTGGACAAAATGGCTGCGCCCACGTTGTGCCAGCACTTCTCAGGCTGTGTAGGGCGTACACAGTGTGCCTGGGGAGCCTGGGGCATGCAGATGGCCTCAGCAGTGTGGGAGGACCTGAGATTCTGCATTTCTAACAAGCTCCCAGGAGATGGGCATGCCGCTGGTCCTGGTATTACATGGATCTCTTTTTCATTGTAAACTCTTTGATTTTTGTATTTGGACAAAGAAATTCTGTAGAGAGTAGAGGCCCTGGCCTCACTGCACTGAACACTGCCAAATTCAGTCACCTGGGAAAGAGACCTCCAGACCCCAGAGAGAAAGTGCCTCATCCTCTGTGGAACTGGCACTTCTGCAGGTGTCACATGAGTAGTCTCCTGGACATCAGGGACCAGCCAGCTGGAAACGCCATGAACAAGGCAGACAGGCGGACATAGGGGGCATCAGCTGACACAGGGAAATTCTTCCTTGTGACCCACCTGCAGGCATTTCTTTTTGACTTAGCTATGAACCCAAGGAATTCAAAGAAGGGTCAAGTGTCCCCTTCATATCTAGCAAGTGAGGGACGCTGGGGTCTCTGTAGCATTCATAATGAATCAGTGACCCTCACCCTGAAACCGGCTTGGGGGGCCTGTTAGAAATCAGCCCAAGACTTCCAAGGGGCAGATAAATCTTGAGGAGTAAGAGTTGGAGCTTCAAGGTCCAGTGGCTCTTCTTTCAAGAAGTTTCCCCTCCATTGAAAATATGGAGGATCTAGGAAGAGATACGTTTCTGGTGCCTGGTGTGAACATGGAGCTTAAAAAAAGAAAGAGGGTTAGTTCTCAGAAATCTGGTCCCTCAGTGTTGCTGATGGACTTGAGTTTGCCAGTGTTCTGGCTAAAGAGTGGGACAACCCAACTTAAGAAAGCACAAAACCAGGCGAGGTGGCGCATGCCTGTCATCCCAACTGCACTGGAGACACAGAGGAGGATGGAGGGCAGCCTCGGCAGCCTAGAGGGACCCTGTCTCAAAACAGAAAATAAGAAATGTCTGGGGATGTAGCTCAGTGGTAGAGTGCCTCTGGGTTCAATCCTCAGTACAGGGTGGAAAAACAGAGAGAGAGAGAGAGAGAGAGAGAGAGAGAGAGAGAGAGAAGTTGTTAAAAAAAATTATAAATGTGAGTTCAGCCAAACATCCTGATTTAGCACCACCAGCAGAGGAGAGGGCAATGTCCACCATCCCTGCCTCTAGCAGGACTTGAGCCATGGGGATTCCTCAAGGTCATCTCCCTAAATGGAAATCAACTCAAGCCCCGATCCTCCCTAACAGCATAACTATTTAGCACACATTTAGCCAACTATTAATTAACGCCGCCTCCATGGAGAAAGAGGCCATGGTCAGACCAGTCTTTAATGAGCATCCTAGTGCCTGGCCAGACTTTGAGGGAACACACATATTGAGATATTAGTTGAAGCTCAAAAACAATAGATGCCTGCGCCCTCTAAGTAGCTCATGTGTTACAGATCTGACAAGTCTCATTGATTTAAATGGCTAGAGCACTGCTTGGATTTTAATCTCCTTCACCCTTATACCAAGGAGGTCGCTGTTTAAACGCTTTTACTTAATAATGTAAACACCTGTCACACGCCAGGGGCAAAGCTATTAAGGAGAAGGATTATTTAAAGCCACACTCCTGAATACAACATGGCTATTATTGTCTTCTCCTCGGTTGCCAGGGTCTGAGCAGGACCTGCTTTCTTAGGAGCACAAGCAGTGGCTCAGTCACCTAGTGCTCTCCTCCCCACTGAGGTCTGCAGAGCTTTCTCTGCAAACAGGATGGCCATCTGCTCACTGCTGTCATCTGAATGTCCCCAAATATCTGAATGGCCATGACTGTTGTAATCAAAGCTTGTGTCTGCCAAAGTCCCTTGTTAAAATGGAAAGCTGTTTCTGTGAAGGAATAACCTTTATCCTGGTAGGTACAAGACACAAAGTATTGTCTGCAAGTAGGTCTCATCTACCTACAACGATCCTATAAATCAGTGCCATTGTTAACCCCATAACCTGAAGCCCAGAATGGTTAAGTAACTTTCTCAAGGACACATAGTATTTTGCAGGAAAAAGATTCAAATCTAGGACTGACTTCAGAGCTTGTAGTTTGAAGCACTGTGCCCTTGCCATATGTCTCTCGCTGCATGTGGATGTGTGTCATAAGGACCATTAGTTTACCGTCTAACCTTGTCACCTGGCAAGGTGAAAGCCCAGAGGAATGGCACAGAAGAGAGTAAAAAGGGAGGGGGACCTACCACACTGCTAGACAGAAAGGGTCTGAGGGTGTGCCCTCATCCAGGACTGAGGTCTTGGGAACAGAATATGGGCATCAAGAGGACCAGGAGTTAAGCCAGGCACCATGGTGCATGCTTGTAATCCCAGCATCTTAGGAGGCTGAGGCAGGAGTATTGCAAGTTCAAAGCCAGCCTCAGCAACTTAGGAGGCCCTAAGAGACCTATAAAGACCCTGTTTATAAATAAAATATTTAAAAGGGCTGAAGATGTGGCTTTGTGGTTAAGCACCCCTGGGTTCAATCCCAGGTACCAAAAAAAGGTAGGGGGCTGGACCAGGAGTTAGACCCAGAAAGGCACATAAGATGTCAAGCCCAGAGATGTGAGAGCACTGCCCATAACCTCGTTTAGTGGAAAGTGTCTTCTACCTCCTGTTCTCTTCTGTCACTCAAGCTGCATCATGGCCGGTAGCAGGGGACCCAAGATGCCAAAGCACAGCCCCTCCCCCACCTCGCCTGCCATGTCTTCTGAATGTCACTGCAACTTTTGGTCTTAGCCAAACCCCGGGTCAGCGTGGGCCTTCCACAGCATGCAAACCTGATGTCATCTAACCAGATGTTGGTTAATTCTTTGACCCTAGGGAGGAAGGCACACTCGTGGGACCACACATATCCCAATAGTCACAGGTCCTTATCCAAGCTACTGATCAGATATTGGTGTGGTTTATTGAGACCATTCTTCTGGGCTCAGAACACAAGTCAGTGGTAGCATTCTTGCCTAGCATGCTCAAGGCCCTGGATTTGAACCTCAGTACCAAAAAAAAAAAAAAAACACTCCTGTCTATTAGCCTATTTTAATGATGAAAGTCAATCTCTTTGGCTTGATCTCAGTTCCTTAATTCAAGAGTACTTTAATAAATAAGCCCTTTGTGACAATACAGAACAAGAAGAGAGAAAATGGTTCATTTATTTGACAAACATTTACTCACCATCTTCTCTTACCAGACACTGCCCTTGGTACTCTGGATGAAGTGGAGAATAGGCACTTCACTGTTCCTGCCCATGTGGAACTTGCAGTTGTAGGAGAGAAAGAAATAAGTTCAGTCTTTAAGGGGAGAAGCAAAGAGTCAAGGTTGGAAAGGGGAAAAGTCCAGGCAGTGTTTCTCCAAGAGCGGTGCCCAACCCAGCCCAGCATCCCCAAGATCTTGTTAACAACAGCGGCCTTCATGCCTCTTCCTGACCTACTGAATCCAAGACTCTGGTTATGGGCCCCCAGAAATCTGTGTTTCAACAGGCCTTCCAGATGGTTGTCATCTGTGCTGAGGTTTAAGAACCACTGAGGCAGAAAGTGAGGGTGAACCTACTTCTCGCCATATGCAAAAAATAACTCAAAATGGATCAAAGACCTAAATGTAAAGTGCAGAACTATGAAATTACTAGAGGAAAACATGGGGAAGCCCTTCAAGGCACTGGTTTTTTTTTTTATAAGTACAAGCAAATAAAGCAAAAACTAAGGGCTATGTCACACTGAGGAACTTCTGCACAGCCAGGAGAACAGAGTGAAGAGAAAACCAGCACAACTCGAGAAACACGTGCAGACTTCATCCAACAAGGGCCTGATTTCCAAGGTGAATATGGAACTCACACAACTCAACAGCAAAACTGTAGAAACAGCCCTATTTTTAAATGGGCAAATGCTTTGGGGTAGAATAGACATATCTCAAAAGAGGATATACAAATGGCCAACAAGTACATGAAAAAACGCTCAGTATCACTAATCATCTAGGAAATGAAAACCAAAACAATGAGATATTATCTCACCCCGGTTACAATGGGCCTAATTGAAAAAACAAAAAAAATACCAAATGCTGGTTCAGATGCAGGGAAGGAAACCCATATACACTATAAGTGGGAATGCAAATTAGCACAGCCACTATGGAGAACAGTACAGAGGTTCTTCAAAATAGAACTATCATATGATTCAGCTATCCCATGACTGGGTATTCATCCAAAGGAAATGAAATCGATGTATCAAAGAGATACCTGCATTCCCATATTTCTTGTGGCACTATTCACAGTTGCAAAGATATGGGATAATCAAAGTGTCCATCGACAGATGAGTGGACAAAGACAGTGTGGTGCTATTCAAAGTGGAGTATTATTCTGTTGTTAAAAAAAAAAAAAAAGGAAATCCTGTTTTGGGTTTTTTTTTTGTTGTTGTTGTTGTTGTTGCTGTTGTTGTTTTGTAGCAGCGTGGGTGTAACCCAAGGACAATATGTCAAGTTAAATAATCCAGGAACAGAAATACAAATATTGCATGTTTCCACTCATGTGGGACAATTAAAAAGTTGATTTCAAAGAAACAGAGAGTAGAAGAGTGGTCACTAGAGGCTAGAGAGGGGAGAGGGATAGAAGGTTGTAGTGTAACAGGTTCCAAACTGCAGGAGTAGCCCTCGTGTTCTACCACACAGTGTGATGACTGCAGTTTACATCTTATTAGATGTCGAATAAAGAGCTAGAAGAGGTGAATTCAAAGGTTCCCAACACAAAGAAATGACAAAGTTTTAAGGAGCAAAAAATGATAATTATCCCTGATTAGATCATCATGCATTATATTCATGTATTAAACTATAATACTGTATCCCATAAATATGTACAGTTATTATGTGACTAAAGTTTTTTTAAAAGAAAGTGGGGGGTGGAAAGGAGCTTTTTCTTTTTCTTTTTTTTTTTCCTTCTTCTTCTTTTTTTTTTTTTTGGTACAAGAGATTGGACTCAAGTCCACCTCTGAGCCACATCCCCAGTGCTATTTTGTATTTTATTTAGAGACAGGATCTCACTTAGTTGCTTAGGGCCTCTCTTTTCTGAGGCTGGCTTTGAATGCATGATCCTCCTGCTCAAGCCTCCTCAGCCACCGGAATTACAGGCATGTGCCACTGTGCCCAACAGGAAGGAGCATATTTACCTAAGAGATCAGAAGAGGCCTTTCTGATATTCAAACTGAGAACTGAGGAATGAAAAGAGATACATCAAGCAAAGCCAAGAGAAAAACATTCCAGGTACTGGAAAGAACAGGTACAAAATTCCAAAAGTGAAATTTATGGTCCAGGAATAAAAAGTAGAAAAGTTGGCTGGAACATAGTTGTTGAAGAAGCTATTGCCAACAGAGACCAGATCATGCAAGGACTTATAGACCTCAGTGGGAAGCATGAATTATTAATTCACATAAATGCTCTAATGAAATAAACATGATCCTATGAGAATTTATAGCACAAAACCCTGACCTAGATTGAAGGTGAAGGAGGGCTTCCAGAGGGAGTGACGTTTGAGGTAACATATGAAGGGCAATGCAAATCAACTAAAGGGATAGAGAAGCCATCATGTGCCAAGGCCCTGAGGCAGCAAAGAGCATGACACATCAGGAAATTTGTCAAAGACTTTAAAATAGGCAAAAAATGATTACTAAATGTTCTAATGCATCTTATATGGCTGTCTGTGCCTTTCATTGTCTTTGACCTATTTTTCAACTATTTCAAGTTGTAGAAAGCTAAGAGTAATGCAAATGATTTTTGTCCTTAGAAATACAAACTAATTTTCCTAGTGAAATGCAACTAATTATTGCCTGTGACTATATCTAGTTTTACATGTCTTAACAAATTCAGTTCAGCATTTCCTAATTGTCTTTGTGTGTGTGTGTATGTGTGTGTGTGTGTGTGTGGTGTGGTGTGTATGCACACATATTTGAACCAGTTATGTCATATTACTGGTTCTTTCATTAATCAGTGAGTTTAAAAAAAAATCTTTGGATACATGTTCATTTAATATTTTTCTGATGGTTATGATTTCACCTTTTTAACAAATATTTCTTTAGCAACTTATACAAGAAATTGCAAACAGTCAGGATGGTAATAGTCTGCCAGATAAAACAATACCCCCGAATTAAACTTGAACTCAGACACACAATATGTTTTATAAATGTCCCAAATACACCAGAAGGACATATTCATACTACAAAGTATTTGTTATTTAACAGAAATTCAAACTTATCTAGGCATCCTGTACTTTTATTTGTTCAATGTGGCAATGCCACAGCATGGTCACAGCTGACTCTGCTCCCAACACAGCCCCAGTTTGCTCCCAGGCTTGAGAACAGAGGAAAGCACTTTCATTCAGACTTCGACCTCTTCCCACACTCCAAGGCAAAATTTCATTAAAAAATCAGCTTAAATCACCCCTGTCATCAAACTTTGGGGAGCCAGTGTCTTCCCAGTGGCTCTCCTTCCACCCTCTGCTACTGCACCACGCAGATGGAGAGGTGCCCGCCAACCCCACCAGCCTGGAGACTGTTGGTTTAGAAGCACAAGCAGTTCCTTTGTTTCTATGGAATTGCTCAGCTGAACTACATGAACAGAACCAAGTGACCGATTTGTTTTTTAACCCAACAGACCCGTTGGCTTGAGGCATTCAGTACTCTAGGAAAAACCGCTGTCTTATTTCCTACCTGCCTATGAATGGTTTCCCCTCTGCCCCACAGAGTGTGTGAGGAGCCATATGATCTGGGGTCTCTGGTCAAAAGAAAAGAAGGACAAAAAAGACAAATTCCATGGAATTCACAGCGTAGGAGTTGATATATGTCTCTGAGAAGCTCCCCGCTGTGGTGGCCCCTTACCCCTTCCACCAGCTGAAATCCTCTTTCCACCAGTGAGAGTTTGCTGCTTCTGTTTCTTTTTTTGACAGCCAAATTTTTTATGTGTTCATTTCTTTCCTTTTAAGTATTCCTTCAAGGACATCCATGGCCTGGGATTATCTGCCACAGTTCTTAACTACGACACAACCGTGACCCACCGCTGTATGAGCGTGTTAGTCACCCTCCATCACTGCAACCGAAATATCTGAAGGAAAGGTTCACTGGGGGCTCAAGGTCAGCCAGTTTCATTCCTCTGTGCCCGGAGTGAGGCAGACATCATGGCAGAAGGGTGTGGCACAGGAAAGTGGCCCAGCTCTTGGCAGTTAAAGAGCAGAAAGAGACAGAGGAAAGGATCAGGGACAATATATCACTCCCCAGGGCATGGCCCAGTGACCTCCTTCCTCCAACCATGCCCACCTGTCTATGGTTTCTACCTCCTCACAGTATTCCATTCAAATGATTAATCCATCAAATGAATTAATCCACTGATGAGGTTGGCGCCCTCATGATTCAATCCCTTCCCCAAAGCCCCATCGCTGCACTGGGAACCAAGTCTTGGACACATGAACTTTGGGGGGACATTCCAGATTCAAACAATAACAATGGGGTTTCCCTCTCCATCAGTTTTGTAGAGGTCTATCCCTTTCCCTAGATTCTCATTGTCATCAATTTTAATTAGGTTGATTTGGTGTTCAGGGTCATGGTTGGATGCACCACCCAACAAGCTCAGTGCTTTGGCAGCTTTGTGAATTCAAGTGCTAGGCCAAGGTGGACCAGGTGGTCCAGTATCTCTTAATATCCATTACATGGGGCTGGGGTGTGGCTCAGCAGTAGAATGCTCAACTAGCACATCTGAGACGCTGAGTTTGAACCTTAGCATTACAAAAAATAAATAAATAAAATTTATTTATTTATTTATTTATTATATATGTGTCCAACTACAACTAAAAGAGTTTAAAAAAAAATATCCATCACACCACTCCAAGCGATGCACATAGGTGCACATGGATGAAGCTGACTCTTGAATATATCTGAACTTCACTCTGCAGCTTTTCTATATTCAAGCCACCCAATAAAATGCAAAAATCTCCATAAAAATGTCCTGATGTCAGTTGACATTTGAGAAGAAATCCACTGCCAGGATACGATACATAAGCCAAATATTGGAGGAGAGGCAAAAGGAGTTTGGTAAGAGGCATCGGGGACAGGTAGGAAAGATCCAGTCATTTTAAATTTCAGGTCTAAGTCTATAGTTATTTCACCTGCCTTTCCCCATAATGTGAAATGATATCTCCAAAAGGAACTCTTCATGGTACTACATTGTGGATTAGGTGGGCATCGCCCAGAATGGCAAAAGAGAGATATTTCCATAAATGAAGACACATCCCCAAGGTGGCTTCGATCACCAGCAGAACCTTGATCATACTCTCCTGAGCTCCTCTGACTCTCAGAAGAATTAATACCACTTCCCCAATGCAGGGGGCAATGAATGGCCTGGCTCATCCTGTAATGTAGAAGCAGGAACCTGGCAGACAGACTCTCTCCAGATTGAACAAATGCCGGGGGTGGGGGGGGTCCGGTGAAGATCGCTGTCCCCAGGAATCATCCGTTTGACTTTAAGCAATGGCTGTGCGCTCCAACTTTGGCTCCCAGTTCTGTAATATTGCTGTTATAAATTGACAGGCACAGCATGTGGTCAAGGAGCCATTACAAGCCCTCTCCAATGAGGTCCCCCACCCCCAACCCCCGGGGACTTAATTGCTTAAAATGTTGGAGTGATTGTTCCTGTGGAAAGTAGGACAGTCAGTCTCTCTTTGAGCCTACCAGACAAAAACAAAACTAAACAAACTAAAAAGCAAAGCCTCTGAAGGGCTCCCAGGCGGCCAGGCTTCCTTCCCTGCACCTGCAGGCCCCTCCTCCCTGTACTGTGGCTGCTCCATCTCTCTAAGGAGAGCAGATGGTACCGGGCAGGAGATGGGCTCGGTATTATGTGGCTCCCAGGTCCTCCATCTGAAATCAGGTCTAAGCAGATCTTTTTTCCACTGTGAATTAGAGCCAGTTGTTTAAGGGATGGCTTAGATGTGTGCCAGGAAAGTAAGATTTTAATCCACCCTAACACACTCACTGCGGTCTTTTGGAGAGCTCAAAGCACTTTATAACAGAGACGGTGAAGTCTCTGGAAGGCCCTGCTTCAAGGATAGAGGAAAAGATTGCCATAAACAGCTTGCAGAAGGTGACTGTCTAGTCATTGGCAGAGAAGAAATCGCACTCCCTTCAACCTCCACCCCTGATTCCAGGCACCTAATACCACCAGGTGCTACCATCCAAGGGCACGCATTATGGAAGGGCAGAGAGTCCCCTGAGGCTTAGGAAGGTCTGCAGAGCCCAGTGTAACTTTGGCTGACCCTCCCCAGCACCCAAGTGAAAGCAGTGGCCTGCCCCTATGTGGAAGAGTTGGCTGTCCCATGGAGCTTGGCAGCCAGGTCTGGGAGGGACTCGTCGCCCCCCACGGCAACAGCCACAGAATGAAGGCAAAGAGAGAGTTGGATTTCCACAGCAGGAAAGCTCTGAATGCTAAACTCTGCATTTCACAAAAGTCATTTCATTGTCTTCATAATTACTGAATTTAAATTGCATCTATTTTCAGGTCTCGGGAAGCCATAAAAAGAGAAAGGAGAGATTTTCCCGATTTTCACGGTGAGAAATAAGAAATGATGAGGGGAAGAGGGCAGCCCGCAGAGCAGACTCAAGGAGGGAAAGCGCATCTGTCGCCGATGCTGGTCAAGGAGTCTGGAAACCATGGAGTAATGGATGCCAGGTGAGTGGACAGCGAGAACAGGAAGGGGGCTGGACACAGAGTTTCAATTCCCATCAGAGGTAAGACCTGAAGGAAGTTCCAGGAAGAAATTTTTTACATGGTGGTCCCGGGCAGGATTCTAAAATGAGCACAGAATCAGAAATCATGCTGTTCTGTGTGCTTTGTGAGCAGGATGGTGATAAATACTCAGGATTCAGTGGACTCTACTCTTGCTTTTAAGCACAAAAAACTTCTAACTCCACAGTATCCACTTCTGGCAGTTGTGGAATGACCCCTTGTATAACTGATGTCTGTCTTTGATTGATTGAGGCCTGTTAGGTGCATACACCTAACATTAATGCTGCCATTTTCACAACAACTCTGAGCATGCAGTATTTCTCCACCTACAAATGAAGAAAGTAAGGTTGTGGATGTTAAATAAATTTCCCAAGATTACTACAATGAACTGAATGTCTAGTTTCCCCAAATTCATATGTTAAAGACCTAATTTCCAATATGATGTTATTTGAAGGGGAAGTCTTTGGGAAGTAATTAAATCATGATGGTAGGATCCTCAAAAATGGGATCAGTGCCCTTATAGGAGACAGGAAAGAGAAGATCTCTGTCCTCTGTGTGAGGATATAGAAAAAAAGGGGTCTCTGCAAACCAGGATATATGTCCTTACCAGGAACCAAATCCACAGCACCTTGACTTTGGACTTCTCAGCCTCTTGGATTATGGAGGTGGAGGGAGGCCTGTTGTTTAAGTCACCTAGTCTATGGGATTTTTGTTACAGCAGCTGAACTAAGATTGTCACACACCCAATATGTAATGGATCAATAACTTTACACAAATTTTCAACCCTCCTACTGTCCCGACTACATCCTAGCAGAAACCTAACTCTGTCAATCTGGCAATCACAGTAATATTGCCCCACTTGTGTAGCTCACTATAGTTGACAAAGCACTTTTATACCTATCACTCAACATAGCATGTGGAGCAAAAAGTAGCATCTGAAATCCTCAGGCCTCAAATCCCAGATCCTGATACCCAGTAAGAGACCCAGCATTGCATGTTATTTCTACCAGAAAAAAAAAAAATACTGGTAAAACAATCTTTAAAATAGCAACATATGGTGTCAATGAGGATGCAGGGACATTGTCATTCTCTTACACTCCTGCTGAAAATACCACATGGCACAAGCCTTCTGAAGAATAATTTGGTAATAAAAGTTTTGAAAGTTTCACAATATTTCACCCAGTACCTCTGTTTCTGGGACTCTATTTTAAAAAACAGTGAGGAATGCACAGAAATATTAATAAAAATTTATGATATTCATTGTAGGACAATGTATAAGAGCAAAAACTTGGAAAGAAACAAAAGTCTAGATACTTATCAAACTGACCAAATAGATTATAATAATAATTGTAACTGAATGCCATAATTCCTCACATATCATGTTATTAGATAATAATCAAAGTTATGCAGAGTGTTCCTAATACAATTTAAGGGAAAAGGTAAGTCGCAAAATGGTATATAAAGTGCAACTTCCCAATTTTGCTTTTAAAATGTACCTATGTATAAATGTGATCAAACATAAATGCATTTAATTTTCACAGTGGTTGTCTCTGAATGAAAAAGCTATAGGTGATGTTTAATTTCCTTTATAGTTTTCTAAATTGTCTTTACTGAATATATGTCTTTGCTAATCATAAAATGTGACTTTTAATTTCTAATATTTTGTACAGAAAAGCCTCCTCACCCATTTCTTCACAAAGGGACCCCAGTTTTCCCTTTCATATCCATTCCCCAGCCTCAGATCCAGAGTAGAGCTTAGCCCCAATTTGCACTATTATCATCATCACTCCTAGTGATCTTGAAAAAATAAAGGATCTTCAAGTCCTCTTAAAACATCTGCAAGGTTTCCCAAGATAGCAATCCCGTCCTGGTCATTCTGTACTCGTATCTCAATAAGTATGAATTAATGGCAAATAAATGACCAACATTTAGTCAAGCCAGATCATCACATTTATCACTCAGCCCCTGCTGTTTCAGTAAGATCAAGACAAATATGACCGCTACATTGCATAGGACAGCTTTGTTTCCTGGTTTTCAGAGTTTCACTTGATCCCTGCATCCAGCGATTCCTCACATCCACACCTATCCTACGTCACTCAATGAAGACACGATGGTCAAGTTAAAAAGTCCCATGCCATAAAAGCAGACATGTAGAGGGTGCATGGGAGCAGGAAAGATGGTGGAATGAGATGGACATCATTACCCTAGGTCCATGTATGACTGCACATAAGGTGTGACCTACATGGTGTACAACCATAGAAATGTAAAGTTGTGCTGCAATGAATCAAAATGCATTCTGCTGTCATATCTACCTAATTAAAATAAATTAATTAATTTTTAAAAAAACAGTCACATAGACCAATAATACAGAATAGAAGACACAGAAACAAACCCACACATCTACAGTCCTCTGATCCTTCACAACAATGCCAGAAATATACCCTGAAGAAAAGACAACTTTTTTTAAAAAATTGATGCTGGGAAGACTGGTAATCCATATGTAGAAAAAGGAAACTAGACCCTTATCCCACCCTGCACAAAAATCAACTCAAAATGGATCAAAGACATGGGAATTAGACCAGAACTGCAACCACCAGGAGAAAACAGAATCAACACTTCAGCGTATAGGCACAGGCAACGACTTTCTCAATAGGACCTCTTAAACCTCAAGAAACAATACCAATAATAAATGGGATGCCATCAAGTTAAAAAGTTTCTGCACAACAAAGGAAACAATTAGGAATGAGAAGAGAGAACCTACAGAATGGGAGAAATCTTTTGCTAGCTACTCTTCTAACAGAGGATTAATATGCAGAATATATCAAATCTCAGAAAACTTAACACCAATAAAACAAATAACCCAATTAAGGCAAATGAATTAAACAGACACTTCTCAAAAGAAGTACAAATGGCCAACAAATATATGAAAAAATGTTCAACATCATTAGCAATCAGGTAAATGCAAATCAAAACTACTGAGATTTCATCTCACTCTAATTAGATTGGCAGTCATCAAGAATACAAATAATAATAAATGCTGGAAAGGATGTAGAGAAAGGGGGATGGTTTCACACTTTGGTGGGATTGTACTTTAGTACAACCACTGTGGAAATCAGTGTGGAGTTTTCCTTAGAAGAAGGAACCACCATAGGACTCATCTATATTACTCCTTAGAAGTTATCCTAAAGAATTAAAGTCATCATGCTATAGATAAATACGCATACCTATGTTTATAGCAGCACAATTCACAATTGTGAATTGTGGAATTAACAGCTAATTCCAAACTATGGAACCAGCATAGGTATCCACCAATGCACAAATGGATAAAGAAAATATGGTGTATATACACAATGTAGTTTTATTCAGCCATTAAAAAAAAATGAAACGGGGATGTGGTTCAAGCGGTAGCATGCTCACCTGGCATGCATTCGGCCTGGGTTTGATCCTCAGCACCACATACAAGCAAAGATGTTGTGTCTGCCAAAAACTAAAAAATAAATATTAAAAATTCTCTCTCTCTCTCTCTCTCTCTCTCTCTCTCTCTCTCTCTCTCTCTCTCTCTCTCCCCCCTCTCTCTAAAAAAAATGAAACAATGTCATTTGCAGGAAAATGGATGGAACTAGAGACCATTATGTTGAACAAAATAAGCCTAACTCAGAAAGTCAAGGATCATGTGTTTTTTGTTTTTTGTTTTCTCACATGTGAAAGCTAGAGAGGGAAAAAGAAAAAATGTTGGGTGTGGAAATCTCATGAAAATCAAAGGGAGATCAGTAGAGAAAAGGGATCAGAGGTGGGAGGAGAGGGGAAGGGGAAGCGCTGGGGTTGGTACTGGCCAAATGATATTTGTTATATTGTGTACATGTACGAATATGCAATAACAAACCCCGTCATTATGTGCAACTATAATGCGCCAACAAAAAATGTGGAAAGAAAAAAAGCAAAGTAGTGTTTCTACTGAAAAAAAATTCCATTTCCTCCACCACTTGTGCTATCTCATGCTCAGCCTCACAATGAGCATGTGGCTTCTGATCCAAAGTGTGGTCAGTCATCTGTCCCCTGGACACCATACTTTATATAAAGTAACAATTCAGAATCCCAATAGCTATCCCTTCTAGTGAATTACCACAAAGGGCCAGGCCCTGGGAAGAGAAAGGGGGAACGCTCACTACTATGTACCTCTGCCAACCTTTGGCCCCGTGGAGGACAGGAGGATGGCAGAATGCCCAACCGCTCTTATTAGGTGAGCAGATGTGAGCAAACCAAGAAAAGCATGGTCAGGCAGCGACCACCTGCTCATATCACCACTGAAAATCCTCAGACCCACTAATGCTACTGCAAGAAATGTACTGCACAGAGACACTTCCACATGTACACAAAAGTATACGAAAATGTCTACTGAGCACAGCAGTGTTTTAGAAAAAAAAATCACAACTTAAATGGCAAGTAACAGGAGACCAAACCTATTATAAAATAGTGTCTAGGTATTTAAAAATAATAGCTAATCCTCACATAGCTCTCATATGACATAAACCCCAACTCTACTCGAATAGTGTTACGTGTGTTCACTCATCTAGCTTGCCTAGCATCCTATGAGGTTATTACTATTAACCCCACAGTATAGATGGAGAAACTGAGGCAGATCACTCAGCTAATACATAATAGATTCAGGGTTCAGGATGGGGTTGCTGGTACTCCCAAGTGCAGACTATTAACAACTCACACAACACCAAAACATACACAGGACCCAAATCAAATACTCGGCCAGTCCGATATGTGTCCACCAGCAAGAATGAGATCATTTTTAATATACCAATATAGAAAAAAAAAATACAGTGTAAAGTAAAAAAAAAAACAAAGTACAGAACAACTACACACTGTCATTTTTACTTTTTAAAATGTAGACAGAAATAAACCCACAGACAAAAAACACCTGAAGTGACCAGGCTGCTAAGAGGGGTTACCTCTGGGAAAGGAACTGGAAAGAGCATCTAGAGGGCAGAGGAAACGGGCACAGCTTGTCTTAGACCCTTCTTTATATTTGAAATTTATGAGCATTTATTCCTTTGGTCATTTTGAAAAGAGAAGAAAATTAATCGAAGGAAGAAGGAAGGAAGGAAGGAAGGAAGGAAGGAAGGAAGGAAGGAAGGAAGGAAGGAAGGAAGGAAGGAAGGAAGGAAGGAAAAAGGAAAAGAAAAAGAAAGTTCAGAGAGGACCCATGCCCATCAAAAAGCAGATGTGTGGGTAGGACCAGTGCAGGGGATCCAACCTCCAGGATTGGGGCTGGGCTCTTTCACAAAAATAGAGAGTCATAAAAGTCACGAGCTAAGCTGAAGGGCTCCAAGTAGAGGTGCTACTCATCATCTACACAACGGGTGATGAGCCTGACTCCAGATCCACCTCGCCCAGCAGTTTTGTGGCCTGTGGGGCCATCTGCTTTAGAAGAAAGAGTTCTGCAACCAATAAAAAAAATAATAAAAAAAAAAAAAGAAAAAAAAAAAAAAGAAAGAGTTCTGTGTTGGGGTCAGAAGACCCGGCTTTGAATTCCAGTCCTACCTCTCACAAGCAATATAACCTTGGGACACTCTGCTTTCTGAGCCTCAGTTTTGTCTTCTATAAAATATAGATAAAAACTTCCTATTTCACAATGCCATTCTGAAATTCAGTGGGATGTGCCAGGGCCAACCTTCCAGGCATGTGATTGATGCTGGTTAAAGATGACTCTGTTGGTCACAGAACAAGACCAGCACCCTAATCCAGCATTCTTCCCAGGAAGCCACACTGTCCTCTTTGCCCAGGTCAGGGCATACAATGGAAGAGGCAAAGTAAGACCTGGTCAAATGAACCATATCCACATGGGGCCACATTCAAACTGCCCATGGACTTGTGCTAATTAGGCCTCAGCCTCATAGTTACCTTGAAGCTTTTTTTTTTTTCTTTTTTTGGTACCAGGGATTGAACCCAGGGGTGCTTAACCACTGAGTCACATCCCCAGCCTTTTTTTATATATATTTAATTTAGAGACAGGGTCTCACTGAGTTGCTTAGGATCTCACTAATTTGCTGAAGCTGGCTTTGAACTCATGATCCTCCTGCCTCCGCCTCCTAAGCTGCTGGGATTCCAAGTGTATACTGCTGAAGCTTGTTCTTAAAAGGGATGATAGTCACTGGGAATTAATGTAGATAGGAAGCTTAATAATTGTTATAGTTTTATATCGTACACATCCTCCAAAAGTTCGTATTTTGAAGGCTTGGTCTCCAGCTGGTGGCACTATTGGGAGGTGGTGGAACCTCCAGGAGGTGGGGCCAAGCAGCCAATTGCTTGCCAATACGATGTGTTGTGGTCCCCCAAAAGCTCCTGGTTTATGCAGGAATATTCAGAAGTGAAATGATTAGATTATAAGAACTGTCACCTAATTGGAAAAGATTAGTGTACCAGGTGGTACCTTAGGCAGGTACGGTGTGCCTGGAAGAAGTTGGCCACAGGAGGCGTGACTTTGGGATTTATATTTTGTCCCTTGTGCTTCCCCCTCTCTCTGCTTCATGACTGCCCTAATAAGGTAAGCAGCTTTGCTCAGCCACACCCTTCTGCCATAATGCTCTGCCTCACCTCTGCCCACAGCAATGGATTCAGCCGACCATGAATCAAACCTCTGAAACCATAAGCTCAAAACAAACCTTCCCTCCTCTAAGTTGTTCTGGCCAAGTACTTTGGTCACCGTGACGTAAGGCTGCCTAACATGCAATGCAAAGAGACGTGATATCTGCAACTCCCAGGTCATGCCCTTAGAAGCAAGCTGTTTTCTCCTACTTTCCCCTTTTCATCTTCCTGCCAGTTGGAAGTTGGTGGTGGGTCATTTTGACCCTAAAGGATATTAGATGAAGAAAATATGAGGTGTCTGCATCCTACACAATCTCAAGAAACAGAGCCACCTACCACCCCTAGGTCACTCACCAGCTCAGACTTCTATGAGAGGAAGAATTAATCCTCTTATTTTATTAAATCCACTGTTACTTTGTCCTTTGCTATAGCATCTGAGCCACTATCTTAAAGCATTGCAACATCCTTTGAATGTATAAATGGCTGTGCCAAGAGTGATACGGTGCTCATTGTTAATTGCATCTGCCGCCTTGAGTTGACACTCCATGTTGTCACACAGGAGTCACCATTTTATTCACCGAACCACAATTTCTGCTTCTGCACATCGCATGGGTAATGCAGCTGCACCTTCAGACGTCTTCACACCAAGCAGACTGGGAGGATTGCTCCCAGCACCCCTCTGGCATAGTTCCTTCTGTCTCTATGCCGAGAGTCCCTGACAGCCTGCTGTCTTTAACACTGAACCTTTCGCAGAGCATCAGAAAGCTTGGCAGATACCAGGTCACAGCCTCTGTGATAAGTGGCCTGCGTGTGCTCTTTTCCCAGTTCTGACTTGGAGCAAGCAAAGAGACCATCCGTTTCCCTTCCAAATAACCTTCAACCAGGCAAACAAAACATTTGAATTGAAAAGTTTACTGAGGATGCATTGGGGTTTTTTTGTTTTGGTTTGTTTCCTTTTTAATACACACACACACACACACACCTGCCACACTCAGGGAAGGAGTGCAGGGGAAAATAAGTAGGAGGCGATATCATCAAGAAACTTAAATCCTCCATGTCATTTCTCACCAGACCCTCCCTGCAGTCTACCACCCACTGCCCTAGCATTCCTGCAGTTTCCAAACTGACATGCTCCCCATCCCACACCCTGGGACTTGCCCACTTTACCATCCCCCCACAATCACCTGTTAGCTCCTACACATCCTCTGGGTCAAAGTTCTAACACCCACCCTGAGTATACCCCCCACTGGATCAAGAGGACAGATTGCATCTGCATTTGTCTGTGTCCCCATCTGGAACATGGGCATCCATGACATAGGAACTGTGTCTCATCTACATCAATATCTCTGGCACACAGTTGAGTGCCTGGCACGAAAGAGACACAATAAAAAAATTTTTACTGGATGGAGAAGGCATCCTACCCCCCAACAAATGCCTTCATCATTCTTGCTCATGAGAGGATCACACCATGTCTCCCACGATAGCCACACATAGTGTGTTGCAGAAAACAGTGAAGGTCTCAAACCAGGCCCCGAAACTTTAGGAACAAACTATCCCTGATGGATGCTATCATGGGATGAGAAAAACCTGGCCAGCTGGATTGAGCAGGGTCCACATCTGCCAGGTTCACTTGAAAAGGAATTTATCCCCTTTAGGCAAAGTGTATCCCACCTACTGCTCCAGGGTGGTAGTGGCCCTGTTAAGAGATTTACTCTGACATGTTTAAGATCTATAGAGTCATTTTTGCTGACTGCACTGCATCTAGATGCCGGATGGCTAGGCATGTTTAACAAGCACTGTTCCACTGGGGGGTGGGTTTGCAAATGTGCTACTTTAATGGCTATTCATATTAGCTCTGCGTTCAAAGGTCCCGGGTTATGTCTCCATCTAGTCTGGTGTTTGTTTAGCTCTCTGTGTTAGAATGAGTAATAAGCCCCTTAGCTTTGTGACAAATTATTCTTTAAACGCAAGACCCATCAGCACTCTGCCCTCAAGTTCCTGCTAAGCAGAGAAGATTCCCAGGGGGTAACTCCTCAGCCCCATGGGAGCTTGTAAAATGTAAAATTGGAAGTTGGTGGCAGCATAAACGAATCCGAAAATAGCTCTTGTGAAAACTCTGCCTCCGTAGTGTAGAACCCATTTCAGCTAGGGCTGGATGGACCTTCCATGGGTCCCAGGTCCCTCCCACTGAGGTTAGCGGAGGTAGGATGAGATGTAGATTTAGCGCTTGCAGTTAACTTGCAAACACCAAATTTGGATACAAGTAATTCTTTATTCTTGTTTTGCTTTGTTTTTGTTTTTTAATTCCACACCTCTGAAAAGACAGAAATAGATCAAATATTCTGACTCTTGTTTAGCAATGGAGAAAGAAAAGCATAGAGAAATTGCCGGCCCAATGTATGCAGAAGGGGTTACCTGGTCAGTCAGAGCAGTGAGGAGTCTGGAACCAAACACATGATTTGATCATGTGCTCATATGCCTGACCCAGTGCCCGGCACATAGCAAGCAGGAACACTCTAAGCATTGACTGAGTGAATGAGTGAACCATTCATGAACAAATGCAAGCAACTAAACCAGTGTCTTTCAAATTTGAATAATGTATAAGGCCCTCTTTTGGAGAAATAATAGGCTCTTGACCCCAGAGATTGACTCCAAAAATCCCAATTTGAATAATATGGTCATAAGAAATTATATTTTTATTCTTTGAAAATGCCTCTCAGTAGCAATTTTCATGACAAAATAAAATTTCCACATTTATAACTGATAAGAATGTTTTGCGGTTACTGAAGGAAAAACCCAATTCTAAAAAAATTCTCACTGAATCCAAAACCTCAGGTACTACCGGCCATTCCAAATTGAAAAAGAAGAGGAAGGAAGAAAGGAAGGAAGGAAGGAAGGAAGGAAGGAAGGAAGGAAGGAAGGAAGGAAGGAAGGGAGGGAGGGAGGGAGGGAAACAGACTAGATAGCAAGCCCTTGACTGAGGAGACAGAGTGTATTACACTTAGCTCCTTGACTTGGGGACCTGGGGACCTCTCTCCAGTTACTTGAGGATGATGCTGGTGATATAATCATGCCAACCTCCTATCCTGAAGAGGAAGGGACAATGGGATGGCAGCCAGGGAGGGCCAGCCCCACAGGAGAACTCTGGAGCCTGCAGGTTGACTGCAGGGCAGCTAAGCAGAGCTCAAGCCCAGCCGGGTGCTCAAGCAGATTCCACGGAGAAAATGGGACCTGGAACAGGAAAAGAACTTGAAGGCCCAGAAGAAAAGCAGGAGAACTTCACCCAAGAAGGAAAGGAAGTCTTTTCCTTTCCTGTTGATTTGCCACCTCATCTTAAATTGAGTTTGCCAACAAAGGCCCCAAGGTCATGCATGAGACGTCTGCCCAAACCTTAAAGTCTGGATGAGTCTTGAGTCATGCCTAACCAGGCAGGAATCACTAGAAAGATCTTTGAAAGCCAAGACACCCTAATTCCTCAAAGCAAAAAGCATCCCAGGAAACTTCAAGAAAATGTCTTCTCTACCACTCTCTCTTTCCTCCCTAGTTCTAGTATAAAAACTCCCTTGGGCCACCCAGATCCTGTCCTCTCAAAGTATGAAGTTTGCCTTTCAGGCTCTGAAGCTCCCCTTTCCATAATTATAATGCCTTCACCTACAGCCCATCAATGAGATCTTGTCTTTTTCATGGTTTTTCCCATATCCAACGGCCAGGCATACCCCAGCATTCAGGAAAAAAAAAAAAAAAAACAGTTCCCCTGTTGCTCTGTCCCTTCTCCCACACCAAAATTTACTCACAAGAAAGCAGCTGATCAATACAGCCACGTTAAGGTCTAACTAACAACGCTTAGCGTTGGCCTACTCGGGGGGTTACTTTAGCTCCAATGAAAACAGGATTGGGAGAATTTTCACAAACAGAACTAGGAGAGCACCCAAGGCTACAGAGGACATGTTCTTCATTTGACGCAAACAGGTGTATCTTATGAAGCTAACTTTGAGGCCAGTTCTTATCAAAAAGATAAAGTGAGATTTGGGCACGCTCAGACAAGGGCAGTAGAGTTGGTCCTGTGATGACAGATAGGAACTGCAAAGAGCAGCCTTTAAAAAAGAAAAGAAATAAAAGAAAAACTATAATCTACAGCCTAGGAACACTTATTAAGATGAGATTTAACCAAAGACTATAAAATCTTAAATGGTAGATAATAAGGTCAAGCCAAGTTACTATTTTCAGCCCAGCACAGATGACGAGACAGGAGGACATAAATGGAAATTAAAAGAAAAAGAGATTCAGAACAGATCAGAAGGTTAGCAAAAATAATCAATGGCTGAAATGACTTTCTGGACTCATTCACTTGTGCTGAAAATATTGGGTCATTGAAAAAGTAATGAGATGATATTCTTGGGAAATGGAATAGTTAAAATGAATGAGTCCAGATGGATCCAAAGACTTTAATCATTCTAAAGAGAAACACTTGCTGGGCAGTTCTCTCCCAAACCAAGTCGGAATTTCATTCCGGGGAGATTGGTAGGTGTAGGGTAAGAGACCCTCAGTTTTCACATTCTGTGGGCATCTGCAGCTCTTTCGAAGGTATAATGGTGTTTAATACTAAGGAATTTTTATGAATAGTGCCTCCTACAGGATCCTAACAAGAAAAATGGGGTAGGGGGGAGAAAAGGCACCCTGGAGTTTATCTCAGCCAGGCTCCCATCAAAGCCAACCTCTCTCCAGTGTTCTCACAAATCATGCATATTCCAATGCATAATTCCAGGACATGACAATCCAGGGGTAACCTAATCTACAGCTCTAATTGTTAGACAGCTACAATTTTTCTGCAGTCTTGCCTCCTACCCTTTCCCCATTGGATCTAGTCATGTCCTTCAGAGCTACACAATGTGGGTCTATTTCTATTTGTATATGGTAACTCCACAAAGGTTTTTTTTTTAATTTGTTCTTTTTAGTTATACATGTCAATAGAATCTATTTTGATATATTTATACAAACATGGCCTGCCAATGTTTAAAGAAAGCTCACACTAAGCTTTCTCTTTTACAACTAAATATTCCCATTTCCTTCATATGATATGATTTCCAGACTCTTCATCTTTCTGACCAGCATCCTTGAAAAGATACTAAATATCCATCATGCACACACGTGCGCACATACACACACACACATACACACACACACACTGGACCAAGTGCCTCACCTGGAACCTGATTCCCCAAATACCTTCTTTGATCTAGAAACAATGACTGTAGGTGCAACCAAATCTTATCAACAATGACTACTCCTCCTCCCGGCCTACGATACACCAAGTGCTGAACTAGCCACTTTACACACAAAATTGCTAATCCTAACCATGGCTCATTTAAATATTTCCATTATACAGGTGAAAAAAAATGGAACTTAGAAAGCAAATAACCTGTTCAAGATCACAGAGCTAGGAAATAGCTAAGTGGGGATTAGAGTTCAGCTCCATTTGGCCCCAACACTGTCACCCTTCCCAGAATACCATGCTGTCCAATATTTTCTTAATGATGGTCTCCCTGCTCATTCACCTCTACCTGTGGTGGAATCCCCCTGTCATTTTCGCCTTCACATATGTTAAAGGTTTGCACCCAGCATGAGAATGATATACTTTACAACATAGTGGCATTCATCTCAAGGCATGCTGGGAGAAAGGGGCTAGACCAGGGCCAGGAGGAGTTCAGGACTATGTGAGCAGAGCCACAATTCCAGGATAGGCCATTAGTGGCCCCAACCCTAATCCAAGCAAGTACCCAGACAAGATAGCCCATTTCCGGGAGTCTCAGGAAGACCTGTGAGGAGCAGGCACACAGCGCAGAGGTATGAAATATTGGCTATGAGAATGTCAAGCTAATCCAAGGTTCTACATGAAGTCCTACCTCCAACAGAGCCTCGTGGCCCCACAAGTGTGTAAGCCATGAGAAGAACAGGGATTAGCCTGCCTGGCTCAGGCCCCATGATCCAGAAAAGGGTAAAAAAAAAAAAAAAAACAGGAAAAATTATGTACCCAAGAGATACAGACAGAAGGGAGCTTGGCTTAAACTCTCAGCTCTTCTCCTGTGCAGGCACCAAGTGCTTTAACACTGCACGGTCCAAAGAAAGGGCTGGCCCTTGACTGGATCCTGGGAGATAACCGTAAGCCCTTGGAATGCCCTGCCTGAGGAGGACTTGGTATACTGGCGTCAAAGCACAGTGTTTGTGCTATCAATGCCCTATGTGGCCCTGACCATGGTCTATCTGCTTCATCTCTCTGGAGGCAGAAGACTTAGCAGCTAAAATCAGCCACTCTGAGCCCACAAGACTGAGCCCCAGACAGCACTGGAATACTCCTTCACCTGTGCTCCCAGACATCATCACTGGGGGAGTGAACTGCCGTCCACGTGATACACTGTGGGTGGTGTAGCAACTGGAAGGTCATGGCTGACTTCTCCTGGAATCCATCTATATGAGCTTTCTTCCTTTGTGGATTTTAATCCGTGTCCTGCAGCTGTATAAACTGTAACTGAGAGCACAATCGTCTTTCTGCCTTCTGTGAGTCCTTTCAATGAATCAACCTTGGGAACCCCATACACACCTCCCAACAGCAGTCTTGGGAGGGGATGGCTGTGACCAGCAACCTCGCTGGAGGACCTGTGGATTATTTCTCAACCTCTTAGTGTGTGGCCGTATGGAACCCTCGCACAACACACCCGCTGGCCCCTCGCTGGTTCCAGATCTGCCTGTAGAGAATAGGATTGTCCCTTGGAACAGCTGGGATGGATCTAAGACAACAGCAAAAATTCACACAGACCTCCCCCATGTGGTATCCATTTAAATGAGCGGGGGTTTTTTAAATAAGTTTGTTGGCAAGATCTGTGGTTCTAATTGTGAAAGTGATACATATTCATTGTCAAAATTCTGGAAAACATAACAAAATATAGAAAAAAAGAAAACAGTTCATTGGAATCTCACCACCCAAAGGTGAGCATGGCTAATATTGTACTACAGATCGGGCTAGTCAATTTCTTTTTCATGAATATGTAGCTGTGTCCCTGATGGAGACAGAATTTGATAATTTTTTTTGTTAGCAAGAAAATCTGCAAGTTAAAAGTCGCCAGCCACTTTCATGTCTAACAAGTCATCTTGGGACACATTTTTTTTTTCCATTCTGGAAACAATCATATAGGCAGTTTCTTTTAGTTTTGCAGATTTAAAACAGAGGCACTCAGCATCCAGAAGCGAGAATATTGGTCATGGGATAATATTTTGTTTTGCTCTGTTCTGTTTTGTCTTTAACAAAGTCTGCCCATCTCTTCCCCCTGGTACCAAAGTCATATGTCTTTGGGAGAAGTGGGGGCCCAAAGGTCTCCTGGGTGGAAAGAAATCAAGAGCCCCTAACTACATCTTCTGGTTTACTGGTTTTCAGCCCTCCCTGATGAGCTCAGCTGATCTTGTGCAGGAACCTGGATTACTGAATCATCAGTGTTGGGGAGATGTTTTAGACATAGCACACTGCTGAAACTAGAACCTTCCACCACGGCAGCAGCACCTGGGGACAATTTAAAAAAAAAAAAATGTGTACAAAGGCAAACTAAGAAGCTGAAACAATGGGAACCCAGGACATTGTTGGCACAAAACAGTGAGAAGAAATCTCTTCCCGGCCCCCTGAGAACTATCCTCTGAACAGCTGTGACCACCCAGACAGTGATAGTTCATCGGAAACATGTGACCATATCTTATACCCCAAGCAGATAAAGCAGAAGACCTAAACTTCACAAACTCACAATCTGCAACAAAATCGGATTACACCGCATGCTGCTGTACGTTTTTCCCTACGTAACAGTATATACCAAGCATTTCCAATGACATTAAACATACTTGAAAACATAATAGAAAATAATAACAGCTAATGCTCATGCAGTGCTTAGGTAGTGTTTACATTGTGACATAATATTATTAATACTATAATCTAGAGAAAGAAACTGAGGCCCAAAGAGTTTATGTTAAATGTCCAACAACATATGGCTAGGAAAAAAAGATGCTAGTGCTTGAAGCCAAGCAGTAGGACTTTTGGTATTAATGTTCTCAATTTTGTAAACACAGGGCACTTAATCATTGTCCCACAGTTAGGTATTTTATTTTTCCCATTTTTTCACTGTTAAAACTATGTGGTGATAAATATCCTTATGCATAACATTTTGAAAGTCAATTAAATTTTTAACCTAAATGTAGAATTTCACATTTGTTTAACTCGATCACTTTTAATTAAATCACTTTCAATTTAGACCTGTGAAGTTTTGTTGGATCTTGATTCTGCAGTTCAAATTTTTCACTCTCTCCCCCCACCCTCCAGCTGTGTCATTCAGACTTAATTGGCCTGTACTCCTCAAAGAAATCCTCTAAGGTTTGATCTGACAAGACAAGGTCCTGTGGCTTGCTTAGCGTCGCTCTCACCAGCTCATCTTACTTATTCTCTTTCAATGCATGGCCAGAGTCTTCCAGTTCCTCAACCACACCGTGCTTGCTCAGACCACAAGGCCTTTGAACATTCTGTTGCCTCTCCTACAATCCCCTCCCCTGACCTGGTGAACTTCAAGCAGTACTACACTTCTCAGATTCTTTGTTATATAGTCTCAGACTGCATTCTTCCCTTCCAAGAGGAAAATTTACACAACAGGTCATGAAAATGTTTGCTTAATAGCTGTCTCCCTAGCTCACTAACACATTCCATGACAATTAGGACCCATGTGGATTTTCTCACGATGCTATCCCAGCACCAGCATTACTCTGGACTCACAGTGAAACATCCAATAAATATTTGCTGAATGAATGGACGCATGCATGCATGGATATAATACCCTATCACACAGAACTAGAACCACTGACACTCTGTGTTGATGTGTGCATCAGGCTCCTTGAGGGTAGTGCTCCAAATAGTTAAGATGTAACATCTGCCCCTCGACCTATTTTAAGATCAACTCTCCATATTTTAACCAGAACATTCTTTTCAATTTACCAGTCCCAAAATGTCAACAGAAGACTCTAATGGGCCCATGGCTGAGTTTTTGGTCTTTGGTCAGGCCTCCTGCCTTGGCCAGGGCTAGCAAAAGGGGCTCTGGCTAGGTGACCAAGCATGAACCCCTCAGCAGGGATGGAAATACAATGGTGATTAGGTTCAGGGATGGCATCTTTAAGAAGCTCTTAGGTAAGAACACTTTTTTTTTTTTTTTTTTTTTAGCTTGGGGAAGGCTTGAGAGAGAAGCCGCAGCTGGATGGAACTGAAGAACTATTATTTAAAACTTTGCTTGATGGAAGACATTACTATTCTTCTCAATGTAACAGCCCTGAGACCATGGCTACTTTCTAAGCACTATTTCCAAGCAGCCCTTATTAGCCTGGCAAAGGGAATCAATGGGTCTGTTGCTCAAAAGAGAATCTTGGACTGGAGATTAAAAGCCAATTACGGATTTGTGATGGGTGGAGTAGTCAGAGGAGGGCGGTGGGTTGCCTCTCCACTGACACAAAGCAGTTCAAAAAGGAAGCGGGTAGAGTGGAAAAGTGGGTTGAGGAAGTTGGCCAACCAAGAACTTGGAAGTGGAGATTTTGAGAGGAGTGGACGGTCTTAGAGGAATGGATCCTCTAAGACTTAGGGTCTTAGAGGTTTCACCCAAGATGAGGTTTACTAGAAAAGATATTTAAAAGCTGATGGAAATAAGCCAGAGATGGGAAGCAGAAGAAAAAGGAAAATGGGTGAAGTGAGATCTCTATGGGAATGAGGTCCAGAGAATCATGAAAAATCCCAGAGTTCAGAAGAGGAAATGTCCCCGCCACAGGCAGCCTGGGGTCCCAAGGTCGTGCGTAGGACACGGACCTCGCAAGACCAGCCCGCCGCCTTCCTGGGTCAGCTTCCAGCGCAGCGCGTGACGACTGTGCCCCCTACCGGCGACAGCCAGCATCACAGGGCTCGCGGAGTCCCTTTCCGCGGGATCCAGGGAGCAAAAGCGGCGGGCTGATTGGGGAGGTCTTCGAAGACAACGGTCATCGCACAAAAGGAGCCTGGGAAGGAAGTCATTTGGATGGGTGCGGTTATTCTCCTCTGACCTTCTCTTTGGTGAAGGGGAAAAATTAAAAGTCAAGTAAACTAACTAGCAACGGTTACGCCTGTACCCACAAAAACACCCAAGTCTGAGTCAGCCCCATGCTGTGGATTCAGATCTGTTGTGACCTGCCAGGCGCAGACCAAATGCAGAAGGTTCGGCGTCGCAGGCACCCGGGAAGCTCCAGGACCGGAGCCTCTCTGCTGAGCACCGGGGCGGGGGAGGGAAAGAAAAAGTGAGGTTGGAGCTGAAGAGGAGGCATTGGCTGCACAATGCTGCCATCTACCGGAAAGGCCCGGGAACGCTCTACCTGTCGGTCGCTCCGCGGGGCAGCCAGGCCTGACTGCAGAGCACAGGCCATCTCAAGGCTCTGCAATAGCGGCGGTGGCTCAGACCTAGCGATGCTGGGCATCACTAGCTCACATAGCAACTCAGGATGTGTTTGGGGGTTCTGAACATTGATTTTGGATTCTTTTCCCCAACTGTAAACATTAAAGAAGCTTCTAGAAAAGAAGTTATCTCGGACAAATGAATTGAAGTCTCGGATAAGTGTAAAAAACAAAGAGCAGACCAATCTCTGGAGTCTGGAGTACAGAGGTGGGGGCAGGGCCCATGGTCACACTTGGCTTTACAGATGACAGAAGTGCATGGAAATCGGATTCAGGTCTTAACTCAAGTTAGCTTCTCTGGACTCAATTTCTTTATCGATAATATCACAATAAAGTTAGCTTTCCAAGAATACTTTGAAGATCAGATACACTAATACTTGAAAAGCTTGGAGAAGTTTGAAGGTACATGTATCACTAGATGTGATCAAGTGTGACCTCTTGTTCCAATCAGAGGTGACAAAGCAAGATGGCCAGCCCTCTTTCAAAAGTTTCTGGTATTGAGGGGAGAACCTGAGTATCATGAGTCCATTTTTCAGATACTGTTTCAATAAAACCTGACCTTCCTGAATGTTACTCTTCTGCCATACCCAGGAATGTCGTGAGGGACAATTAAATCACTTTAATTAGAAACCTACCTCTGTCCTTGGAGAACAGCTACTAGAGAATGATGAGGGCGTTTGAATTTTGGAGTTGTGTTTGAAGAACTGATAGGTGTGTCAGTCTTATTTTTAACAGTTAAGCAGAGCATAAGCTAGACATTTTTGCAGTGAGCATGATTCTCCCCATCTTACTAGGTTTTAGTCAGCTTTTTCACTGCTGTGACCAAAAGACCTGACAAGAACAACTTTAGAGGAGGAAAAGTTTGTGGGGGTTCAGTTTCAGAAACAGAGTTCCATAGACAGCCTACTCTATTCCTCAAGGCTCTAAGGAGACAGAATATCATGACAGAAAGTTGCTCAGAACCCTAAAGGCATGCCCCCAATGACCCACCTCCGCCAGCCACACCTACCTGCCTTCAGTTACCACTCAGTTAATCCCTATCAGGGCTTTAATTCACTGGTTGGGTTAAGGCTCTCATAACCCAATCATTTCATCTCTAAACCTTCTTGCATTGTTGCACACATGAGATTTGCCGGGGCAACTAAGATCTAAACCATAACATAGTGTTTTAAGGACAACTTAAGACAAATCAAATTTAACAGCGTAGTTGAGCAAAGGAATGATTTATGAACTGGGCAGCACTCAAAATTAGTCAGGGTTCCAAGAGCTCTGGTCAGCCAATGTGAGCAATGAGCTTATACAGACTGAATGTAGAAGCTAAATTGAGACATCATCTGATTGGCTACAGCTAGGCAGCTGCCTTATTTGAGCACAGTGTGATGAGTTGGCTATCTGTGATTGGCTGACTGCATATGTCAATAATAAAGAGACAACCCAACTTTAAAATGGGCAAAGCTGAATGAGATTCCTCCAAAGAGGATAAACAAATGTCCAATAAGTATATGAAAAGATGTTCAGCATCATTAGCCACAATTATATAGCATTTCACACCATCTAGGATTGCTGTAATTTTTTAAAAGCAGACATTAATAACAAGTGCTAGCAAGGATGTGCAGAAACTGGACTTCTCATACACTGCTGATGAAAATGTAAAATGGTGCTGCTGCTTTGACCCCTGAGGTAAAACTGGTAAAGGCCTAGGGGGACATTTTTCCATTCTGAATCAGACTTAGGGTATAGACCAGAGAGGGTCACTACTTGACATGTGGACCTAAGAGGGTGACCAAATTGTGGAAGATGATCCAGTGGACCAGACTCTGTGGGGAAGGCCAGAACCAAAGGGAACATGAGGATATCTAGACCAGCCTCTAGATATTTCCATATCCTTCACCACACAACTATGCCCTCCATGCAATAGCTACACAATTTTTCAGTATATAAACTGTTTATTTACTGTCTATAGTAGTCAGAGTTCTCCAGGGAAACAGGAATTATAGAAGATAAACAGATAGTAGATATATAAAAATATACATATATACATACATACATATGAGAGACAAATTATTATGCGGAATTATCTCACATGATTGTGGAGGCTGAGAAATCCTAAGATTTTCAGTGGACAAACTCAGGCCCAGGAAAGTTAATAATGTAGTTCTGGTCCAAGGGCAGAAGACTAATGTCCCAGTTTGAACAGTTCAGCCTCTGAATTTCTCTCTTACTCATTCTTTTTGTTCACTTCAGGCCTTCAACTGATCAGATGAAGACCACACTTATCTAGTACATCTGCTTTGTGCAGTCTACCAATTCAAATTGATATTTCATCCGAAAGAACCCTCACAGATACACTTAGAAAATGTTTAATCAAATACACTGGGTGCCCCATAGCCCAATCAAGTTGACACATAAAAATCACCATCACTGAGGAGAATGGTACTGAGGAATGAAATTGATCAAAAATTTTGTTACTTACATATACAAATACATCGCAATGGATCCCACTATTATAATTATAATTCACCAATAAAAAAGAGTAATAAAATTATCAACCTGCACAGTATCCATTGCTCCTACCAAACTACAAATTCCTCAAGACCACTACTACTTTCTTGATCCCAGACCATCATAAAGAAGATGCTACATAAATATTTGTTGAATGAATGAGGCATTGGGGTTAAACTGTAAGACTCCTGTGAGTACCCAATTATGACTATGCTCACATGAGTGTTAAATAACTCTCATGCTGGGAAGTACCTCTTAAATTTCAAGGTCCAAAGCAGGTGACCTACCTAGTCCCCACCAGGAACAATAAATCAAATGAAGAAGCAGACACCAAAAATAGAGTAAAGGTATTCAGGAACTTAAGTGAACCCAGAGTCATTCTTTGGAAATACCATGCAAATCATGTGAATATTTTAAATTTACTAAGAGCCATAATTTTAAAAGTAAAAAGAAGCGAATGAAAATATTTCATCACATAGTTTATATTGTTAGAAATATGTAATTGCTAAATATAATTCTTACTTAATATATCCAAAATTTTATTTCAACATATACTCAACATAAAAATCATTAATGCTTGCCTTCTTTTTTCATCCTAAGCTTTTGAAATTCACCCCACACATCTCTGTTGCAGGAGCCACATTCCAAGTGCTCAGTAGCTGCATGTGGCTAGTGGTCCTCACAGTCTGGAGAACAGCAGCACTGTCCTGATTACTTGCCAAGAAGGACAAGTGGCATCCCCTGAAGCCCTGATTACTGAATGGCACTGATCTGAGATTCCATGGGATTAAGTGTCTTTGTCCCCACATTTTCTCTAATTTGAGAAATGTCAGAACCAGGGTCTCCAAGTACTTGAAGACTACAGAGCCAGGTGAAAGCGAGACCTCCGCATCTGCCCTGCTATTTACAATGGTGAGACCTTGGGCAAGCCACTCAATCTCTCCAAGAGCTGGCGTCCTCACAAATCGAATGGAGAATTGTTGGGAAAATCGTCTCGGAGCACAGTAAAACCCTGTACTACTCATTTCTTACACAGGGCACTTCAGGATTCCAAGCTGAACTCATCAGACATGGAACTCCAAGAGGGTCCTGCTATTAGCTTTTCTGCAGAATGACTGAGCCTTTAAAATGGGGTTTAAAAAGGATTTTTTTCTAGGTCCTCCTGAGTCCCATGAAGGAAGCTAGACCATGGAGGCCACCATACAATGGATTTTATGTTTATCATGTGTTGAAGGGTCTGACAAGGTTTTCCAGTCCCTGACCTAGACTTCTAGGTCAGCCAGACACAAGAGATTCCACACAGGACACAGATTCCATGGTGCTAATTGTAAGAGGGAAGATACTCACGAAATATCCGCATGAGATGAAAATAATGCACACCCTTGGTCTCTCTGTCATTTTTTAACATCTCATTATTCATAGACCGACATACCAGGACACCTATAGATTCTGGCATCTCCATGGAATCAGTCATATGAGGAAGACACTCACAAACTCATTTGGGGCCCTTATGGTTGCTTTAGATCCTCTGCCCATGGTCTGGTTTCCTGCCGCCTACTAAATTTCAAATTTTCTTTTAAGAGCAGTGTTAAGGTTTGGATCTGGAATTGACCCCCCCAAAAGAATCACATTTTGAAATCATGGTCCCCAGGGCAGCAAAGTCCAAAAATGGGGCTTTTAGGCAAAGATTGGATGATGAGAGCTGTAACATCATCAGTGGATTAATCCACTGAATGAATTAATCATCTGAATGGATTATTGGGTAGTAACTGTAGGCAGATGAGCATGGCTCCAAACCTGGACTAAACATCTGAAACCATGAGCCTAAAATAAACTTTTCCTCCTCTAAGTGGTTCTAGCCAGGTATTTGATCACGGCAATGATAAACTGACTAACCCAAGCAGCTTCTGAATGCTATAAACATTTAGAAATCTACCGTGTTTTTGTATTCTGTAATTTGTACATTGGTTTCCCTGGCACTAACCCCTCCCAAGTGTTATCAAATTCATGTCCCCATTCATGATCTGTCAGCCTCCATCTCTCAAAAGTTAACAAAGGAAGAAGAGACTAGCCCACATGGCTCTTTGGGCTGCCCATAATGTTCTTGGAAATCTGTTAGTGAGGCATGTGAAGCCTCGTCTCCTATTGTTGGTACCAGCTGGCAGGCACGGGCTGACAATGCATTTACCAGCATCTGTTTTATTCTGTGGAATAAAGCCTGACTGTTTTCTTCCCTCTACCAACGTAAAGAGGAGTTATGGGTAACTCGTGAAGTATCTGCATGAGATGAAAATCTGTAAAATGCTTCCTGCCGAAATGGGACTGTTGGAAACAGCAGCTGAACAGGCATCACCTCTAGGGCCCTGCGGTGTGGTGACAAGCTCTCAGCACTGAGCTGAGCAGCAAGAGAAGAAGTCAGACAGAGAGTGGAAAGAAGGTGGAAAAAAGATTAAAACAAGAGAATAGTTCCGTGACATGGAGGAGACAGGCTGCTGAAGGCCTGTGTGGTAGACATGAGGATGAGCCACGCAGACTGTCCTTAGGAAGGGCCTCCTGTCCAGTTGCAGGACTGTGGCCAGCAGATGGTCTCCAGATATCAGCTCAGCTCTGCCTCTGCTGCTGAGCTGCAGAGCTGCCTCACTCAAGAGCTTGCCCTTCCTGGTGCAGTCATGGTGACAGAGAGACAGAGATAAAAGACTGACCATCTCAGGCTTCCCGGGGACAACTCAGACAGGCAATATACTCTGTGGGGCTCCTCGGATTGGCCCCGACTTCACATGACCTGCACTGTAGCTCAACTTGCCCCTTTTCTTAGTTCTATTTCCTCCTCTTTCTGTTCACAGGGGCTGAGCCCTAGTAAAGTCTTGCACTTGTACCCCATACTCCATCTCAGCATCAACTTCCAAAAACCCCAAGCTTCGATGTCCTAGATTCGATTATACTGGATACTTGACATATATCACTTCTTGTAATCTGCACTAGTATGTGATTTAGATATGGTTAGAGAAGACAGAGACTATGGTGGAGGTAGACATAGGAATAGAGAGAGAATTAGTCCTGTCTTAGTCCAGTCCCGTTGCTAAACAGAATACCTGAGGGTGGGTAATTTATAGAAAAGAAATGTATTTCTCCTGGTCCTGGAGGCTGTGATGACCAAGATTCAGAGGCTGTCATTGTCGAGGATGTCTTTGCTTGTGGGGACTTTAGGCAGAGTCCAGAGACCATGCAAGATATCATAGAGCAAGACAGAACAAGTATGCTAAAGAGAGCTTGCTTTTATAACAAATGATCCTGTGATAACCCATTAATCTCAAGTGGATAAATTCACACGAGAAGGCAGGACTCTCATGACCCTGTCCCCTCCCAAAGGTCCCACCTCCAAATACCATTAATATATGACCAACATGTGAATTCTAGGGAAAAAACATTACAATCAAAATAAGTCCCCTTTTACAACTGAGGAAACCAAGGCTCTAGGGGTTTAGTGCCTTGGCCTTGGGTTCCAGGGCAGCAGAACCAAGAATGAACTCAGCCAAAGAAGCACAGTGTGTGCTACGCCCTTTCTCCTGCACCCTACCCCCTGGGGTGGCTGATCAAAAGACCCTCCAAATGGACTGCCAATGACCTGGAGGGTACCAGAAAGTCAAGAAGGAGTGAGTCCCTCTAGAGAACAACAAAGACGGAGGAGATACAGTAAGGCCACCTTCTGGTGAGATTTCAAGTTTTCTTGAAAGGTCCCCAGCACCGAAAATATTCCTTCTACCTGGCCAGTTGCGGACTATAATCCCTTGCCTTCTAAAATCAGAGAGAAAGTTCATTTATCAATACTAAGAAGAGCATCATATTCCGTGGGCGGGTGTCAGGGCTCCTTTCTGAGTTCTTCCTATCAACCAGCCTCTGTCTGAACTCCCTATACCCAGGCTGCCTCAGTTACCTCCTGATAAACCAGCTCCTTGGGAGTGATGAAGTGTGTTTATATTTTGCAGACAATTCAAAAGGGGAGGAGGTTTAGCCCAAGTGCCAGGCCCCAGATTGGGAGGATATATTAAGGCAGTGACCTCAACACTTTCTGTCACTTGGTAGATTTGCATGTACAAGGCCAAGCACCCCTCAAAGCTGTTTATTTCTTCCTGGTTATGTTGCCCATAATTGGGATAAAGTAGATAATAGTCCTTTAGTAATTGTCTAGTGATAAAAATAGCTATTCTTTACACAGGCATGGTTAACATAGATATTTTCTAAAAGCCAAAATAGAATTCCTCATTAAGCAGTATCGTTAAGTACTAGACTCTAAAAATATAATACACAGTTAAGGTTAAGTTTTTAATAAAAAAAAAATAAAGTTATTTGAAATCTAATTTCACTGGGCCCTTCATAAAGTGTGTGATGGAGGTTTGGTTTCCCTTGGGCTGGTAGAGCATCACCCTGACTCTCACCCTGGAACACCAGCAAGGTGCTTTCGTGAGCATCGGGGTGTCACCAGCCATCATGTTTGCAAGTTTGAACCCTCTAGCCAGTGAAAGGATCCAGAATGTGCCACCCCAAAATATGCCCCCTTGTCATAAAGGTTATTTTTGAGCTGGACAGGGAGAGGAACATCAGGACAAGTTGGCATAAATAAGAGGCCTCGTGAAAACTACTTAGCTTCATCATCACTGGGCACTAACCAGCTCCTTCCTTATTATTTGTCCTCCCTTAAAGCCCAAGCCACCCTTCCTTTGTTAATACTCTAGCCCTGGAGTCTAACCACTTGTTGTTTAGCTTCCCCCTCCCCCCTCCTCCCCATCCCCCTCCCCCCTTCTCCCCTCCCCCTCCCCCTCTCCTCCTCCTCCTTCTTCTTCTTTAACGAACTCCCATACACCTAAAATATTCATATAACTGGGCTGGGGGTATAGCTCAGTGGAACAGCACTTGCCTAGAATGTGTGAGGCCCTTGAGCTCAATCCCCAGCTCCACGGGAAGGAAAAAAATAATAATGAAATAGTTTGTTCTTTTTCCTCCTGTTAGTCATCTATGTTAGCTTAATATGCAGATATCCAGGCACTAAATCTAAGAGGGTAGAGGAAAAGTTTTACAGGCACCTCTTTTTCCAAGTCATAGAGTCTTTTACTTATTGTTGGCAGTGTCCCTCTGTCATGGGGCTCAGGAGTCACTCTGCCTAACAGTGAAGACTCTCCTTGTTCTCTGCTTCAGAAGGAAACTCTTTGAAGGATCTGGTTCCTGAAAGAGAACCCCACAACCCCCTGGTGCATTGCTTCTCTCTCTAGGAGACCTGGGGAGAAAGCACCAAGACACCAAGATTCTTTCCCGATCCTGCTCCATGACCTTGGCAATAACAAATCTGGATCTCGGTTTCCTCCCTGAGAGAAGTGAGAGGAGAGAAGGGGCAGGGGAGGAAGAGGGCAGAGAGGGAAGCAGAGAAGCCAGGGAAAGAGCCAGAAGAGTTGATTCTGGCCCCAGTTCCTCTGATGGAGAGACTCTCAGAGTATCTTGCTAACTTCAAGAAACTGAAAATAAAATTTGCATTTAGTCATTTCCATAGCAACCTTAACAAAACCATTAAGATGCTTTTGTTCTTTAATACATCTGTTGTTGTTTTTTTTTTTTTAGATACTACCTTTCTTTCTCAGCTATGAATCTAATCTTATCTAAGGATAACCCTTAAAAGCCATTCAGTGTTACATAATTATAGTTCCAACCAACAATGCAAAGGATGTCGTTTAAGTGTTCCCACCTAATTGGTCCTCTATGGCAACTCTCCTGCAGACCCACTCTCAGGATGGAACTAAACCTAAGCATTTGAAACCAAGGAAGGAAACTGCCTCCACAGTGCTCCGCCCACCTGTACTGATTTCACATCCTATGCATTGACTCTACTTCCACAAATAGCTGCCAACTTCAAATTGTGAGCAATCCTGCCCACTCTCAGCCCATGTCATTCTGATGTAACAGCCAGCTTCTAGATTTGGCCATGAAAATCCTGTGAGGCCCTAGATACTAACTGGTTCAGAGATGAGTACATGTCCCATCAAAGCCAATGAGACACTGACTGAAATTTATGGGGCATGATCATGGGATATTCCTCATGGAAGAGGACCTGAAGTCATGAAGCCTAAACCTCCACAGTTGTTTCAGTATCAGGAAAAGGACCAAAGAGATGAAGCTACCAAAGAGGAAGTAAAGCTGACAGGCCAGGAGAGAGAAACCAGAGTCAGACAACCTGGTTTCTGAGCCTGTATTCAGCCATGCCTGAAACCAGGAACCCTCTGTACCTTTCAGATCAAGACCCATTAACTTTCCTTTCTCAACTCTGAGTTGACTTTCCTCCCACTGACCCCCAAAACACTTTAAATTGGTGATGCTCTTCCAAGCAGAAGCTCACTTGCCAGTCTCAGTGAAAGTATCATTTATGGTGCTGTTGGGGTTCAAATCTATGCCAACAATTGGCCTTGCCAGCAATCTCATAACCACGCAGCTCTGGTTATGAGTACAAATTGCTGCCGCTTTTAGTTGGCAACTGGTCAGTGTCTATAAAAACTTTTTTTCATGTGCATAACTCTTGTTCTAGAAATCCTACTTCCAGAAATATATTCTTCAGAAATAACTCTCACAATTATGGAAATATATGCATACAATCAAGAAGTCCATTAAAGTATTGTTTGCCACAGCGAAGGATTGGAAACAACCTGATGTCATTCAAGAGAGAAATGGATTAATAAATCATGCTACATCAGTAACATGGGATATTAAGAAATATCCCGTCTGACATAAAAAAGTCAGATTCCTATTAAAAGTAAAAATAATCAGCCTCAAACTATATTTCTAATACTATATCTGATGTAGTAGGGATGCATGCAGGAATTGAAAAGGTCTGAGAGAATCAAATCATCACCAGAGGTCATTTCTCTGAAATGGGATGAAGGAATGTAACTTGTAAATCATTTTTATATTGTCGAATTTTTTACTTCAACCATAAATTACTTTGACAATTAACAAAACCCAAAAAAGAACAAAAAGACAAAATGCTACAATACCTCTGAGTAGTGCTTGAAGCAGTAAGCCTGCGATTAGTGCCACTGAGTGCCAGGCTGTATGCCAGACACTGGGAATGCAAAGACAAATTGTGGGGCAAAGACAATCCCCAGGAAGTGCACCTGGGGCCATAAGGTCACTGTGCCCATGATGGATCACAGAATTCACTGATCTCTTTATTTATTTATTTTTCAAATTAATATGTTAGAGATACACATAAAGGTGACACTTACTATGGTATATTCATATATACATATAGGACTGTTTGGTCAATTTCATTCTACCGTTTTTCCCTTTTCCATCAGTCCTCCCTCCTCATTGAGCCCCTTTCTCAACTGCACTAATCTCTCTTCTATTTTCATGGGATTCCCACCCACTCATTCCCCCTACTCCCTTTATTTCTTTTTTTATTTCTTTCCTTTTTTTTTCTTTTTTTTTTTTTTTTTTTGGTCTAGCTTCTACATGTGAGAGAAAACACTTGACCCTTGACTTTCTGGGTCTGACTTATTTTGTTTAGAATGATGCTCTCCAGTTTCAACCATTTACCAGCAAATGCCATCATTTCATTCTTCTTTATGGCTTAGTAAAACTCCATTGGGTATACCCACCACACACCATATTTTCCTTATCCATTCATGTGTTGATAGGCATCTGGGCTATTCTATAACTTGGCTGTTATAAACATGGATGTGCCTGTACCTCTATAGTATGCTGATTTACTTTTAGATATACAACATGGTGTAGGATAGCTGGGTCATATGGGAATTCACCAATTTCTTAAAAGTGAAATCATGGATTTTAGAACAATGTGGGGTCAATTTAGTGCCACCAAGTTACCATTAATGCTATCAGGAAAAGTTTTTGGTTTCCTTTCATATAACTTAACTAGTCTTGCATGAGCTCCTAAAAACCCCAGAGCTGCGTGGTTATGAGATTGCTGGCAAGGCCAATTGTTGGCATAGATTTGAACCCCAATAGCACCATAAATGATACTTTCACTGAGACTGGCAAGTGAGCTTTTGCTTGGAAGAGCATCATCAATCAATGGGACTACCTGTGCTGGGCTGAGACACCCTCTAAAAATTTACCTGAGACCACCAACTCACATCCCAGATACCGTGAAACACCACTTGTGAGGCAAGAGTGTGCAGTGGACTCCAGGGAACGCTGGATCCATTCCCACAATGGGGAGGCCACAGCACCCCGTACTAGTGCCACTCCAGAACAACCCAGTTTGTATAAAGTGTGTGACATCTACCACTTTCTTGATTATTTATCCAGTCATTTATTTAATTATGGCCTTTTCACTGCAATGCAAATGCAAGAGGAGGACTCTGTTTCCCCTTATATCCCCATCTCTAGCACAAGGCCTGATCCATAACAGGGGCTCAATGGGCATTGTTGAATGCATCAACTAGTTCTTTAGAAAAACAAACTTTTACTGTGAGATGAACAGTGCTTTCACTTTCCTTCTCAGCGGTACTACAAGACTAAGAATTACAGATTAAGGAAGAAGCAAAGGAGATGGTGTTGTAGAAGCTTCAAGAAGTGTGGTTTAGAGAACTACATAAATGTTAGCCATCATCATTACCACAGTCCTGAACAGTGCTCAGGATACTGGTTCATTACTGAGGAATGGCCCTCTTTATATTCCCAACTTGGTTAATAATTTCAAAAAAAAATAGGCAGCAGTTATCACTTCAATAAATGGATTAAAGTATATTTGTGTTTTGGGGGGTATGTGTTTGTTTGGAATACATCCAGAGGTGCCTTACCACTGAACTACATCTCCAGCCCTTTTTATTTTGTATTTTGAGTCAGGAGCTCACTTAGTTGCTAAGGCTGGCTTCGAACTTGCAATCCTCCTGCCTCAGCTTCCCAAGTCACTGGGATTACAGGCGTGTGCCACCATGCCTAGCTGTGTTTATGCTTTTTAGAAACCTACATCATTTTACGAATTTATAAAAATTCAGAGCAAAACACAATCCTAATAATAGACTCAAAGACCTTAGACCTAGAAGGGACCTCAGGTCAATACTCTGTCTTTTCTCCTTACAGAAACAAAAACTAAAGACCTAAGAGGTAAAGTAACTTGGCTAGTGTTGCACAACTAATTCTTCAAAGATCCAGGACAAGATTCTTTGTCTCCTGGAAGGCTCTTTTCCTCTACATCATGCTAGGTCTGAAATTCTGATTGTACCAGTCATTGTTAATGACTGGTGTCTGGCTTTTCATTGTAAAGTCAATACCCCCAATGCTAAAGTTAAATTAACATTGCACTCAGTGTTAATGATAACAAGTTAAGCTGTTTCAAGCTAACAAAATTAGCCTTTCTTTCTTTTCTTTTCTTTTTTTTCCTTTCCCTTCCCTCCACTCTCCTTCCCTTCCTTCACAAACTCACATTTGTCCCATACACCCCAATGCAAAATGGCCGTTCTGAAAACTCTAGCAACTAAATGCCAGCAGAGCCAAGCCCTGTTCTCAGCTACAGTAGCACACAGTTGAAAACTTGCTGTGCATTCAAGTCACCAAAGGTATGATTTCTGCCTGAGAATGTCCGATAACAGAAATGAATAATGGTTCTTTACCTGAAAATACATATTGATTGTTGGCTGTGAACTTCACCATGGATAATGCTGAAGTCACCATCCTTCAAATGCGCGTGAATTGGAGTTAATGTTACCTGATCTTTGCAGGATGATTTGCAGCAAGAGACAAGACAAGGCAGGAGAAATGTCTCCATCCAGTTCAAGCTGGATGTTCTCCAGCTAATATTCCATCCTGGATTATTTGATCGTCACACCTAAGGCCCCAGTTTATAGCACACAAAGGACAGAATGATTGCCAGCATTTGACTAAGATGAAGGCACCTCCTTGCTCTTTAATCTTGCACAGAACTGAATCCTTCAAAGATCACCCCATCATCCCAGGCCCGAACAGCTTGAGTCTCTGATGACTCATCCTACCCAGGATGTACTCACTTTCTGCTTGCTGTGAATGGCTCTACATGGAAAGCAGCACATATACCAGGTGTCATCGTCCCTCCACAAACCAGACCAAGCTTTATCCTAGCTCCTAAAATGTAGCAATGATTGTCTTTTTCACTTTCTGATGTTTAAAGCATTAAGCATTATTACCTAATTTGACTATGAGAATATTCTTAAATCCTGCAGGCAGAAGGTGGTTGGTTGGTTGTTGGTTAACAGTGGAAGAGAACAGTGTGCCTGAGAATTGACTTTGTGCTACATTAAAGCCCTGGCAACAGGACATCAAGTCTGGTGACCTCAGAAATTCTAAGTATGAAGCTTCTTACAAGGTAGAATTCAAGGTACACCTAAAAGTTTCTGATATCCACAAACACTTCCCCAGCATCCAATTTGAATACCTAAAATATCACCCTTAAAGATTTGTTTCAGTCAAGCTCAGCTTGGGTTCTCTAAATAGCCCTCACAAAATCCATATAGAAAATTCTATAGAACCACTGAGAGGGCTAGATATTACCTCCACCTTAGCAGAGATGATGTCTCCAGGGTTGTCGGGCAATGAGCACAAGGCTTCAAGAAAAACAGAATCAGATGAGGGAGAGAACAGGAGGGTCACAGAAGAGAAGGAAGGACAAAACAGGGGCCACATCCCCAGTTGGCCCAGAATGGGCTCGAGGAGAACACCAATCCAGGTGAGAAGAGAAACGGGTCCCAGAGAAGCATCCAAGAACACAAGTGGTACAATTCCACACCATGTTCCTAGAAGCAGAATCCGTTTTTCCTGCCTATTCAGTCCCAGAACTCACATCATCAGTGCCACCAGGAGCTGATCAGGGAAACATAAACACACTTGAGGCTTGGAGGACTTGAGAGAAGAAATGTACCACTCAACCTAATTGAGTGTCATTAAAAAGATTTTTAATGCTTTATATAGTCAAGCAAGACAAATCAGCTGACTTCACCTTCTTTTATTTTTTTAAATTATAAAATATTATCATTAGACCTGCACACAAAAAAAAAATCCCCTTGGATGTACCAATGCTTTATCATTGTCGCCAGCTTGTGCATTGTCTAATGACTTAATCATCTTTCTTCCTCCAACTTAATCATCTTTCCCCTTCTCCCAAGTTACAGCAGAGTCGATATCCTTGTGCTCAATGGATTCTTAGACCTCAAGCATAATCCTGGCCTCTTTACTTCTCTTCTCAAGAAGGTTTCCACTGACAAATTCTACTCTAAATGGATCCTGTCATCTCCCAGACATCCCATACTCTCAACCTTTTTTTTTCTGGTTTGCCTTACGTAACTTCTATAGATAAAGGTGATACTGTGCCTTCCCTCTCCCATCTCCACGTGTATCTATTTTACTCCCTACAAGTACTACTTCCCTCTGATTCTAATGGACTCGCTCCTCGGCCTTCCAGCTGTGTCTGAAGTAGGACAGCATAGTGGAAAGGGCACAGCAGGCAGATCTGAGTGTCTGTATAAGTCAGCTTGACATCACTATAATGAAATACCTGACGCATGAGTTACTTACGAAGAAAAGAGAAATTTGTTTTGGCTCATGGTTCTGGAGGTTTCAGTCCAAGAACAGCCAGCCCCACCAGGCCTCTGGTGAGGGTGGCATATAATGGTGGGAGCACAGGTTGGAGCATGTGCACACTGACAAGCCGGGAGGCAGAGAGGATGAGCAGCATTCAGAAGTCCCTTAGGGTACGCCCCTAATGACCTAAGAACTTCCCACTAGACCTTTTAAAGATCCATATCACCCCCCATAGCACCACCCTGGGACCAAGTCTTTAACATATAGACCTTTGGGGACACTCCCCATACTCAAACCATAGCAGTGTCCTTCCCAGCTCCCCCCGCCCTTCCACCTGATCTATAAATACTGTGTGCAGTTGACAACATAATGGGATTCTGCACAGAGAACCAATGGGACTTTTCTCTCTCCCACCTTCAAGGATAGGAGCCATGACCCCGAACATCTTCGAATCAATCTCTAGTGCTATGAGAAATGCTTGAAAATATAATCCATGTTTGTGAAACTAACATGCAATGGAGATAACTGAAGATAATATGCAAGGTAACATTAGACCACCAGGGAGGTAGAGGCCAGAGGACGGAAGTGTCAAGTCATCCCAGGAAGTCAAAATGGATAAGAGGGAATGGTTAAGGAGGGAGAAACAGTAATCACCATGGGAAAAAAGGCAAGAAACAGACATTGCCAGAACAAGGGACTCTGACATTTGGTTCTGTAGTCCTTTTTAAAGAGGGATACTTCATTTTTTTGTTTTGTTTTGTTTTTTAAGGAATGATTCTACCGTATTCATATGGGCCTTTTTAGTCATAAAATGTTTCTTAAGTCAATTCTCTCTCTTATCAATAAAGCAGCAGGGCTGGAGATGTGGCTCAGCGGTAGCGCGCTCGCCTGGCATGCGTGCGGCCCGGGTTCGATCCTCAGCACCACATACCAACAAAGATGTTGTGTCCGCCAAGAACTAAAAAATAAATATTAAAAATAAATAAATAAATAAATAAATTAAAAAAAAAAAATAAAAAATAAAAAAAAAAAATAAAAAAATAAAGCAGCAAAAGGGGCTGGGGTCGTGGCTCAGTGGGAGAGCACTCGCCTAGCACATGTGAGACACTGGGTTTGATCCTCAGCACCATATAAAAATAAATAAGTAAAATAAAGGTATCGTGTCCATCTACAACTGAAAAGAATTTTTTTTTTTTATTTTTTAGTAAGCAGCAAAAAAGCTAGGCACAGTGGTACAAGCCTATAATCCCAGCAATTTAGGAGGCTGAGGCAGGAGGATTGCAAGTTCAAAGCCAGCCTCAGCAACTTAGCAAGGCCCTATTTATAAGTAAAATATAAGAAGGGCTGGAGATGAGGCTCAGTGGTAAAGAACCTCTGGGTTCAATTCCCCAGTACCAAAAAAAAAAAAAAAAAAAAAAAGCAATGAGAATTTTCAAATTATTTGGGTTAGGTGCAAGGAGAAGAGAAGGAGTAAATTTGGAGAAGGGGTTAATCATCTGAAAGAACATCACAGAAATGCATCAGGCATGGAATTCCAGAAATTGAAGGCATTTCTCCATGGGTCCAAACAGGAAGGAATGCGCTTCCAAAGGAGAGGTTTCTTCCAACCCTTTCAAAAGAAATTCAAGGAGAAACTGCCACTATTATAGCCTTTCATGTTTAAAATCATATAGAATTTTAAACTCCAAAAAGTTTGTGAAATATTTATTTTGGTGAAAAAGACTTTAGAGAACCACCCAAAGGAACTCATACATGATTTGGAACTAGAAGTTCACAATCATTTCAACTAAAGATGTTTGATCAATTCTCTGGGTAATAAGGAGTTCCCTCTCACAGGACAAAAGGGAGGTTTTAGCCTCTGGAGATCTCTGAGATAGTACCTAAAGCATCAACCACAAGTTTCAAACACCAGAAAGCTTTTAGCAGAAGCATCATGGAAGAGGCTAATGTGGTGGTAACACTGCTATCAAGAGAGGCCAACAGCTAGTCCTTGTCTGCTTGGAAAGATCACCCTGTGCTTTCTGACATGCCTCTGGCAATCAATGAATGTTAAATACTATCTTTACCATGTTTTCAAACCTAATATACTCCAAAAGTGGGCTTATGTAATTTTAGAATTTTCTTCTTCTTTTCTTTTTTTCTTTTTTTTTTTTTTTTTTTTTGGTACCAGGATTGAACTCAGGGCCACTCCACCATTGAGCCACATCTCCAGCCCTTTTTGTGTTTTATTTAAAGACAAGGGCTCACTGAGTTGCTTAACACTTCACTAAGTTGTTGAGACTGGCTTTGAACTCAAATCCTCCTGCCTCAGCCTCCTGTGCCACTAGGATTACAGGTATGAACCACCGTACTCGGCTAATATTTTCTTCTTTACAAGCTAATTAAAACTGGGTATTTTATAGTAAATCTCAACCCAGACTTGCTTTTAAAACATCCAAAGTCCAAAAGAAACCACTGAAAAGTAATTTACATATTTACAAAATTCTTCTGATGAGAGTGGGAAGAGGTCTTTGATGGCATGATGCTTGGGAAAATATCATTAAAATCTTTATGGGTCTTTTGTGGTCCTGGGGATCAAACCCAGAGTCTGGTGCATGCTAGGCATGTGCTCTACCACTGAGCTACCCGCCCAGCCAAAATTTTTGTTTTGGTATTTCTCTCTCAGTCTCATGTGGGCAGCTCCAAACAAAATTCCATCCTTGGATCTGGAGACTATCATGCTAAGTGAAGTAAGCCAAACACAAAAATCTAAAGGTCAAATGTTCTCTCTGATATGCAGAAGCTAACACACAATGGAGGTGGGGGGATAAAAGTTCATTGGATAAGCCAAAGGGGAATGAAGGGCCCAGAGGGGGAATAGGAATAGGAAAGACAGTGGAACAAATTGGACATCACTTTCTTATGTTCATATATGAATACACGACCAATATAACTCCACAGTGTGCACAACCACAACAATGGGATCCTAATTAGGATAAGTTATATTCCATGTATGAAAATGTCATAGTGAGCCCTCGTGAACAGACAGAAACTACCACAAACATGACATTGACTCTCCTTGTTGCTGCATCTACAATATCCACCATCCTCTTATACTACTTTATTTTTCTTCAAAGTGTTTATCCTACCTGCCATGATATTATGGACTTGATTTTTTTTAATAATAATTTAAAAAAAAAAACTCCTTCCTTCTTCCTGCTCCTTCCCCAGCAGCCTGCTGTGGGATTTATTCTGTTTTTCCAATTTCTCTTGGCTCTTTTGACTAAAAAAAAAAAAAAAAAATCAGCCCAGTCTCTCTTTCTTGCAGTTTCATAGCCTCACATTTTCTCAATTAACATAGCAAAAATGAAATCCTATCTTCCTTAGAAAGCTGTGATTATGTAAACATTAATACTTTTCAATGTTATAGATTCCATATTTGTACTTTCTAAGTTTTTAATAAACACACACAAATTTTCAATCAGAAAAAAAGTCATATGTCCTTTTTTCAATAAAATAAAATATAAAGCATCTTTAAAACGTACTTTAAAACATTAAGTACAAATTTTAAAATCTGGATACCAGATGTTAGAATTTTATAAACAAGTACAATTTTAATAAAAAAAATATTGCACACTAAAGCAGGGCTAATAATTTTATAAGTTATTCAGAAAAGGGATTTTTAATAGCAATTACCATAATTTCATAAGAGGAGGAATACTGAGACAACTCTAAAAGTAAGGCAGGGCTGGGGATATAGCTTAGTGGTAGAGGACTTGCTTAGCATGTACGAGGCCCTGGGTTCCATTTCCAGCACCAAAAGAAAAATAAATAGGCAAACATAATCTCATAATAAAACAAAGTGATTTACATAGAATAAATTTGACTTTCAAAATCTCACTTAATTGCGCTTATGTTTTCTTCTACCAATCACCATCTAGGACTATGAACTTCACTAGGGACAGGTGTCCCCCTGAATACTGGCTTCGAGAATCACCAGCTTCCGGGCAGTCAAAAAGCCAAGAATGGAATGAGAGTAGTCCAGGGAATACAGAGAGATGAAGGTTAGGAGTCTTGGGACAATGACCCAATAGAACAGTGGTGTTCAAATCACTCCATTAAAGATGCTCCAAAGGAACTACAAGGACTGGGGAAAAGATCAGAGGGTGAGCACAGATCAGGAGGAGGCAGGAGGGGAGGGCAGGTAAGTACTAGGAATGAGGTTGATCACACTATGCTGTGTGCACGTTTGAATCCCTCTATTATGCATGATTATAACATGCCAATAAAAAAAATTTTAATAAAAAATAAAGATCTGAATCCCAAGAAAACAAAGGCCAAATCCTCTCTCTGATATGCAGATGCTAATATATGATAAGGGGGTGAGGGAAGAACAGAAGTACTTTGAATTTGACAAAGGAGAATGAAGGGAAGGGAGAGGGGATGGGAATAGGAAAGACAGTGGAATGAATCGGACATCACTTTCCTGTGTTCATATATGAATTCAGGACCAGTGTAACTCCACATCATGTACAACCACAAAAATGGGAAGCTATATTTCATATGTGTATAATATGTCAAAATACATCCTACTGTCATGTATAACTAAAAAGAAAAAAAATTAAATGAAACAAAATAAATAAAGCTCTGAGGATGTGGATCCCTGAGTTCTTACTTCAACCAGAGGGGCCCTACTCTTATTCAACATTATAATGGAATTCCACGTAGTCAGCCTCGTTTGAGGCACATGGATACTCTAGCTGATAGTTTGTGCCAATTCTTTAAATATTGATTCAACATCATTTAGTGAGAGTGCAGAGAAACCAACCGACTTCTATTGACAAGAATTATATGTCTCTTTCTTTATGTGCAGAACAAGAGATAATTGCATACACCTATCATTAGCATAGTTTTTAACTTATTTGTAATTGTCTTTCGTTTCACTGATTTCCCATTATTCCTAACTACAAAGCACCATTCACTCAGTCTCAGTCTCTCAGCGTCAATGTGCCTTACGTGGCTTTTTTTCAGTGTGCTTTCTTTGTGTTTGCTTTTGTCTCTCTGTTAACAAAACATTCTCTCTTTTCGGAAATGTGTGTTCTTATTTAAGATGTTCAAGACTTTCCAAATCACATACATTTGAGGAGACCAATTAAAAGATTTTAAGTTTATATGATAAAATAAACCATTTGTTCTGAGTAAGCAGGACTATGATGCACTGTGGGGTTTCAGAATTTCAGCTGACTGCAACTGCCAACCTCAGGCTGCAGTCGCTGGCTTGCTGGGGTTGGGGCAGACTGAACCGCATGCCTGCTGGACTCATCAAACCTTCAGATAAAATTGGCCGCCACCATCAGAGAGCATTCTGTTTTTGTTTCTTTTTCCACATAAAGGCCTTACTTCATTAGGGCTAGAAACTCTATATATTTTGATGCTTTCGAAAATAATAACAGGTGGAAACCTGAGCTTAAAAGCACCATATTTCTGAGTTATTCCAACATCCCTTAGAGTCACCTCCCTAAGAGTAGCTCAGATGACCTGCTGCTTAACCAGATCTACAAAATTCACTTGTCTAAGGATTTGACTTTCATGTAAAATCTAAAGACCACAAAAGAATAAGCATGTGCATCAGAGACCACCAGAGGGTTACAATACAGAGCTGTAAAATGAAGAGTGTCTTTGAAGTCTCACATAGTTATTGACTACCAACCTATTTCTCTGATGACACATCATCCAGCCCAAACTGATAGCAGTTGCTTTGCTTTTGAAGGTCAGCTTTGATTGCGGCCAGACAGAGAAAGGAAAGGGGAAGTGAAGGGAGGGGAGACACCAGGTGATGACTGACAGTATATCCTCTCTTCACCCCATTCCCAAGCACGTGCAGAGAGATCAGACTCATCCCTGTCCTCTACCATTTCCCCATTATCGATAGAAAAAAAAGTTCCCTTGCAATTTATGGGCCCCAGAGCAGTCCCTTTCCTCTTCCCCTCACCAATCTGTACCCAATTTTTTTTGCATATGGACATAGACAGCTCATTTAGTGTGCGGCGGAGAAGCCCAGCTCCATGGGGCAGCTGGCAGCACACGCACACGGAGGACGGGAGATCCGGGCCGGCAGGACTTGGCATTCCCTGAACTGTCCTCAGAAGCTCATCCAACAATCCACCCCTCTGAATGCAGGAGGTGTGGAGATAATGACTATTTCCTGAATATCACGCTGTTTAAACAGCCCTGCTGTGGTGTTTGGAGAAATTCAGGATGTTTTTGCATCCCAGGTGCTGCTGGAGCTGCCTCGCTAAGCTAAACACCCCACACAGGCGCTGAGAACAGGTGGTGGCTGGCCAGATTGCTGGCAGCCTGGGCGGTGGTTGTTTTTCTTGTTCCAGCCGTTGGCAGAGGAATGCAGGCTTCAGTGCAATCAGTAGCTTTCCATCCTCAAAAAAAAAAGGAATGTGTTTTCCCTGACACCAGAGCAGGAAGACACTCCACACTGCTCCTGAGCCCTCTCTGAGACAGATCAAAGCCCAACACCATCCCTCAGAAACTTCCTCAGTTTATCCCTGGTTTTAAGCACTCTGGCATGCAAAACTCAAGACTCATCAAGCTAGCTCCAGAGGGTGTGTGTGAGAGAGAGAGAGAAAGAGAGATCAAAAGAACACAAGGGAAGAAATAACTCTGAGACTCAAAAGAACGAGAAATCAACCAAGAATCTCCTGGGGCTCTCTAAAAAATCTCTCAAGATCTCTCAAGAATGCAACTCCTCCATCTCCAGTTTTTTTCATGATCTCAGCCCCCTCGCCAACTATTTTCCTATTCGTTGGGCTTGGCCCTCATCCCACTAGCCTCTGTCACCTTCTTGGAATGGCCCTTTCCTCCTTTGATGAAATCAGTTCCAACTATACTCCATCAAATGGCTCTCTTCACCCATGGCCTTGTTAACCTGGAAATGTTCTCCCATATCTACTTGTTCATTTCATACTCTAACATAAGCTCCATGGGAGTAGGACTGTGTCTTGTAGGTCACCACCACCAGGGGCCCCAGAACAGCACAAAACAGATGTCAGCACTGAGTAAATGCATGATCCTTCACACCCAGTGCCCTCTACTAGGAAATGTCTGTGGTTCTTGGTTGGAATTTCCAAGACAGGTCATCTGACTGGTTCTCTAGCCAACAAATGGATTTGTGTCTTTAGCTTCAGCAATTGTCCTCAGTCCAGTCTGCCAGGTCATAGGCTTTGCCCTTTCTAAGAATTATTGGTGGCTCTGAGTCTTTCTAGGGATTTAAAGATAAAGAAGACTCTGAAGCATGTCTCAGAGTGGACTCAGCAGTCTTTGCAGCTACCTCCTCCTACACACGTGTGGGCCACATACCCACTACCCCATTCGTGTGAACCCCTCTCCATCAAGACATCTGGCTCGTGTTAGACTGAATCCTGAAATAGGCTATAACACCTGTAGACTGATAGTGTGGATGGCACAAGGTGGGGGTGAGCCTTTCTGGAAGAAGGGGAACAGCATGAGGCAAGACCTGGAAGCAGGGAACCCCTCCTACTATTGTTTTCAGAAATCAGTCCAGTCTTTACTCCCTGCCCAGATTCTGCCATTTTGAATTAGTCGTTCGTTTCTCCAAATTCAGAGACCACCTTAGTTAATCATCTGGGGACTAACCCTAGGCTTGTTTTTTTAAGAAAAAGCTAAGAATCAGACAATAAAATGCCACACAAAGACGCTAGCAGTGAGAACCCAAAGTTTTATTCACAGTAAGACAGAGCTAAAGCACAACATCCATGCCAGGTGCAAGAGGCATGTGGAGCAGGCTCACATGGAGAACGCAGGCTCTTGGGGAAGACCAAGAAGTGTGCCATGCAGCACAGGACAACAGAGTGACGAAATGAGAGTGATGAGGACAGACTTGGCCCACCCAGCAACCAGGAGAAACCAACTCTACTTCAATACAGACTGTTTCGAAAGTTTACCTAAGGCCAGTGGTTCTGTCTGGGCTGTGTGTTAACATTACCTATGGTACTTTTGAAAAATACTCATGTCCTTGGAGGAAATACAGATCCACTTTGCAAAGTAGAAGAAACCAATCTTTAAAGACTCTATACTGTATGATTCCAACTCTAGGAAGTTCTAGAAACCGCAAAAGTGTCAGCTGTTGACGAGGGTTAGTGGGGAAAGAGGGTAAATAGAGTGCAGAAGGTTTTTCAATGTAGTGAAACTACTCTGTATGATGCTATCATGGTGACACATGTCATCATGCACTTGTCCAAACCCACAAAGTGTCTGTCCAACACCAAGAGTGGACCCTGATATAAAAATGGACTCCAGGTGGTGTGCCAACGCAGGCTCATCGATTATAACAAACATACCCCTCTGGTGAAAGATGTTGATGATGGGGTACTTTATGCTTAATCTAGCTGTGAACTGCTCTAAAAATAAAGTCTATAAATATAGCTCTATGTCCAGAGCCCACCTCAGGATTGTGACTAAATTGCTCTGGGATGGGGGACTCAGGTACTGAGAACTATATCATTGAAGCTATATCAAAATGCATAGCATAAGAGAAAGATGAGGGCCTGGGTCCCAAAGCAGCCCAAGGGCAAATCCCAACTACACCATTTCCCAACCTGGCCATCTTCTGAGAGTCATTTAAAATCTCTGAGCCCTGGTTGGGCTGGAGGTGTAGCTCAGTGGTAGGGCACTTGCTTAGCCTGTGCAAAGCCCTGAGTTCAATCCCCAGCACCTCACTAAATAAATAAATAAATCTCTGAGCCTTTCACTTCCAAACAAGTTCATGTGTTAACAATTCCTGCCTTGCACAAATTTATTGTAAGGATCAGGGAAAATATGGAGGAAAATAGTCACTTGGCAGGCAGATATAACTACACTCCTCTGAAAACTAACAGACTCCAGACTTTTCATCAAGGCAATAGCTTCTTAATAAGTGTCATTCATGTCAGCAACTTTAGACCAGGAGGTAGTGAATCTGCAACTGATATAGAAGTCAGTAGCTGCACTTGAATGAGAATGCTGTGTCCGCAGAAGGCAAAGGCACCGCAGACACATCACGTGAGTGTGGGGTCAGGCACTTTTCAAGCATCTTTGTATGAGAGAAAAACTATCATCATGCTCAAAAGACAAGGAGAAATATCTTTCCAATTTTTTATTAGCAAAATAATAGTATCCGGTTTCCAAATCCCATTAAACAAATGCTTCTCGGCTTTTTCACTGAACTTGACCCTCTTCTCACCGAAAACTGGAACTAAATCAAAAATGTAATAGTATCAAGATGAGAATTTGCAATTTGGCCTAACTTAAGTCAAGTTTGTGTGAAAGATTAAATGTGTTGCAGTCAGAGTCTGAACCACCAAAGAGAAAAACAGCAAATTTTAATTAGGATAATTATTTGACAACTTAATTTAGACTGTGGAAATGTTGATGAGCCTGAATCCCTAGTTTAAAAATAGAAGATGTGTGAAAAAATCCTAAGGTGGGAATTAATTCATATAAAATATTGTAAGACAAACAAAAATATATATTTATAGTAACATAAGTATATTCAGGACCCTAATTCACCAATTGACCTGTTGACTTTTCTCAGCCATAAACATTACCTGGCATTTGTTCATTATCCTTGATAATAACAGTTACCAAACTACAGCCCATGGGTCAAACATAGCCCACTGCCTGTTTTATTACCTATAAATAAAAATATTATTAGAAGGAAGACAAACCTGATTGTTTATGTATCATCAATAGCTGCTTGGATTTTCCAAAAGCAGGGTTGTGTAGTTGTGAGAGGATGGCCCAAAAGTTGAAAATATTTACTATCTGACCCTTTACAAAGAGTTTGCCAAGTCCTACGCTATAGAAACATGGCATAATATCATTTCTCTACCATAAATACTTAAGCTAAACCTGATAGCAAGAGTAAAAATGTATCTAAATATGTATTTGAAGATGTATGCTTTATATAAAGTACATGGAATCACAAGACCGTGTTTATTATTTGTTACTTACCATTTGAGAAAAATTACTAAGTAAAAATAGCTTATACTACTGTCTATTTTTATATAGATAGATAAGAGTTACACTGAAAGTAAAGATTTCATTTCAGTCTTTATTAGCAGTCACTTGATGGTTAGTTATTTTCACAAATCCGAGAAACCTGGAAAAGAAATACAAGTCATATTATTTCTGTATTAGTTATTCCACATATTAAATGTAAAAGGAAATGGAACTGGCGTGTTTAATTCAACTCAGCACTTTCTAACAGAGATGAAATAGTGTCAATTACATGCACTGCAGTTGTTTTAAAGCAAACTGAAACATAAAATATACTCAATTTAATTAAAGCATAAAAATGAAATGAGGTATCAATAGTAAAATAGTGAGAACAGCAGTATTGGTGTGGTAATCTTATTTATGCATCTCGATTTACTGCATTCAAAATTGTGTGGGTTTTAAACAGTCATTAATGGGAATCCAGTTAAAATAGAGCAACAAAGGAGGGGGAAAAACAATTTAAATAAGTGACATTTTTCTTTTTTGCGTTTAGCCATCTCCTAGAGAAGGGGCTATTAAATTTTTAAATCAGTTTTTAATCAAAGTTTAGTGGTACAATATTTAATTGAAAACAACAGCAGATGTTCTTTATCAAAACATCTTTCATAATGGTTAAATCAAGGTCTGAGGAGTTATTTAATGAGATAACTGTTGGCCTGCGAATGCAGCAGCAATTTTATATATATTTGTGACTTTAAAAAACGCAGGTTTGGGATTGGCTGGGTTCTTTCGGCCATTTTCTTCTTCTCCTACCATTCATTGTGTGGTCCACACAAAGATGAGTGTTTCAAATACTGAACAGGTTTTGGGCTCAAATTAGACCCAAGGATGAAGAAGATAAGCAACAGAAAGCCTACCAGTGGGAAATGTATAGAGAAATCACTCATTCATTCATTCATTCATTCATGATCACTTAAGATGAGTGTCAGAGATACAGCCATGCTAAATCAGTGTTTTAAGTGAGTCACTATTCTTGAGATCTCACTGCCTGGTGATTGGATACAGTGCAGTAAAACTAAGATGGAGAATGTACCAAGGGGGTGCCAGACCTGAGGGCCAGACAGGACTCTTCCAATAAACAGAGGTGTCTGCTCTGAGCCCTGAAGGTGAGCAAGGATGCTCTGGGAGCCAAAGCAGATTGTCTTTGCCCTTTGGGAAAGGTTTTTGCTTCCTATTGGCCCTGAATGATTTTTAAATAGACCTCAAAGAGAGAGAGAACAGGATAACCATATTCCAAATGAGCTTTGTCATAGGGTTTATTTTCCCTCCTAGACTAAAAGCCCCTAGGGAAAGAGAAGAGACTTGGCAAAGGCAGAATATGGCCAGCCATGTGGATGGATTGGGAAAGGCTGGAAGCAGGAATTTGATGGGCTCCAAATAAGGAAGGGAGAGAGGGAGGGAGGGAGACCCAGTCTAGAAGTGGGCGAGCACAGCCTGGCATGTGGACAGGTATTGGAGGACATGACTGGAGACAAGTGCCCACCGTCCAAGCATCAGTCAAACGCAGGCGGCCCAGCAAGAGGAGCTGACTTCCTGAGCAGACGCTTGCAGACCAGGCAGGCATCCACAAGTGTGGGAGTGGAGTCAGGCGGGATTCCAGGCTTGGCCCGGGTTCACAAGCAAGATTCCCAGAAGGGAAACAGGCAAAGGAGGCAGGGTTCCGGTGGTAAAGAAAACAGGGCCTGAGGATGAGGTAAATGCTCAGTTTCTCCAGGGAATGCCACACAGAAGAAACGGCATATGAGAACTGTAGAGAGGGGCAGATCAGGGAGGTCCACTGGGAATCCAGCCATGCGACCAGAGGATAGGTTTTTTACCCCTTTATTTTAAAAACTGTAAGAAACCTGGATTTATCTGGATATTGTCAAACCCAAACAAAAATAGAAAGATGAATCTCCAAAGTTAAGAAATTTTGTTTGGGAATAAAACACAGTTAAGATTTCACACATTCACATTGGCTCAAGACAGACCTGGAAACAGGTTTGCTTTGAACCCCAATGAGCTTCAAAAACACTAATGGTATAAAATGTGACCAAAAATATTTAGCAAGATGGTTTCTGAGAGGCACAAGAAGCTGGAAAGTGTCATTTTCCCATAGTAAGTTCATTTCCTAGATTTAAGAGTGCTCATCACCTCATTTCATGGCCAAAGAGGTAGAAGGTTTTCCCAGACAGGTGTCATTGCCGCCACATAGCCCCTCCTGAAACCTCTGCAAAAGACCTCACAGAATACCTCTGTGGTCTACATCCTACCTGTTCAGTCCTCCACTAGAAGCCCCCTCCAATCCCCTGGTTGTACACTAACCTGCCCCATGGGTTCCTAAAACCAAGCCCACACAGGACTCTAGAGATTACACTGAGCCCCCAAGGAGTAATTAGTTTATTCAGTTCATTCCTCTTGGAGCTGTATCTTCTCTCCCCCTTCTTGAATACCTCATCCTCAAATCACCTTGCCTACAGTAAGAAAGCTACTGGGCAACCTGCCCACCCCTGAAGACCTTGACATTGAAGCCAATTAGCATCTCTATGGAGGCTTCACGTGGGCTTTCCGGACCAAAGATTAAGTGCCATGAGGACAAAATGTCACCTCTGAACCTTGGAGAAAGTTTAAAGATGTTGCCTCTTCAATAAAACATAATGCATCCCCATGACCTGTGAGAACGCCACTGAACACGTATCAAAAAGAAGAGGGGCTTAAAATTCTCCAACATTCCCTTTATTCTGACATGTCAGCATTTCTCTTTCAAAGCAAGCGTTTTAGTAACCAGTGCTATGAGAAGGCAGTGCTGAGGCAGGTAGGTTGGCATTAAGGGATGGATCTGAAGCGTGATGGCGTGAGAGTCGTCGGAGTCAAAATGGAGACACTTCCAGTAGCACAGAGGAAGGGGACAAAGGGGAGGCAGGCCGGGAGAGAAAGAGGCAGCACTGGGGACTGAAATGGGGCAAATTACATTTCATGCATGTCTGTGTCAAAATGAGTCCCACTGTTATATCCAATTACTATGCACAAAAAGAAAAATGCTATTTTTTAAAAATGGAGTCACTTGTGTCAAGTCCTAACAAAATTAATTAATTGATTGATTGATTAATCGAAGAAAAGCTGATTGTGAAAGAGAAGATCTCATGATTAATGAGAACTGTCACCAAAGACTGCCAGAAGCACAATCTTACACAAAGGCTATTGCAAACTTACACACACACACACACACACACACACACACACACACTTCTGCAAGGACATCTGCCCAACAACTAACTGTTTATTCTTGGACTGACGCCACCCTATTATTGTTCCTTGTAGCCAAGGATTATTGTTTCAAAATATCTTATGTAATCCTCCTCACTTGGCCTTTAATACTTCCCCCTGCCTTAGCCCCCTTGAACAACTCATGGTGTTCACTGCAGAGCTCCCCTGTTCCCAAGCAGACGTCATTACTCTTTAGAGAGCCTCCCTCTGCTTGTTATTTAGGATGACAATAGCTATAGACTGTGACAATGCTGGAATTAGCTTGTTATTCACCTAAGAGGCTGACACACCAGCCAGGTAGCTACACCTCAGAAGCTGATAAAGTAACATCTGTGTCACTCTCCTATCAGTGAATCTTTTTTTAAAGGTGAATCTTTAGCATCAGTTAAATAAATGTTACTATTGCAGCACTTTAACAAGCTTCCAAACAAACGGCATTGGTGAAGGAATGCTGTGACTCAACATCTCGCCCTCCCAGCTGATCCTCTGCTCAGAAGGGACAGAATCAATGCTTTCTGGATAAACACCTTCACAAACTTGCAAAGGCATATGAGAAAACCCTTCTTGGGCACATTTCACTCACAGTTAAGTTTGTGACTGAACCACTGAAATATTTTATTCATCCTGATTTGATGTTCTGCCAGACTTCTTACAATGATAAGAACATTTTTTTTTTTAATTTTTCTATTTGGCCAAGGTGAATTACAGAATCCAGCAACTGGGAGATTAATACAGGGCACTGCCTCACTTACCACCAAATGATCACATCCTTCCCCCATAACAAAAGAAGGATGGAGTCTAATTATGGAATAGCCCAGTCACATTTTTTTTAAACTTGTTGTCACAAAAAGAAATGCTTTCCAATTTATTTGATAGGGGAATGAGAAAGTGAAATCTGTGCTAATTCAAAGTTAAAGTGTAAAATAATGAATTTTAAGCCAGGAAATGAAGCTCTCAGAGGTTTAACAGCCTCACATGATATATGCAGTATAGTGAAGGTTAGAGTTTAGAATCTAAATTTTCTTTGCAACTGTATATATTTGGAAGTTGGCTATTATGCAGTGACCTTCTGAAATCCTCCTGGTGTGAAAGGCTGTCATATAATGAAGCAGAATACAAGGCAGACCACATGCACACACAAAAATCTTCCTTGATGATCCCTAAGAGTTCTTCAGGTATTTCTGTGACGTTGATGTTTTAGGATCAGAGCTCATGGCATGCTCCAGTGTCACTTAGCTCTAAATGACCTCTAGAGAGTCCTTCAAGTCCTCTAATATTGAATTTTATAGGCTATTAATGCCTTTTCAATTATATCATTAGCTATTTCCCAGCATGGCAGGAGCTCTTTTAAAAGAGCAGATACAGAATACTGATAAGAAATCAGCTTCTGTCCTTTATGACGCAATGAGAATTTATCATTGAGGGACTTTAAGAACAGGGAGAGAACAAACATCAAGGGCTTACTCTGCCCTGCCACGTCTCTACAGCCATGTGATATGATCTCTAGGGAGGTCCTCTCTCTTCCCACTTCAGAATTGTATCAAGGGACAGACTTGATTTTTTTTTTAATTAAAAAAAGAGTACAAAAGTCAGGTTTGACATCTCCCCCCAGCACAAACTGGCTTGAGCAGCTCTCTCCCCCAGCCCCCAAGATAAGAAATTTCAGGGTTCTCTTGACTCCTTCTCACAGCCAGTGACCTTTTTAAGGTCTGCATATTCAACTTTCTTAAAATCCCTTCTCCATGTCTTCTCCTTTGTTTAGGGTGTTCTATTTATTGACCAGGGCAATCCATGCCTATTGGCCCAGCATAATTAGGAACAGTTTCCCCTCCACTCACAAAACTGTCTGGGTATGGACAACGCATGAGATGATCTCTGCCTACATTCCCACTGCTGATACTGGCTTCAGGCTTGCACTGATTCCTACCGGGGGGCGGGGGGGGGGGGGGGTGCTGGAGGTTGGCAGGTCTAGCTGTCCAGCTAATATTCTCTTTTTTTTTCCATTTACTTTTAAACTTTATAATTATGTATCAATTCTTTTTTATGACCATTGCTTCTTTTATTTTTTTTTATTTGTAAAGTTTAAGAATTTGGGTGGGGAGAGGGGTAGTAGGGAATTGAGTGTCAATTCTGTATTCAATACAATGCTGGCACAAGGTGATGCTTCCCTGTAGGGTTGTGCCATTTGTATAGCGCACAAGGGCACCGGGCCCAGGGAATGAGTGAGCCTATAATTCAACCCTGTATCTATCTGCTAGACCATGTTTTCTGGTGCAGGCGAGGTCCACTTCCCAGCAGGAAGAGGTGGCTTTTTCCTTGCATGAAAGCACAGCCTGCTTGCCAAGTCTTGAACCCTCTGTGTGGCATCTACCCAGTGGAGGTGCTTTTTGCTAACTCCCATAGAGGTACTGCACAAGCTGTGGAAATTGCCCTTCTTCTTCAAATCTATCCCTATCTGAATTCATTCCCCTCTTACTTCTGTGATGACCTTCCTACACTACAAACCTCATCTTGCCTCTCCCCTGAATCCTTCCCTAGCTCATTCTCCTCTATTAAGACCCAGTCCAAAGTCCTAGGCAGGGTGTGCAAGACCCTTGAACACAGGGCCTTTGCCCTTCCTCAGACACTGCTTATCTGGGCTGAGATGATCACCACACCACACCCACCACTCAACAATCTCCTAATCACTATTGATGAGGATGAAGATGATGATGATGAAGGACACAGGGAGGAAAAAATGAAATGATGATAAAGATGACATGTAACTAGTAAATACTATAACAGACCATTAAACACAACATTTTCCTTGCCTTAAAAAATGGCACTAGGAACCACAATCCAAAACCACAGGTGCTGTGTGTCCTTATATTCTAAAAACAGCCGTCAAGAATTGGACCCAAACTGGGCATGATAGTGCCTGCCCCACTTGGGAGGCTGAGGCAGGAGGTTGGAAGTTTGAGGCTAGCCTCAGCAACTTAGCAAGACCCTAAGCAACTTAGGGCTGGGGATGTAGCTCAGTGGTAAAACACCCCTGGGTTCAATACCCAGTACCAAAAAAGATGAAGAGGAAGAGGGAAAAGAAGATAAAGAATTAGACTGGAATATCCCTAGTGCTACATGTCCCTGTCACAATCAACCCCAGCCCACACACTACACACACACACACACACACACACACACACACACCAAGAAGGATGCTCATGAAGTACAAGGACTCATCAGTGTGCTATGGGTTGGGGTGGGACAAAGATGAGCTGACTTAGGATAGAATGCTGAAACTGGAGGGCAGATTTCTCATGTGCCCTTCAGTCAAAGATCACCAGGAACACACCCAAAGTTGAATAAGTCAAGTTTATTACTCATAGCCAGGGAGAATGGATACCGTATAGAACCATGGGGTTTCTCTGAAAAAAAAAAAATGTTAGGAAAAAAATTGTTACAGTATTTTTTACTTTGGCTGAGAAATTTGGGGGAAGGTCTAAGGAAGCAGTAGGTTGCCGTGGATTGGATGCAGTCAAAGATCAAAGACAAGAATGGTGGTGCATACCTGTAATCCCAGCAACCCAGGAGGCCAAAGCAGGAAGATCAGAAGTTCAAGGCCAGCCTCAGCAACTTGGCAAAATCCTCAGCAAGTTAGTGAGACCCTGTCTCAAAATTTTAAAAAAATTAAAAAGGACTGGGGATGTAGCTCTGTGGTAAAGTGCCCCTAGGTTCAATCCTCCAGTGTGAGAGAAAGAAAGACAATTCCATGACTGAGCACAGTCTGCCATCTGCAGATTTGCTTTGTACAGTTTCAGATACCACAGTCAACCAACGTCTAAAAATATGAAATGGAAATTCCAGAGATAAACAAGTCATAAGGTTTACTATCGAATATAGTTACAATTATTCTATTTTATTAATATTACTATTCTCTTACTGTGCCTAACTTACAAATTAAACTTTATTGTCAGTAAAAACATGGTATATGGAGGGTTTGGTACTAACTGAGGATTCCGGCATCCACTGAGGGTCCTGCAGTGCATCCCCTGTGGTTAAAGGGACAACCATTTCTCTTACGTAGAGAGAAGGCAGAATGGAACAAAATACAGCTGTACCTGACAAAGCCACAGCCTTATGTGAGAAGGGAAGCAGGTACTTGGTGTTTGGTGGTGGCACAGTGACCTTGTCTAAACTAGATGTTCTGTGAGATTGTTCATGTCCAACAGGCAAACAGCATGGCTTAGCTGTAAGCATCAGATGCATTTGCAATAACACTGAGACCTAGCTGTTAATGTCAGGTCAATTTTCAGTAGCACTGTGGTCCAGCTGTGAGATTGGATCAGTTCCTGGACATCAGGGGCTGCTTTTGTCCTTTCCCATGTACAGGGAACTGTGCGGTGAAGTAGTTCCAAAAGATCCTTCAAGGAATCGACTCTTGAGCCCTACAAGAGAGTTAGTCTTTGGAGATCAGCTTCACACCAATTACCCACAACGAGTCAGATGAACCAGAAGAACAACAACAACAACCAATAGCACATAAGTGTCACTTCCTTTCCTCCCCAGTCCTCCTCGGCCCTAACTTTGAAATTAGGCAAGGGAAGATGGGATGATGTGGGGAGAAAGAACAGGCTCTTTATAGCTCCCTAAAGTCACTAGGCTGGCAGGTTAGGAGGTGGGTATATTAGTTGCTTAGGGATGCTATAACAAAATACCACAGACTGAGTGGCTTAAACATCAAAAATTTATTCTGTCACAGTTCAGAAGGCTAGAAATCCAAACTCAAGGTGCAGCAGGTTTGGTTCCCCTGAGGATTCTCTCCTTGGCCTTCAGATGACTGCCTTCTCACTGTGTCCTCACTGGCCTTTCCTCTGGGTGCACATCTTAACGACCTCCTCTCTTCTTGAAGAGTCTTCAATATGAAACCAGTCATATTGGACTAGGGCCCCACCCTGATGACCTCATTTTAACTTGAATATCCCTTTTAAAACTCTGTCCAAATGAAGTCATATTTTGAGGTACTGGGGATTAGGACTTCAACAGATGAATTTAGGAAGTGAGGGACACAATTCAACCCACAACAGGTATCTTCATATTTTCTATTTCTTCTTGAGTCAGAATCAGTGATTTGTGCATGCACAAAGGATGACCATATGAACAGGCAGCAAGAGGATGACCATGTGCAAACCAAGGAGAGAAACCTAGAATAGATCTTTCCCTAGGGCCCTCCAAGGAAACTAACAACTGCCAGCACCTTGGTCTTGGACTTCTAGCCTCCAGAACTGTGAGAAAATAAAGTCCTATCATTCAAGCCACCCAAACTGTAGTATTTCATATACAGACTCATAACTGTAGTAGTTCATATGTGAATACAGACTCATAAGAGATTAAATCAATAACCAAAACCTTCCCACGGAGGAAAGTCCACAACCAGATGGCATTGCTGGTGAAATCTACCAAACATTTAAAGAAGAATTAATACTAATTTTTCACCATCTCTTTCCAAAATGGAAACAAAGGAAATATTTCCTAACTCATTGTATAGGCTTTACCCTGATATCAACATCAAAGATACGACAGGAAACTAGAGACCAATATTTCCTACGCATATAGGTACAAAAATTATCAACAAAATACCAGCAAACCAAATTCAGAGACATACAAAAAGGATTATACATTATAATTAAGTGAGATTTATCCAAGGAATGCAAGTTGGGTATAATATTCAAAATAAATTAATGAGATATGCTATATCAATAGAATAAAATGCATTTTTAGTGATCATCTCAATAAGTCAGAAAAGGCATTTGACAAAACTCCACCCTTCATGATAAAAACACTCATCAAACTGCAGATAGAAAAGTATTTCCTCAACCTGATAAAACCATCTGTAAAAACCTTACACTCGGCCCGGAACAGGCCCAGCGACCTGCTGGCGTGGTAGTCACGTCACCCCAATTGGAGTAGGGGCAGAGCAGAGCCACCGCCTGTACCCAGAACAGGCCCAGAGAGCCGCTGGCGTGGTAGACAGATCACCCCAATTGGAGGAGGAGCACAGCTGCCGCCTGCCCCTGCAAGGGAGACTCTTCAACTACACAAGAGCAATATAAAAATATAGGGGGAAAATTTCAAAAACACAACAGTTTCACCAAGCAGAAAGAAACGCGAGCAGTATGAAAAGACAAGGAAAGAAAGGACCACAAGCAATGCAGGTCAACTCAACTTATAGAAGAGGTAATACCTGCAGCAGATGGAATGTCAGATAAAGAATTCAGGATATACATGCTTCAGATGATCTGGAGTCTCAAGGAAGACATTAGACAGCAAAATCAGACAATGAAAGATCTCTTCAACAATGAATTACATAAACAAATCCAAGAAGCAAAAGATCAACTATACAGGGAGATAGAGGTTATAAAAAACAAACAAACAGAAATCCTAGAAATGCAGGAAGCAATAAACCAACTTAAAAACTCAATTGAGAATACTACCAGCAGAGTAGAACACTTAGAAGATAGAACATCAGACAATGAAGACAAAGTATTTCAACTTGAAAAGAACATAGACAGCTCAGCAAGACTGTTAAGAAACCATGAGCAGAACATCCAAGAAATATGGGATAATATCAAAAGACCAAACTTAAGAGTCATTGGGATACAGGAAGGCACAGAGCTCCAAACCAAAGGAATAAACAATCTATTCAGTGAAATAATACGAGAAAACTTCCCAGACTTGCAGAATGAGACAGAATCCCAAATCCTAGAAGCCTACAGGACGCCAAATGTGCAAAATCATAAGAGATCCACACCTAGACACATTATAATGAAGATGCTCAATATACAGAATAAGGAGAGAATTTTAAAAGCTACAAGATAAAGGAAGCAGATTACATTTAGGGGTAAACCAATCAGGATAACAGCTGATCTTTCAACACAGACTCTGAAAGCTAGAAGATCCTGGAATAACATATTTCAAACACTGAAAGAAAATGGGTTCCAACCAAGAATTGTGTATCCAGCGAAATTAAGCTTCAGGATGGAAGATGAAATTAAAACCTTCCACGATAAACAAAAGTTAAAAGAATTTGCAGCTAGAAAACCATCTCTTCAAAACATCCTCAGCAAAATATTACAGGAAGAGGAAATGGAAAATAACAATGAAAACCAACAGTGGGAGGTAGGACAGTAAAGGGGGGAAAAATAATCAAAGAGGAAAACAAACCATGTTTAGTAACATAAATAAACAAATATAGCTGGAAGAACAACCCATATCTCAATAATAACCCTAAATGTTAATGGCTTAAACTCACCAATTAAGAGACACAGGCTAGTAGAATGGATCACAAAACAAGACCCAACAATATGCTGCCTACAGGAGACGCATTTGATAGGAAAAGACATACATAGACTGAAGGTGAAAGGTTGGGAAAAATCATATCACTCATATGGACTTCGGAAACAAGCAGGGGTGTCCATACTCATATCAAATAAAATAGATTTCAATCCAAAGTTAATCAAAAGGGATAAAGAGGGACACTACATACTGTTCAAGGGAACCATACACCAACAAGACATAACAATCATAAATATATATGCCCCAAACAATGGTGCAGCTATGTTCATCAAACAAATTCTTCTCAAGTTCAAGAGTCTAATAGACCACCATACAATAATCATGGGAGACTTCAACACACCTCTCTCACCACTGGACAGATCTTCCAAACAAAAGTTGAATAAGGAAACTATAGAACTCAATAACACAATTAATAACCTAGACTTAATTGACATATATAGAATATACCACCCAACATCAAGCAGTTACACTTTTTTCTCAGCAGCACATGGATCCTTCTCAAAAATAGATCATATATTATGTCACAGGGCAACTCTTAGACAATATAAAGGAGTAGAGATAATACCATGCACCTTATCTGATCATAATGGAATGAAACTGAAAATCAATGATAAAAGAAGGAAGGAAAAATCATGCATCACTTGGAGAATGAACAATAGGTTACTGAATGATCAATGGGTTATAGAAGACATCAAGGAGGAAATTAAAAAATTCTTAGAGATAAATGAAAACACAGACACAACATATCGGAATCTATGGGACACATTGAAAGCAGCTCAAAGAGGAAAATTCATTCCTTGGAGTTCATTCCTAAAAAAAAGGAAAAACCAACAAATAAATGATCTCATACTTCATCTCAAAATCCTAGAAGAAGAGCAAAACAACACCAAAAGAAGTAGAAGGCAAGAAATAATTAAAATCAGAGCTGAAATTAATGAAATTGAAACAAAAGAAACAATTGAAAAAATTGACAAAACTAAAAGTTGGTTCTTTGAAAAAATAAATAAGATCGACAGCCCCTTAGCCATGTTAATGAAGAGAAGAAGAGAGAGAACTCAAATTACTAGCTTACGGGATGAAAAAGGCAATATCACAACAGACACTTCAGAAATACAGAAGATAATCAGAAATTATTTTGAATCCCTATACTCCAATAAAATAGAATATAGTGAAGGCATCGATAAATTTCTTAAGTCATATGATCTGCCCAGATTGAGTCAGGGGGATATAGACAACCTAAACAGACCAATATCAATTGAGGAAATAGAAGAAACCATCAAAAGACTACCAACTAAGAAAAGCCCAGGACCAGATGTGTATACAGCAGAGTTTTACAAAACCTTTAAAGAGGAACTAATACCAATATTTTCAAGCTATTTCAGGAAATAGAAAAAGAGGGAGAACTTCCAAATTCATTCTACGAGGCCAACATCACCCTGATTCCTAAACCAGAAAAAGACATTTCAAAGAAAGAAAACTACAGACCAATATTTCTAATGAACCTAGATGCAAAAATCCTCAATAAAATTCTGGCGAATCAGATACAAAAACATATCAAAAAAATTGTGCACCATGATCAAGTAGGATTCATCCCTGGGATGCAAGGCTGGTTCAATATATGGAAATCAATAAATGTTATTCACCACATCAATAGACTTAAAAATAAGAACCATATGATCATCTTGATAGATGCAGAAAAAGTATTCGACAAAGTACAGCATCCCTTTATGTTCAAAACTCTAGAAAAACTAGGGATAACAGGAACATACCTCAATATTGTAAAAGCAATCTATGCTAAGCCTCAGGCTAGCATCATTCTGAATTTAGAAAAATTGAAGGCATTCCCTCTAAAATCTGGAACAAGACAGGGATGCCCTCTCTCACCACTTCTGTTCAACATAGTTCTCGAAACACTGGCCAGAGCAATTAGACAGACGAAAGAAATTAAAGGCATAAAAATAGGAAAAGAAGAACTCAAATTATCACTATTTGCAGATGACATGATTCTATACCTAGCAGACCCAAAAGGGTCTACAAAGAAACTATTAGAGCTAATAAATGAATTCAGCAAAGTGGCAGGATATAAAATCAACACGCATAAATCAAAGGCATTCCTGTATATCAGCGACAAATCCTCTGAAATGGAAATGAGGACAACCACTCCATTCACAATATCCTCAAAAAAAAAAAAAATACTTGGGAATCAACCTAACAAAAGAGGTGAAAGACTTATACAATGAAAACTACAGAACCCTAAAGAGAGAAATAGAAGAAGATCTTAGAAGATGGAAAAATATACCCTGTTCATGGATAGGCAGAACTAACATCATCAAAATGGCGATATTACCAAAAGTTCTCTATAGGTTTAATGCAATGCCAATCAAAATCCCAACGGCATTTCTTGTAGAAATAGAGAAAGCAATTATGAAATTCATATGGAAAAATAAAAGACCCAGAATAGCAAAAACAATGCTAAGCAGGAAGTGTGAATCAGGCGGTATAGCGATACCAGACTTCAAACTATACTACAGAGCAATAGTAACAAAAACAGCATGGTACTGGTACCAAAACAGGCGGGTGGACCAATGGTACAGGATAGAGGACACAGAAACCAATCCACAAAACTACAACTATCTTATATTTGATAAAGGGGCTAAAAGCATGCAATGGAGGAAGGATAGCATCTTCAACAAATGGTGCTGGGAAAACTGGAAATCCATATGCAACAAAATGAAACTGAATCTCTTTCTCTCGCCATGCACAAAAGTTAACTCAAAATGGATCAAGGAGCTTGATATCAAATCAGAGACACGGCATCTGATAGAAGAAAAAGTTGGCTACGATCTACATACTGTGGGGTAGGGTTCCAAATTCCTTAATAGGACACCCATAGCACAAGAGTTAATAACAAGAATCAACAAATGGGACTTACTCAAACTAAAAAGTTTTTTCTCAGCAAAAGAAACAATAAGAGAGGTAAATAGGGAGCCTACATCCTGGGAACAAATCTTACTCCTCACACTTCAGATAGAGCCCTAATATCCAGAGTATACAAAGAACTCAAAAAATTAGACAATAACAAATAACCCAATCAACAAATGGGCCAAGGACCTGAACAGACACTTCTCAGAGGAGGACATACAATCAATCAACAAGTACATGAAAAAATGCTCACCATCTCTAGCAGTCAGAGAAATGCAAATCAAAACCACCCTAAGATACCATCTCACTCAGTAAGATTGGCAACCATTAGGAAGTCAAACAACAACAAGTGCTGGCGAGGATGTGGGGAAAAGGGTACACTTGTACATTGCTGGTGGGACTGCAAATTGGTGCAGCCAATTTGGAAAGCAGTATGGAGATTTCTTGGAAAGCTGGGAATGGAACCACCATTTGACCCAGCTATTCCCCTTCTCGGTCTATTCCCTAAAGACCTAAAAAGAGCATACTATAGGGAAACTGCTACATCAATGTTCATAGCAGCACAATTCACAATAGCAAGACTGTGGAACCAACCTAGATGCCCTTTAATAGACGAATGGATAAAAAAAATGTGGCATTTACAAACAATGGAGTATTACTCTGCATTAAAAAATGACAAAATCATAGAATTTGCAGGGAAATGGATGGCATTAGAGCAGATTATGCTAAGTGAAGCTAGCCAATCCCTAAAAAACAAATGCCAAATGTCTCCTTTGATATAAGGAGAGTAACTCAGAACAGAGTAGGGACGAAGAACATGAGAAGAAGATTAACATTAAACAGGGATGAGAGGTGGGAGGGAAAGGGAGAGAGAAGGGAAATTGCATGGAAATGGAAGGAGACCCTCAGGGGTATACAAAATTACATACAAGAGGAAGTGAGGGGAAAGGGAAAAAAATACAAGGGGGAGAAATGAATTTCAGTAGAGGGGGTAGAGAGAGAAGAGGGGAGGGGAGGGGAGGGGAGGGGGGTTAGTAGAGGATAGGAAAGGCAGCAGAATACAACAGACACTAGTATGGCAATATGTAAATCAATGGTTGTGTAACCGATGTGATTCTGCAAACTGTATAAGGGGTAAAAATGGGAGTTCATAACCCACTTGAATCAAAGTGTGAAATATGATATATCAAGAACTATGTAATGTTTTGAACAATCAACAATAAAAATTAAAAAAAAAAAAACCTATACTCAACCTCATACTCAGTGGACAAAGACTAAAGTTTCTCTCTAAGGTTGAGACCAGGACAAGGATGTCCATTCTTACTGCTTCTATTTAACATAGTACTGGAGGAGCTAACCAGAGTAATTAAGCAAGAAAAAGAAATAAAAGGCACCAAATTAAACAGGAAGTGCCGGGTTTCTGTTCTCTCAACTAAAAGGCTCAGGGTTTACTCCAGTTGAACTGGGCTAACTGGGCTGCACAAAATAACTACACAAGAGACACAAATACCTTTTTCTTTGGGGTCGCTGTGAAGGATCCTCTGACCTTAAGGGTCCACAGGAAGAGAGAGAGCGAGAGCATGCGCTGACCCCTTTTATTGAGGAGAAGCTATTCAAATGAGGCAAGGGGTCAGGTTTCAGGGGGCTGAGTATCTTCATGATATCCACTGTCAGCAGGTTGACGGACACCTGGGTAGGCCACACCCAAGGGCACCGTAAGAGAAGGGGTCACACACAAGGCACATGGAAGATTCTATCCTAAACAGGGCAAGGGGTTATATTACAAAGGAACATGTGAGCAGAGCTCCACCCATGGGGCTGTAGCAAGACACACCCATGCACAAGACACAGACCCTCGACCCTCGAACCCAAGAAAGGTGGGGAAAGCTCTGCCACATTTCTGTGTCTGAGCGCCTCAGCACCCAGCCAGGGACCCTGTGTGACTCAGTCACGTGTAAGGTTGGTCTCCCACAAGGAAGAAATAAAATCATATATATTTACAGATGACAGAATCCCGTCTCTACCTCCAGGCTCTTCATCTCACCAAAACTAAAGTTGAGTATGTGACAACATATTCTTTCCTGTAAGAAAGAAGTTGTCAGATTTCTCTTTAATTTCCCTTTTCCTACTCTTTCTCCTATAACTACTTCTCTTTCTGTTTTCAAGTCCTCCAGCTTAACTGACACTATCCAGACTAGGTAAAGGGAACCTTGACTGCTGCTTTTGCTTACTTCACAGTGAGGGCTTGACTGTCCTACAACCTTGAATTTTCACTCCTGGCTCCAATGCATGCTTTAGCACACCATGCAGGACAGTAGTGATAGGTTCAGCTGCTCTCAGAGCCTGTTCACCTGCCCTGCACACACAGGCAACTTGTGAAGCCTGAGGGTTTCATCCAGCTGCCAGTATAAGCACCTTGATTTGGCCTCTTTCCATCCTGCTCAACTCACATTCATTCCAGTCCCAAGAGGAATGTCCTGATGTGACCACTCAGATAAACTACTTGTCCTGGAATCCTTGTCTCAAGGGCTGCTGCTGGAGAACCTAAAACTATGTAAGAAATTATAGTAGATGTGCAATCAATTTAGTGGATCCTGACTGTTGAATTAATAAAACTGAAATAAAATAGTTAACAAGGTACTCTCTGCAATTGTTTCAATTAGGACTGTTATCTCTTACTTTGAGACAAAGGCAAGAATATTTTTGTTTTTGTTTTTGTTTTTGTTTTGCCACCAGGGATTGAACCCAGAAGTACTTAACTACTGAGCCACATTCCCAGCCCTTTTTCTTTCTTTCTTTCTTTGTTTTTTTTTTTTTTTTTTTTTTTTTTTTTTGAGACAAGGTCTCACTAAGTTATCTAGGATCTTGCTGAGTTGCTGAGCCAGCTTTGAACTTGCAATCCTCCAGCCTCAGCCTCCTGAGCCACTGGGATTACAGGCATGCCCCCATTATATCCAGATCATTGTTTTTTAAACAATGTAATGTCAACATATGACCTTTTTCAAAAGGTGCCAATTTTCCAGAATACACTAAATAGAAGACAAAAAGCAGAATCAGGTTTTCTAGATAGAAAGGTGTTTGTCCCCACCCCCACCCCCCAATTTTGTGATTAATTTTCAAAAAGCTTTACAATAATAATCCCAGGATGACTACCAGAGTGAGTTCTATACATTGCTGATGGCATTGTGAAACAAATTTGTCTTCTCACTTTCGGTTAGCAAACCTACATATTCTTGGATTTATGCCAAGAAAAAAAGAATACAAAAGAACTAACATGTGACAAGCAGAATGATGTCCTCTACAATGTTATAGATTCAATTTAAAAATGAAAACTACTTCAATATCTGCAGAGAAGGGGTTCTAAGGGCCAACATTCTTGAAAAGCCTTAAAGTTGAGTTTGCAGAGCCCTTCACAGAAAGATTAAAGAATCATTCAGGTCTCACCCCTCATGAGAACGCTGGAGAAAACTGGGGGTGCTTTAGGTGCTTCAGTGGCACCTCCCCTGATGAGCTGGGCTCCCTAGTACCCCAGCTCAGAGAGGTTTGATGGAGGTCCAACGTAATGTAGTGTGAATTTAAGACATGACACGCCTCTCATGGATTCCAGCATCAGATTTAAAACTTAACATAAGACAGTAGAATGAATGGGGCATAACTTTCCTATGTTCATATATGAATACATGCCCAGTATAACTCCACGTCATGTACAACCACAAGAATGGGAAGTCACACTTTATATTTAAAAATCCATCCTACTGTCATGTATAACTAACAAGAATAAATTTTTTTTGGGGGGGGACTAAGAAAGTATAGGGTTTTGTGCAGTATGAGAGGTGGACGACTCTAAAGAGCCTAAAAGAAAAGTAGTGGGCAAAGATTTGTCCTTTCAGCTTGTCACCCAAGACCACAGTGAGGACACAAAATAGGCATTTTTCTACTTTTTCTTAATGGCTTGTTCTTAAAAGAGCTTCCCACGCCACAGAATAATCAACACTCAGGCAACCCAGGACGATGGCGAATTTATTAGATCCTAGGTCATCTCAAAGTTTTCGTTGTAGTTTAAAAGTGTAACTATCTGGACCAGGAAGGTGAGGCATCAGCGGGTGAGGGAGCCATTCGCTCCGAAACGCCAGCACAGAAGGGCTGGGGAGGCCCCGCGGGGACGGCGGCTGGGGACTGAGCGGGAGCCAGCGGGGTGCTGCGGGGCGAAGCTGAAGCCCTGCTGGGCAGGCTGGAGACCGAGCGCCGCCCGGGCCTGCGCGGACGCTGGGGGCGACGCCAGCACCCGCCGAGCGCCCCACCGCGCCCCGCCAGCAGGAGCGCGCGCTGGCCCCACGGGCCGGGAGGGGCGGGGCGGGGTTCCTGCGGTCCGGCCGAGCGGGCGGGGCGGCGGGTTTAAGGCGCCGGACGGCCAGACCCGGCTCACTCGAGCTCCCGCCGCCGCCACCCCACCATGGAGCGGCCGCCGCTGCGCGCCCTACTCCTCGGCGCAGCCGGGCTGCTGCTCCTGCTCCTGCCCCTCTCCTCTTCCTCCTCTTCGGACGCCTGCGGCCCCTGCGAGCCGGCCACCTGCCCGCCCCTGCCCCCGCGGGGCTGCCCGCTGGGAGAGACCCGCGACGCGTGCGGATGCTGCCCGGTGTGCGCCCGCGGCGAGGGCGAGCCGTGCGGGGGCGGGGGCGCCGGCAGGGGGCACTGCGCGCCGGGCATGGAGTGCGTGAAGAGCCGCAAGAGGCGGAAGGGTAAAGCCGGGGCAGCAGCCGGCGGCCCGGCAGTGAGCGGCGTGTGCGTGTGCAAGAGCCGCTACCCGGTGTGCGGCAGCGACGGCACCACCTACTCCAGCGGGTGCCAGCTGCGCGCCGCCAGCCTGAGAGCCGAGAGCCGCGGGGAGACGGCCATCACCCAGGTCAGCAAGGGCACCTGCGAGCAAGGTGGGCACGAGCGCTTTCCCCGCCTACCCGGTGCGCGCGGGCTGACCAGACCCGGCGCCCGGCTGGTACCCATGACTCCACTGGAGGGCATCCCTGGAGAAAGAAGGGAGGGGAGGAGTTGGCAGCCGCGGGATGCCAGGAGCCTTGGGCGACGCCTCCCTTCCCTTTTTTTGGTGGTTTTGAATTTAGTGCGTGAGCCAAGAAAATGAGAACTCCCAGTACCGGGTGTATATATAGAAAAGATTTTCCGAGACCTCAGGCTCCTGCATCCCCAACGCTCTCCAACTCTTACCAACAGCTGGCAAGTCCATTAGCAAGAGATGGTCCCACTCCTTTGGGAACCCATTTTCTCGTCATTCTTTCTTGGCTGGGGTGTGTAAAGAAGTGACATGGAGAAAGGAGAGGGAGTTTGACAAATTTGAAAGTAAGGACTTTCAGAAAATTGTTTGTTTCCTCCTTAATTGGCTACATTGTAAGAAGTTTTTAATGGGATTTCATATTTTTAATGTTCACTTACTGGAATTTATCAATTTTCAAACAGTAATCTGGCTGACTAATTATTATATGGGCAAAAATAAAACACAAACTCTTTGAAGAAACTTTTTATGATGTAATTTATATTGTGAGGCTTATGACAATTTTTTTTCATGATTTGTCCCAGCATGCACTACATTCAGCAGAAATATTTCTAAGATTATGTTTGTTTATTTTATTCCACACAAGTTCAAGATTGCCATAAATGAAGTGGGGAAAATAAAGTCCGGACTTGCAAAAATAAATAAATAAAAGAACAGATTTTAACTCTAATGCCTGAAATAACATTTTCCATGGGCAGTAGTTTCAAGGGAAAGTTAGAAGTCCAATGGTTGGCAGCTCCTCTCCTGGTCCCAGCCAAGGTAGAAAAGGGAGGGGAGACTATTCTACCAAGATCTCAGAAGCCATTTGCTTCTTTAATGCAGTTCATACTTTCTCCAAAATTTCTGAATAATATTTCTTTCCTTAGAGATTTTTCCAGAAGTCCATATACTAATAGGTTGTATATCATTAATTTCAAAGTTTACTGTGGAAAGTCTTAAATCTGTAATTCATTGTTAACTATTTATAGTATTATCACCTTAAGCTTAGAAATTAGGACCTATATAATCTATATATGTTTCTCACTGAAACAGCCATTGTTTCTTTGGATCTCATTTGTCATTTACATCATGAAAATAAAAATGTACATCATTGAAGAATTCATTTCAAATATTGAGATTTTCTTATAAACATTCCCAGGGAAATTTTCCCCCCAGAGTCTTTCAAAATGACTGATACTTTCCTTAGAGATGAAGATTGGCCTGGTGATTCTTCAAATGTGATTTTCTAGTTTGTAGCTAGTTTTATCCTTTTCTCTCCTGTTACTTACTTCTCTCAATAGTCACACAGGATATGGTAAAATATTGAGACTAAGGGTCAAGCAGAACCAGTCTTCCTCATTACTCTGGACACTCCATTCCTTGGTACTTCTCTAGACGGCAAACCCCTTGAAGGTACAAACCTGACTTTTCTTTATGTTTGGGAAAATGTTAGGAGAAATAGCATCTAAAATTATAAATCCTGACATAAGCTAGCCTTTCTTCTCAACCTCAACTAAGAGGTACCAGGTCTGATTCCTGAGAGGGAAAATGCCCAGAGAAAACAGAAGAGAATACGAGGATGCTGCCCGGTGTGCGCCCGCGGCGAGGGCGAGCCGTGCGGGGGCGGGGGCGCCGGCAGGGCACTTTTCATAGCAGAGATGGAAAGGATGAAAACCAAGTCTCCTGATATATTATTTCTTCTCACTTATGCATGTGTTTTGACAATTATAGAAACAAATGGGACAGAGTACCCTTTATTTTTGTACCAAAACATAGGAAATGCATTTTCTAGCTTTCTCTAGTCATTTCTGTCCTCAAAAGAAACTTGAATAATGCTTGAGTACTGAAGGTGAAGAGGCATTGTGGAACTTAGCCTCAATGATCTGGTTCAGTCTGCACTCTGTTCTTTTGTTCTTATTTAATGAGCAGCTAGCTACAGTCCATATTGTGCTATGTGCTGTGGTGCACAGAACAAATCTCATCTTGTTGATCAAAAATAAATAAATAGGTAGATAAATAAAAGGTCGCATAAAGGCTAGGGGTGTGTAGCTCAATGGTAGAACACTTGGCTAGCACAGGCCCTGGGTTCAATCCCCAGCACTGTCAAGAATAATATTGATGATGATGATTAAATAGAAAGTATGAGTACAAGTTGCAAACTTCCAGAGCACTTTCCCTGACACCCTGGAGCCACTCCCAATCTTTAGTGAAACCACTTCACTCACCCTCTTGGAGAGATCTTGTTCAGCTTATTTTCTGGTCCTCTGCAAAAGAAGTCAAAGCCATCTGCTTGAAAATCTGACAGATTATGAGCTAATAATCCCAAATCTGAGAACTGTCATCATGGATTTAGTGACATCACATCTTTTTGAGGCTCCTGCAATCCTGGGTAATTGGAAAGTGGAACTTGACAGTTCCATTTAATAAAAAGAAGTTAATAAAGAGAAGCAGAGGTGTATAATGAAATCTCGCTGTTGGAAGAGAACCTGGTATTCCTCTATTCCAATTCCTAGTTACCCCTTTTATTGGTGATCCTTTAAGTCAGGTCCTTGGCAGTCCTATTTTGGTCACCGTGATCCTGCTGGTTACTGTTCCCTCTTTTCCCTCAGAGGAATCAGTCACTCTTAAGATTCTTCCTTCTCAGTGCATTTAAGACCAAGTTCAGACTGCCCACCAGGGAGGGTCAGGAGGCTCTGCATGGTGTGACTCAGTCTGCTGTTTTGGCCCCTTCTCTCCAAAGTCCTTGATGCTCTAGCCACAGCACATGGTTTCTGCTGTTCTGTTTTCAAGGCATCCTATTTCTTCGGCCTCCCATCTCTGTAGATGTTGTTCTTTTGCCTGGAATGCATAATCACTCTCCCTGGCTTATCTTTTCACCCTTTGAACTCTTATCTGCCCTTCAAGGACCTTTCCACTTTCTCTGTGAAGCACCCTGACTCTCCCCTGCCCCACCATGATGTTCTTGTTCTCCTAGCGTGTTCAGCAGAACCAGACTCCCTGGGTGTGGAGCTTAAGCTACCACTTACAAAGGATAGCCTTGAGCAAGTTACTTTGCCCAGGAGTTTCTGCATTTGTAAAATGGGGATGAGCACATACCTAATTAGGGTTGGTGTGAGGATTAAATGGCACAAAGATTATCCATAGAAGGCACTTGATAGATATTAATCGTACTCATTATTCAACCAGAAAGTGAGCTCCAAGAGGGAAGAGAGTTTTGTTCCCTCTTATCCCCATGGGGATAAGTGCCTGGAGTATAGTACTCACACATCAGGTGAATGAATGAATGAGCATGTGAATGGGCCAGCACTCTTCTAGTCTCAGGGTCAGCAGCCTTGAATAAAACAGACAAAGCTTTAGACTGAAACAAGTAGAAGATATTTTCCCATGATTGAAGATGCTGTGAAAGAATTTAAAACAGGGAAGTGGGGGAGAGGCTCGAGATGAATAAGCAGTATTCATTGAGGTTGGCAGAGCCATGCCAAAATGCCAAGAACATGGGTGAGGACTTCAGAAAGGGACCAGCAAGACCACGGACCTGAGAGGAGAACAAGCCCCACTGGTGTAGACCTTCCCCACTCTCCAAAAGGCTCCCTGACTATCTCTCTTCCCCATTGGACTGTGAGCATCACAAAAGAGGGACTCTATCTTATAATTCCTTACACATACAACAGCTGGCTAATAGTTAGGCATTTTGTAAATATTTGTTGATTAAACAAAGGAGTCTTCTTAAGAAAGTGCCTTGCCATGTAGAAATGCAGGCAGCTGACCCTCTGGCCTGTCTTCTCTTGTTACATATTCTGCCTTCCTGAAGTCTCAGCCAGGAGACTCATCTGGCATTGACTCACCTTCCGAACCCAGCTGTCCCACACTCTGATAGTCACCTTTCCACCCAAATCCCAACATTTCCACACTCTGTTGCTGGCTAGATTTAGATCCAGAAGTCTCTTTGCAATTGCAAAAAGCTTCAATAAAAGATTTTGATTTTCAGAAAACCTATTTGATGAATTTTAAATATTCATTCTTTCAGAAGATCATTTTAGACTCATTTTTAAGTTTGATAAAATGTCATTTAAGTGTCCATACCTATCAATATCCTTCAGTGAATCTATGAGCTTCATTGAAAGTTAAAACAGGGGAGTTCCAAAATTAAATGAAATTGTTAATGGTCTGTTTTATCTCGGGGAATGTCAAGTCAGAGCTAAACTCAATCCCACCATGAAAACAGGGGGCCCAGAAGAGGGGATCCAGAGCTGTGGAGGAAGAGCCAGGAATGACTTCAAGGAAGAGTGATGTCCAGACTGAGGCAGGGACAGAATGAATTGGCAGGAGAAGTGGTGCTACTCTGGCTGTTGGCATGGAATTTTAAGAAAGAGGAAAAGAAAATGTAGCACATACACACAATGGAGTACTATTCAGCCTTTAAAAAGAAGGAAGTCCTGTCATTTGTAATGACACAGATGAACCTGGAAGATATAAGTGAAATAAGCCTGACACAGAAAAACAGACGCCACATGATCTCACTTATACCTGAAACCTAAAAAAGTCCAAATCATAGGAGATAGTGAAATGGTAGTTATCAGAAGCTGGGGTTGGGGAGATGTTGGTCAAAGGACACCAAATTTCAATTAGGAGAAAAAGTCCAAGAGAGCTGTGGCACATCATGGTGCCTATAATTAATAATATACTAAATCTCAAAAGCTGCTAAGACAGTTGATGCTAAATGTTCTCACCACACACACACACACACACACACACACACACAAACAGTGTTATGAGAGGGAACTGGTATGCTACATAGCCTGCTTCAGCCATTCCACAGTGCACACATACATCAAAACGTCATGTTGTATACCATTAATACATACAGCTTTACTTGTCAGTTAAAAATAAAGGTTCTTTAAAAGATGGGAGATAAGCAGAGCATTGTAAGCAGAAGGAACAGCCTGTGGTTCCCCAGAGCCGCCTCGCAGCAGGAGGGCAGAGGCGGCAGCAGAACACTGCACAGAGCCAGTGAGGGTGGACCTTCCAGCCACTAGGGTATGGAGACGCCAGCACCAGGGCAGTGGGAGCCACCAAGTGATATAATTGGATTTGTGCCTTTAGGAAACCTCGGGAAGGGGCAAGACTGCAGAGATTCCCACCCGGAGCTGTCACCATAACCCAGTAGAGAGGTCTAGGTTCCTTCTTGACAAGACCTTCAGTGTTTCTCAGGTCTCAGACCCATGACAAGTACAGGTCCTTGTTCATTTCAGGAGATAGATTCTTTCCCCACTCTGACCACCCACTATTCAGATCAAAGAAGGGCGGGGGGACATATTCCTAAGAGTCTGCCCCAGCGCAGTAAAATGTTTTTGAAACTTTTCTGACCTCACTTGCCCATCTTGAGCATAGAAACGTCTAGAATGGTAAATGACTCACCTGTTCCTTATTATCACTTTACCCAGATTTTTTCCCCACATTTTCTTACTGATGCATTGTAGTTGCAGGTACTGATGGGATGTTACATATTCATACATGCGCTCGATGTAACAATATAAATTGGCCAATATCACCCCCTCCCTCCCTGCTTCCCACCACTTGGTCCCATCCCTGTACCGATCTCCCTTTGATTTTCATGAGATCCACTCCCACCTTTGTTTTCCTTTTTCCTCTCTAGTTTCCACATGTAAGATGAAACAGACGACCCTTGGCCTTCTGAGTTTGACATATTTTGCTTCACATGATGGTCTCTACTTCCATCCATTTTCCTAAAAATGCTATGATTTCATTTTAATTTATGGCTAAATACAACTCCATTGTGTATCTACACCACATTTTCTTTATCCATTCACTCATTGGTGGGCACCTAGGCTGGTTCCATAGTTTGGCTCTTGTGAACTATGCTGCTGTCAACATGTTACCCAGTTTTAATCTCCACATTGTAGGGGGAAGATTTGAGAACCTGAAGAGGCTTTAGAAAAGAAGAAAATGGGCAGCCTTGAGGCAGGGTCTTAAAGGACCAGATCCTTTCAGAGAAAAGTAATCCAAAGAATGAATGAATGTTCCTTCATTGTTCAGAAATTAGTTATTGAATCACCATTCTTCAGGGAACTAGAATTTTAAAGTCTGGAATTAAATAGACCCCAAAGCACATTTGAATTATACACCAGGAAGAACTTTTTAGTAAAAACTGTCAAATACTTTAACAGGGTCATGTGGGAGTCAGCAGAATCTCAGCAGAAGAGCTGAGAAATATGCCTGTGGGGGAGGGGGAGGGAAGCAAGAGGATTTTAAAACTTGGAGTCTTCTGCACCGTACTGGGTGACAAAGCGGAGCATTTTCTGACATCCTTAACTGTGATTCCCCTCCTGTCCCTAGAGCCTGCCCTCAGGGTCCACTGCAGCCTTGCCTTCTAGAAGAAACTGCCTTATAAGGTTCTCTTTTGGATAGTTCAATGACAAAACACCCTTGGGTGATGTCCAAGGCCAGCCGGCCTCTCTCACTCTAGATTCCTCCTCCCAGCGGATAAGATCGGGGCGCTTCCTTCCCCCTCAGCTACCCCACACATCTGACCTCAGCTGTGCTTTTAACTATAGAACAAACAACATTTTGTTCTTCATAACTGGTAGAAAGGGAAACCTAAGTTATTGTTGGTATTTTTTTTAACTATTAAGCCAGAGGATTTATGAATGCAATTTTATTTTGTAATTTAGGAGTGTCACAGTTAGAAAGCTTTGAAAGGGAAGGAGACTTAAGTGTACGTAAATCAATGAGCCTGTTTATTTTATTAAAGATTTCCTTGTACTGTGTATGGGTGGGGGACACTAGAAATGTCCATGAAAATCTTCCTAAGCAGGTTCTACATGGATCTTCCAGGTCAAGCAAGGCCATCCTCTCCACACTCCACCCGCAGGCCTTGGAGAGAATGTGGGGTTATCATGAGCAGAAAGCAGAGTTGATAAAGTAGGGGGGGGAAACTGTTTATTTTTTATTAAAATTGATGTGTTAAAGAGCTGTTTTATCCCCAAAGTTAGATTAATGGCAAATAATGTATCCTTTGAACAAGCATAATTTATGGAACTGCCTTTTCCATTCTATTAAGGAAGGCAGGGCGAGGTTAATTCGAAACAGCTGGAGCTAACAGCCCTGTCCCTTCAATGTCCCCACCAGGCACAGAGGGTTACCCTGGAATGTCCAGGAAACCCAGGGAGGGGACCCTGTTCCCCAAAGCAGGCCAAGGCTGCAGAGAAGTTTTGCTTCTGAAAAATAAGACAGTTCAGACCAGGTAAAATAGACCTAGTAACCCAGTGTTGACAAAGCCCCATTTATAGAAGATGAAGTTACCCACGGTAAGTGCTGAGAAGGCCAAGGGCAAGCCAACAGGTTCAAAGAAGACTTGACCACTACGAAAAAACACTGCTCACAACTTCAGGAAAATGTTTGTAATAAATGAAGGGGAATGTAGTCTGCCCGCAAAAGATCATTGCCAAGGTCAAATCACATAACAGATAGGAAAGCACTGTTCAAACTATAGGGCAACAGATGCCTGTGAACTCCTCAGGGGCAAGGACTCTGTCTACATTGTCTGCCTTGCAGTGACAATGGTAGCTGACAGAGTGCTTTACAGTGCTTTAGAGTTTGCCAAGGGCTCTGTTAGATGGTCCTGGACTTGCCGTGCACAACAACCCCGGAAGGTAAGAGGGATGTATCCCAGTGTCCAGAGATGGAAACTACAAGTCAGCCATCACACAGACATATATACACTTCTGCTACTTGAATCTCAGTTTTTTTGACAGCCTTGCTGTTCTGCGTGTTACAGAGACCAGTAGAGTTGGCTATCTGTCATGTTTTTCTCTTCTATGAATCTGAAATCACTTCAAAATAAAATGTTTTTTAAAAAAGTGATTCAGCCAGGCGTGGTGGTACATACCTATAATCCCAGCAACTTGGGTGACTGAGGCAGGAAGATCACAAGCTCAAAGCCAGACTCAGCAACTTAACAAGGCCCTAAGCAACTTAGCAAGATCCTGTCTCAACATAAAAAATATAAGGAGGGCTGGGGACATGGCTCAGTGGTTAAGCACCCTTGGGTTCAATTCCTGATACAAAAAAAAAAAAAAAGTAATTCCAAAGTCAAACCCTTAGATATGAAAGTTTTGGTAATACCTTTATGATTTATTTTGCACTTTTTTTCTCATGAATTGACAAGGCGGATATGATACCTTCATGTCTAAATAGGTCTAAAAAAAAGCTCTTGCACTGAACATAAAATAGAAACCCTGTACAAGAACAAAATTTAAGTCAGTTTAATTGACTTTGTGTACACGTGGTACACCTTATAATAATGCCATGCTACATTCAGTGGAGGACAGTATTTCTTAAATGAATGAATGTGTCCCATGGAGGGGTGGATGTGGTCTGACTTCTTCATACAGGTCCCTTTTTCATACAGTCTAACATCAGGCTTTCTGGGGCCATACTGGAAACTGGTGCCCACCTCCACAATTGTAATCAGGAAGCACATAAAGGATCAGTGTGCTGGGGCAGATAATAAGTATTAGGATCCTCTTGGAGCCTAATACTTCTGTGAGCTCTTTGATCAAATGTGGGGCCTTTCCATTAGCTCTTAGCTGTGGAGGAGAGAAATCGCTAGCTGTCCACATGCGGGAGGTATTCACTTTCACCAAGGTTTTAACCTTGAGTATTGACCTTGACCTCTGATCCCAGCACTGCTCTAGGTCAGCCAACAGGTTCGAAGAAGCCTTGCTTTCCCAGCTTTAATGTTTATACTAAGGTGTAGTAAACATGGTAAGGTCTAGACCATGGTAGGGCTTCTCTCTTGAAGAAATTTGAATTTTTAGTAATTGAAACAGCCTCTTTTTTGTTGTTGTTGTTGGCCACATGAAAACTTGCAGAAGAAAAATCCACGTAGGGATCTGAGAACTCAGTTAAGGATAATACATTTTGACTTTCTGGGAGGGGAAAAGAAGAGCACTTTAATGTCCTAACAGGCAGAGACAGACGCAGCTGACTGCAATCACCCTGTCCTTTCATGGCATTTTGCTTGAAGAAGAGACTTGACAGGGGCTTGTCTTTTCCCCTGAGTAAAAAAAGGTTCAAAGGCATTTCATTTGCATCACCTTAGATTAGCAGGCCGGTGGTCAAGTGGCAGGACTGGGAAAGCTTTAGATCTGACATCTGCTCTGTTCTCTTCTGGCTTGACCCCAAGCCAGGAAGAGAAAAATCATCAACAAATAGATCTCCTGGAACTGGCAGAAGGTTTTGAAAGAGACCACACAAAAAATGAGGCTTCAGGATTGTGTCAGGGTAGCCTGAGCCTGCAGGATGCAATGCCCGTTCCTTCTCCATGGGAGCTTTCAGAACTTTCTGCTCAGGGATCCAAAAGTGCATTTCAATGTCTGCTTCAGCAATTACATAGCAACCTTGGCTTCCAAAGGACCCACCTCAGGAAGCCATCCAGCTTTTGATGGAGAATGGAACGCACACACAGCACCACTGCTCTGAGTTAGACACGAGGGATCCATGCAGTGTGGCTGCTTATTAGAGATGCTCAGCCCAGCTGGAGAGGGCAGCTGGGGCAGAGATCAAGACGCTGCCAAATATTTGACAGGCCAGGGCTTCAGGTCCTCTCTGCCCAGGTGTACCTCAGATCAGAGGCTCAGAGCAGGAGGGAAAAGTTGATCTGACTTGGCTCTTTCTGCACCACAGAGCCTTTGGTTCACTAGGAGATAACTGGCAGGGCAGGACAGGCCTTCCCAGAACCAGTCATGATGAGGTAAAGTTAACAGCCCCCTTCTTCACTCCTGCCTCCTGATGCGTTCTCATCTGAGGCCTCTTTCTCTTTGCCCATCCTGCCTGACCTATCATTGCATGCTGCCGCTTTTTCTGATCTGGCTGAGCTCAAAAGAAATCTGGTGTTCTTTCTCCACCCCCTAACCTTTGTGAGGTACAGAGCTGAACCAGCAGCTGTATAAATGGCAAGTTCTGTTCAAGGCAAACCCTCACTGCATCCTCAGACTCGTGAGCTGCACCTGCCATATCCCCATCAGAGCACAAATAAACAAAAACTTGACGTGCTCCCTCTGAAAGGTAGCCAACTCAGTCCATGTCATCCAGGAAAGGTGGCTGTCCCTTTTCGTGACACGATATTAGGATGAAGTTTTTTCACATATCTTAGTTTCATCCACTTCACACATCAGCCCAAACTTATTGCCCCACTCAGGACAAGCCTAAAGGATATCTATCCCATGGTGACCTTGGGCTGGATGGTTCCCCAAGGCCGATCCCAGCCCATCCCTACCAACGGCCTTCACTTTTGTGGTGTGTTGGGTCCACCAGCTACCAAGACTTAGCTGCTGTAGGTGAGGAAACAGAGCACAGTTGTTCCAGATGTACAGTTGAAGACAGATTACCATTCGGCCACTTAACTATTTGTATGACCTTAACTATAGTTTTCTTATCTGCAAAGCTGGTATAATAATAATGTCTGCTGCTTAGAGTTGTTGAGAAGCATGATAATTCATGAACAACATTGGGACCCAGTATTTAGAAAGGTCTCATTAAATTCTGTTTCATTTCAATTTTTATAATTAGCACTATAAAACCAAGTATGAGTTAGTTTATAAATACCTTTACTTTGATATGTTTATGTCTTACTTCAACCAATCCAAACACAGTATTGCCCCGTGTGTCTCCTGGTTGGAGCTAAAGCCTGTGTTTAGGTCTATGCAAAACAATTGCAGGTAATGTTCTTATAAATAAATTCCTGGAACCCTCCACCTTGCTCTGCAAGGATTCTAGGGCAAGAAGTTCTACCCTGTCTCCTGGGAGATCCCAGGGCACAGCACAGTCTATTGGGATCTATCCAGGAAGCTGAACAGACAGTATGTTTTGCTTTGCAGCGTAGAATATTTCCATCTCCAGGCTTAATGTCACATATGCTATTTTCTAATAGTACCTTTTAGAGGTGTTCAGATACAGAGGTCACTCACATTCAGTAATTATTGTCCTATCTCTATCCTGCATATTCTCTCTGTATTTTGTACATTGGAATGATCAGTCATTTTTTGGTTGGTTAGTACATTTAAAACAAAGTATTGGCTCTGAAGAGAAATGTGAATCAAAATCATAGTTTGGAAAAAGAAGAATATAATTAGTACCCAGTAGGGACATGTTAAGTATTATCTTTGGCTGGTGGAGTCTTATTGATGGAAGTAATAATTTCTTTGCTGCAATCCATGTGTCTGTTCTTTGGCTTACATGTGTAGCCTCAGCTTAGCAGGAACTCATTTTAAAAATCAAAACACTTAACTATAATGGGCAAATTTAGACTCAGGAGGTACCCACTTAGGTTGGCTCTTTGCATCGGAGAGATGATAATGTTCACCTCTCAGTATTGGATGGAGAGTAAAAGAAATGAGGGCACAGAAAGCAGGTTCAAGAAAACGAATTAATTTTCAGATCTACCAGCATCAGCAAGTTTGAGTGAAATTGGCAGAACATTGGGACTAACAACTGTCCACTCACGAGGCACTCCATCACCCTTTACAGCAGTGTTTCTCCACCTTGACTGTACATCAGAATCACCAGGGGAGTTTTACAAAATGCTAATGCCCACTTCCACTCAGCATTTTGATTTAATCAAACTGGATGTGACCTGGGCAGCAGGATTTCTGACGCTTTCCTGATGATTTAATGTCCTACCCAGGTACAGAACTGCTGTTTTAAAAGAATTTCCAGGGACTCTGGGGGTGTCACATTCCCTAGGGACTTTTCTAATAATGATGGGGCAATGTTTGCCCAGTTTATTCAACATCTAGTACTTTGCAGCAGGAAGACTTTTCAGAATATTGAGTTCACCTAAAGCTCAGGAAATAATGCCAAGAATTAATAAGTGTGACAGCATCCAATTAAAAAGCTTCAGCACAGCAAAGGAAACAGTGTGAAAAGAGAATGGGAGAAAATCTTTGCTAGCTAATATTTTAACAAAGGAGGAATATCCAGAATATATAAAAAACTCAAAAATCTTACCACCAAAACAACAATACAAAACAAATAACCAAGTCAGTAAAAGGGCAAATGAACTAAATAGACACTGTTCAGAAGTACAAATGGCCAACAAATATATGAAAAATTGTTCAACATATTTAGCAATTAGGAAAATGTAAATCAAAACTATATGGAGATTTCAACTCATTCCAGTTAGAATGGCATCCATCAAGAATACAAATAACAATAAACTCTGGCGAGAATGTGTGCGGAAAGGAACACTTTTACACTGTTGTGTTGCAAATAAGTACAACCACTACAGGAAATCGGTATGGAAGTTCCTCAAAAAAACAGGAATGGAACCACCATATGACCCAGCTATGGCCAGGCATAGTGCTACATCCCAGCGACTCTGGAGGCTGAGGCAGGAGGATCACAAGTTCAAAGACAATCTCAGCAATTTAGCGAGGCCCTAAGCAACTTAGCAAAACCCTGCTTCAAATAAAAACTAAAAAAATAAAAAGGGCTGGGTTATAGCTCAGTAGTTAAGCACCCCTGGCTTCAATCCCCTGTACCAAAAACAAACAAACAAACAAATAAAATTTAAGACAGAATACTATGACAATACATGCATATCCCTGTGTATACCAGCACAATTTACAATAGCAAAATTATAGTACCAATCTAAGTGTTTGTCAGTGGATGAATGGATAAAGAAAATGTGCTATATATACATAATGAAGGTTTTTTTGGAGGGTACCTGGAATTGAACTCAGAGGTGCTCAGCCACTGAGCCACATCCCAGGACTATTTCGTATTTAGTTAAAGACAAGATCTCACTGAGTTGCTTAGTGCATTGCTAAGTTGCTGAGGCTGGCTTTGAACTAGCAATTCTCTGCCTCTGCCTCCCGAGCTGCTGGGATTACAGGTTTATGCCACTGTGCCCAGCTCACAATGAAGTTTTATTCAGCTATAGAGCAGACTGAAAAAAATATGTCATTCGCTGGTAAATGGATGAAGCTGGAGAACACCATGTTAAGTGAAATAAGCCAAAGTTGGAGGTCATATATTCTCTCATGTGAAAAAGAGAGGAAAAAAAAAAGGACTAAAAAAAGAAGGGAGATCATGAAAATAGAAGGAAGATCAGTAAAATAGAGGAAGGGGACCAAAGGGAGGGAAGATGGGGAGGAAAAAGGTAAACAAGGATGAAATGGACCGAGTGTACTGTTACCTTGTCTGCATGTACAAATGTAACAGTGAATCCCACTGTTGTGTATAATTATGATGCACTAATAAAAAGGGAAAAAAGAATATGAAGTCCACCACCCAAAGTGGATGTCCTGGAACACAGGATGGCTTCATGTCAGGCAGGCAGTGTGATGATCTGGCTACTTTTTTGTTTGTTTGTTTGTTTTAAGGTACTGGTGATTGAGCCCAGGGGCACTTAACCACTGAGCCATATCCCCAGTTCTTTTTAGTTGTTTTTTTTTTTTATTTTGAGACAGGGTTTTGCTAAATTGCCTAGGGCCTCACAAGTTGCTGAGGCTGGTCTCAAACTTGTGGTTCTCCTGCCTCAGCCTCCCAATTTACTGGGATTACAGGCATGCACCACCATGCCTGGCTCTAGTCTGGCTACCTCTTAACTCCTTGGCCATTTCAGAGATCTTACCTACATCAGGCAAAATAAAAGTATGTTTACATCTATCAGTATTGTTGGTATTTTTAAATTTTGAGAAAACACAGCACTTTGAGAAAAAATATTTACCTAAAGCCACATGATCCATTCTTTCAGTTATTTCTCCAGAGCACACATTCCTTGAGCCTAGTGTCTTTATCTGTTGTTCACCACTAAATCCCCAGTGTCAAACAGTCCCTGGGCCTGGGAGGTACTTAATGCACACTTTCTGAGTAAATAAATGAACAGTTAAAGGTGTACTTATTATGTGCCCCGTTGGAACCTTCACAGTGATAGGAGGCCACCTTTCTCTGTCACCTTTCTGGAATCCTAATAGGATGAAGATGCTCTGTTCAGCTTATAGGTCCCTTAACCTAAAGGAGAATCTCTTAGCACTCAGCTGATACCTTTCGTATTGGCATTTTCTCAAATTCTCCCTCGCACTTACTTTCTATTGCCAAAAAACTCTGAAGGGGGTGCATTGGCACACACCTGTAATCTCAGTGACTCGGGAGGCTGAGACAGGAGGATCACAAGTTCAAGACCAGCCTCAGCAACTTAGCAAAGCTCCAAGCAACTTAGTGAGACCCTGACTCAAAATTTTAAAAGCTAGGGATGCGGTTTAATGGTGCAACACCCCTGGGTTAAATTCTCAGTACAACAACAACAACAACAAAATTAAAAAACCTCTGAGACTGAGAACGATGTTCCATTCAATTTTATCATTCCCGAGTATTTCCCAGGCAGTGTGTATGATGTTCTACCACAGCCACAGGCTGTGTGAGGTTGGGAAATTTACCTAACCTCCCTGTGCATCAGTTTTCTCATCTCTGTGAAGTCAAAGTGGTACCAGCCTCACCGGCAGATTTGGGAGATACATAAGTTAACTTTTTTTAAATGCTTACCATAGTGTTAGGCCACCACTGGCCTTCAATAAAAGTTAGTCTAGTCTGCTTTCCCTTTCAGTTAAATAGTTGTGGAGGAAACCCGAGTATGGTGCATTCTTGTTATCTGCGGTAGTTATATTCTGGAAGTCTCTGTGAGCGCTGAATTAACAAACACTGAACCACGGCTCCTGGGGTGATACAGTTAGAACCCCAGGGGCCTCTGACCACAATTTCATCAACCTGTCAGACCTAACTTTGTTTCGTGTTTCTGTTTAAAGACACCTCATTTAATATATGTTAGGATTCTCATTCACATTGAACTCACAGCCAGCAGCACCAGAGCATGCCTGGATGAGGCTTATCAGACACATTCTCTGTAAGGCACATCCCAGCCTTCTTGTTCCTGGGGACACTACACAGCACTTCAGCACAGCACTTGGAGGCCATTCCAAACAGCTAAATTGCCAATAGAAAGCAAATACACACAATATAAGTGGCACTAAATAGATTGCAAAAGGGACACCTGTTCACAGTGAGACCTGAAGCCAGGAGGCAAAATGGCACCTCAACTGGAAACTGCACTTTGAGTGACTCGAATTTCTGGATGTCTTGCAAATGATCCGGTATGGGGTTTGCAAATAAGTGTTAGCAAGTGGGAGAATTGCAAATGTAGAACCTGCCAATGAGGATTGACTGGGTTTGGAAAGGGCCAGGGGATCCACAACCAGCTTTAGGGGACTTCCTAAGCTTGAAGGCAGAACCCATGTGTGGACTGTGCTTCCTGGGTCTGCCCCAAGACATATGACATTGTTCTGGGCACAGCGCAGGTCTTCAGGGAATAATTCATGCATCGACTCTTGCTTCAACTTAAAAACACATATGCTATCCCTGTTTGGGCTAGCCCATTACAAATCTTTTTTGCCCTCACCTCCTGCAAACAGGACTCCCGGGGCATTTCCTGGGTGCCCGTAGGGAAGGTTCATGGGATGACGCCCAGCTGCTTTCCCTCCCCAGCCTTCCCCCGCAGCTAGCTGAGGAAACGAGGTGACCGTGGATTTCAATACCAGTGGAAAATTCTCAGAGTTCCCCTTCATTCCCATCAAGTGCCTGCTGTTTGCAAAGCTGTGCTGGGTCCATAAGGAAATTTAATCTGATGAAAAGATAGTGGTTCCTTCTAAGTGGTTCCTTCGAATCCGGTGGTCCATGTGTGTGATCTGTGAAGTGTGAAAAGACAAAACAGGCCGTTGCTCCTGGGTAAGTCAACTCAAGAGAAGGGCTCAGGAGCAAAGGACGGACAGTTAAAACACACACGCGTGCAGCTCTCAACCCTTTATTTTTAATCACTGGAAGCATATTTTCTGTGCAATTTCTACTGAAAGAGAAAAAAATGAACAAAGGTACTTTCACAGTTGTGGCCTATGAATACATTATGATGTGATTACAGATCGTAGGAGCTTATAAATAATGTAACTCTGGCTAGATGTCAGTGAATTAGTTATTACTTCGCCCAAAGTGACATTCTAGAATGGAGATGAGTGAATCTTAGGTTTGTTTGCTCCAAATTGAACTCAGAAGAGAAATATTGCTCCAAAGGAATCTTACAGCCATGTTTAATAACCTCAATATCTGCTAAGAAAAAAAATTCACAGTTGAATTCATGTCTCGATACCTAGTTCCCTAGCAAAGGAGTAAAAGCAAAATTTTCAGTAGGTGCAGTGACATTGAAATGATAAGGATACCATATTCCAGTTAGGAATCCACAATTCATTGTCAAATGTTTCACATTTTGTACAAACCATGATGAATTTTCAATTCTAGACTTAAAAATCCATGTTCATTTAATTTCAGCTGCCATGGGCCTTCTGTGTGTCCTGGGAATGTAAGCTAATATAATTTCACTTTTTTTTTTTTTTTTTAGTTACAGTTGGACACAAAACTTTTATTTATTTTTATGTTGCTGAGAATTGAACCCAGCGCCTTGCCCATGCTAGGCTAGTGCTTTACCGCTGAGCCACAGCCACAGCCCCTTTTATAACTAGTTGTTCCCACCTGATGAAAGGAAAATAGATTTTATAAGTATTATTCCTAATTCTGCATAATTTAAGTGAACCATAATTTACTCATGTTTTTCTCTGACATAAACAAACTTTCTACTCACATCTTCAGACCTAAAGTTCTTTCCTCTAAGTGTCTCTTTAGAATAAGTTGCAAATGAGAATTACTCATTCAAAGATACAAATGTTTCTTAAAATTTTTGAAGTGTATTGACACTGGTAATTCCAGTTTAAAAAACAATTTAAACACATTTTTCCCATAAAAGCAAAAGGCTAAACGCAAAACTTCCAATACACAGCAGAAATTACCTTTCAGTTATGATCAGATTTGTTTTGAGAGTGACTATCATCAATAGAGACTGTTGATGGTTGTACCTGCATCCCAGTTCCTATTTATAAAATCGCAGCTACTGGTCAGAAGTCCAAGAGTCCTGCCAAGTTATCTAGTTTGCATGTAAGATTGCCAGACACTGGCAATTTCTATCTTAAATCATGTAGAGTTCTTCCAGCAAAAGCAGAAAGAAAGATACCTGTTTGCTGTAATACTTTTCTTTTATTAGAATTAAATTTGGCCAATCAAATATTTAAAAATAATAAGAAGATGGTAAGAATATTCCTTTGTACATAATTGGATTGAGGTCAAAAAAAAAAAAAAACTGCATCCCTAGTAGGATAGTTGAAAAGGTCTGTTATGTCAGCAGCCACGTATGTCGAATGTAAACAGTAAAAATTGAGTGAAGCTGGACGAGATGGTGCATGCCTATAATCCCAGCAGTTTGGGAGGCTGAGGCAGGAGGATCACAAGTTCAGCAACTTAGCGAGAACCTAAGCAACTCAGTGAGGCCCTCTCTCTAAATACAATATAAAAAAGAGGTGGGCATGTGGCTCAGGGGTTAATCTCCCTGGATTCAATCCCCAGTACCAAAAAAAAAAGAAAAGAAAACTGAGTGAAATTTGGAGATGTCTTTGATGTTTCTTATGGAAGGGAAAAAAAGTCTTTACTATTCTATTTAATTACAATGCATGGTATACAGTAGTCTTCTTATCCTTGGTTTTGCTTTCCAAGATTTCAGTAACCTGCAGTCAATTATAGTTTCAAAAAACTAAGTGGAAAATTCCAGAAGTAAACAATTTATAAGCTTTAAATAGCTCTTATTACAGAATATTGTCATATTTCTTGTGTCAGTCATGTCTTGCTGTAAATTATAATCTAAACTTTTTCATAATTATGTATGTATAAGAAAAAGCATAGAATATACATAGGGTTTGGCACTATTCAGTTTCAAGCACCCCCAGGAGGTCTTGGAACATAGCTCCTACAGATAAGAGGGGGACTGCCTCACATCCATGATTCTCAGCATCTCTTTGACTACTAGTTCTGTACATATCACCAAGACCATGGTTGACCACTGTGTCATCTATTTGTGAACGGTACTGTTACCCTCCACCTCTCAGGGAGAGCCTGTGCACTGCTCGATTATTAAAACCATCAAAGAATCTCTTTGCAACACTTTACCCCACACGTGCTTGGAGCCCTCCTTCAGTCCTCAAAGAGGCTGGGGAAGCCTTGCTTCTCTCTTTCTCAAGGGCTTTCACTTCCAGCATATTCAGCAACAATGGTCCTTAGGCAGGCAGCTATCCCTGTTCCTACAGTAAACAGTGCTGAGAATGTATTTACAAAATAGAGAAGCTGCATGTGATTTGGGGGTAGAAGTTTTCTCATATTTGAAGGAGAGAGAATACATCAGCACAATGTCGTTTATAAGAATTTTCACATACATGCGTAGACGTATCACCTTTTTAATTCTTAGAAGAACCTATGGGGAAGTATTGCCCCACATTACAAATTAGGCGACCAGTGCTGAGTGTGTTTGAGTGCCCATGCAGAGCTCCTGATTACTTGTGTTCCAGTGTACCTGGAATAGCAAACTGGCGTACACACAGGCACACACACATACCCACACCTCAACCCACAGGAAGCTAAACGTGGTGTCAGAGCGGTTGAACATAACAGATGATTCACTCATTCATTCATTCACAGCTCTTAGTCTGTGCATTTCCGTTTCCATTCCTAACCTTGTATCTTCCTTTAGATTTCTTGCACGGTTAATATTCTGCATTTCCACAACCTCTAATTACTCTGATTCCAGTGTGTAGAAATACATAGGCTTATGCTTGTTTTGTTAAATCATGTGTGTGGTTTTAAAGAAAAATGTCCAGAGAATCCACAGCTGTTGTTTTAGTCAATTAAAATAACTTATATCCACCTTTTGGCCATGGCAGTTTTCTAACAGCATGATAAATTTATTCCCCAAGTTCCCATGGTCAGCCTGGCTAATTGCAGGTGATCCAATTCCTAACGAGTACACACTGCCTGGGTCTGTTAGTTCTGCAAAACTAAAATAAATAACCAGTGTGTATCGTTTCATTCCCTGAGAAAAATGCAAAATAAATTAGAATAGGTAATCAGATAAATCACCACTTTCGCTTGCATTTTCTAAAAATAAAACCTATATCACTGAAGAGCATAAGAACTCTGTGAAGAACAAATTACGTTTTCAATCAGCTCAAATAAAATTGAGTCCTCTGGGGAGATGTGCTCTTTGTGTGTATGGGCACGTGTGCACAAGCATATTTCAGCTCTACAGAATAAGAATGGGACCACTGAGTGCTTAAAAACAGCAGGGTGTATCATAAGAACTGGAAGACCTAACTTCATACACTGCCAGAAAAAGCAGAAAGTAGTGGATTTCTCATGGAAGCATGACATTTATCTCAGACTCAAGAAATTCTTAGGAGAATGAGGTGAAGGAATATTTCATGACAATTTTCTGAATCCGTTGTATGATGATATTTTGGTTCATCAATGCTTTTTAGGTATATAAGTATGTACCTGATGTAAAGGTACTGTATAGTTTACTCGGTATATATAAAGAGATGATTGCATTTGGGAAAGGGGAAGAAAATAAGGATGGCCAAAAAGAACAATAGCTGGTCTATTCATAAGGAATATGTTTGGCACAAATAAAAGGAAACCTGGTTCCAGTGGCTTGTCCCAAAGGGGGTTTATTTGCTTGCAGAGCAGAAGTTCAGGAGTGGATAGCCACTGGTATGGGTTTAACTGCTCAGCAATGCCCTCAGGGACCTGGTTCTTTCTGTCTTTTTGCTTTACAATCTTTTGCATGTTGATTTTTGTCTTCCTACTTCATGGTTGCAAGAAGGATGCTGTGTGTCCAATCATCAAGCCCTCAGTAGAGACAAAGGGATGGTGAAAAGGGAAATGCCAGCCATGCATCCCATTCTATCTGGTGAGAAAATGTTTCTCAGAAACCCCCTACTCTGCAATTTTCTGCCCACTCTCATTGGCCAGGGAAAGGTCACTTGGCAAGACAGAGAACAGGGGTGGCGAGGACTGGGGTGGTATCTGCCTACCTGGTATCTCCTTAGCTGGAGGATAGTTCCTCTTTTTAGTATTCCATTTCAGACAGAGTGGCTGAAGGTGAATTGAAAGGGTGACTAGAAGTTTAGTGTTTAGAGACCACGGACCCCACCAGATGTCAGTGAACTACAACCATTCACTTTTGAAAACCAGGTGATCAATTAGGTCATGGTGGGTGAGGGGGTTGGTAAAAAGTTTTGTAGCAAAATACAACATTCCCAAAATTCAGTGGGAAGAAGTCCAATCCAAAAGATGTCATAGATCTGCCTAGACAGTGTTCTCAAAGGAATGACATTTCACTCTTCAACAGTTTTCTTCACCAAAATGATGGCTAACAGTTTGCCATGAAAAAAAAAAAAAAAAGTGGTTCACTTTCATATGTGGAAAGAGATGATTTTTTAAAATAACCTAAGGCCTGGAGACGTAGCTCCGTGACTAGCACTTGTCTAGCGGGCTTGAGGCCTTGGTTCAATCCCCAGCCCCCCCCCCAAAAAAAAACCTCAAGCTTTTGTGGACACAAGCTGTGAAAATGCTTAGAAAATAGCATACTTTGATTCTCCCATATCTTATAAACTTTCTTTTTTTTTTTTAAGAGTGAGAGAGGAGAGAGAGAGAATTTTTTTTTAATATTTATTTTTTAGTTCTCGGCGGACACAACATCTTTGTTGGTATGTGGTGCTGAGGATCGAACCCGGGCCGCACGCATGCCAGGCGAGCGCGCTACCTCTTGAGCCACATCCCCAGCCCTCTTATAAACTTTCATTCATCCTCTAACCTAAGTATGGTGGTGTTTTCTGTTCATTTAAAGCATACATATTGCACAGATTAATGTTGAGGAGAGTATGGGGTTCAAATCACCACTCCCCAACCCAGTGATTGCATGATCTTGGAAAATGACTTCTCTGAACCTCAGCTTTGTCATCTGTAAATTGGGATTAATATTTCTACTCAAAGGGTTGGTGACAGTATTAACTGATAGGAGACTTCAAACATGGTCCCTGGCACTTGGTGGGACCTCTCAGTCTGGTCATTGACTTTATCATTAGTAGTAGTGGCTAATGCTTCTGGGACTGCCCCCAAATGTGCCCTGGTAGTGTTAGCTTCATTTCTCCCTCGTCCTGCAGCTACCCAGAGACATGGAGACACGAATGAAGGCAGAAACAGAAAGTGGTAGCAGTGACTTGGGGGACTGTGTAGAGAAAATGAGGGCTGTTCTTGCCCAAGCGAGTCCTGAACTTCTATGTTTTTGTGTATTTGTACTCCATGTCCTGCCTTCTTCCAACATGGGATTTGAGCAGTTCATGTCACCACACCTCTTCAAATTATAGAAACATTGCCAAAAGCACTAACTTGGAAGAGTCTGAGCATAGATTAAGAGTGATCAGGAGCACATGACTTAAACTCTCCTCCCGTCCCTTCCTTCACCTGTGAAATGGAGCCATCAGGGCCTGCATTAAAGGGTCAGGATTAGGGTTATAGAAGAAGTAATGGATGTGAGAAGTAATGGGTGTGAAAACCTTAGAGACTATGAACCCTGTGTGAACGAAGTCCTTATTCTTTTGACTTTGCCCATTATGAGAACAACTCTCCATATGCTCGTTTCATTAGCCACATTCTGTACGTCATATCAAACGTTTACTTTTAAGTAGACCACCCAGGGTACATCTAGGCTGCCCCCTCCCTTCAAATCACTACAGCAAGTAGAACCCAGGACCCTCATCACCTTAGCCTGAACCAAACAATTAGTAAGGAAATCTTCTACAACGTGTTCATATGTAGCAAACTATAAGTACTTGAACGTCAGCATCATTTGAGCTAGTCTGTTCCTCTCCTGCCCTTCATTAGCTGGGTAACAAGAGCTGGCAGCCTTCTCCCATCTGGAAGCTCCTGTGGCACACTGACCTGGAAGGTATACCAATGGCAGCCTTTATGTTACCCACCAATCACTTCAGTGAGTACAAGAAACCATCCTATCACCTGCCAAAGGCATAGGAATTAAAAATGTCTCATTCCTCAGTTAGGTACGGGGGCTGTTTCCTGTGAGTCCGGTGCCACATGGGCACGGTGGGGCACAGAAGACACACTCCAGTCTCTGGGGAAGTCCAGTTTAATAGAGTTGTAGCAGCCACAGTTTGTCCATCTCCCTCGATTCAGTTCCCTCATAAAAACAGGGCCACTAGAAGCGTGATTGCCAGCATGGGGAAAGCAGGGGGGGGAGTTGTTTAATGAGTCTAGAGTTTTAGTTTTGCAATATGAAAAGATTTCTGGAGATCAGTTGTACAAGAATGTGAATATACAGGAGCTTCTCAACTGACAGCTGGGTCACATCCTGGTGAATATAACATTACGTGTATATATATATATATATATATATATATATATATACACACACACACACACACACACAAAGCATATATATGTGTATATATGTATGTATATAAACATTATAAATTATATTTTATATATATATATATATATCTCCTTTGTACTAATATATCATCTATACTGGTATAGGGGAATTTAATCCAGGGGTGGATTGTCACTGGGCTACATCTCCAGCTTTTTTCCTTTTTTTCTTTTCTTTTTTTTAAATTTTGAGACAAGCTTTCACTAAGTTGCTGAGGGCCTTGCTAAATTGCCCAGGCTGGCCTTCAACTTGCAATCCTCCTGCCTCCATCTCCTGAGTTGCTAGGATTACAAAAAAAGTAAAACTAATAAGAGAGTTACTCTGATAACTGAGAAATCATAAAGGAAAATATTGATACACTTAGCTACATTAATTTGTGTGTGTGTGTGTGTGTGTGTGTGTGTGTGTGTGTGTGTGTGGAGTGCTAGGGATTGAACCCAGGGCCTCAAGCATGATAAATAAGAGCTCTACCACTGAGCTACATCCCCTCCAAGCTACATTGAATTTTAAAGCTTTTATACTCATTCATTCATCCACTCATTAAGCAATTGTTTTATTGAGAACATACCATGTGCTTGGCACTGTTCTTTTTTTTTTTTTTTTTTTTTTTTTTTTTTGTACCAGGGATTGAACCCAAGGGCACTTAAACATTGAGCCACATCTCCAGCCATTTTTTGTTGTATTTAGAGACAAGGTCTCACTGAATTGCTTAGGGCCTCGCTAAGTTGCCAAGGATGGGTTTGAATTCACAGTCCTGCTGCCTCAGTCTCCTGAGTTGCTGGGATTACTGGCATGCGACACTAGACCTGGATGGGAATGTTCGTGATGCTGGGGATACAGCAGTGTATGTACCAAGTAGCCTTGCTACTCTTATGGAGCTTATATGCTAAACGGCAAAACTGAAAGACAGTGCTATCCTGGAGAAATTTGCAAAATGTGTGGTAAACAGAGTAAATATCTGTAAAGAACAGAGCTCATATAAATTGACAAATAACACAATAGGAAAGTGAGGAAAAAATATAAACAGTGAATAAAAACAGGAGCAACTTCAAATGGCCAATAAACATGTGAAGAGTTGCTCAGCCTCACAGATAGTCCTAGAATGCAATTAGAACAACAGTAATCGACAATGTGTCCCCCTTCAGCTTGGCCTAATTTTGGAAAACGACTAACTCCCACTGCTGGGAACTGTATGAGAAAATGAGAACCCTCAGCCTCTACTGCCACGACTATGAATTCCTAACGAGCTTTGTGAAAGTCATCTAGCATTCTCATACCCTTTGACCCAGCAATCTCACTTCTTGGAACCTATCACAGAAACAGAAGCATTACTACATAAGGACTTGTGTGCAAGAATATTTATTTCATTATAGTCTGTATATAGAAAAAAATGGAAACATCCTGAATGTTCTTAAAGAAGAACATTCTTCATGTTATAGAACATTTTGCAGCTATTAAAAATGAATTTGGCCTACATGCTTTGACCCATGAGTCTATACTCTTATAGATCTAATAAGATCATGCATTGACCTAATAAGATCAACATATGATATAGTTCTTGTTCAGTGAGAAAAGGCAATTTGCAGAGTAATATGTTTAACATTCTTCATTTTAAAAGAAAGAAAATGAAAAAAAATGAATGCATATACAGTTATATAAGTTATTAGTGGTAGGATTATCATGGAATCAAAATAGGCAATTTACTGCCATTTTACATACTTTTATATTGTTTGAATCACTACAATGAGCATGTACTTTTGTATATTTTTAATACCAAAAAAATTTTTTAAAGAATACATTCCTATTACATCATTGCTATTCCCCACATAACGTGATAAATGCTGCTAAAAATATGAAAGAATTTTCTCTTCCTCCTTTATTTTAAAAATACTTTTTTAGTTGTTGATAGACCTTTATTTTATTTATTCATATGCAGTGCTGAGAATTGAACCCAGTGCCTCACACATGCCAGACAAGTGTGCTAGCACCAAGCCCCAGCCCCAGCTCTATCTCCTTTTAATTGCCAGCAGGTTAATTAAAAAGTAGAGTGTAGCCCAGCATAGTGGTGCATGCCTGTAATCCCAGTGGCTCAAGAGGCTATGGCAGGAGGATCAAGAGTTCAAAGCCAGCCTCAGCAAAAGCAAGGAGCTAAGCAACTCAGTGAGACCCTGTCTCTAAATAAAACACAAAACGGGGCTGGGGATGTGGCTCAGTGGGTAAGAACCTCTGGGGTCAATCCCTGGTTTAAAAAAAAAAAAAACAGTTAAGAGTATAGACTCTAGAATGATTCTGGAGTGATGTTTTAATTCACCGTTAACCTTCCTCAGCCCACTTCCCTTATGTTCTGTCAGTCTAGGAAGCTTCACACATGACAGCTCTTCTGGACACCAGAAGAGTTTCTCTCAGACCTCATTTTGAGACCCATACTGATGTGGAGAGGAAAATTCTAGAACATTCTTTGCAAACTCAGGCTTACTCTCAGGAAAGTCTGTGACGGATATCTCCTGGGCTGAAACTTACACCTATTACCTCCACTTCAGATACCAAGACAAAGAATCCAAAAGAATTCCAGACCCCCAAAGGACCTCCTAGATCACTGCTTCAATCTTCCCATTTTAATGATGAAATAACTGAGAACCAAGTGAATATAGTGAGAATTGAAGCCAAAGCCCACTCACCCAGCTGCCAGCCAGTGCCCTTCTGATGCTCTTGCCTAACTCTCTGACACACCAGCGTCACCTCATTGGCTCGACATACAGATTCTTTTACACTCCATCCACAGTCTGTTGGATGCAAACTACTTACATAGAAACCCCAAGTGAACTAATTTATCAATGTCAAAGGACCAGGAAGGCAAAGTGATTTGATTACAACCCCCAAAAAGAGCTTTTCGGAGTTGGGATAAAACTCTGCTTAGTCCCTTGTTTTGTGCTGAGGACCTGGAACTTCCAACTTTTTCCCCCTCTGGATCCAGGTTTCAAGATCCCACAGAATTAGAGACTAAGAGGCATCCCCCTGCCACCCGGAAGCCAAGGTCTTCATCAGCTTCTGCTTTTATTTCAGCTCAAGGAAAATCCCTGGGTGGTAGTTGACACTTCCAGCCAATTGGTTTCTGCACAGGGTCCAAGCATTCCTCATGGCCCCATCAGAGGGTCACACCACACACCAAGAAGGATGTGACTAATAAAGAATGTGACTTCAGAGACTCCACAAGTCCAGACAGCTTCTGATAAACATTGAAACACAGGTCAGGAATGTTTTCCTTTCTGAGGGGAAAATATGTGGTCTATGGTGTGAGTGGGAGCGGGGAGAAGGGAATTAATCTAAACATCAGCTTCCTCCCTTCATAATTCTTAAGCATCTGAGCAGCCATCATTTTCAATACCTTGCCAACTTTCATATGCAGAGCCCAGAACTGAGTAGGGCTAAAAGAGAAGACCGACTAGGAGCTGTGAACAGCAGGCAATTCCAAAGTGATTACCAACCAAGTTCAAAACTAATGTGGAGGGGGGTGGTTTCCCAGCCCAAGGTCAGGAATTTCCCAGAAGGTATCCACTCAAGGTCTACTTTAAGTACCCACGTTGGGATTCTCACTTCCTGTTCTGACAAAAGGGGGAAGCCCTGTAGAGGAAATGGGCCTTGACTTCCAGGAGAGGAAAGTTGAGATGGATCAGATGGGCATCTCCCAGCATCCTCAGCCACCCAGGGGATTCCTGGAGCTTTGGCAGGGGAAAGAAGGAGGGACTGAAGAGTAGGGCGTTGGCATTGACATCCCCTTGACAGGAAAAGAGTGCAGCAGATAGTTTTTGTAACCAAAAGCACGTTCCTTGGTGCGCTGCTCCGACGAATGTCGTGTAGCACTCTCCTCCGGGTTGTCTGTCTGGTTTGTCTTCTCACATCTCCTGAACCTGAGTGTGTTGAGGGGAAGGAGTTACAGGGAAGGCTGTCATCCCCTCAGATCAGTGCTAAATCAAAAGTAAGGAAAATAAATGTCACTCAGAAATCTTCCCATAAATGACAGGGGTGGGAGGGTCAATATTGATAAAGTTTTGATATTAATACTTCATGTTTCTAAAATTGAGATTCTTTTGAACATTTCATTTGTGCCAACCATTACCACATAGCCTGGAGCACTCAGGACAAATGTGGGTAGAATGGAGTCAGTAAGTAATGTTCTTCCTTGAATCTTAGGCAGGTCTAGAAATGATCTTATTTTGAAACCAGAAGGATTCCCATACTCGGTTTTGGATGTTTGTGTTAGGCAGATTTCCATCAGTGTGACAAATGCTTGAGATAACCAATTTATAAAGAAAAAGGATTTTTTTTTTTTGACTCACAGTTATGAAGGGTTCAGTCCATGGTAGGTTGGGCCCATTGCTTATGGGTCTGTGGTGGAGAAACACATAAAAGGAACAAAGCCACTCACCTTAGGATTAGGATATCAAGAGAAAAAAAAAAAAAGAAGAGGAAGGTGGTGGGGTTCCATTACACCATTCAAGGGCACGCCCCCATTGACTGGAAGACCTCTTAAAGTTTGTACAACCTCCCAGTAGTACCACAAGCTGGAGACCAAGCCTGTAACACGTGAGCTTTGGGGGAATACTTAAAATCCAAACTATAGCAACATTTCTTGCTTTTGCCACTGAGATAAAGTATGGTATTTTGAAAATCTGGTCTTCAGAAAGCACATTCTCTTTGTTTGTTGGTTCTTTCATTCTTGTAGTCACTCATTCATTCAGGTGTCCACCAAGCCCTATGGTGGACTCTGAGGGAGTGGAAAAGGCCATGTCAAAGGACCATAACTCAGAAAACTAGCCAGGTACAATGGCCCATACCTATAATCCGGGCAACTTGGGGAGGCTGAGCAAGAGCTCTATCACTAAGCGACATCCCCAGTGGACTGGCAAGGCTGAGGCAGGAGGATCACAAGTTCAAAACCAGCCTCAGCAACTTAAAAAAAAAACTCTGTTGCAAAATAAAAAATAAAAAGGGCTGGATATGTAGCTCAGTAATAGAGCACCCCAGTTCAATCCCCAGAACCATAAGGGGGAATAAAAGAGAGAGATTATTTAGAAAACTCTGGGAATCCTCGTCAAGATGGATGTTTTAGGATCATACCTACCCTGGAATCCTGGCCTGCTGCTGCTGAGCTCCATGAATCTGTCTAAGTTATTCAAACTCTCAGAGTTTCCAATTCCTCATCTGTAAAATGTGCCTAATAATATCTCATTAGATTCTTATGAGTATGAAACTGAGACACCCTATGGAAGAGCTTGCACTTTGCCTGGGAGATAGTCAGCTCAGTAATTGGCAGTAGAAGCAATGCTAATGGTGGTGGTAAGGGCAATGGTCATTCTTATTATTAAAAGTTATTATTATTAATGAGAAAAATAACGATGATAAAGGTAAATGAGATGCTGTTAGAGGTCAGCAGCAGGGAGATTTTCTGGGTAGAAGGCACCTATGAATATTTCACACTGAACTTGCTAGCTCCTTCCCTGAGCTCTTTTGTTTATCATTATTTTTTAATTACAGCTTAGTGGAGAAATTGGGAAATTCCCCTTCCTTTTGCACTTAGTTTCTATTTCATCCCTGAAGATTGAAGCTTCAGTATAGAATTCATCTGAAGCTGCATCCCAGCATTTACATTGGCCTTGAAGTGCCAGAGTAATTATTCTGTCAATTATTTGACTTTTTGCAGTACGCCTACCTTGAAGAACCTGGCAAAGGAGGAACTTGTTAATGTGTAACATGGAGATAAGCAAGGCTCTGCTCTTTTTTTATTATTATTCTTTTTTCATGGCTGTTCAACTGGAAAACTGAAATGGTTCTATTTGCATCTCATCAAGCAGTGTTGAAAGGTGGGGGAGAAAGGGCTTTTGCTAATGAAGTACATGGGAAATTTTAGCAACACTAAATGCAATGAATCACCTGCAATTTGTAGTTTAAAGAAAAAAAGAAATCACAAGACAATGTAAAGCTGCTTGAAGAAATGATGATATTTAAAAAGAAGACAGCAAAGAGGACCGCTTTTGAGTTGAGAGGAGTAGATAGGGATTGCTTTTGTGGGTGGAGTGAATGCTACTAGCTTGCATAGACAGCGCCTCATTTGCATAGACACAATGGAAGGCATTTACCATCAGCCCTAGAGAATCTCATCCAGAACACTCAAAAAATGAGCACCTGCAGCAGGAGGCATTAAATAAGGCCAGGACGAGAGGTGACCCCAAAGCAGGAACCAGCTCTGCCCAAGTAGCAGCTCCCATGTTGACAGAGGTGGGTGGTGGCCGGACCGGTCCTCTCCACCCTAGCAGCTGGACTGGGAACTTTCCATTGTGAAAAAGACCTCCTAGTTATCATCCAAGCGCATTTCTGAAATGCCTGACTGTGCTGGGAGCTCCAGCCCTCCCTGGACTCAGTCTGCATTGAAAGCAAAGATCAAAAGATCATGGTAGAGCCATATATTTTTAAAACCCTAAGCTCACAAGTGAATGAGAAATACATATTTATATCTCTGGCCCATCAAAGGTAAGGGTGTCTTGTGAAAGGTGAGGAAGAGGAATCAATAAGTGGGAATGAAGCTCTTAGAATTGGTGCTAGAGGAACAGCATGGAAGGCTGAGACGGAAAGCAAACACTGGATCTTTTACCACTTTCCCATCAGCTCCAAGGAGTTTACTTGTCCGTTATTTAGTTGTTGAGGCAGAATTTGAGGTCACCTACGAGATACATTGGCACAGTGGTTAGGATCCGGGATTCTAGAACCACACTGCTAAGTTTTTTATCCCAGTTACATCTTGTGGCTTTGGGCAAGTTACTCAACCTCTCTGTGCTTCAGTTTTCTCCTCTGTGAAAAGGGAGGCAGCCCCAACCCCACAGGGTTATTGAGAAGGATGAATTGGTTCCACACGTGAGTGCCCATAGTGAGCAATCAGGGAACAGGTTTTGCATTTGGTTTTGTTAGGTGGGCACTGGTGGGGATGGGAGCAGGAGTCAGTTGAGGGTGGAAAAAGCAACATGGAACAGGATAATAGAATAGGATGGCTTATAGGGACCATGAATGTCATCTAGTCCAGCCTCCCCTCACCAGGGAAACAAATCCTGTGGCATTTTTAAATAATTCTTTTTGAAATCCTAAGGAACAGTGGCTGTTTATTGAGTGCTCCCTGGGTGCAAGGCAGCATGGGAAGCCCTGTGCTTGCATTGAAAATCACTCTGCAAAACCAAGTGCTGTCATTATCTTGTTTTATAAATGAATAAACTGAGGCTCCAAATGGTAAGTAGCTTGCCCTGGGTCACCTGGATTTGAACCTAGATCTGTTTGAGTCCAGAGATTTTTTTATTAACATGTCACATCTTTGCCTTTGCATTCCATTCTCTATTACATTCCTAAAGACAAAGGCATCAGTGCAGAATTCAGCTGAAGGACAGGTACACAATATTTGCACTGGATCTGCACTGCCAGAGTGATTGTTCTGTCAATTATTTGCCCTTTTAATGTGTACTTGCCTTGAGGAATCTGTGCAAAGGAAGGACTATTTTAATCCTTTCATTTTTTATTTTGAGGCATGGTCTTGCTAAATTGCCACGACTGGCCTCAAACTTGAGATCCTCCTGCCCAGCCTCCCTTACAGCTGGGATTACACGGGCTTGCCACCACACCTAAGAAAGTCTGCATTTTATTTTTCTTTCTTTTTTGAGAAGGGTTCTCATCAAGCAAATATATAATACCTATCATATCAGTATGGGCCTTATTCTTCTTTTATTTCTTTCATTCGGATCCAGAACACCATATTTTGAAAACTATTTTAATCCTGTTGATCTTGAATAAATCATTTTCCAATACTAATGAGGTTAGCTGTTTAAAAGTAATCATAATAACATTAAGTAATTTTTAAAATTATCTTTAGAATCATCCCATCGCTTGATTCGATTTGATTGAAATTGTGAATAAATGAAAAGATACATCCCTGATAACTCTCATCTTTCACTCATGTCACCCCTGCATTGGGTTCATCTTGAACAGACCCAGTGCCGCAAGACTGGTCAGGTCAGAACAGGACGCAATGGAACCTCATATGTTCACACAACGCAGACCAAGAGGGCTGGATTCTCAGCCTCATTGAAGTCAGGGAGGTTCCACAGTTAAACATGAAGCAAAGGGACAAGTGGAAGCCAAGGAAAGAACTCCCCCAACTGTTTCAGAATGGTCCATGGTAGAGACTTCATGCCGTGGTACTGGTTGCATTTCATATTGGGTCTAATAAAGAGATCTGTGATGGGCTACATGTTTGTTTACCCAAAATTTATATTTTCAAGCCTTACTCCCCAGTGTGATGATATTCATGTGGGGCCCTTAAAAGATGATTAGATCATGAGGGTGGAGCCTTCATGATTGGGATTAGTGCCCTTATAAGAGGAGTCACAGAGAAACCATGTCTCTCTGTACCATATGCAGACACAGCAATAAGGCAGCAGTAAGCTAAGAAGCAGGCCTTTACCAGAACCCAGCTATGATGGTGGCCTGATCTTGGACTTCCCACCACTTGCCTGAATGAGAAATAAGTTTCTTTTTTTTTTTTTAAGTTTTTAAGTTTTTTAAGTTTTCAATTTTTTAAGTTTGTCAAGTGTCTGGTATTTATTACAACCGCCCAGGCTGAAAGACCAGGTCCTCAATATTCAAGATTTTTCTATGAAATTTCTGAATTCTCAGATAGAAAGAAATTTCACAAATAAAGAGCTGCTTCTTCTTTTCAAGATAGAGCCCATTTGAAGTTATGTGTACAACAATTCCGTGTTCCAAACAGACAAACATGAGAGGAAAGGGAGATTTTTAAAGTCAGATATTGAAACATTCAGGTGGTTTCATTATGACCTGCCTCCTAGAATATTCCGCCTGTGTCTGCCCTTTTTCTCACATGTGAATATTATTGGGACTTGATATTCTTGCTTGTCAGTTCTCTCGAGCCTTTTTAGCTGCTGCATTGACCTTTTCTCTCCTTTAGAGGCATTTGGTTATTTTTTTTTAAATGTATTTGCTTCACTGAAGCTTAGTGTGCTTTTTTATGGTTTTATAGTTACCTTGCAGAAATCTCGTTAGGAAAGCACTTTAATATATTACTTGGCAACCAGACATCTGACAATGTTCTAGTTCATTAGTTAGGAAACCTCCCTGAGCTTGGAGGAATAGACATTCCTCAGTGAATGGGGAAGCTTGGGTCCCTCCTGCAGGGTCCAGGATTTATTTTCATGCATTTTAGGGAAGGAGGAGGAAGTATCCTGCACCTGGCAAAATAAAAATAACACTGATTAAGAAACCAGTGAAACATCCTTGAAAAAGAAACGCACTTAGGTGACTATTATTCTATTCTATCTCCTGAGTCCTTTGAAGAAAGTGTTCGTATTAGAAAACGGGTCTCCTTTCCTGGGCAAGAGGTTAGTTAAGCAGCGTCACACCAGATCACAGATTACATTCGGATGATCCTAATAAGGATAGACTCTTCAAAGCTAGATTCATGTTACCGTGAATAAATGGATTCAGGTCTTATTCGTGGCTCTTTAATTTTCAACTTTGAATTTGCAAACTATCAAATTCCTTCAAAGCTGTGGTGTGCAGCGAAGGCTCTGAGTAATAGGATTGCTTATTTCTAAAGGAAGATGCCCCTCAGCAAAAGCACTAGGCTTTGAAATGTGATCAGTCAAGGGTCTGATGGGCCTGGATTTCCCCACATGAGGCTGTTTTTTTTGTTGATTTCCAACCAGATTTAATATCTCTCCCACAAAACCCAACTCTACCCTGAGGGTACCTAGTGCATCTGAAGTAAACATAATGCTGAATTGTTTTAACACAGATTATGCCAAATGAAGTATAATTTAAATTCTTGAAGCATGACAGTACTTGGGTGTTGGTGGGTTTTTTGTTTGCTGTTGGTTTTTCTTAAAACAAGCAAACTGTCCGGTGCGGGGGCGGGGGGTGTTTAAAAAGAGCTCAGTTGTTAGGGTGGTATACATAGGACCCAAAGCAAGGGGTTTATAAAGGAAGGACCTTCGTCCAACTCTAAGAGGTAGAAAAAAAAGGCGGTGCAGAGTTTGGCAGAGTGACTTTAGCTCCTGATGTGAGTCTGGAGAGTCAGTGGGCGCCTCCTGTGGAGAGTAATGAAGAGTGGGCCTGCGTGAATTACTTACAGATTCACCTGAAAAAGAAGCAGAACCCAAGCGCCAGTAATGGCTTATTTTTATTTTTTTAACACATTCAGAGGCAGGAAGGAGAGAGGAAGGGAGCATGACTTAGCTCCTTTTAGCTAATAATATAATATCACCGACTGGTACATTATAAAGCAAAGAGGGTCAAGGTCAAGGGGCCACATTTGGCGATGAAGTTCTTGCTGGCTAATGTCCCAATGCAGGGCACGTGGAAAAAGACAGCACCTGAGAGACCTGGCCAGATTGGCTTTTATAGTAGATCCAATCTCCTGACGACCCATTAACCCACTAATCCATTAATCACAGGAGTGGGATGAACCCATTCATGAGGGCAGAGCCCTCGTCACCTCTTAAAAGTCCCACCTGGTCCTGCTTCTTCATATCTCATAATGGAGATTAAATTTCAACCCAGGTTTCAGAGCAAATCATATTCAAACCATAACAGAAGGGGGGAAAAAAAAAACGATAAAATGATTTTGCTCTGGAGTAGAGATGTATTTTTCAAAGAGGAAACAGAAAGAGCATTTTGGAGACTTGCTTTCTCCTGCCAGGACAGCTGCTGTGTGGGCTGCCTGAGCTGCTGGCCTTGGGCAAGTTACCAGGCCTTCAGTTCTGCCTTTTCCTCACCTTTGTGCAATGGAGATCACCACAGCCCCCAGCAACTCCCCAGGGCTCTGCTGAGGGCTGGTGCCTCGACACTCAGAGCCTCTCCAGGTGCTGTGTAATTGCGGAAGCTTAGGAGAGTGTCCTTTTGGATATTGGGCAGCCCAGGTCTGACCTCATGAACCACAGACCCTGGTAATCTTGGGCAGTTCTGGGACAGTCTTACAACCTCCTCCCTTCCTGGAGCCAGAATTTGTAATCCTCTGTGGGAAAAATGCTACTGAAGACAAATGCTCCAAAGCAGACCAAATATTTTGAAAGCAGGTGTGGACCTGCTGTCTTTCTTGGCCAGGTCTGCCACAGGGTACCAATGTGACTCCCAGGGACCTGCTGTGAGACTGACCAAGGCCAGCCCCTCTGCTGGGCTAAGTACGGGGACTAGGGCCAGGGACCTAATGTTTCCACACATGCTGTTGGAGGACCTCATCCTCACAGTGACCACCCAGGGAGAAATAAAGAGACACCATCTTTCCTTCTGTGCTACAGCTTGGCCAGTGCTGGGGAGGCAGGGCTGCTTAGTCTACAGCTAAGGAACTGAGAAAAAACTACAGTGCCAGATTGAAAGCAAAGGTTGGTCAGCACAGAAGAAAGGGGGAAACAGACATGCTAGATATGCAGGACCCTAGTAGGCCTCCTGCTGATGGATCCTCTCCTTACACAAGCAGGATGTTCCTGATGTGATGACACATGAGTGCTCAGTGGCAGCACAGAATGGAGTGTTCGACTAGAATCAGCTTTCCAGAGGCTGTAGCAGGAGAAACATTCTTTGTGAATACCAAGCTAGTCCTTCATACCCCAAATATATCAAAAACGGTGCCTTCAGTAAGACCGAGAAGAAAAATGCTTTAATGGGTGTCATTTGGGGCCAAAATATACTCATGCTGTACCATCTAGCAATTCACACACAAAGACTCTTGTAACTTCATTAATCTGGGGGCCAGGTATGTTCAAAGCAAGACAAATAGGAAATAGTATACAATTAACAGATACAAAGAGACTCCATCCTCAAATGAACTGCCTTTTTAATTAGCAGCTTAATTTCTATAAATGCATTGAGATTTCTATCATGCATGGAAATGAGTGTGTTGTACCATCCAACAATGCCACACAAGACTATTTCCATTAGTCAATCAAATTAGGAAAATACCCCAAGTCTCCCCTGTGCATTGAGTGCTTATCACCTCTTCTCGAAAATCGTGAACTGGCTGTTTTCTAGACATTCAAAAGAGAAAAGCAAAGGTTTTCTTATTTAAGGTTTTGGTTTTGTCTTTTGCATGTATGATTCTCGAGAACAATTATGGTTCAGCCCTACAGTAAGAGATTGAAAATGCGACATCATTATAAATGTGGCCTGGAGTGCCCACCTCATTTAACTGGATAATACAGAGGAGTGATTTGGGACTGACTTCTCCCCATAAACTAATCTTTTTAAAGGGCTTGCACTTTTTTCTGTCCCCAAAGCAATTTGTTAAATGTGATTTTTTGGCAGGAAATATACTTTTTTTGATTTGTTAGCCATAATGGAAATGCATAGATAAACAGAATCTGTGTTAATATAATGAGACAACCTGATTTTTTTTTTCTTGAGTTAGGGGGTTGGGGAGGCAGGCTAAAGGAAACAGAAAAAGTTCATCAAGCATGAAATGAGCTCTTTGGCTTTATTTTTATTCCGTCCCCTCATAAAAAATTACCTTTCCTCCCCTTCCCTTTTTTTTTTTTTTTTTTGTCAGGTGGGGGGTTACCAGGAATTGAACTCAGGGGCTCTAGGCCACTGAGCCACTTCCCCAGCCCTATTTTCTATTTTATTTAGAGACAGGGTCTCATGAGTTGCTTAGAGCTTCGCTTTTGCTGAGGCTGGCTTTGAACTCACTCTCTTCCTGCCTCAGCCTCCCGAGCTGCTGGGATCATAGGTGTGGGCCACCAAGCTCAGCTTCTTCTTTGTGAGGAAAGACTTATTTTGGCTCATGGTTTCAGTCCATAATCAGGCAATTCCATTACTTTGGGCCTGAGGTGAGGCAGAGCATCATGGCAGAAGGTCATGGCAGAGAAAAGCCTCTCAACTCATGGAGCAGGGAAGGAAGGAAAGAGAGAGCAAAATTACTTTCTTAATAAGACATTGTATTATATGAGTACAATCAACATTCTGAGGGGGAAATGGGAAAAAAAAAAAAGGTCACGCTCTGGAAGGACTTCTAGATGAGAGAAAGACTCACCCAATAAATATTCCCATAGGAAACCTACAAAGAAGGGTGCTAAAGGGTCCTGGCCAAGGGAGGGCCTTCTGTATTTGTTTTGTTATGAGGGATCATAAACAGCCTGGAAAGATAGAAGTGTCAATACTGTTGTCCCTCAGCATCCACAGGGGATTTTCCAGGATACCCCACAGATTACAAAATCATAGGTGCTCAAGACCCTTATATAAAATGATGTTGTATTTGAATATAACCTATGCATATTCTCCCACATTCTAGAAATCATCTCTAGATGGCTTCTAATACCTTATACACTGTAAATGCTCTGTGAATAGTTGGTTTACTGTATTGTTTAGGGATGACAAGGAGAAAAGTCTGTACATGTTCAATACTGACACAATTTCCCCCCAAATATTTTCAATCTTCAGTTGGTGGATTGGTGCATGTAAATCTGTAAATGCAGAACACAGAAAATCAACTCTAATTCAAAGCTCCCACTATGTGCTGATGCATGACTCGGCCTAAATTCTCTCTGCTTATTTGTCTTTATTCTCTCTGCTTATTTGTCTTTATTCTTCCCTGGGCTCCTTCCAGTCCCACAAATGGTTCAAGACTTCCAAGTGGACAGTCAAGCTTCCCTGACAATTTGAATGTCAATTTACTGGGAAAGTCTGGATGTCAGAGTGAGAGTCTGTTTTGAAACAATACAAGGGACAGGCATAAGATCTCCCTCCTCCTGACTCCTGGAAACAGCCAGGGGTGGGCCTGGGAGTGGAGGCCCATGGAGTTGATCCATCCTCCAGCTCAGATCCCCCTCTAACATCCACAGAAGAGGCTCAGAGCTCTTCTCGAGTCTTGGTCTAGAAGACTTCCAAATAGCTTTTCTCTCACATCCTTCAGAAGGGCCTGCACCCAGAGTGGTCATCAGGAACTTCCCAGAATTAGCTTTTTTTCCCTGGTATTTGACATTGAACCCAGGTATACTCTACCACTGAACTACATCCCTAATCCCACCCCCCGTTTTTGTTTTTGTTTTTTTGCCAGGGTAGGGGCAGGGGACAGGATCTTACTAAATTGACCAGGCTGGCCTCAAACTTGAAATCCTGCCTCAGCCTCCCAAATTGCTGGGATTACAGATGCATAACACCCAGAACTCTGTTTTAATGTAAAAAAAAAAGTAGCATATTAAGGAATGAGTGAATGACAGTATGCTCCAGCTACCCATCAACTCTCAAGGTATTCATATATTTCTAAATTTAAGCATAACTTGACTTTATAATATCCTTGTCTTTATGATATCCAGAGTTCCTTTCACTTCTCCTGGTGCCTTCCACTAATCCCGTTCCTTGTTTGCTAAATGGCAATGACAATTATATACATGACAGTGAAGGTCTCCTATGCCATTTCCCATTTTCCATATGTTCTTTCCTTCTTTCTGTGAACGCCAATGTGTTCTCCATTTCTCCCAAGGCACTAAAGTCTTCTTTATTTTCCTCTGTCCTTACTGATGTAACTCAAGGCCCCTCTTATCTGTGCATTAGCTCACTGCTGGCTTCTCTGGCCTTGATCCTTTGGTGTTTGTGACCACACATCTTTGCTATATGGAGATATAGATAGTGAACTGGTGACATCCGTCTTTTATTTGGGATTTTGCTATGTAAATGCTTTTTTTTTTTTTTAACGTCCACTTCTTTTGAAACTTCAAGTATCTCCAGATCAGTGATTCCAAACTTCTTGGAATTGTTCACATCCTCTTTCTTTGGTTTGTGTGACATCCACTTTCTTCCATACCCTGCCAGTTCTCCTAGAAGAAGAGAAACATTTGGCTTTGAGAGAGTTTTGAGACACTATAACACTGTCGGAGAAGGATGGGGAGTTGCAAAAAAGAAATCTCTGGTTTGAATTTTGGAATAAGGTCATTTTAGCATCACTCATTTTTTTCTTTATTGTGGTTTAAAAAAAAAAAACCCATAACAGAAGTCTACTCTTGACACATTTTGAAGTGTGTAGCACAAAACCGTTGGACAGCAGATCTCTAGAACTTTCCATCTTGCATGACCAGGACTCTATACCCATTGAATAGCAACACCCATGTCCCCATCACCCCTGCCCGGCAGCCACCATTCCGTTTTCTGCTTCTATAACTTTGACTACCTTAGATGACCTCCTATGTGTGGAATTGTGCAGTATTTGCCCTTCTGCGGGTGGCTTATTTCCCTTAGCATAATGTCCTTCAGGTTCATCTGTGTTACAGCATGGCAGGTTAATTTCACTTACTATTCCTTAAAATGTAAATACAAGACTAACAAGGTGGGGGAGTGCCCTGTGTTCTTTATAGGCTGTTTAAAGTTACAGATGCTCACAGTAAAGACTTTTCCTTTGGGGAGATTGAAGAGATACAAGTTTTGGAGGTTTTTGCATCTTGAGGAAGGTAATGTAACAGCTTCTAGGATGGCAGGTACAAAGGACACACAGAGAAAAGCCCTTGGAAATAGATATGATCATCATTTCATTGCAGACATCTCCTTGCAGGCAAGTCATAATCATAACTGTCCTAAACCAATAAGTATCCATCCGTGAGGACCTTGTATAAATGTGTGCTGTTGATGCCTTATTTTGTTTTGTTTTAGTTTTTAGTTTTTACCCTAATCCTTGGGGGAAGGACTTTATGACCAAAAACAGACAATAAAAAGTCATTGTTATACTAAGACAGGTTATGATTGCCAATTAAAGTAGAATACTTGCTGATGATAGGGAAAGTTTAAAGAAGTTGTAATTGTATTGGTTATTTATTTAGTGCCACATAATAAATGATCCCAAATTATTCACAGCCAAAACAACAATAAATATTTATTATCTTACATAGTTTCTTCTGTGGGTTGGAAATTTGGGAGTAAACTAGCTTCATCATTCTGGCTTGGGCTGTCTCATGAGGTTGCAATTGAGATGTCAGCAGAGCTTTTGGTCTTCCAAACTGGCTCATCCAGATGACTGTTGACATGAGGATGTGGTTCTTCATCACAGACTTTCCTTTGTGCTGTTTGAGCATCCTAACAAGATGGCGGCTGACTTCACTCATAGCTAGTGATCCAAGAGAAAGCAAGAAGGGTGCTGCAGTGCCTTTTATGACCCAGTCTCAGAAGTCACACATCATCACCCCAACACATTCTATTCAACTAAGTCACTAGAATAAGTCACTAAGTTCAGTCCACACTTACTTAAGAAAAAATGGCAGGGAGGGGGGACTGATAAAGGGACGGGAGATCAGTGCATCAAAAGGGATGAATAGGACTTGAACCAGACACTTTGGTGACAAAGGAAGAGAGGAAAAATAAGTAAACTCACATCTATGGTTGGTGGAGGGAATAGGGAGCAGAGGCAGGAAGTAAGGGGAACAACTGGCCATCCAACACTGATCAGTCTTCTGGAAGCCAGGACGATGGAGCAGAGACAGAAATTAGGAAGAGATCCAGCAGTCCCACATCTGGGTATTTACTCAAAAGCTTTGAAATCAGTATGTCAAGGAGATGTCTGCGCTCTTACTCATTGCAGCACTATTCACAAAAGCCAAGTCAAGGAATTTACCTAAGTTTTCAGCAGTGGATGAATGAATAAAGAAAATGTGGTCTATATCCAGGTGTGGTGGCACATGCCTGTAATCCCAGTGACTCAGGAGGCTGAGGCAGGAGGATCACTAGTTCAAAGCCAGCCTCAGCCACTGTTGTGGCCCTAAGCAACTTAGCAAGACTGGGCACCTAAAAAAAAAAAAAAAAAAGAGTGTCTCAGTGGTTAGGTGCCCCTGGGTTCAATTCCCGGAAAAATTTTTTTTTAAAATGTGGTATATGTACACATGGAATACTATTCAGGCTTTAAAAAGAAAGTTTATCAGTTGAGACAACAGAGATGGAATAGGAGAACATTCAAAGTGAAATAAGCCAGGCACAGAAAGATGAATATAGCCTGTTCTTACATGTGGAATCAAAAACAATTGAACTCAAAGAAGAAAAGAAGGGTGGTTACTAGTTGTTGGCAGGGTGCTGTGGAATGGGGAGACAATGGTTAAAGAATATAAGCCTCAATTAGGAGGAATAAGGTGTTTTTTTTTTTTTTACTCTAAGTATATTGCACAACTATATGGCAAATCATAATGCATTTGATTTCGCATCCCTAAGAAACTAAATTTCAAATGTTCTTGTCACAGGAAAGCAGAGAGCTGAAACTCCAAACCTCGATTCTTGTGTTCTGATGAAAGAAAATTTAAAGTCAGACACCAAAAGTCACGCAAGAGAACTCTATGAGAAGTGAAAGTGAGGGGGAAATAAAGTAAAAGAAAAGCACCCTCAAGGGAGAGAGTGGGCCTCTCCAAGCAGAGAACGACAGAGGAGACAAGGCTGTCCCCAGTTTTGTGACTGTCTGATGTTTACCAGGGGAACCTTCCATACTCTGCCAGTCAGGTGTTCAACTCCTCATTCACCTTAGGTGGTGGATTTTTTGATCTTCCTTGGTCCTCTCTGGAACTGTCACAGTGGCCATCCTGTTTAGCGGAACTTCATCAACAAGTCAATCCCATGTTAATGTGGGCCCTGGGGTCAATTGCTGGCCAGAGGTTACCTTAGTGCGCCTGCGCTCCTAAAGGAATCCTCCTTCCCAGACCATTGGAGACCCTTATAGCCATTATTCCTAGCTTTATGTCAACATTAATGGACCCTGTCAAGACTTAGTCCCATTAATCCTTTTCTCTTGACATATTTCCCAATTAGCTCCTTTTTCTCCTGTTTATCTTCTACAAATTAACAACCACCCTTTGCTTTCTCATCTACTTTGGAAGTGGCTTTAAAGAAGGGCCCTAAAGTAATTTAAAGAACACTTGTGACCTTGCCTACACTTCACTGCTCATTGCTAGCTACTACCTAACATTCTCACCACAAAAGAAAAAAAAATAGTATTGGGGTGATGGGTATGTTCGTTGCCTTGGCAAGGTTATTCCACATTGTACATAAATCACAATGTCGTCTTGTGTCCCATAAGTATATACAACTATCATTTTTCAGTTCACAGTTAAAACACACACAGGAAGGGAGTAAATCATTGAAAGATATGTCAGAGATTTCCTGAGACCCAGGGCCTGCCAGAAAGTGATACGATAGGGGCAGTGACTTTGACCCAGGAGCAGGGGGGGATGCTCCAGACCAGTCCAACCACCATCTACTAATGCGAAACTGAACGGTGACGTGAGGTCCTCTTCCCCACCAAAATGCTGCTCCAGCTCCCAGGAGAACTGGCCAGGAACCCAGAGCCACATGTCCACGAGCGGGAGGAGCTGGCCTCTCTCATGCTGGCCTCTGCAGCTGCCCGGGGGAAGTGTGCCTGTTGGCACTTTCAGTACTCTGCCTTTGAGAGCGAGCCCTGTCTCTCCCCATGGTGGAGAGAGACCCGGGAATGGCATCTGTGTTTTCTCCAGGGCCCCTTTCCAAAACCAGACTTTTGTTTGCTTCCTAGATCGCCCTCCTAACCTCCATAGCCTGAGTTTATTTGTCTTAATGGATGAATCAGAGTCCCAAACCCATCTCCCCTGCTCCAACTCTCTTAGCAGAGAACACAGGAAGATAGGTTTTTGCTTATGTATGTGTTTTGGGGGGAATTTTTTTTTCTTTGTTTTTCTGTTTCAACCACAGGCCCTGGGTGAACCAGCACCTGGGACCATAATGAGCATGTGTGGGCTGTCACATGGAGAGTCCTATCCAGTACTGTTTGTGATGTTCCCGAATTCCAGAGGAGGCTGCAGTTTTCCAATCCAAGACTCAAGGGAACTGGGGAAATTACTTGCCTAGAGCCAGTCTTATCTGATTTGTCCATGTCTCATTCATGCAAATTGGAAATATTCCCACAACAAAACTGTCTGCTGACCATCTGCTCAGGAAATGTAGCTGTGGGTGTATAATGGCTTGTCTCAGCACCTTTCTAATCTCCCAGCTCTGCCCTGGTTAGAGGTTTCCAGCTGATACACAACAGAGTAAGTCTTCACTTTGTTATTAATCAAGTGCAAGGAGATGAATTCGTATAGTTCTAGTTCCTTTTCTGCCCTTATCTAGGAATGAGATTAGGCAAATGTATAATCCATCAGGCCTCATCTATAAAATGAATGGACAGGAAGGATCTTAGGGCCCTTCTAAGTCTAAAGTTTATTGGCTATGTGATGATTTTAAAATGTGCAAGAATTAACAGGGAAGGATTTATTTCCTAGAAGAGGGGAATCTGTACATGCTTTCTTGTCACTCAGCCACTTGGAAAGTTCTGACCCTTAGTGAGAGATTTCCTTCTACTTTATGGAAATCAGCAATTCTTTCTTCATGTTGGGAAACAGATTGCAACTTGATGTTCTTCACTTAAAACTGCATATAACTGTATATTACAACTGGGGCTTAGTGCCTTGCTAATTTTTTCTTTTAAGTCATATAAATGACTTCTCATCAATGTAAGCTAGCACTTCTGCATTATTAAATAGTTGCCCCAAACTTCACTTTGATTCCCCCCCCCAAAGGTCTGATTACTGAGCTCCAATTCCTGGATCTTATAAATTAACTAATAAAAGAGTATTTTGGTACAGAGCTAGTCTTTATCTTCGTCTCCTGGGATTAAACTAAACTTTTAAATGGAATGGCTGCTTTCTTTAAATAGATTTTCAAATGTGGTCTATGTTAGTATAAATTGTAAAATATAGACAGTAACTCTGGCCATTTTACTATTATAGTTAGGTAGCTGACTCAGGAACCTAGGAGGGTGTACCCAAACATGGACTTATTTGTAGCTACAAACAGCTGAGGACCAATTTTTAAATAGGTCACAGTTAATCAAACTAGCATTTGGGAAAGGTTAACATAAAGATTTTGATTAATTGTGGCCCGTTTCACCAAACTACTCAGCAATTTGTTGATCACCCATTCAGTGATGGGCACTGGGACACAGAAAAGAACTAGGGAGAATCAACTGTCCACCCCTTACCAGAATTGATCTAATGGAGTAGGCAGACAGTTATAATGTACTGGGAGAATGCTAGGCTAAGAATAAATGTGAAAAGCCAGATTAGAACCAGGAAGGAGCTGGGTACAATGATACATGCCTATAATCCTAGCTGCTCAGGAAGCTGAGGCAGGAGGATTGTGAGTTTGAAAGAGTTGAGGATGTGGCTTTGTGATTGAACACCCTTGGGTTCAATCCCTGGGCCAAAATAAATAAATAAATAAATAAATTAAGGAAAAAAAATAAAACAAGGAAGGAGGCTTCCATTCTAAATGGGGGTGAGACACACAGGACCCAGGAGTGGAGGGGCAATAAGAAAGAATCACAGGAGGTGTGTGATGTGGTGGCACACACCTGTAATCCCAGTGGCTCAGGAGGCTAAGGCAAGAGGATCGGTAGTTCAAAGCCAGCCTCAGCAACTTAGCGAGGCCCTGAGCAACTCAGACCCTGTCTCCAAATAAAATATTTAAAAAAAAAAAAAAGAGGATGGGCTGGTGATGTGGCTCAGTGGTTAAGTGCCCCTGGGTTTAATCCCTGGTACCAAAAAAAAAAAAAAAAAAGTCATGGGAAGTTTGTCGAACAAAAAGCTAACTAAGATGATATCTAAAAGATACCTAGAGACTAACCAGATGAAAAGAGGGTGGAGTGGGAAATGGGAGAGTATTCTAGAAGGACTGGCAGATGCAAAGTCTAGGGAGAACAGGACACATTTGAGGAGCCACAGGAAGTTCAGAGTTCAGAAGAGACATGGCAAGAACAGAGGCTGAGAGAATACTCAGAACCAGATCTTATTCACTCAGGGTTTATAGTTGAGTAAATAAATGTCTTTATTCCAAACACTTATATCCTTCCTGGTAGTTGTAAAGTTTTTCTCAAGATGAAGATGTAAACCTAACACATATCTAATGCCAGAGAGAAAACATGCTCACTAATATGAGAGTTCTCTAAGTGTTAACATTGACTTTTAAAGTTTTCATAGGATTTCTGCCACCAAAGGTGATTTCTATGAATACAGCACCTTCTCAATGATTGGCAAGACAAAATGCAAAGCATGTTTTCAAATAATGATTTTCACTCTAAACATTAAATGAAAACATTAAAAGCCAATAAAAAGGACTGGAGTTTACAGATTTATTTTTTATTCTAAGATGTGGGTAGGACTCAAACCATTTGATAGAGGAAAAATCTGCCCAGCATTCAGTGGAAGGAGGATGTTTCTTACTCATCTAGGTTGCAAGTCCAAACTGCTTATCCAGAACCAATAAACACCTGTGAAACATTTCAGACCAAAGTGGAAATGATAAACCACAACCCCACTATGACTCCTGCAATTACGAGACCTTTTCTCCCAAAATATACTAATGTCTTTGTTCTCCCTGCTGCATCCTGATAACTTGTGGACATAACTAATCTCTTTGGCTTGACATTGGAAACCTCTGCCATCGAGTCTGGCCTCTAATTCTCAAGAGTCCATTTTCTTCCCCAAACGCCCAAACGCCTCATTCTCTAATGAAACAGAACAAGACAAAACATCACGTCCGTACCAGACTGTGCAGAGAAGCCCCGAAGTTGTGTAGGGAAAGTTCTAGGTTCGGAATCTGAAAACCTGGACATGTGTCCCAGCCACACCACTTGAAATCTGTGTGACCTCATATAAGACACCTCACCTGGTTGAAACTCAGTTGTTCTGTCTGTAGATGACTTGCTTATCTCAAAAGATTGCAGTTACCCCTCTGTGGCATATAAATCCCCTGACAAAATAAAGTATTATTAAACCTACCACACATGGCACCCCAGCCTCTTCACATCTTTGTACATACTGATATGTCTTTATCTACCCCTACTCACACCAATCTTTTTTTTTTTTTAAAGAGAGAGTGAGAGAGGGGGGAGAGAGAGAGAGAGAGAGAGAATTTTTAATATTTATTTTTTAGTTCTCGGCGGACACAACATCTTTGTTGGTATGTGGTGCTGAGGATTGAACCCGGGCCGCACGCATGCCAGGCGAGCGCGCTACCGCTGAGCCACATCTCCAGCCCTCACACCAATCTTTAAATTTTTTTTTTTTTTTTGATACTGGTGATTGAACCCAGTGGTGTCTAACCCCTAAGCAACATCCCCAGCTCTTCTTCTTTTTTTTTTTTTTTTTTTTTTTTTTTTTTTGAGGTAGAGTCTCACTAAATTCCTGAGGCTGACTTTGAACTTGCAGTCTTCCTCCCTCAGCCTGTGGAGTCTCTGGGATTACAGGTGTGTGCCCCTGCATCCAGCTACCATTTTAGCTACTCACCTTTTGAGAGCCCTTTCCTTTCCATAAACTCAGTTCTAACCTACTCAGTAGGAACATTTTTTATATTTCTATTTCTATTGGAGGGCCATCCACACTCTATCCACATTATCATTGCTTACAGACTTGTCTGTCTGTACTATCCCTCATGTCACCCTACATAGCACTTCATTCCTAGTGGCCTTGAATGAATTCATCCATTTCATGTTTTTACCTGAAGATTATTTTGGTTGGCATTATTGTGAACCTTCCTCTACTTTGATACCATCTTTCCATTGGAGTATTCTCTTAAAGAATAAATTCAGGGGCTGGGGTTGTGCCTCAGCAGTAGAGCGCTGGCCTAGCACGTGCGAGGCCCTGGGTTCGATCCTCAGCACCACATAAAAATAAATAAATAAAATAAACATATTGTGTCCAGGTGCAACTAAAAAATAAATATTAAAAAAAAAAGAATAGATTCAACTAGGCAGTGGTAGAAGATGGTATTCTAAATATAGGGATGGATATATTTTTTAAATATTTATTTAGTTGTAGATGAACATAAAGTATCTTTATTTATTTTTATGTGGTGCGGAGGATCGAACCCAGTACCTCACACATTCGAGGCAAGCACTTTACCACTGAGCTACAGCCCCAGCCCCTAGGGATGGATATTGAAGTGATGGTGATTATGACTTTTTCCCCCCTTATATCCTTTAGTTATTATGAAATCAATCTCTGGAGAGTCCATGCTTACATCTGATGATCACGACATTCTAGAAAGATCCGTTCTTTAATCATCTTCTGAGCCTGTTACATGCTATTTGGGGATGACTCCCTGGTGCTGCCACTACAGAACATTTATGAAGTCGTTGTTCCTCATCTTTACTGTATAGGTTCAAATGCTGTTTGCTTATTCAAAAAAAAAAAAAAAAACAGAAAAGAATTACCCAGTTTCAGAGTGAATGTTTTTTCTGGTCCTTACAGAGGTCAAGCTCCCAGAGATATGTGGGCAGAAATTTGGATGCAGGTTGAGTGACTGACTGGCCAACATCATTCCATCCCAAGGGCCTTGTTCTTATTTTCTCTATTTGAGTTTATTTTGTGTTTTCTCCTCTTCAAGTGTCAGTTCAACTCATTTGCAGGCTCAGAGGCCATTATCCTTTCCCATGGACTGGATAAGCAAGCTGTACTGCTTTTCCACTTCCTCCCCTTGTTCCTGAGCAGCGGAGGCTGGTGAGCAGCATGCCCCTGGCGTCTGAAGCCCGCCAGCTTAGCCGAGTTCAGAGATCCAATTCATCATCTTTGAGCCCCTGATGCCTAAAAGGATCACACGCTTTGCTAAAGAGACTCCCTGAGAACGAACCCAAAAGGCAAAGACGGGGGAGGCGGACGCAGCAGCCTCAAGGCCAATTTCAGTAGAATTGAGGACATGTGCTTCGCTGTCTTCATAAAAGAATTGCCTACTTTTAAGTGTGGCTGCTCTGAAAAGACACCATGTTCCCTTTTTGAGGAGGGAATTATTTTCCCTTACCTAAAAAGAACTAAATCTTCAAGGTTGGAGCTGATGATTGCTCTGGAAGGAAAACTGTGCAGGAAAAGGCTGATTCTACCAGGCTCAGCTGACCTTGGATGCTCCCCCTGAACTTGGGTGCTTCCACAGCCCTTGGGATCCTGGGCACGTAGTCATTCCCAGTCCTTGTGAAATGCAGTACCCCTGCCTTTAAATCCAGTCTTCTATAGAACAATGAAAGCTCCTTTCTTTGTTTCTCCTACACTGTGACAGGAATTAACAATTCAAGTAAGACAAAACTCCAAGAAAGCAAGCACCATGAAATACAGAAAAACAAAAACTGACTACAAATAGCCAAAGTACCAGTGCAACAATGTCTAGTCCTTTAAATACCAACAAGAGCAGCAAAGAATGTTTCCCTGCTCCCAAGATCCCTTAGTCCAGGGTAACCATGCCCCAGGTGTGTTGGCATATCTTTACTTTACCTGGCCCCCATTTCTGATGGCTCTCACCCAACAGGATGGGTTCTGTGTTGTTCCCCAGCCCAAAGAGAGCAAGTGTGTCTTGCTTCCCTAAATGATAAATACAAAGTACACGCGAAGTCCACCAGTTCCCAGTTAGGGAGGTCCTACCACACATGATCAGAGAAACATACCTATTTTCCTTATTGTCAGAGCAGTAATATTTGGCCCTTCTGAACTTCATTGAACAACTAGCTCTTCCAAGCACAGATGTGCTCACATCTAGCACTTTCTATAGTATGAGATTCCTCTCAGGAGTCAGAAAAACTGTTTTGTATTGGAGCACCCAGTAAGGTCACAGAGGCACCCAAAGCAAGCATACAGGAGCATTCCTCGTAAGTATCCAGGACACACAAGAATTGGCCCACAAGAGAAAAAAGAGGGCTGTTCTGTTCCAGGTTGAGCCTTAGGGCAAGAGTAAAAATTATAGAAAATGGGAGAAGAAATACCAAATCTTATCAAGAAGCTGGGAGAAAAATCTGAAAACACTCAGCAAAGAGGAGATAAACAAAGGATGTGACTTGGGGCAAATAACTGAGAGATTTGGGGTCTATGGACATCACAAAAGGGTACAGAAAATAACCAGAGGGAACAGGCTGGGAGGGGAAATACATGGAGAACAGGGGGAGCTCAGTTATGCGGGGCTGATTCATGTCTGGAGTTGTCTGCCAAGGAGGCAGGCGGCTGTAACCATGAAAGTGCTGAACGAAATCAAGGCTGGGCTAGAGGGTAAAACATCCCCAAGTACCAAGGCCACATGCCCGGCAGCAGCCAGCTGGCCCTAGGCTGTCCGTGGACGCCTAGGGGTCCTTACTCACACAGGTCCCTCATCTCATCCTGCCCCTCGCCCCCTCAAAGCCAGATCCAATGTGTCCTCATAGAGGTGACCTGACAAGAAATGAGCAAAGACGGGGTCCCCAGGGAGCATGGTTTTAAATTACACCCAAAGATTTAAGAGGTAGAACCACCTCTCTGTTGTACCTGGCCTCCCACCACCTCCAAATACCCAGGGCCCTTATTTCTCCAAATCACTCCTCTCCTCCTCTCTAACTTTCCACCTGACTGTCTTCCTCACCATCTGAGTATGTCCTGCCCTAAAGCCATGTTCTAATTGTGTGCTTCTACCTGGGAGTTTTTTAACTCCCAGTGCCAGACCCGACACCCACAGAGACTCTGGGCAGGTGGCCCAGCCTTGGGTGTTTTTTAAACACACCCAGGTGAGTCCAGTGTGCGGCCAAGATTGGCAGCCCTGGTTAAGATCCTGCAGGAAGTTGGCCAGGTAGCTGGAACTTCTCTTGTGGGCTCCGTGTGCCCAGCTGTATTTTCTGCAGACAACCCTTTGCAAGGTCTTTTCCAAGCCAGAGACCAAGCAAGCCTCTGGTAAGTCCTCATCTGAGATAATACTGCACTGTCATACCCCTCAGACTGCTTCCAGAGATGCCAGTGTGACATGGAGAATTTGCCAGGAATCTCATACTTGGGCAGAAAGTGGTGCCCAGGGTTTTTCTACTAGTTCTCAGCAGAGGAACATCAGTCTTCTACTAAACACCCGGATGTTTTTCTCCTTGGTACTCCAGGAATTCAGGCCTCAGCCTTCTTGAGTTCTCTACTAAGTTTAGCAAGTCCAACGCTCCCAAAGTTGAAGGCTACTTGGGAGTCCTGTACATTCCTCTCCTCAGGGGCCCGGTGTAAGAATGTCGATTTCTAACCAGACTGCAGCCCTTGTTGGCCAATCCAGAGCCTCTGCCTGGAGACGAAGCTCTGAGGATGGATGAGCCTCCAGCCTCGGGAAAAGATCCTCCTGAAAGCCTGCTCATTCCCCCCAGGCCTGGGGATGCCAGGGAAAACAGGCCTGGGCACGGACTCAGACGCAGCCTCCTGGGGCACTCACCATCTAGGCTTCTAGGAATCCAAGAATCAGGTGGGCCCTTCCAGTGGTCTAGCGATAAGCACCCTCCTGTGGAAATATCCCCTCCCAATTTAGTGCTTGTGGAACAGGGAGGAAAAAAAAGTGACCAGAAATTTTAATATGTTGGATTTAAGGTGAGTCATAGTCCAGACAGAACAGGCCCAGGATTGGCAGAAAGAAAGCATTTCCAAGGCTACATTACCATGAAGAAGAAACACCCTGGTAACTAGGGAGTGCCCCTTCAGGAAAGCACTCTATATAAAGTCAATTCTTCCATATGCTCCAACCAAGGAAAATCTAGCCTGCTAATTTAACTTGTGTGGACATTTGTCAGTCTGGTAATACGATGGTAGTTTAGATATTCCAACATCTGTGGAGCTCTCCTCAATAAATTGGCCCATCCCTTGGTATTGCTGCTGGCACAGGCCTGTATTAGCTCATCTGCTACACCCCTCCCAGTGAGTTCAGCACCTCAGGCACCTGAACAGTTTACCACATGCAGGGTCCCTCCAAGGATGACGCCAGACCACATGTGCCAGAATCACCTGTGGGTGGTAACCAGAGCCTGCATTCAGACCTGTAATCAGTACCCCACTTTTTCTCATACTAGATCCATCAAAAGAAGGGGAAAGATACAAAAAATGTCATCCACTGAGATTTTTCTTGCCAGCAACAAACTGTAAGAAGCAGCTTTTGTTTATATCCTGTGGTTAGTTCAAACCTCTGGTAATAATTTTGAAAGATTGTAAGATTTACCCTCTGAAGAAAGACATCTGAAAACTATCTGCTTGAGAAAAGGGAGACAACTGTCCTCTAAGGAGCATTGAAGACTGGAGCCAGAATGGGATGTCTAGTGCAGAGGCAACCAGGAGTCAGGCAGGAAATGCACTTCACCATGTCCGTGTACGCAGTCACCAGGGCTGCGCCATCATGGAAATCCTGTCCTCGGGAAGACCACCCAGCAATGGGAGGCTGGAGGCTGAGCCCGACCTTAGTGACCCACTTCTCTGCCTTATCCAGGCCAGAGTGGGATGGGCTGAGTGGTCAGCAGCAAGTTGAGGGAGTTCCCTTGGGAAAGGGAGAGCAAAGCTGTCTTCCTTCCACAAGAGGGAACCCACGTGGCCTTCCCAGGGATACCATGGAAGCCACACAGCGTTTGCACCACTGGTATCTCTGTGAGTCCCCCCTCCCCTCCCCATGGAATCCAACCCATCCTCATTGCTAGGGGATCCCTGGAGTTCAGCAGAGCCAATCCCAAGTCAGTCCTTACCCCTCCATTCCAGCACCTTCTTCAGATCTCTGCTTCTGTTCCTGGTGTGGCAGTGTCCTCTAAAATGTTAGGCCCACAACCTTGAACTTATCCTGTGCCCCCACATCCAGCTGGCTCCTGGACAGGGTCAGTTCTTTCTAAATGCTCTCTCATCTCTCTTTCCTCTAGTTCCCATCACTACGACCTTGATTTAGGCCTTAAAATCCCCACCCTGTCCCGATCCTGTGGCAAAGACATCCAAACTCATCTCCTGAAATGCCACCTGGGTAATGTCACGCCCACATTCAGAGATGCACTGGAATTTTGAAATAAACAGCAGAAAAGCTCGTTTAGGGAATTTTACCCCATGCCAGGTACTGTGCTAATTGCTATATCTTGTTTGATCCTTCTGATAATCTAATTTCTTAGATATCGTTAACCTGTTTCACAGATGAATACACTGAGAGAAGTAAAATCAACTTGGACAATATTGCATGACTCCGAAATGGTAGAACAGAATTCCCGATTCCAAAGTCCATACTCCAAAGTGGCCATAGTCTATCATCTCCCCAACAATTTTTGTTGATAGTCTAAATGTGCTGACTTTCCACCACCCGAACCAAATAGATTTTTTCCCAGAGACACTTTATTTAGGAAAGTAGGTACACATTCAAGGAGGAATGCAAATACAGATAATCTCAAGGGAGAGACATCTTTTGGGATAATATACACATTCAAGGGAGAAGGCAGGCTAGCTCCAGAGAGACAGACAGCCCCCAATAATTTATTTCTCCAGAAGATGAAGCAGTTGTGTACACTTTTGCCCCAGACAATGTCTGGCAGTATCCCATCATTATAAACTGTTGATTCTTCATTCAGACTAAAGTGTAAATGACTAGTAGTGGCTCCTATAACCATATGAATTTTGAATCTCTGAATTGAATCTGGCCTATACTGCTTAAGATTTAGTACTTTCTTCTCTTCTCCTTGTTGTTCTCTGAGACAGTGCTAGATTCCCATACAAGGTTCAGCTGCTACATCATACCATGTCTGAAAGTTTCCAAAATGACTTGCCTTGGCAGATGACTCTGCTCTTTAATTAGCTGTACAGTTGCTGCTTCCCTTAATTTAATATCAGGAAGTTTCTACTTGGTTCATCCCCTTCCCCCTCCTGGCCATAGTGCCTTCCTACTATTCTTTTCCCATTTTATACTTTTGTTTGGGCCTTTCCCCTTCAATGAGTTATCGGAATCCCATCTCAATCGAGGGACATTTGCCAAATTATCTGAACTCCTTAGCTCCATATGTGGCATCTGAAATCTTCCTTAAACCCCTCTTCCCCTTATTTGGTAAGAATGCACACACTCTGTATGAACTATTCCAAGGCCGAGCACCATTAAGAGTCAAGTTGAGTGTGGTTTGCAAATCTACCCTAACTTGGAGAAGTCCTACCCTCAGCTATGTCAGCCATGTTCATAAGTTTTCTGTGAGCACCACAATATGAAAAATAGAACCCAGCATGGCACAAGATCCTTTCTTTTTGGTGAGAGGATAATTGATGAGTCTTTCTCCCCAACACACCTCCCTTCACCGTGGGATTTGCTTTGTGTGATAGATGCTCAAATACATTTGCATCCTCTAGGATGTTGATTGGTAGGTGGGTAGCAGCCAAGAAGCATTGCTTATGGCCAGAGAAAGTCAAGTGGAAGATTAAGTAAAATCATGATAAATAATCCCCATGCTGATAAATAAGACATAGCTATAACCCCAGTTTGGTTAGATAACTTGGCATTGGCACACTGGTGCATTTTCAAGATGGTAGCTACCTTCTTAGCTCTGTTTGACTAACTGTGTTTTTTGGAAGTTGCTGATGTGCTTTACCTGTTGCATGTAGTCTGGGCTCTCCCTCCTTCCAGTTCCTGGCTCAGTTCTGACTCCATCAGAACACTGGTGTGCTTAATCAGCCTGGCAGCAATAACATTAGGGAACAATGATGCACTAAGCTGTATGGAACAAACTCCGAACCCGGAGCAGAAATAAGTGGGAACTGGGACATTAAATTGTGAAAGAAAGATGAAACTTTAATTTTAAAACCTCAAATAAAGAAAATGGAATAGGCAAGAGATAAGAGGAGGGAGGACACAGTCCAAGGAGGCAAGTACATCAGTGTAAGCAAAGGTTCTGGAAATGGTAATGAGCACGTAATGATGGATGGACTATCAGGAGCAGAGAGAGATCTTGGGTAGAGATGAGAGTGAGTTTTTAGATTTAAAAAATTAGAGATGATGGTGGCTGGGGCTGGGGCTCAGTGGTAGAACATTTACCTAGTACATGTGAGGCACTGGGTTTCATCAGAACCACCTAAAAATAAAATAAAGGTATTGTGTTCATCTACAACTAAAAAAAAAAATTTTTTAATTAGAGATGCTGGAGGAAGTGAGAAAAGTAATAAAACAAAACATATATAGCTGAATATAATGTTGAAGTATAAACATTACGTTTGGGGAGAATTTTATTTTTAACCACTTCCTAGGCTCTGTGGACTATATTCAGCTTCAAAAACCTGACTTCTCCTGACATCTTCTACCTAGCTCTTCTAGATTAAAATATTGGCTAAGTAGGTAACTGATTATTTCTTTGTAAGTTCTGCTTTCTCATCTCTTGGAAATGAATTTTGTTCCGAGTCACACTGGTAGATGAGGAGACACATTGGACTCAAGACTCCAGAGCTAGGCAGTGGAACCTCAGAACCTTAAGGATATCGGTCAAGACACCTGGCAGCTGTACTCTGGGACATTCATGATAGGTGCATTCACTCCCACACTCAAGACCAGCCCTGGCCTGGTTTCTTAATCTGTAAAAATGACTAAAGTGTTTGTCTAAGCATCTAGGATTTGGCAAGAGTCCAGAGCCAAGCATTCTCTCCCCAGAGAGTTCTGTCTCTTTTTTAATAGTAGCCTGATGGAGACATCTCAGGTCATGGCGGGCAAGGGCTTTGTGCTCTACAAAAGACTAGGAAATTGTTCACATATGTTGTTAGCATTATCCCTTCCTGTTCCTATTATAGGATAATGAACTTTAACTCTGTCCTCTCTATTACAACTTTATATGAAATCAACTTGAATGAATTGCTGGCCAAATTCAAGATCTTCCATTTTAAGGTCTTTTTCTCATGTCATTTGTGTGTTTTGTGAGAACTCCCCTTCTTAGCCCCTTCAGAACCAAGTTGAAATATTCCAAATTTAAATCCATGCTTCTGCAATTTTGCTTTTGCTATAACTTTAGTGTTTCTCAGGATATAGTATACCTAGATTAATGTTGAATGTTTCTAAAGAAATCTGGTAGTCTGTGGGTCAGTTATCTAGAACACAATTAAAAGGGGCTAAGGAGGAGGATGAAGACTTGGGTGGAGATTCCATAAGAGGCCTCTGTCTGCATCTAGGTAGCATTAAGGTGTCGCTGACTCAAGAAATTGAATTTTAGTTTCCTTCCAAACTTAAACCTTTCTTCTTACAACTTCATTTAGGATCTGGCTGCCTTACTTTATATCATTTTTTTTCTTTCTTCTCCTCCTCCACTTCCTCCCTCTCCTCTTTATTCTTCTTTCCCTTCATTGAATAATTACAAAGAAAAGCCTATGTAAGAGTATCGAGTAAGAGTTATCAAAAATAGGGGAACAAGAAAATGAGCTTGGAAGATAGACACTGACTTTGGGAAAGAATTAAAAGATTGAGAAAAGACTAAATGAGGATTAAATGAGTTGTGTAAGGTAAGAGAATAAAACAAGAGAGCCTCTTTCGGAGGCAGTCATGTGAAACAGAAAACTCCAGATGGGTTTGACGTGGGGAAACCTAGGGCAGAGGTTCCTTGCACCAGCCAGCACTATGGGCAGTGTGGTTGCTCCCTGCAGATGTCTGGGTGAGTAGGCGACAGAGAGGGACAGTGGACAGAATTCTACGGACAGGATGTTTTCTAGACAGATGTTCGAGCAGACTAAAGTCCTTAATGGAAAAAGGCAAGAATAAACAAATAATTGGACCTAACTTGGTGTCTGTCCCTATACATTTAAAAAATCCTGTGACTTGTTTTAATTGGAATCCAAACAGTGAGCCTGATTTAGATGGCAGTGTCATAACTCTTGGTCTGGCCTCAATTCAATAATCAATTTTGAAGTTTTGTGTGAGAAAATCAGCTCAGAGTGAATTAAAAATTTTCTTTATCCTTAAAAACAGAAATAAATTCTGGATCTAGTGCAGCCATCTTGAAAGACAGGCTCTCACTGAGTTGCTTAATGCCTCACATTTGCTGGGGCTGGCTTTGAACTTATGATTCTCCTGCCTCAGCCTCCTGGCTGCTGGGATTACAGGTGTGCGCCATTGTACCCAGCTAAAATATATATTTTTTAAAAAGGTCTGGGATGTGGCTCTGTGGTTAAGCATCCCCCATGACATGAAGTAAGGCAGCCAAATCACACCCCCCAGTTCAGTCCCCAGTACTAAATAGAAAGAAAGAAAGAAAGAAAGAAAGAAAGAAAGAAAGAAAGAAAGAAAGAAAGAAAGAAAGAAAGAAAGAAAGAAAAAGAGTGGAGAGGGTGAGAAGTTGTTTGGTTGTTCGTTAAAGAGTTATAGAGTTGAGTGCTCCCCTTAGGTAAAACAGAACTTTCCGGAATTGTACTGTGGGACCTACAGGCAGTTCAAGAGAATGGTTAGCAGTGAAGTTGCTTCCCAGTGGGATTCATGGTGATGGGCTTTGGAGTCGGGTGCAGCACTGTTGTGGCTGCCTAGCAGCCAATGGCTCTCTCACCTTCTCATCCTTCCACACATGACTTTAAGCTCTTGGAGTTCCTGCGGGTCACCATGAAGCCTCTCCCTCCCTCCCCGCCGCGTTCATCACTCAGCTCTCTGTAATGCTGCTGTGTTCTGCTTTTTATCAAGAGTCCCCCCCCCATTCCCTCCGCTCATGCCCAAGGAATTTCCAGACCAGGTGGGCAGCAGAGAGACAGGGAGAACCCAGGAGGGAGATACCAAGTATCAGCTCAGAACAAAGTGAGTGCAGAGAATGCCAGGCTGCTGCAGATCCCTGTCACACAGTCAAGTTGAGGCCAACCCGCCTCTACCGACTCTGTGAGGTCTATTGATCACTCCAGTATTTGCCTGATCATCCATTGATATGACCTCCCTTTGCAAGAGGGTACGTCTCAAAACCTAAAGGCCATTTTATAGTTCAGCATTTTTTATCAGTTTAGAAATTATTCAGTTTAGAAACTTCTCATTGTGCTATGGAGCCCAACCTTTGTTCAAGAATATTTGAAATAGCCCACATTCCCTCCTCTGCCTTTCCATCATCACCCCACAGGAGATAGAAAATAATACTGATTTTTTTATGGTATAGGATTCTGGCAGAATTCTAGACATAACCTGGTAGTAAGATGGACAAATTACTTTATGTTTTTAGAATTGTCTAACTGTTGACTTAAGCCCATTTACCTAAATTTTATATGATTCCAAGGGTTGGGAGAGAAAAAAGGGACCTCACAACCTGGTTTGTCCGGATCTTGAACCCCCTGGAATGGCTCTAAGTATTCCTGGGTTCAAGTGTTTTTTTAAAAATTCTTGCTTCCCTGGAATGTTCTGATTCTTGACATAATAGGAGGGTTGGAGAGAGAGAGAAATAATAGGTCTGCTCTCTCTTTAGTGCTTCAATTTTAGCATAATTAATTCTTACATTATACTATGGTTGCTGGTGCAAGAAGAGATGCACAGACCAATGGAACAGAATAGAGTGCAGAAACAGACCCACACACATATGGTCAATGGATTTACTAGAAAGGCATTAGCAATTCATCAGGAAAAGGATGGTTTTTAAATAAATGGTGCTGAAGCAATTAAATGTCTACCTACCTCACAGAAATTAATTCAAGAGGAACCAAAACCTAAATGTAGAAAAGAACTTATGTGCAAGGTTTGTAGAAGAAAATAGGACTAGGCAAGTTTTTTAAACGGGATACAAAAAGCACAAACCACGAGGGAAAAAAACGTGATAAAGTGATCTGTATTAAAATGAAGAACATTCACTTAAAAATTATTCCATGGAGCTGGGCATAGTGGCTCACGCCTGTAATCCCAGGGGCTTGGGAGGCTGAGGCAGGAGGATCACAAGTTCAAAGCCAACTTCAGCAAAATCGAGGTGCTAAGCAATTCAGTGAGACATGTCTCTAAATAAAATATAAAATAGGGCTGGGGATGTGGCTCAGTTGAGTGTCCCTGAGTTCAATCCCTAGAACAACAACAAAAAAAATTTCATGAGAAAATCCGTGGCCTGTGTTCAAGGTCTCTGACAATGTGCCAGGCTGGCGCTCTTCCCTGTGCAGCCTAGAGGCTGCCCCTGACCAAGACTGAGAGCTCTGCTGCCACTAGGGAGACCAACACAGGTTAAAACAAGTGGGACTTTGCAAGGTGAAGCAAAACCTCAGAGCAAAACCGCCTTGCATTCCTTGTGTGGTTTTGAGACGTGAGAGGAAGCTTTGTTCCTGAGCCCCTCCAAATCTCTGAACACTGGTGTATTCTTCCCAGAACAATCCCTGGAGATCCCCTGAGCTTTGAGGTCAGGCTGCCAAGTCTGTGTGGGAAGGAGGACCGAGCAGCAGGGGGCCTTCAGAGACGAGGGTGAAAGTAGTTCAAAGTCCAGCCAGATCCGGTGATGTGGTGTCCAAGCCCTTGGGGATCCCAGGACCCTGGAGGAAGCCCAGGAGAGGGTGTGGCCCAGCCCTTGGTTCTGTATTGTGCCTTCAGACTCGGAAACATCTGAGACTGAGCCAGAAAAATACATAAATAGAGCACAGCTAGGCCCCCAAATCCACCATTGCAACAGAAGAGCCAAGACCCCGCGTCAAGATAGATGCTTCCTATTCAGACCTACGGTTTGAAGGGAAGGAAGCAGAAAATATATTTAGAGCTTTCAAACTTTGATTGTTTTGCGCATTCTTACAAAGGGGGAAAAAGAAGAAAAATATCCTGAGGGATTTTAAGAAAAAAAAAAAAAAGAAAAACTTCTAATACTTTAGATGAGTGGGAAAATCTTTCTGGGGTCATTTCCTTTCTGTTTTGAGAAATTAATATGTGCTGGAAATAGCCTGTTGCAAAAGGGGAGACTTCATGTCCTTTGAATGCTGATTATGCCAGAAAACTTTCCAGCCCTGAAGGAGAGGTTGTCCTTTCCCAGGACCCTGATGCGGGATGACCTTGCAGTTAGATATTTGACTAGACTAGAAGACCCCGGGGGCCGCCAAGATAAGACATTTAGAAGGAATAATTAACTCATTCATTCGAGAAACAGTGTAGAGCAGAGGAGAGGCCACAAGGGGCTCTTTCTGAGTCTATGTCCTCTCCCCTGTGGACCGTTTCAAGTCTCTTGGATAGTCCCTCATGGCTGGACCCTGGTGCTCAGAATTAACAGAAGTACAATAGTAATTACCACTAAAGATAAGTGCATGTTTCTCCCCCCACCCCCAGATGTTGGGGCAGCTGGCCTCTCCAGAGGAGGAAGCAGTAGTAAGCACACACTCTTTCAATATCATCTGTTTGCTCCAAAAGTGCGTGTGTCGGGGCTGAACCAGAAATCAGCCAGTGTATATGGGCATCTATACCCCAGGATTAAAGTTCTGAGCCACTCCTTTGATCTTATTTAGGCATCCGTCTCCCTTCAGTTGATTAGAGCAAGAGTTGGTAAATTTCTTCTGTGAAGGGTTAGATCACCGGTATTGTAGGCCACCAGGTCTCAGATGTAACTGCTGACCCCTGCCATGGTGGCACAAGTGGTCATGGATGTGTCCAGTGACACTTTATTTTACAGACACCAAAACCATTTTTACATGCCATGAAATATCAGCCTTCTTTTAATTTTTTTCCAACCATTTAAAAAGCGCAAGGGCCTTAACTTACAACCTATAAAATACAATACTGGGCTGAGGGGGGTGGTGGGCAGATTTGGCTTAGGGATCACACTTTGCCAACTCTGTGACCAGAGAGACAAGTCAGTAGTAAGAGGATGCACAGTGTGGGTGCTGACCTGAGTAAGGGCCTCCCTGAGGAGAGCTATGGGAGTGAGCGCTGGCTTCCAGAATTAAGGTCATGGGGAAGTGTCATTCTACGTCTGCTGACTCCATTCAAGCCATACCTTCAAGATGACCCCACTCACTGTGTCCCCTACCAGAGACCTGGACCCTGAGGACTCTGGGAATGAGCCCTCTCCTTGGGGTTCCGGTCACAATAGGCAGTCACTGTTCTTTACAAATTGCATTGGAAGAAAGACCCTCTATCATCTTCCTTGATGAAGACCTGGTGCCCTGGGGACCTGATTACCTTGTACCTGTCAACCTTCAGCTTCCTGAGTCAGGGCTGGGTGTTCAGCACACTTTGAAATAACCTCTTAGATTTTTTTTTTCCTTTGACTCCCCAAAGGGCGTTTGGTTGTTTATCCCCCTCCCCCGAAATAGACATACTGATAAACAAATGAAAGAAGACATTAAATTTTTGGAACTAAAATTAATGGAAAAATCCCAGATAATGCAAAACAGCTGGTAAATTAAAACACATTTAAGCACAGTTTGGGAAAGAACAGATTTTTCTTCCTAATTGTTTTTGTTGGTTTGCTTGTTAAGATTCTTGCATTCCCAAAGTGGAGACTCAAATTAGAACTGGTGTCAGGAAGAAGCCAGACTAGTCTTTGAAATTTATTTCAAATATCCTCAGAGAAGACAGCTTCATAAACATCAATATTTAGCTCCTAAGATGCCAAATAATGTTCAGAGCTATTAAAAAATTGGTTTGGCTTTGTGCCTTCTCTTGTAGGTCCTTCCATTGTGACGCCACCCAAGGACATCTGGAATGTCACTGGTGCCCAGGTGTACTTGAGCTGTGAGGTCATCGGAATCCCAACCCCTGTTCTCATCTGGAACAAGGTCAGTGGCACAGATTTCTGGAAGATCCTAGGGTAACAAACTTATCTCACACTGCCCAGGGACCATAGCCATGTGAAATCCTCTACAGGCCCATTCCCTGCTATTTCTTCAGAGTGCAGAACACAGCAGCCTGAGACAGCGAATATTTTACTGACCTCCACAACAGGCCCTGCCCTACTTTTGCTAGGGAGCCTGAGAAACCAGAAAAACAACAACACTGAGCACCTTGACCTATCCCGTCTGTGTGTATGCGTGTGTTTGCACGCAGGGGAGACGGCAGCATAATGGTTAAGAGTGTGAATTCCTCTCTTTCTGCCCAAAAGTGGATCCCCCAACTATTTGCCAAAGCATCAGTCTCCTCACTTAAGACTGAGGTCCCCAACATTTGACTCCTTTGGATCCTGTCTGCTGAGAGACCTTGTTCACATTCTATAAGGAGGAGGTCAGGGGTCTGGCCAAGAAGTTAAAGGAAGCTTTGTGAGCCTGCATTATTCTTAACAGATTCCCACATGTTGGAAAATAGGATGAGTAAATGTTAAGGACATGGGAGTGGGTGGAAGGAGTGAGGTGCCACGGGGTCCTGTTAGAGACAGGAGAGTCTATTCCAGAACAGAGCATTTAAAAAAGAACAAGGGAGGAACATCAAAGGAAAGATTTTTCTCCTATTTGAATTTTGCTGAATGCTACTTGCAAGTGGAAAACCATGATATTTTTAACAAATAAGCTTTAAAAAGACTTTCCAAATGGAAAAATAAAGAATGTGAGTTCTTCCACCAGGTCAGCCGGGTTCTTTATAAGCCAGGGTTTCTCAGCCTCAGCACTATTGCAATTTGGGGACAGATAATTCTTTGTTGTGCGGGCTGCCTGTGCTTTGGAAGATGTTTAGCAGCATCCCTGACCTGAACCCACTAAATATCAATAGCACCCTTCCACTGTCCTCATGTGACAATTAAAAATATCTCCTTTGGGGCTGGGGATGTGGTTCAAGTGGTAGTGCGCCCGCCTAGCATGCGTGAGGCACTGGATTCGATTCTCAGCACCCACATAAAAATAAAATATATTGTCCACCTAAAACGAAAAAATAAATATTAAAAAAAAAATCTCCTAACATTGCCAAATGTACCCTGGGGGGAAAACTTCACCCCAGATTGAAAAACGCTATTGTGGGCTGGGGGTGTTAGCTCAGTGCTTCCCTAGCATGCGTGAGGCCCTGGGTTCCACCTCTGGTACCCACCTCTGGTACCACAGCCAGGCAGGACAAAACCCAGAGGAAAGAAAGGGTTTGCCCTGCTGCAATGCAAAAATCCCTCTGTAAGCGTTTGAACAGGTCGGGTCACCTGCCAGCCTCTGGCGCCCCCACGTGGCCACAAGAATGTGGCCACCGAGAAAGCACCTGGTTTGAGTAGAGTCCCAGTAGAGATACCAGAAAATGCCTGAGGCCTAGGGGTGGGTAGACAACACCAGCTGTACTACACTGCCCTTTACAGCTGAAACTCCTGTTTTAGGAAGCAATGAAATTTAACCTCAATTAAAAAAAATCTGTTTTTAAAAGGAGGGTATTAAGAGAAGAAACGCAGCCCCAATGTGTTCCTTTGCCTCTACTGCACAAGCTGCCGACATTCCTCATTACTTATTTGGATCTCACTGGTTTGCCCTGTGGGTGGAGAGGTGGATTCCCAAAGTGTGAAGGGAATTCCCATAAAAAGCTCTGTTGCAGTTTTCTACAGCTCCCTAGGGATAGTTACACAAGAGAAACCAGAGTGCCCGAGTATCCTGGGGCATAGAATCCTATTGCCAAATCTTGTCAGAGAGTAATATCTTCAGTCCTTGCTCTGCCATGCCCCAGCTATCATGCACACGTACCAGGGAACAATTTGCCTTGGAACTGTATGGGACAGATCGATGGAGAGGGCTGAGTGAAGGGAAGGGAAGGAGTAAAGGTAGACGGAAAAACATACAAAATACGTTTTCTCAAATCTTGCTAGAAAGGAGCAAAAGCCCAACCATAACGCTCCACTGATTTCCTTTGCCTTCATGATGTGAGGTCACTTGCATGACCTAAAGCAAAAGCTTTCAAACTGCAGACCATGACTCACATTAGTGAGTCCTGGAATTGGTGCAGGGATCACAACCAGCATTTTCTTATTTTAAAAAAAAATAAAATAAAAAGACAAAGAGTACAGAAAATATGTTAGGGCATATTAAGGTATTTTTTGGTAAAACTTTCCTATATCCCAAATGACCAGGTGAAAAGTACTTCTTCTTTAGGCCATGGCAAAAACTGAGGAAGTCACTGACCTAGATAATCAAACAGGCATTTGTTTCTCTCCGCTCTCCTGAAACCAGGCCATGAAGAATACAGACAGATTTAAGATCATATATTATTTCAAATCCAATTTAAGCACAGAATCCTTTGGATAGAAGTGAACGTTAGAATCCTTACTTATTAAACAATGCACCTGACTCAGAGAAGGCAGTGTTCTTTGTGACTCAAGGATTTAGCAGCAGCAGTACTAGGGGACACAAATGACTTCTCTCTAAGCCATAGGAGGCTGCAGCAGCAATTTTTGTGGGGGTCCCAGCCCGGTGAGTGGGCTGTTTTGATCATTCCTGCCATTAACCATTCTGCACCTTCTCAGCAAACCCATGAGCAATATTTTTAAATGGGGACATGAACTGAAATAGCCATATATGACCAGACTTATCTGTAAGTCTGAGATAATGCAATGAAATTTAACTTCTTCCAGACATGGAGGTTTCTAAGAGGCTGTCCATTTAATTCTTTTCCTGTCTGGACATTTCTTTAGATTATGGCTTGAATAGCCTCTAAGAATGTTGTTGGTTTTTTTTTAATTAAACACAGTGATAATGATAAGAGAGGAAATATCCAAAGATATATAAAGAAAGATTTCATAATCCCTCCTCTGCCGACCCCTGAAATAAATACCCAATGTGAACTGCCCTGGTTTGTGCCCTTCTCTTCCCCTTTTCAAACATACAAAAACATACCCCCTAGCATGAGCGGTAAAATGAAAACAGTCTGCTAATAGATTCGTTTGGATTTGCTTTTCTCAATAAATACTTCATGGACATCCCTTAAGCCTTCTTCTCAGTAGCTATAATATTCCACAGATGGAGGGGCCATGATTTATTAAACCATTCCTGTATTGTTTTCATTTTTTTTTTTTTTTACATCTTAAGCAATGTTCCCTTAACATCTTAGTACACATCTCCTATACACTATTGCTTCCATTTCCTTAGGGTAGATGCCCCCAAAGCTACAGGACTAGGTCAAACTACCTGTGTTCGTCTTAATAGACATTGTCCAATTACTATCTAAGGATGGCAGTAAGTCACTCTCACCAGCAGTGTGTGTGGGGGGGTGCCATTTCCCTGCAGCCACCCAGAACTGAATAACTCCCTTTTCAGTTGGGTTAATACATCTCATTATTGCTTTCATCTTCTTGACTACATTAAGAAGATTTTCATGTCTGGGTTTTCTCATCTCTGAACCACCCTCTCATTTGCCTTTTGCCCACTTTATATTGCAGTGTTCCTTGTTACAATCAGCCTGTGGCTTTTTTACATTTAAGATGTTGACCCTTGATCATGTATTACAAATTTTTTTTTCCCAGACAGCTGTTTCATCTTTTATTCGTTTACAGCGACTAGGGATTTGAATGTTTTAACAGAGATGCACATTCTATTTCATCATAAAACTCTTCTGAAGATTTGCCAAAAAGCAAATATGTTCTATAATACATAAATGTCCTTTAAAGTTTCCCAGAAATCGGCAAACTCTTGAAATCTTTTAACCTACAAGAATCAGACTAACCTGATTCTATAAACACTGGAACTTTGTCTTATTTATTGCTCATTACAATAACAGGATTCAGGAAGACTTTGTTGTAACTAAAGTACAACCAGAAAGGCTGAAATAACTTCATGGGTCAGCCTCCCATGGTGATTGACAAGGCAGTCTCTCCTGCCTGCACTTCAACATTAAGACTCTGAGCCACTTCCAGCCTATTGAATATCTTCAGAATTGTCTTAGAAACCACTTTTCTCAGGCTGCATCATTTTTTAAGTAGAAAAAATACATATTTGTCAGCATTTAAACTCTACTTATTCAAGTAAGGGAGAGTTGCCACATAAAAATTCCAGGCATTTCCATGTTTTCTACATGGTGTATAACTTTTTATAATGTGTTAATTAAAAAACATTATGAGTCCTGTTAAATATTGTGTTGAACAAGAACAATTTCTCCATGCATAGTGGATTGGGTTAATTAGCACAAAATGCTTTTTACTAAGCGCTACATGATCTAAGGATCAACCACTCAGTTGCTAAGATCCAGTATATATCTGTGCTGAAGTGTTTTTGTTTTGGTCACACACAAAACCTTTATACGAGTACTTGCTTTGGCAGCACATATACTAAAATTGGAAGGATACAGAGATTAGTATGGCCCCTGTGCAAAGATGACGTGCAAATTCATGAAGCATTCCATATTTTTTTACCAGTTAATAAAAAAGATGAATATGTTTTTTATCTTCACTTTCCCAAAACATTAAAATATATTTTTCAAAAGCAAATCCCCTCCCAATTTTTTATGATTCTGGGATTTCATAAATAAAAGCCAGAGATATTACCTTTAACCATGAATCAAATTAATACTTATCCCAAAATATTAAGAATTATTATTAACATGTGTGTTGTGTTGCGTGTGCTGGGGACCAAACCCTGGTCCTTGCACATGCTAAGCAAGCACAGTATACCACTGAGCTATACTGTCGGCTCCAAGACCTTTTTTTTCTTTTTTTTTCTTTTTTGTAGTTGTAGATGGACAGCATGCCTTTATTTTGTTTCATTTTCATGTGGTGCTAAAGATCAAATCCAGTGCCTCACACATGCTAGGCAAGTGCTCTGCCACTGAGCTACAGCCTCAGTCCCAGCCCCAAGACCATTTTTAAGTAACTATTTCAAAAGCTGCTGTTTCTACCAGCTATTTGGAGAACTGAAGGCAAAACATTCCAGTTATCTGTTTTGTCTTTATAGCATTCATGAGAGAAAGATATTGAATTATCTGGTTTTTTCTAATGGTGGCAATGTGGGGAAATTCCATTTAAAAAAAATTAACTGGCTTTGGCATAGAAGAAAATTAAAAGGAAACTACCTTTCTGATGTTGTAAATCCTTCCTAATTACAAAGATACTAACAGTAAACATTCACTTGGTTCTTAAAAGAGGCCTAGGATAAAATGAACAAACATTACTTCCTGTACCTTTTTTTAAAAAACTTAAAAATTTTGGGTACTCTGAGTTGCTAAGGAGTACACATGGAGGGATTACAAGTAAATTTCTTCTGTGTATTTTCCAAAGCTTATATAATAAACTTTAAGATGAAGGGGAAAGTAAGGACGATATTCATTAAACCAACTGAATTTCCTCTTAACTCATCTTCTGAATCCCATCATGACATGCACAGAAATAGGCAGCAAGTTTTGCCATAAGAGAACAAGAATAGTGGCATGTATTTGACAGGTCTTTTTGACCTCAGGTCCTCTGTAAATCATTTGATGAATACTTAGCCCTCCGAACAAAGTAATAGAACTAGCTTTGGACTCTAGCTACTATTTATCCATTCATTAGGCTGTTACAGGAAGAGCCCCCAAGGACCCCAAGCATCAAACTAGCACTAGATGACAGTTTGTCAGTCTAACATGGCCTGTTAGGCAAGAAAGGCCCAGTACCGAGGAGCAGGATTTCTAAGGGCCTGGGTGAGTGATAGCAGCCAGTGGCAGGAAAGGCTGGCCTCGTACATTCTCCAAGCGTGTAGAGAAGCACATTATTTTTGTTTAAAACATGCTGCTTATAGGGGAATAGAGGAATTAAGAGGACTTCTGTTTTACAAGTATTTGGGTAAAGGGAACTTGTAAAGTGCTGGGTTTAACCCAATGAGAATGTCTGATGACCACCAAGAGCAATTTTGGAAATGTAGTCATTTCCAAGTTGATGTTTTGATGCAGAGAGCTGACTTTCCTTGTGTTTTTGCAGGTACAAAGGGGTCAGTATGGAGTTCAAAGGACAGAACTCTTGCCTGGTGACCGGGACAACCTGGCCATTCAGACCCGGGGTGGCCCAGAAAAGCATGAAGTAACTGGCTGGGTGCTGGTGAGTACCAAGAGCTGGCAAGAATTTTGTTCTTAGGATTCGACACTCAGCCCTGGTAAAGGTAACCAATGTCCTGCCAGCCTGAAAAGTACTTCCTCTTCCACATCTCTGGAACAGCCTGACCAAGGAGTCAGTCACTGGACCCATTTCAAAGGGAACTAAATAAAAGAAGAGTTGAAGTTGACTGGATGTTTTAGAAACAACCAATGAATTAATGAGAACTCAAAAAATTTTTTCCTAAAAGTTCAAAGCAAGGGGCTGGAGATGTGGCTCAGCGGTAGCGCGCTCGCCTGGCATGCGTGCGGCCCGGGTTCGATCCTCAGCACCACATACCAACAAAAATGTTGTGTCCGCCGAGAACTAAAAAAAAATAAATAAATAAATATTAAAAAAAAAAAGTTCAAAGCAAAATTCTTACGGGAAACTAAATGACCCAAGCATTATTTTAATTGAATAGTGACTAATGAATATTTTACTTTACATTTGATATTCAGATACTACTTAGAAATATCAAGGTTTCCCTAACATTGGTATGTGCACCTATCTAGTTTTTCAACAATATTTCAAAAGTTGCCCATGACATTTCCTCAGAGTATGAATCCTCTCAACAGACCATAAGTCTTCCAGCACAGGACTTGCACTACTTATAATAGTATCTTTACTAAAATTCTTTGGTCATCTTAGGAAACTATGATATAATGGAAGCTACTAAAAGGAAAAAAAAAAAAAAAGACCACCACAGAATAACTAAAGATCCTTTTTCTCCCCACAGGTATCTCCCCTAAGTAAGGAAGATGCTGGAGAATATGAGTGCCATGCATCCAATTCCCAAGGACAGGCTTCTGCATCAGCAAAAATTACAGTGGTTGATGCTTTACATGAAATACCAGTGAAAAAAGGTATGTAATCAATCTCACAGCCACTTGAAAGAATAACTAGTGATTTGCTTAATAAACAGAACCAAGAATCAAAGCATCAAACATATCATTAGGGGGCTGGGACTATAGCTCAAGGGAAAGTGTTTGCCTCACAAGTGTGAGGCACTGGGTTGGATCCTAGGCAGCACATAAAAATAAAGATACTATGTGTTCATCTACAACTAAATAAATATTTTTTTAAAAAAACTATTAATAAAAATTCAGTAAAGTCAGGAATCCCCAAGGGCATTAAATATGCCATTAAAATGTAGAATACATGGTTCCAAAAGAGTATTTGGATGGTTGATGAAGGCCAATATTATGACTTAGAAGCTTTCACCTTATCTTCAAGTAGAGTCAAAACTCAAACCTGACTGGAATTGCTTGTATTTCCCATAATCTTTTCTATCCACATGGCATTTATTTTTTAATAAGAGCTGGACCACGAAGCTAAGTTCCTTAACCTTGTTGGACCTCAACATGGTGTTTGTGAAATGTGCTCTTCCAGGCCTATAATAAGGTCCTCTTTTGTACATGGAGCAATACAGCAGAACTGCCTTCCACATCTAACATTGTATAGCTAAAATTCCCAGGAGGACCTCAGCATATCATTTATACTATTACCCAATATATCCCTTATCCCAAGGTTTTTGTTTTGTTTCTTAAGAGATGGAGTCTTGCTATGTTGCCCAGGCTGGCCTTGAACTCCAGATTCAAGAGACCTTCCTGCAAAAGCCTCCAAAGTAACTGGGACAAAAAGTGCAAATCACCATGCCTAACCCTTTATTTATGCATTTTAGCATCTTTATTTATTTGGAAACACTGAACTAAATGCTAATTAGAAAGTCAACCATGTCAATACATGCAACTAATTTTTATCTTTTTATCTTTTTAACAGGTGAAGGTGCTGAACTATAAACCTAAAAAAAATATTACTCAACAAGAGCTAAAAGTAGTCACAAATAACTACAACCCTGTTCTTGCCTAGTAACAAGTTTCTCTAATCCAATTCACTAATGCTTTAGTTATAGTCACTTGTTTTAACACAGGATACCAATTAAAGACAACACATCAAGACTATCTACAAAACTTTATTGTCTATTTACAGAAGAAAATCATGCATATCATTAAACAAAACAAATAAAATGCTTTCTATCGCAACTCAATACACTGTCATTTTTTAAAGCCATATCATAGAAGTAAAACAGGGTTTTTTTGTTGTTGTTTTTTGTACTGTGGATAAAACCCAGGGGTGCTCCAACATTGAGCTACATCCTCAGTCTTTTTATTCATTTATTTATTTGTAGATAGATACGGTCTAGCTAAATTGTTGAGGCTGGCCTTGAACTTGCCATCCTCCTGCCTCAGCCTCCCACATTGCTGTGATTACAGTCCTGCACCACTGTGCCCAGCAAGACATGGACATTTACAACAATGTGGTTGAGAATCCTTTAAAAGATTTAAACACTCATCATTCGAGGTGCAATACTCATAGACATAAGTTCCTGAAACAACAGCTTGCAAGCATAAGGCATTCGCACCAAAGAAATCTGAAAAGAAAAAATAAATAGTAATTAGCAGACTATATGCAAGTGACCCCATTTCTCTACCCGAGAAACAGGTTAAGGATTTGGTACTGTAGATGGCAAATGAATGAGCAGCACTGAAATGACCACCTATCTTGCCACCTTGCTTCATGGTGCTCCTTCCTCCTAGCAGGCTGTTTTGTTTCTTGCTATGTTGCCCAGGCTGGCCTTGAACTGTGTTGTTTTGTAGCTTTTTTGCCAGACACAATTTGTATTCACCTCCTCGAACGGTTTAAGAAAAATTGTTTAAAATTGTTAAAAATTGTTTAAAATTCCTATGCAACGCCTTATTATTTCAAAGACATGAACAACTTGGATAGATTATCAAACTTTAGCTGACTTGGAAAAATCTAAATATTTTCCTTCTAAAACTAGGCATCTCTCATTCTGCTATCATGTATATCTAATTGGAACAAATTTAAAAAAAAAAAAAAAAAACTAGGCATCTCACAGAGGTATGTTACCAAAATTGTGAAAAGGACAATCTGTCCCACCACACTCAATCTGCCTGGATAAACAGCCTGACATGATTATATCCTTAAAAAAATGATCAGGGGCTGGGGTTGTAGCTCAGCCATAGAGCGCTCGCCTAGCCCGTGTGAGGCCCTGGGTTCAATCCTCTGCACCACATATAAATAAAAAAAAATAAGGCATTGTGTCCACCTACAATTAAAAATTTTTTTTAAAAAAAGCCCACAGTCTGAGTTCCTTTCCTTAAAAAGAAAAAAAGATCAAGTCTATACACACCTGGGTTTTATTTCGACAGCCCCTGCATTCATATGTATGGGTCCTGGTGTTAGCAATTGCCATTATTCCACAAAGATTGCAAACATGAACTTGATATGGATCTGATGCCTCAAACAATCTTTCTCTTAAAAACTGGGCTGCACCATGGGCAATCTGACAATCTCGTTCCATTTCTCCAAAACGCAGGCCACCATCACTATTGAGGGGAAAACATCAGATTATTTTGTGCTTATCTTAAATTATAAACACCACCTTGACTAACAGCAAAGGTTAAGAATGATATTAGTAAACAAAGAGAATCCAGCTTTAATTTATACATCCTAGTGTTATGCTTTAGATGTGGTGTCCCTAAAAAACTCTTGTGTGAGACAGTGCAAGAAGGTTCAAAGGAGGAATGACTGGGTTGTAAGAGTCTTAACCCATCAGTGAATTAATCCCCTAAACAGGGATTAACTAAATGGTAACTGAAGTGGTAGGGTGTGGCTCAAGGAGGTGGGAATTAGGGCATGGCTTTGGGGTATATATTTGTATCTGGCAAGTGGATATCTCTCTCTCTTTGCTCCTGATCACCAAGCAGGCCAATTCCCTCTGCCACACTCTTCCACCATGATGTTCTGCATTACCTTGAGCCCCAAGAAATGGAGCCGGCCTTCTATGGAATAAGACCTCTGAAACCCTGAGCTCTCAAATAAACTTTTCCTCCTTTACAATTGTTCTGGTCAGATCTTTTAGTCACAGCAGCAAAATAGCTAACTAAAACACCTAGCATTCTCTCTGCCTGGTAGGAGAGAAAGAAGCCTAACAACATTTGATGTTCATTAAAAGGTACCCAAATGGAAGATAACATTAGATCTCAAGTATAGCATATAATTTTCCTCAGAAAATACAAAGTGTATAGGCTCATCATGTTATCATTTAACTTTCTAGAATTCAACTGTATATTCAAAAGTAAATTAAAAAGTCAATCTAAACAAAGCAGCTTCTCAATGAATGAGATTCCCAGGAAGGAAAGCCTGAAATAAAAGCAATGTTGGCAACTGTAATAGAAAAACAGGTTTCCCCAACACAGAAATGAAACACATTGTACAAGTGGATGATGGCAATTTTCATAACATAAAATACATAAAATAAAACCAATGGGTTTATTATAGTATTACCAAAAAAAAAAAAAAAAAAAGTTCCTGCTGAGCCAGGTGTGGTGGTGCACACCTGTAATCCCAGTAGTTCCGGAGGCTGAGGCAGGAGAACCAAGAATTCAAAGCCAGCCTCAGCAATTTAGCAAGAAGCCTAAGCAACTCAGTGAGATCCTGTCTCTAAGTAAAATACAAAATAGGGCTGGAGATGTGGTTCAGTGATTGAATGCCCCTGCGTTCAATCCCTGGTACCCCACCCCCCCCAAAAAAGGTTCTCCTGATAGGCAGAATCACAGCCTCTGGGACAAGAGTCCCCTGTGTTTCTTTAAAAAAAAAAAAAAAGTCATTGTTCAACTTTGGAAAATGCTAAACAACCTTTACCCTGCCTTTACCATAAGAACTACATAACAGGTAACTAGCTAAAGAAAAATGAGAAGTAGTCCAGCTAATGAAGAAGGAATGATAAAAATTAGAATCTCATCAGTTTGCAATCCCTTTTTCATCAAGGGCTTAAGGCAATGATCATCAGTAGCTACTAAAATCATAAAAAGAAAGGCAACCAGACATTGGAAGTACATAATACCACCTAAGAGGTATTACTGTAGAAATCTCAAGCCTGAGGCCAGGCATGGTAGCACATGCCTGTAATTCCAGGAATTTGAGACACTGAGACAGGAAATTATAAGTTCAAGGTCAGCCTCAGCAATTTAGTGAGACCCTGTCTCAAAATAACTTAGGGGTATAGCTCAGTGGTACTGCACACTAAGTTCAATCCTCAGTACATTTAAAAAAACAAAAACAAAAACAAAACAAAAAACCTCAAACCCTAAATATCAAACTTTTTGATCAAATTAGCTATTTATTAAAAAACACAGCCCTGAGATGTAATCAGCAAAATCCAGACTAATTAAAATCTCCAAAATAGTCCCATTTCTTCAATAACCTAAGAGAAGAAAAGGATGGAGGTCAACTTATAGATTTATTTTTTTTATTTAAAGAACTTAAGAAACATCAATTTTAGGGCTAGAATTGGGCTCAGTGGTAGCCCTTGCCTAGCTGTGAGACACTGGGTTCAAGTCTCGGCACCACATAAATATTTTAAGGATCCACTGACAACTAAAAAATAAAAAAAAGAAACATCAATTGCAAAACATGACCTTATTTGCATCCTGATTAAAAACCAACAAACAGTTTAAAAGAATTATGTAATAATTACACATTTGAACTCTTTGAGTATTTAATAATATTAAAAAGGTTTTGTGGGCTGGGATTGTGACTCAGTGGCAGACAGCTTGCCTCACAAGTATGAGGCATTGGGTTCAATCCTCAGCACCACCTAAAAATAAATAAATAAAATAAAGGTACTGTGTCCATCTACAACTAAAAAAATATTTTTAAAAAGGTTTTGTGGTTAGGGTCTTTTTAAAATATACTAATCTTTTAAAGCAGAGTCTCTCAAAGTAGACCAGTAGACCGCCTGGGGGTCAAAAGTATTTCTATAATACTACTAACAATGTACTATTTGCCTATTTCACTGTGTTCATATTTGCACTGCTGATGTAAAAGTGAATAAAAACCAGTGACACCTTAGCACAAATCAAGGCAAATACAACTATACCAGAAGTTGTATAGTTGTATTTGCACTCTAAGTAAAGGTCAGTTTTACTTAAGAAAATCTTTTTTGTGTGTGTGTGTGGTACTGAGTATTTAAACAAGGGCCTCACGCATTCCAGGCAAGCACTCTACCAACTGAGCCACATTCTCAGCCCAAGAATGTCCTTAATGAAATAGTAGAAATGATTATCAAACCTGACCCTTTTTAATATTCCAAACAAAAAGGAAGTCCTCAAAAAGCACATCTGCTATATAATGAAGTTGGCTGTCTTGGCAGAAAAGCACCTGCACAATTCTGAACAAGTCACTTTTCTCATAGAGCATACTTTTTCTACCTGAAAGCCAGCTGACACCAACCATGTTATCATCAACATTCACACCAACAATGTTAATTCAAACTTAGATATCTGGCAGACAAAGAAATGAAAGAAAATGAACTTTTCACTCCAACAATAACAATTTTGAGCATCTGTTGAAAATCATGACTAAAAATTTGACCTAAGCAAAAAAAAAAATCAGAATTTTAGAAAACCACCCACAACCACAGGCTTCATACTTCTCAGTGAAGGCTTTTCTAAATGACATCAGCGGTGATATTAACAAATGCAATTCTTTAACACACACACAAGTGTGTGTAATGAAATGTGTCAACATTTGAAATTCTGTATACCTCAATGAACCAATATTTTCCAAATGACCAATCATGATGCTTCAATACATTTGGAAAATAACTGCAGGGCTGGGGCTGAAGCTCAGTAGTAGAGTAGCACTTGCTTCGCACTAGGGATTTAACCCAGAGGCACTCTACAATGAGCCCTATATCCCTTATTTTTATAAAATTGTTATAGCTCTTTTTGTTTTTAAAATTGTGAAAGCTGGCCTTGAACTTGCAATCCTCCTGCCTCAGCCTCCAAGTCCCTGGAATTACAGGTATGTACCACCATACCTGGTCCAGTTTTAATTTCTAACATAATAAGTATTAATATATACCTGACTTGCATGAACAAAAGCTCTCTAGGGTCACAGGATCAAGAAATTTGAGAACTACTCTTTTATAAATATAACTGAAATATTTTAAAAATAAATTATATGATGTCTGGGCCTAGTTTAAAAATAATCATGAGTTATTCCAAGTGGGGAGATGGATATGGTTATAAAATTGGTCACGAGTTGATAACTAGAAGTGGGGTGACAGGAACATTGGCATTTATTATACAACGATCCCTATTCTTACATATTTGACATTTTTCAAATAAACAACTAATTAATAACAACGATGATGAAGAAGTGGTCTTACCGAGATCTCCCCTCCATGGGCTGTCTATTTAGGATCTGAATAGGTCCCCTAGCACGAGAATGAATTTTGTCATCCACCATATGTTTCAAACGCTGGTAGTAAGTCGGGCCAATAAAAATTTGTGATGTGATTTTTCGACCAGTGAACCCATTGTAAAGGACCTGAAACAGACAGATTTTTGAAGCACAGAATTAAATATATTAAACAAGTTCAAAGGACATATGTACATGTACTATATAATTCCATTTGTAAAATCAAAACAGACAAAACTAATTATAATGTTAGCAGTCAAGAGAGTGGCTAGCTTGCAGTGTGGGTGGGAGATAGTGACTAGAAGGGAGCTTCTAGGCATAAAACAGTAATTTTCCTTTCTAGATCCTGACATTAGTCATGCAGGTGTTTGTTTTGTGAAAATTTATCAAGCTGTCCATTTATGATTTGTGTACATATTTGAAAATATGTACTCTACTTCAATAAAAGGTTTGATTTTTTAAGAATAAAACTACACACACACACAAAAAAAAAGAATACACATAACAAATTACTACAGTAATAGAAAATATACCTCATTTCCTCTGAGATGGTAGCCATAATCAGACAAAAGATTAGAAATCTTCTGTACATTAACAGCATCATTAAATGGAGTGGCATCACCAATTTCACCCTTGTTAGCTGATACCTTTGAAATAAAAGTATTGAAAATGCTACTTCACACCAATTAAAAAAGAAATCTTAATAAAAATGCTGCTTCCATTTTGTTTCCCCTTAGAAGTTATACATTAATAAAAATACATTCCACTATAAAAACTCTTTCTGTAGTAAGGAAAATTTAGGACTTAAAAGCTGTAAAATATCAAGACTCATTTTATTAATATCTTCCACAAAATATTCATAACAAATCAATTAACCTAAAGAGGAAAAACTCAAATTATAAGCCTTCAAACACAAATCTACCCATGGGCTAATGTATAAAAAGAGTTAGACTCCCAAATACTTTTGCTGGCTCAAGGAAAATGACATCATTCATGTATAAGCCTATAGCCGTTCTATCTTATTAAGACACTTAACATTAGAAAACCTCCACGGAAAGATAGATGCACAGCTGAAAATACAGCTATAAAATTACTTAGTTCACAATGAACTAACTACCAATAAATTAATTCTTCCATCTGTAGAAAAGAACCAGTTAATAAGATAACCATCTATGTAGATAGAAGTTAACGTGTCTTAAAAAATTCTTTCTTAGCCATAATTTTGCAAATTAAAAAAAAAAAAAAAAGAAAGTGGAGGAAGGCAGAATTGTAAATAATTTGAAAGCAAGAAAATAAGTATATAGCTTTAAACAAAGTGCCCTGGCTCAAACATAAGAGAAATAATCTATCATCATTTTGAAAAAAATCATCATTGTACAACCTGTATTTTTCAAGACAATCTCTTACCTTCCCTTGAAGACATTCAATCAAGTGACCAATAGTCATACGAGAGGGAATGGCATGGGGATTTATGATGATATCAGGGGTAATACCTTCACAGGTAAAAGGCATATCCTATAAAGAAAATATTTTTAGTAAAAAAACTTAAAAGAAACTGAAAATCTTACTTTTATTTTCAAAACCAAAACTGACATCGCCCCCAAATTTTGCATGTCCTAAATCTGTTCAAGGTGGTATGTTCACATTCAACACTAAAATTTAAGATTTAATTAAGTTAAAGATTATGAGAAGTACTGCCCATAAAAGAAAATAATTAATAAACTACACTATGTTTAAAAAAACTGTGATTTAATAAAATGTTCAACAAAACTTTGGGTTAGGAGTGAGTGAGATCAAAGATACATACCTCTTGTCTATACTGAATACCACAGGTACCCTTCTGACCATGTCGACTAGCAAATTTGTCTCCAATTTGTGGAATTCTAACAGAGCGTACCTAAATTCACATAAAAATAGGTGAAGTGAAGTTGGTTTATTTCCTAAAACCAGTTACACAGAATGAATAAAGCTATACTCACCCTTATTTTACAAAACTTATATCCTTCCTGGTTGAGAGTTACCATAACCTGATCCACAATGCCTGTCTCGCTGGTTCTAAGGAAAGTGCTACAGTCTCTCTTGGTATAGCGTCTGTTGGTGCTCTCCAATTCATCTTCATTTTCAGGCAAGGTGACTGTTTTGCCTATAATAACATCATCTCCAGATACACGAACTCCTGGAGCTATCAAACCATCGTCATCCAGCTTGTCATAAATGGCATGCCTCATACCTGTGAGAAACAGACATAGAATTTTCTGAAATGATATTCCCATACAGAAAAGTAATGAAAACGTCCCACAATCCCCAACAAAGATTAAAATTCACACACATCAACAAGTTCTAAGTCGGTGGGAAGTTCACAGAAATCTCTACCATCACAAATCATGTTTAGTAATAAGTCCTTATTGAAAATATTACAAACTATGCTGAATTCTGTAATGCCTCATTTTTAAAAGAAAGTCTGTAAGGAAAAAGAACACTGGACTGAGCAGATGGTCCCATGACAGACATCTACTGAGTGGCTTTGGGTAAGTGTGTGTGTTGCCATCTCCACATCATATGAGACAAAGAAAATCTGTGTCCTCTGCACATGTCCTCTCACAGAATGATGAATTCCATCTTGTGCTGTCTTAACTCCACTAAACATCAATTCACTACCACATAAAACACCCAATGCAACAGGAACAAACCTAAGGAAATGGAATGTTTACCTTTATGCAATGCCTATGAGAAGTCAAAATTGTAGAAGACACCACATCCCCCTGGGAACATCCTATCTATCCCACTGTATAAGTAGTTTTTACATATCTATGAAAATAAATAACAACTAGAAAGTAAATTTGAGTTTTCCATTAGAAACAGCAAATATTGATATGTTCTCATTTATTTTTTAAATGTTTACAAATATTACAGTCACACCTCAGTCTGGGAGAGAAAAGGAGAGCTCCCATGAAAATGTACAAACTGAAAAACAAGTATAAATACAGAACAGTGAGAACAGGGCTACAAGGTACAGCCCATGAATTACGTAGCCTCTTTGATTTTTTTTAAATTTCCTCCCCTTGCAGGATGACCATGAGGGAAAGTCTATAATAGGAACATTTTTTGAAGGTGCAAAGAGTTTGGGCAAATACATCATGAATCCTAAGAATAACTTGAAAACACATTCCCATATTACAAAATAAGGGGGGCAAGGGGCACAACCTGGCAAAATTACTTAAGAAAACTACAATAAACTAAATTCCACAATTTAAATGTCAGTATCACTTACCTTGGCATGTTTCACGTGTAGGCTTCTCAAAAACCTCTTCTTGATCAAATCCTTTTTTAGACTCCTGTTCTTTGTATGAGCGATAGAAAACAGACCTAAAAACACATGGTTTGAAAGATAACTCCCATTTTTCTATTAAATAAAAGGACTTGGAATATACCAACAATTTTTCATTTAATTTATATTTTGGGAGATTATCTAAGCCATGGATCTAGGGACAAGAGTAACTGCACTAAGGATCAAAGTTCAGTCTTAAATGGGCTACACACATGTAGCATTTGACTCAAAATCTTAACCACCTGGAAACACAAGTGGGACAAGAAAGGACTCACGGTTACTGAGACCAAACTCCTACCCAATACAAGAGAATCCCCTTCATAATAAACCTGAGAGCTTGTCACCCAGGGTCTGCTTAGACATTTTCAGTAACAAGTTTTCATAGTAAGTCATAATGTTCACCCTCTGAAACTACACAGGGGCGGAGGAGGGGAGAAACCCTTCTTCCCCTCTAAAGTCTCTATTTTTTAAATAACCTTCATAGGCCATAGATTAGAGATCAATAATTTTTTCAATAAAACCACCGAAGTGAAGTATAACAGAAAACATAGTGAAAGAAAAAACACTTAGCATTTTAACAGTACTTACTGATGAGTTCTAATATTATGAGCTTTGTTTTTTTTATTTATTTTTGGTACCAGAGATTGAAGCCAGAGGTGATTAATCACTGAACCACATTCCCAGCCCTTTTCAGTTTTTTATTTTGAGATAGGGCCTTGCTAAATTGCTGAAGCCAGCTTGCAATCCTCCTGCCTCAGTCTCCCAGGTTGCCTGGATTACAGGCATAAGCCAACATGTTTGGCTCATTTCTTCTTTGTATGTTTCTATATTATCTAAATGCAAATGTGTATTTGCTTACAAAAGAAAAGACCCAACCAAAATATTAACATCTGAAAATTCAGAGGGACACAAGCAGCAGTATCCTCAGCTATCTGGACCATCAATCAGGCCTTTTGCTTTTGGGAGCAGGGCATAGTCAAACCTATTTTAACTATTTTTTATTTTTTTTTAAATAATATTTCCACTGTATATCTGTTTTGACAAATTTTATAAGAAGCTGACCTGAAAAAGCCTCGGTCTACAGCTGAACGATTCATGATAACAGAGTCTTCTTGATTATATCCAGTGTATGATGCAATGGCCACAATTGAGTTGATACCTACCATGAATTTAAAAGCATTTATTAAATCATTATCCAGGGGGTAAAGAAAAAGAGCCCTTTCTTTTAAATCCATTTTACTCAATCATATTTGCCATAAATGCTTTGGGTGTTTTTAATCATGGCAATTGTCAATCTACTCTTCCTTGATTAAGAGTCTGTGAGATAACTACTCTGCTGGCTAAATGTTTCGTACAAGCAAATCCTAGCCTGCCATTCCCAATGTATCCAGTTTTATAATCAATAATTATGCACACAAGTTGCCTCATATTTATAATACCTCCCTAAGTCAAGTTCTATGATCTGCTCATAGCAACCCTATGCTTCAAACAAGGTGCTACTGAGAAGCTACCTAAATAATTTATCTATGATCCCAAAGTTAATAAGGCAATAAGCTCAAGCCCCAGCTCCTTGCCTCCTGATTTCCAGTCTTAAGTTTGAAACTGGTACTACCCTGCTCCTCTCCGTATCCCACCGAAAAAATGGCACTGTATTTCCCACCACAAAGCCTTTCTTGTTTGCTTCCCCCAAAACGACTTTGTTAAATTTATAGATAAAGTAACAAGTATTAAAGAAAGAAGACCTAGTCCCCAGGAACCAGGCACTGGGAAGGGTGGGGTAGAAAGAAAGAAAAGACAAAACAAACCCCAAACACCACACCACTATAAAACAGTAAACTGCAATATTAGAAACAAAACACAATTAACACTGAATGTGAGTGGGTTTTTAATAAACGTAACTGACATACATCAATCAATATGCGAATCACCAGATTTTCTAAGAATTAAAATTCACTCAAATCTGAACGTATAGTTAACACAGCAATACAATTTATACTTATAATTTGTACTCCACATTTGAAACTACAGAATACAAAGAACTAAAATTTAAATGACTGAATATTTTGGCTGTATGAATAAATCATTAATAGTTGCCTCCTTAAAGCTAAATTCAATTTTTAAAAACATTCATTTACTCTTTTTTTTTTTGTTCCAAGTACTGGTGATTGAACCTAGCCCTATCATTTAAGTCTCATTAAGTTGCCCAGGCTGGCCTTAACTATCAATCCTCTTGACTCATCCTCCTGAGTCACTGGAATAATGGGGTATATATGGCACCTGGCTCATTTACTCCTTTACGTGTACAATAGGGGAGCAACAATTCTAACAAGTAGAGAGGTACAGATAAGGGGTGGCAGGAACTACAGACACAAAACATAGTCACTTACTCTACGGGGTAAGTGGGTTCATAATGTAGCCATGCAGCTGGTGTCAGGTATGGCCAGGGCCAAGAATTCAACCAAGATGGGGTTATATAAATAGACTGAGCAAATATATTGAGAACAAAGAGAGCTAGGAGTCTCATGATCAGGGAATGGAATTCTACAATAAACTTCACTGTTGGAATGGGATAGGAATACTGGGATGAACCGATGGTTAATATACAGACATAAATTCCCAGCACAAAACAAAAAACAGACACAAGTATGCATATGTATATGTTTAGCTCTATCAGCTGAAAAGAATTACAAAGAATGATTTTTAATTAGCAATGAGCACACCTACCACCCAGATTCTGGTTTCTAAATACTATCTTCCACCAAAAAGAGAAATGGCTGAGTCTAGGTTTACGAGAAGAAAAGCACAAGATAAGGCAAAATGTAAAGAAGTGCTGAAAGAATGATATGGACCTATCAGAAGTCATCTTGAAGCCAGGCATGGTGGTGCATGGAAATTGAAGCAGGAGGATTGCAAGATCAAAGTCAGTCTAGGCAACTTAGTGAGATGCTGTCTCAAAATTAAAAATTTTTAAAAAACTGGGGAGGTGGCCAGGCATAGAATGCCCCTGGGTTTAATCTCCAGTATCCTGAAGGGGGCAAAAAAGAAATCTTAAAGATGATCCTACTGGCTTAAATCTGGAACAATGTGAATATCAAAGTAAGGAATGATATTGCAAGCCACCATTTGGCAGCAATCATCATCTGACAAAGAACATTTATATGATCTCAAACTATCTCCCACAAAAGACTTATAACTTACTAATAAGTACAAAACACAATTAACAAGTAAAGAAACCTGACAGTCACTGGGACTGCTGACTACCTGGGTGTCAATGTTGACCTGATGGACTAAGGACAATGTCCTTATTTTTAAGAAACATACCCTAAAGAATTAAAGATTCATGTGGCTTCCTCAACTTACTTTTACATGGTTCAGGAAAAGAGAGAAAAGGAAGAAAATGATAAGGCAAACATGACAAAATGTTAACTAAGAAATCTAGATAAAAAGTATCCAGATTATTAAGAATTGGATGCAATGGCACATGCCCACAATTCCAGTGACTCAGGAGGTTGAAAAAAGAGGATCCCAAGTTGGAGGCCAGCCTGGGCAACTTAGAGAGACCTTGTCTCAAAATTATAAAAAAGGCTGGGGATGTAGCTCAGTGGTACAGGACCCCTGGGTTCAATCCCCAGTACCTTTAAAAAAAAAAAAAAAAAGGTATGTAGGAGTTCTTTGGTCTAGTCTTACAAGTTTTCCATAGATTTGAGATTATTCATAATAAGGCTTTATTTTTTAAAAAGATCCCATTACGAAAGCATGAATAACAGAACTGATGGCCAGGCTGAAGACTCTACCAGCCATGTCTCACCACTTTACATTAGTAACCTAAGAAAGAACATTTTCTTTCAAATCCAACCATACATTATATTTCTCTTATCTAGCTAAAAGAAACTGTATTTTCTAAAAAAAGCACTGGAAGCAAAGCCCAGAGATATGAGCCTGTTGCAGAAAGCCTAATGGATTTTATTAGACAAGAGTAACCCCTTGTGGAAGATTATGAAAATAAATAATTTTAACATGAAAATCTGCTATCAGATTGTCAGAGTTCCTTTTTGAGTTAATAATTTAAAGCCACTAAAGACAAAGTTTACTAATAATATTGACAATAAAAGTTACCCAATTCAAAGCCAAATTTCTGTTAACACAATAAGATAAAGTGCCAAGAATTATTTACACAGCCTCCCCTAATATTCAACATTCTCATCCTTCAGATTTTTCTGTACCATTTTGCCTATTGTCCAGGCTGAGACTCTCCTACAAACTCCTGATTCTGCTTATTAGCTACTTCTTAGCTTCTTTCCCAATTTCTTTTCTTGGTGCTTAAAGTTCTGTATGTTTCTAGCTTTTTTATCATTCTAAATTCTCCCTAGGCAACTTCATATTAATCTATAATTATTTTTAATATAAGAAACTTCACATAGTAGAGTTGACCTTCCTTAAATAACACTGCAACTTGCGGTTGGAAGATCACTTCTTATAGCAACTCGAAATCAATGTAAACTAAACAGAATTAATGTCAAACACCTCTTCCTCCTTTTATCATGATCTCAATCTTTTTTTTTCTTTTTTTTTTATTGGTTGTTCAAAACATTACAAAGATTGCAGAATCACATTGGTTACACATCTACATTTTTACATAATGCCATATTAGTAACTGTTGCATTCTGCTACCTTTCCTATCCTCTACTATCCCCCCTCCTCTCCCCTCCCATCTTCTCTCTCTACCCCATCTACTGTAATTCATTTCTCTCCTTGTTTTTTTTCCCATTTCCCTCACAACCTCTAATATGTAATTTTGTATAACAATGAGGATCTCCTTTCATTTCCATGCAATTTCCCTTTTCTCTCCCTTTCCCTCCCACCTCATGTCTCTGTTTAATGTTAATCTTTTCCTCCTGCTCTTCCTCCCTGCTCTGTTCTTAGTTGCTCTCATTATATCAAAGACGACATTTGGCATTTGTTTTTTAGGGATTGGCTAGCTTCACTTAGCATAATCTGCTCTAATGCCATCCATTTCCCTGCAAATTCCATGATTTTGTCATTTTTTAATGCTGCGTAGTACTCCATTGTGTATAAATGCCACATTTTTTTAATCCATTCATCTATTGAAGGGCATCTGGGTTGGTTCCACAGTCTAGCTATTGTGAATTGTGCTGCTATGAACATCGATGTGGCAGTATCATGATCTCAATCTTGGTTTTTTGTTTGTTTCTTTGTTTTTCTTTTTGAAATGAAGAGATCAAATCCAGGGTTTAATGCATGGGATCTTCCATCAAGCTACATCCCAAGTTCCCAATCTTTTTAAAAGCACCTCTCCGCGATCACCCAAGCCATAAACACCAAGATATTTCCAATTTCAGTCTTCCCTCTCTTCATCACTCCATATCCAACCAATCATCAAGTTTTATCAAATGTATTGCAAATAGTGTCTCATTCATCATTCTTTTTCATTTCTTCAGACCTTACCAATTCACACTTGGACTACTGAAAAAAACCTTTAAATAATCTGCCTGCTAATGCAGGCCCTAATTCTAACCTTACACTGCTGTCAAAATAATAGGTCCTAAAACAAATTTCTAATCCTATTTGCTTCCCTGCTCAAAAATGTTGGTCATTCTCAAAATAAAATCCAACCTGCTCTGACTTTCTCCACATGTTCAGTCCAAGCTTTACCTCTATATATTTACATTCCAGCCAGACTAAACTGAAAGGACCTCTAACTATTCCCACCTTTGTGTATCTCGGCCCTTGCTCAAAACTGTCTCTCAATTTCAAATACCCACTTTACCAGCATTACTCCAATCTAAAATGCCACCATTCCATGAAATTGGCTCTACATTTTCAACTGGAATCAATAATTTTTATCACTCCGTGCTTCCAAAGGACTTTGTAAGTCTAGAATTTCCACATATCCACCTTCTTACTACATTCATGCTTTCCATCACATTATAAATTTCATGAGACTAGGTACTGTGCCATATGCATTTTTTAACCCTCCCAAGAACCCAGTAAAGTGCTATAAGCTTGGCAAGATCATAAAAAATGTAAAACAAACTGAACATACCTGCTGGCAACTCTCTAAATCGAAGATATTCCATAGACCGTGTAGTCACAAGCGGTTTTTGAGGATAATAAAGAACATGGGCCAATGTGTCCATACGTACATGGAAGTTGGTGATATACACTCCCATAGCCTGCTTACCCATAGCAGACTGGTATGTGTTTCTAGGGGACTAAGAGAAGAAATGAAAAGTTGAATCAATGAAAATTTAATCTCCAAAGGAAAAGATACTAACCATAAATCAGGAAAATAATTGGCAGAAAAAGTTCCTGGAAGACAAGTGATCACTATTTGGAATAATCAATCATGGCCCATAACAATGAAACACAATAGCAAGCATGTCAAACTACTGATTCTACAGGCGTTCACAAGCTTTTCATTAAAAGTATTTTCTCTTAAGATTACACACTAACCTCTAATTTTTATAATTTTCCCCAATTTCTTGCAAATCAAAAAAAAAAAAAAGCTACCAACCTGGTTATGGTCAGGAAAGGGAATAATAGATGCACAAACACCAAGAATCATTGATGGATGAATCTCACAATGGGTATATGTGGAACAATAAGCAACTTCTTTCTCCTGTAAATCATCTGGGGTCATTGCAAGCATCACTGTTTCTTCTTCTAGAGTATCTATATATTCTACTACCCCGCTGGCCACAAGATCTTGCCAACTAAAAAAGAATTCAGTTTCCTTAGTTCTTGATATATTTTAACTAATAAGGCTTCCATAAAAAGTATTCCTATATTTATATGTACTGCTGTGGGAAAGTTCTAATATAGATGCAAGATTGTTAATGAAAAAAGTAAGCTACTGAACAATACTATAAATTATTGTCCCATAACTATTATTAGTTTGTTTTGTGTTGAAGATACTGTACTTGTAGGGCAGGGATAAATATATAATATACAAAATAAGATCTGGTAAAATACATGTACCCAACTGTTACTAGTATTTAGTTATGAAGAGGAGAGTATGAATTAGGGGCTTTAACATTTTTTAATTTTTATATGTTGTTTAAATTTTTTAAATTAAGACTCTACATTTACATATTACTAAAAATTTGTTTAAAGAAAGTTCATCTTGGGGCTGGAGTTGTGGCTCAGTGTTAGAGCATCTGCCTGGCACGTGTGAGGCCCTGGGTTCAATCCTCAGCTATATATATATATATATATATATATATATATGTATGTAAAAAAAAAAGTTCATCTTAAAAAGTTGTGCTGCAATTGTGTACAATGCATCAAAATGCATTCTGCTGTAATATATACCTAATTAAAATAAATTATTTTTTTAAAGTTCATCTTTTAATTAAATTTCTATTATTCACATAATTATGTGTTTTTATATACATTATATTTGTTATTTTTAGAATTTGATTTTAACACATCACAAAAACTTACATACTTAAACACAATCCTATAAATCCCATGCGTTATAAAAATATATACTGGAATTAGGGGTGATGGGTGCACAAACTTGGGAACATACTATACACTTTCAAAAAATGGTTAATTTAAAATATGTGAATTCTAGCTCAATTTTTGAATGCACACATTTTTCTACTTGTTTTTTACCTGTAGTTGTTATATTCTCTCTCTTTCAATTGGTCAATATGTCTCTTCTTTAAAAGTAGCTTTTGTTTTTCCACAATCAGAAGTGGTCTACAAATACGGCCTGCATCGGTATAGATCCGAATCTCCCTCTCTCGAATATCTCTGATCATAGAAACCTATACATGAAAAGATAAAAACAATCTCATGAACTTTTACTTTCTCTATATCATAACAACTTAGCTAAAAATAAATAGTTCCAGTCAGGTACAATGGTGTACACTCATAGTACCAGACTCAGGAGGTTTAAGATGGGAAGATCACTTGAGCCCAGGAATTCAAAACCAGCCTGGACAACATAGTAAGGCCCCCTCTCAAAAATAAAATAAAAGATCTGGTATGGGGCATACACCTGTAATCCCAGCAACTTGGGAGGCTGAGGCAGGAGGATCACAAGTTTGAGGTTAGCTGCAGGAACTTATCAAGACTCAAAACAAAAAGGATTGAGGATGCAGCTCAGTGGTAAAGTACCCCTGGGTTCAATTCCCAGTACTATAAAAATAATAACAACAGTAATAATAATAAACAACATCTACTCAATTTCTGAAGCAACCAAGTATTAATAAAATGGACAAAACTTAGTTACCAATGTTCAATCTACTAAAAACCTTGGTATAATTTAAAATTCTATAAGTGAAAAATCCTAATATTGGTTAGGATTATTATTTCCATTCGTTTCTATTTTACTTTTTTAATGCGACTACTAAAAATTTTAACCTGCATATGTGGATCACATTCTTTTTTTTTTTGGCCGGGGCAGGGGGTGCCAGGGATTGAACCCAGGGGTGCTTAACCACAACTGCAGCACTTATTTTTTATTTTGAGACAGGATTTCACTAAGTTGCTTGAGGCCTCACTAAATTGCTGAGGCTGGGTTTTGAACTTATGATCCTTCTGCTTCGGCCTCTTAAGCCTCTGGAATTACAGAGGTGTGCCACCACTCCTGGCTCACATTCTATTTCTATTGGACATGAAAGTATACAAACTATATTCTTTCAATTCTGCAATAAAACATATACATTAATAAAAGTAATGCAAAATATAAAGTCAAAAAGGAAACAAATAATAATTTCCAGTGAATTATCTAGATCTCATATATAATCTTGGAAGTTGATTAATAAATGAATTGCTAATGAATTAGAAAACTGAAGAACAGATTAGTGTTTCCCCACAAATAGACCTTTAAGGGATTGGAGATATAGCTCAGTGATACAGCACTTGCCAAGCACACACAAGGCCCTGGGTTCAATCCCTAGTACTATCAAACCCTTTAAAAAGTAAATCAGATTTGAATCCTTTTACTAAAGAAAGGACTGAGTTTATTTAAGAAAGAGAAATATTTAAGTTAGTTTAAAAACCATAGTAAGTAACAAAAGTTTGATCAAAAACTCCAAATTCAGGGGCTGGGGTTGTGGCTCAGTGGTAGAGCACTTGCCTAAAATGTGTGAGGCCCTGGGTTTGATCCTCAGCACCACATATAAATAAACAAAGTTAAAAATCCGTTGGCAACTAAAAAATATTAAAAACAAATAAACAAACACCAAGTTCTTCTCTAAAATTAAAGGGTAAAAAGCCAAGAAGTAAAAAACATTTATATTCTTAGCCCATTTACTATTCATAGAAAGCAATCTAAGAATCATTATTTTTGAGCAGAAATACCATGAATGACATTCTGAAATTCAAGAAAAGATAGTGCTTTTTAACACGATTTAATAGGATGACATAAATACAGCTTTCCTCCTCAAAGGTCAGTATTCTGAGCTCCAAGTGAAAGAGGCATTCTTTAGTAGGTCTAGAGACAACTACTGGCAAGAAAGCCTACCTAACAGGTGCAACAAGTTAGAAATAACATACGCAACTCTAGTCATCACAAAATATGAAAGAAAAGAAAAAGCATTAAACACCTAGAAAATAACACAATTCTCCCATTTAGGAGTCTCCCAACATAGAAAACGTAAAGTCTCAGAAAAAAAAGGGGGGGGCATAATCAATAATCACTGACAAATTTTTCCATCACGAAAAATATAATCAGCTTTGGTTCTAGGTCCTTCTCTGAGCCTTGCCTGCCTTGGTGAGGCATTCTGTTCCTCTCTTTAAGCTGTAAATATGCCCGTATCAAATCCCAGGGCCTGCCTGATGCAGAAGACCTGCAGCAACTCAATACTCTTCTCTGCTTTGCTAGGTGTAATGGAAGCCAGCTACTGGTTAAGCATGTTACAGTTTTTTTCCAAACCCACTTTCACCTGCACAGGCCCCAATGTATGGTATAAGCATTTTGTCAGAAGTACTTAGGTAAAATACATTATATATAGTATCAGAACAGACAGTAGGTTTGGAAGAATAAAAAGTCTAAGAAATATCCCCAAATAATAATAAATAAATATCTTTTAGTATACTAAAAGACCTATTTAGGGAAGTAATGAAGTTCATACTATATTTTAATGACTGAAAAAAAAAGAAAAAAAGAAAAAACCCATCCTGATCCCAAATCACTTCAACATCCACCTAAATATAAGAGACTCTATTAAAAGTGCATCACAATTCATGATGAATCTCTGGATTCAGTCAAAGGATAAGTCAGAGATAAATATTTCCATTTTTAAAAGTAGTCTCAGCTTTAGGAAAAAATCTCCTACAAATTTTTTTAATATATAATTTGAGTTTAAAATATAACAATGATTTCAAGTTCATGTCAAAATTTTTAGGAACATGTATTTAAAGATTAAAGCAAGCAATACCTTAAATATACTTCACGCTTCAAGAAAATCTAGCTGAAAGAAAGATGCCAATATAAAAAAAAAAAAATTTCTCTATTCTTATGCCTTGTCTAAAAATCTTAGAGACCCATGCTCTCTTAGCTAATTAAAGATTCTTACTTCAGGGACTAGAGTTGTTTCCCAGTTGCTGAGCATGCACAAGACCCTGGGTTGGATCCCCAGCCCAACAACAACAATAAAAATTCTTACTTCAGACACAATGATGTCCATCTGACGCCTTAATTTCCTTAGGGTGTTCATAAGTTGTTCAGGATCTTTATGTATTCCAACCCAGCAGCCATTAACAAAAATCTTAGTCGCACTAAAATGAAAAGCCAAAAAGCATTTTGCACTTATCAATCATTTACTAAGCTATACCTAAAGAGTAAAAATTTTATTTAAAAAGAAAACTCCATCTATACACACTCAGCAATAGCTGCAGGAGAAATTTCTTCTAAATTTTCCATACTCCATTCTTCTAAAAATTCCAGAATTGGAGAAGGTTGAGATCCAACTGAAATATAAGCCATCAGTGCTAAATTCTTCACAAGTCCTACAGCATGGCCCTAAGGAACAAATCAAGTAATTACTCACATTGATTTTACATATCTATACAAATTCTTTTCCATACACATTTTTTCTTCAACTTGATTTCAAGATTTACTTTCTAAGAACAAAATGGTTAATAATATCTTAGGTCTAAACCACAATGTATAATTTAATATAAAATGCCTTCTTAATTATGTCCTATATAATCACTAGCAGGCTTTTTGATCTGAATATAAATTCTAATATATTACCTCTGGGGTCTCAGCAGGACAAACCATTCCCCACAACGTATTATGCAACTGTCTTGGTTTTGCTAGTTTGCCATCTCTACCAATAGGAGAATTTAAACGGCGCAGATGAGAAAGAGTAGATGCAAAAGTCAGGCGGTTTAATACCTAGGAGAAAAATAACGTCATTAAAGTTTGGGCATCTCTGTGATGTGTTTATCTTTAAGTGGTGCTATGATTGAATCCAGTGCTTCACACATGTTAGCCAAGTACTCTGCCACTGAGCTACAGCCCCAACCCCATATAAGACATTTTAAGCAAGATAAATAAGATAATATTTAGTGAGGGAAAAAAACAAGCAATCCAAGCCAAATATACCTCTAAATAATTACCCCTCACCCAACCCCAAAAAAACCCAAACCTCATCCCTCTTCCTAAGTCTCCTATCATGGTTAATGTCATCACTACCTAACTTTGATCTCCCAACCTAGAAATCTTAAAATAATTTTTGTCTCTAAGTTATTCTTTCTACACATCAAACATTATGTTGTTGATTCTATCTCCTTCCACACATCTATAAATATAGCCTGTAAATTCAATCTTCAAATTTTCTAAAATATCTAGCTCTCTCATCCCAAAGTTACAGTAGAACCTTGGATCAGCTATTTACCTCACATGTATATATCCCTGCCTTGTTGCCTCCAATCTACCCTCCTCAGTTTCCAGAATTACTAAAACTGTGTCCATATCATTCACCTGCTTAAATTATTAAACAGGCTGACCTGGCTTCAGAAGAGCAAAATATTAAAGGCCTTCTTAATGAAGACCCAAACACTTTACCCTACCAGTCTCCCAACTTCCTGTACTCCACTGACATTGCCACATACTTTCACCTCCTTGCCCTGGACCATGCTACTGCCACAGAATGGAATGCACTTCTCTACTGTTTTGTCTGACTCAGAAGAACTCTCATCCGGGAAGAACTCTTCTCTTTACTATACACTATGAAACTTTCCGTCATTCAACTAGTCAACCACAAAGTCTTATAAAAGCTACTTCCTAAAAATTTCTCAAATTTGATCCCATTATTCATCTCTACAAAACTGCTCATTGAGACCCTAATAACTTCTTATTCAGGTTGTTATAATAATCTTCCTGACAACAACCTTGTCCTTCTTATATCATTTCTCCATACTGCCAATTACTATGAATGTGTCTAAAAAACAAAAATAACCATGCCACTCCCCCTCTACAATCTGTTTCCAACCCCCCTTTCCAACTCCACCTAACCATTTTAATTTGAAAATCTTGAATTGCTCCAGCTCCAACACACATACCCTCTTTATGGCTCCATCCTTCTGTTCAGGATATTAAGAGTTTTCTGCAGTTTTTCTGTGAGAGGGTGGTTCCACCCTCCTCTCCACCAACTGTGCTTTAAGATTCAGTCCAGGTATTATCTCCTAAACCCTCTAAGGCTATGATAAAGCCTTTCTCTAGCATTCTCACCCAGCAGGTGTGCAGGTCTCTTATTATGATACTGTACCATCTAGCTACAAGTATAGTAATAAATGACTAAAGATCAGAAATCTTATTTTATTCATCTTTGTATGTCTACAATGTAGCAGAACCTATATAACTCTATATCATGTACAACCAGACGAATAAAAAATTATATTCCATTTATGTATGATATGTCAAAATGTATTCTACTGTCAGGTATAACTAATTAGAACAAATTAAAAAATATATTTAAAAAAAATAAAATGTTGGGCTGGGGATGTGGCTCAAGCGGTAGCGCGCTCTCCTGGCATGCGTGCGCGAGTTCGATCCTCAGCACCACATACAAACAAAGATGTTGTGTCCACCAAAAACTAAAAAATAAATATTAAAAAATTCTCTCTCTCTTTAAAAAAAATAAATAAATAAAATAAAATGTAGCAGAGTACCTGGCACATCAGAGGGCCCAATAACAATTCACTGAACTGACTTTGCAGTGGCATCTTTTATCATACTAAAGCTCAGAGTATAGGAGCTATATATAAATGAATATTACTCTGCTAAATGCTGATGAACTCCCTGAGAGTTGGTTTGGAGTCTCATTCAAGTTGTGAACCCAGCATCAAAAACATCAAGTATACCCAAAAAATCCTTAATGAATTAAAAAGAACTAAAAATTTAACTTTGCTATCAGCTGTATCCTAGAATTTCACACAGCATCTAGGGTTTAGGAACTTGAATTTGCTATCTGGATGCCAAATCAATCAGGTAATAACAATATTGGCTAGTTTTTTTGTTTTTTTGTTATTTTTTAAGATTCTGAAACCAGCAATTTTTTTTTTGCTACATTTCTTGCCTGATTTCATTATTCATAGTCTTGCTTCTTTATAAATATTTTAAACTTTGACAATATTGGCTAGTTTTAAAGAGAATGGGGAGATCCACCTCAAAAGACCATAAAGCCCATAAATACATCACAGGTTTAAAATCTCACAGGAAAAGACAATAAATATGGCATCATGGTGCAGGCTTATAACTGCAGCAACTTAGGAGGCTGAGACAGGAGGTTCTCAAGTTCAAGGCTAGCCTTGGCAATTTCACAAAACCCTGTCTCAAAATAAAAAAGGGTGCTGGGTGCAGTTGCACATGCCTGTAATCATAGGGACTTGGGAGGCTGAGGCAAGGGGATCCCAAACTCCAGACCAGCCTCCTCAATGTAGCATGGCCATATCTCAAAAATAAATAAATAAATAAAATAAATAAATAAATAAATAAATAAATAAATAAATAAAAAGTGCTTGGAATATAGCTCGGCACCCTGAGCTCCATCTCCAGTTAGCAAAAACAAACAAAAAAAAAAAGTAAAGCAAATATAAAAAATTATTTAAAAAATAAAAATTTCAGGCTGGGACATTTTTATTTTTTTAAAATAAATGGTAGAGTGCTTGACTTGCACATGTGAGGCACTGAGTTCTATCCTCAGCACCACAGGAAAATAACAAATAAATAAAAGGTTTCAAAAAATAATAATAATAATAAAAATACCTAATGAGCCTTTTAAAAGCTTTTCCCTAATATTCCACCTGAGATTAGCTACTGCATTCACATTAAAAACTCAGAAGTATCATGCATTTTCTAACAAATGAAGGGAATATCTACTTATTCTCTGGATTAACTTCTAAAATGGAACTTTTAATTATTTTTATATTTTGGAGTTTTTTAAATACATAAAGACTTTGCTAACACATACTGTCTGACTTCCCATGTAGCCACTCTTATTAACCATCTTGAGTTTCTAAACTGTAAGCCAAAAACTTAAGTTCCTCTTTGTTATGCTAATAGTTAATTTTTAAAATTTATTTGATAATTTAAAACCCCCAGTGATTTCAATTTGAGAACAAAATAAAAAGCAAAATAACCTGCTTTAAATAAATTAAAGAAATTACTAGTCCTATAACATTTTTCCTATGAATCCTACAGTCATAGTTGATACCCTTACCTGAGATACTCCAGCTCTGGCTTGATGAGCTTTCTTTTGGTCACCCCAGTTTCCAGTAGCTAAAGAATATTTTAAGCCATCAGATATTATCCGTGTTTTAATCGCCAACTCCAAGTTAAAGTCCTTTCCTCGATCAATAAACTTCTGTGCATAGATTCGTACTTCTTTCAGTAAATTCTTAAACATACTGCCAAATAAAATGGTATTATTTTAAACATGTAAATGTCCACAAAATGCACTCTTAATAAAGATAATACTGCCCACAAGGGGGCAAAAATGATTGTGGTAGGGCACACATACAAAAAACAAAACAAAAAAACCCACACATATAGTATATATTCATATGTGGCAGACAAAGCAAATACGAAAATGTGCCAAAATAGTATCATGGGACAATAATATAAAAGGCTGAGAAACACTAATCTATAACACACTAACCAAACGTGCAAAATACTAATGTTAATAAAAAATAAAATTTAAACCAGGTATGGTGGCGCATGCCTATAATCTCACCAACCTGGGAGGCTAATACAGGAGGATCACAAATTCAAGGCCAACCTCAGCAATTTAACAAGGCTCTGAGCAACCTAGTGAGACTGTCTCAAAATAAAGAATTAAAAGGGCTGGGGATACAGCTCAATGGTAAATATCCCCTGGGTTTAATACCTACCTAGTACAAAAAAAAAAAAAAAAAAGAAGCAGCAGCAGTTGGGCACAGTCACCCACGCCTGTAATCCCAGTAGCTCTGGAGGCTGAAGTAAGAGGATCACAAGTTCAAGGCCAGCCTCAGTAACTACCAAGATAAAAATAAAAAGATCTAGGGATGTAGTTCAGTAGTAAAGTGACCCTGAGTTCAATCCTCAGTATAAAAAAATAATAATAAAAATAAACAAACATAAACAAGAAATACACTCACTGTGCTCACAAATATCATTCCCAGACATGAACTTAACTAAATCTGAGCAAGTAGCAAAGAGAACATAGAAAACACAGAAGTACATAATGTAATACCAAGATGGCTTAGCAACTCCAGTCTAAGATTAGTCTTAGATTGACTAATCTACAGTCAATCTCCCTACTCAGAGAATAGGAGCTATATATCTTACCCTCTAAATAAGAATGCAAGTAGTGGCCCAGCAAGATCCAATCTTTTGTTTCCATAGTGATCTCTGTCATCTAGTTCTCTTCTACCCAAAGCTGCCAGAAGTAACCTATGAACCATATATCTAAAAAAAAAAAAAAAGAAGTGAAAAACACTTGGTTTTGGTTTCTTCCCCAAAATATTTACATCATTCTTTACAATTTTAGCTTTAAGGAAAACACTATCTCAACTATATCTTGGTATAGAATTTAAAACAATAAAATTTAACATACCCCAAGAAATATGCTTTTTTGGTCTCACAAAAATCACTAACACCAACATGAGGAAGCATTTCTTTTTGTAAAACTTCTTTTGCATACTTAATTCTTTTCTCTTTAGTAACGCCAGGCTTTGCTCCTCTTGAACCAATGAAATTTAATGCCACATTCTGTTCTTGAATGACAAAAGCTTCATCAAGAGAAGGTTTAACCTGTCAAATAATTCATATAAAAATTATCTTCAAATTCATATTTTCACCTCAAAATGAGTCAGCTGTCATTTAACTTAATAACATGCCAAATATTCCTATAAACCTAATTAAATACATATGTGTTTTTAGAAAATCAAGGAATTATAAAATCTTAGAACTAGAAGAACCACCTCAAAGATCTAGAGATCTCGAACAAAATCCATTCATCAGTACAGGCAATTTTACTTTCTAGATAAAATAAAATACAAATAATTCCGCTATAAAAAGAATAATGTGGGTTTTTTTGTTTTGTTTTTACAGTTTAATAATCAATGGCAAATAATAATAATAATAAAAGTTCCTTCCAGATATCAAAAATATTTAAAGAAGTTCTGAATCCAATAAAAATTTACTGAGCTACAAATAAATAAATGTGTCAACTGTTTTCAATCTTGGTATTAATCACAAGTATTGGGATTGAACCCAAAGACCTCACATATGCTAGGCAAGTGTTCTACCTGTGCCTAAATTGAATCTAATCATGAAGAAATATGTCAATTCCAAATAAGGGCAATTCTACATTTAAAAAAAAAAAAATGGCCTAGGGCTAGGGTTATGGCTCAATGGCAGAGCGCTTGCCTGCACGTGTGAGGCACTAGGTTCGATCCTCAGACCAAATAAAAATAAAAGTATTGTGTCTCTCTACAAATTAAAAAACAAAAAAAAATTTTTTAAAATGGCCTACCTTCTCTTCACATTTAAGTGTTCTAAAAGACAGAGAGGGGGCTGGGGATGTGGCTCAAGCGGCGGTAGCGCGCCATGCCTGGCATGCGTGCGGCCCGGGTTCGATCCTCAGCACCACATACAAACAAAGATGTTGTGCCCGCCAAAAACTAAAAAATAAATATTAAAATTATCTCTCTCTCTCTCTCTCTCTCTCTCTCTCTCTCTCTCTCTCTCTCTCAAAAAAAAAAAAAAAAAAAAAAAGAGAAAAGGCAGAGAGGGCTAGTGTGGTGGCTCAGTGCAAGAGCACTTGCCTAGCCTATTTGAGGCACCGGGTTCAATTCTCAGCACCGCATATTAATAAATAAAATAAAGGTCCATTGACAACTAAAATAAAGGTCAATTAACAACTAAAAAAATATTGTAAAAAAAAAAAAAAGACAAAGAGAGGCAGATGAAAATTTAAGAGAGACATAGAAAAACAAAATGCAAAAGGGCACAGTGATCCATGCATGTCATCCCAGCAACTGGGGAGACTAATGCAGGAGGATCACAAGTTCAAGGCCAGCCTTGGTAACTTATCGAGGCCCTCAGCAACTTAGTAAGATTCTATCTCAAAATAAAAAATAAAAAGGGCTGGGGATATAGCTCAGTAGTAAAGCACCCTGGATTAAATCCCTAGTACCAAAACAAATAAACAAAAAAATGCAATGAATGATCCTGAATTAGATTCTGAACTAAGAAAAAAAAATGCTACAAAGGATATTATCGGGGCTGGGGTTTTGGCTCAGCAGTAGAGTGCTTGCCTACCACATGCAAGGCTCTGGGTTCGATCCTCAGCACCACATAAAAATAGATAAAATAAAGGTATTATGTCCAACTACACTAAAAAAAAAAAAATTTAAAAAAAAGATATTATAGGAGCTGGTGGGGCACCTTGTAATCCCAATGTCTCATGAGGCTGAGGCAGGATTCCATTTTCCAGGCCATCCTGGGCAACTTCACAAGACTGTCTCAAAATATAAAAAACAAATATGGGAGTTCAGGATATGGCTCAGTGGTAGAACACTTGCCTAACATGCTCAAGGCCCTGAGTTTGATCCCTAGCACTGCATACGTGCATGCACATACACACACACAAATGGGGCTTTGGCTCAGTGGTACAATGCCCCTAAGTTCAATTCCCAGTACAAGAGGGAAAAAACAAGATATTATGGGAACAATTAGTAAATATCTAAGATTTCATTTCACCCCAGTCAGAATGGCAATCATCAAGAATACAGGCAACACATCATCTACAACCAAAAAAATGAAAAGTTGTGCTGCAATTGTGTACAAAATGCATTCTGTTGTCATATATACCTAATTAAAATAAATAAATTAACTTGAAAGAAAAATAAGTGTTGGCGAAGATGTGGGGGAAAAGGTACATTCATACACTGCTGATGGGACTGAAAATTGGTGAAACCATTATGGAAAGCAGTATGGAAATTCCTCAGAAAACTTGGAAGAGAACCACCATTTGATCCAACCACCCCACTCCTTGGTTTATACCCAAACGACTTAAAATCAGCATACTACAGTGATGCAGCCACTTCAATGCTTATTGCAGCTCAATTCACAATAGCAAAACTATGGAACCAACCTAGGTGTCCTTCAATAGATGAATGGAAAAGAAAATGTGGTATATATATTCAATCAAATATTATTCAGCTTTAAAGAAGAATGAAATTATGGCATTTGCCATAAATGGATGGAGTTGGAGAATATCATGCTAAGCAAAATAAGCTAATCCCCAAAAATCAAAGCCCAATGTTTTATCTGATATGCAGATCTAATTCACAGTGGGTGGGGGCAGTAGGGAAGAATAAAATTACCTTAGATTAGGTAGAGGGGACTGAAGGGAGGCAAGAGAAGGAGATATGGGGATAAGAAGGATAGTAGAATGAAACAAACATTATTACCTCATGTATGACTGCATGACTAATGTGATTCTACAACATGTACAATCAGAAAAAAATGAGAAATCATCTATGTATAATATATCAAAGTGCCTAAATGCATTCTACTGTCATATATAACAAATATAAAATTTATAAAAAGATCTACATATTAATAGTATTACATCTACATTAAATTTCTTGATTTTAGTAATTATACTATGATTATTTAAGTGAACACCTTGGTTCTTAGGAAATAGACACTGAAGTGTTAGGAGTAAAGAGGCATTAATGCCTGTTAACTTACTCTCAACTGATTCAGAAAAAAAAAAAGTAATGTAAATACATAAACAGAACAAAAAGCAAATGTGGTCAAGTTAACAACTGAATCTGAGTGAAGAATACACTGAGTTCTCAGTACTACTCTAGCAATTTTTCTATAAATTAGAAATTCCTGCAAAACAAAAAAAGTGGGATTTTTTTCCCTCAAAATAAAAGTTTTGTTTTTTTTTTTAAGGTATCAACTATTCATTTTTCCTTTTTACTAAATTACACAAGACTAGTGTGTGCTTTTATAATTTTCTTTACTGCTTTCTTCAATGGGGCTGCCATTGAACTTTTGACTGTCTCTACTCTTCATGTCTATTTTATACTGAACTGTTAGGAGAGAGGCCTAGACAGGAAAGGTGGTTTTCACTACATGAGATTTGTTTTTTTGTTGTTGCTGTTGCTGTTGTTTTTGTTTTGATATTTTTTTTAATTTATTTTTTAGTTTTAGGTGGACACAACATCTTTATTTTACTTTTTTTTTTTATTTTATTTTATTTTATTTTACTCCGTGCATGCTAGGCAAGCACTCTACCACTGAGCCACAACCCCAGCCCTATACATGAGATTTGTAACAGCCAAAAAAATACTTCTCACTACAGTTTTCTGCTGTTTGGGGGTTTTGGAACCGGGGATGAAATCCAGGGGTGCTTAACCACTAGGCCACATCCCCACCCCCCTTTTTTTTTTAAAGAGAGAGAGAGAGAGAGAGAGAATTTTAATATTTATTTTTTAGTTATCGGCGGACACAACATCTTTGTTTGTATGTGATGCTGAGGATCGAACCCGGGCTGCACACATGCCAGGCGAGAGCGCTACCACTTGAGCCACATCCCCAGCCCCCCCACCCTTTTTAAAAAAATCTTTTTCTATGTTTTTCTAGTTGTAGTTGGACACAATAGCTTTATTTTATTTATCTATTTATATGTGGTGCTGAGGATCAAAAGCAGCACCTCACATGTGCTAGGTGAGGGCTCCACGGCAGAACCACAACTCCAGCTCCCCCACCCTTTTTTATATTTTATTTAAAGACAGGGTCTCACTGAGTTGCTAAGTGCCTCACTAAATTGCTGAGGCTGGCTTTGAACTCGTGATCCTCCTGCCTCAGCCTCCCAAGTCACTTGGATTACGAACATGCGCCACCACACCTGGCTTGAATTTTTATCAGATACTATGAATATATTCTGTTTTCACATTACCATTTCCATCATTTCTGGATCTTCAAAATCATAAATAATATGTTCTAGGATATCTCTATCAGACACAAAACCTAATGCTCTAAACACAATAATGATGGGAACTTCTTGCTTGATATACGGTAGAGTTGCCACGATGCGCTGACCAATAGCACTCTTTTTTGCACCCTAGAAAAATAAAACACTATTAGAACACAAATATACAAGAGCTCAGAAATAAAAAAGCACCCAAAAAAACATTTAAATTTCAGCTACTCAGAAAGCTGAGGCAGAAAGTTTATAAGTTTGAGGCCAGCCCTAGCAAAGTCCAGACCAGTCTCAGCAACTTAGTGAAACCCTGTCTCAAAATCAAAAATAAAAAGTGGTAAGCTCAGTGGTAAAGCACCTCAGAGTTCAATCCTCGGTACCACCAAAAAATTAAAAAAATGGAGACAGCAAGCAAACCATTTACTTTCATGTATTTCAAAAAAACCATGCCTCCCCATAATCTGAGGACCTCCTATGACTGCTTTCCAAAACTACTGAAATAAGTTGACTAATTTTATGGACAGCCTGGTCATTTAAACCATATAGAACTTCCATTCTTTTCCGCCAGCCTGTCAAGATTCCCTAAGAATTAACCAAATACCACATTTGGAAATGACATTTTGGCTGCCAAAGAATATAAATACAACTGATACCTTTCTGTCCCCTCCATCTTGGGGTCTGGGGAGGACTTTGGAAGAAAGAAAAAGATGAGGGGTAAAAGCACGGACATGAATAAACAAATACAGAAAAGGCTAAGTACAGAATAAAAGCTAAATATTAGATCAGAGTTGATCTGTGAGGTATCTCCTTATTTGAATAATGCTTCAAAATTAACAAACAGCCTCTTACATTTAAGCTTCTTATTTCCAGCTTCTTCCTCTTTAATTTTATGCACATACAAAAACAAAGTAAGTGATTAGCCTACACTGGCATACCTGGCTGCTTGGTTTAGTCATACTTCTCCATTTTAAATTCACCTTACCTTCTCTTGGCCTCACAACCCTACATTTTGTTCAGAGTTGCCAACATAATATCCTTAATAAATTTTATTCATATCTTGGCCCTCTCCAAAATCCTAGCCAATTATTCCCAAAAGAATGTACATGACAATCACCTGAGGACCTTTTTCCAACTACTTATACCTAGCCCCTATTCCACCACTGCCACCATCCCCATAATTTGGTCAAGGGGCGAGGGTGTCGAATCTTTTATACTTCAGAGTCTTAAGATTATTGATGTGAACTTTTAATTAAGAACCACTAATTCAAATTATCTACTCATCAACTGCTATTCAATCTATTCCATTCAGCTCGGCCAAAGGCTGTCTTCTAGTCTAACATGGCAGCACATGCCCACAATCTTAGCGGGTGAGAAGACGGCAAGTCTGAGGCTCGTCTTGGCAACTTAGAAAGACTGTCTCAAAATAAAAAAGAGCAGGGATGTGAAATGCACAAAACTATGTTATATGAATTTATGAATAAGTCAAAATGAACTTCACTATATGTATAACTATAATACACTAATATAACTTTTTAAATTAAAAAAAAAAAGAAAAGAAAGAAAAAAACTGGGCATGTAGCTAATAGTAGAGCATTCCTGGGTACATTCCCAAGTACCACAAAGAAAATCAAAAATTTATGATAGGATGCTGCTTCTCTAAGTAAGTTATAAAAGACTGGTTCCATCTTGCTTTTACTCTCTAGGTCTTCTGCCAGCCCCTCTTCCCCATACCAAGGATTACGTGGGAGGTCTACCACATCCTTAGCACCACCCCTTTCTTTTTTTTTTGAGACAAGGTCTTGCTAAGTTTCTCAGGCTGGCCTCAAATTTATGATCTTCCTGCCTCAGCCTCCGAAGCTGGTGGAATTACACACAAATGCCTAATTCTATGGCTTTTTGTGCTTGCTCGCTGTGAAGAAGAAAGTTTTCTTATTGTCAGCTACTGAATGGAGAGGCCCACATGACAAGAAACTGAGAAAAGCTTCCAACCAAGAGCCAGCAAAGACCTGAAACTGTACAATGGCCAGTAAAGAACTGCATCCTGTCAACAATTATGTGACTAAGCCTTGAAATGTCTGTAGCCTAGGCAAATACCTAATGAGAGAGACTCAGCCAGAGGACCCAGTTAAGCTGCACCCAGATTCCTGACCCACAGATACTACATGATGATAAGTGTTGCTGCTGGGGGAATCTGTTACATGACAATAATAATAATATCTAACATGTAACACCAATATGTTCCCGAGAAGCTTTTTTTGACTAAGAATTCCATCTGATAAATTATGAAACAAGGCACAAAGGAATAAACAAAAACAACACATAATATCCCAGACCTTACCTGCCCTCCTCTTGCCAGCATGCTAACCCATATAGTACTGGTAGGTCGGGAAGAATTCTCCAGACATGACCTACACTCTCCTGTGTAGGCATATTTAGAATCCTTTTTGGCAAACACATAAACTGTGTTTGTTGCCATTTTCTCTTGGGCAATCAGAACCTATATGGGCAATAAGGAAGTTACAACCATGAAACCCAAAAGGTCATTGACGTATGAAAAGTAAAATGTGCACCTTAATTTAACTTGATCATAAAGGCTCACAGAGAAACATCAATTCTTGAACTTTACAAACTCCATTTTGCATAAATGCTTCATAGAAATATATCATTTTAACCTCTACTTTCTGGTTACCTTGTATGAAAGTCTACTTTTTAATTTCAACTTTAATGATTTAAATTTAACTATCATTTTGTAATGTTTTAAAATAATGTTACTGTACCTTTTCAGATCCATTAATAATAAAATAGCCACCAGGATCCAAAGGGCATTCATTTAACTCACAAAGATCACGATCTGTTAAGCCATTCAACAGGCAGTAAGTTGAACGCAACATAATTGGAATTTTTCCTATAAAAGTTTTCTGATGCTGAGTCTGAAGTTGTTCTTCACCTTCTTTAATGACTGTTTTTGTTATGTCAACATAAAGTGGAGCAGAATACCTTTGAAAATAGAAATGGGTCACAGCTGAGCAATAGTAAGGTATTTGCTAAAATGCAAATCCGTAACTGGTTTCTATTTCAGTATCAATTGATTACAAGGAAAAAAAATCTTTCTTACGTGAGATTTCTTAATCTGGCCTCATTTGGCATCATTGGTGAAGGAGCACCATCTCTTTCCCAATGGGTAGGCTTGGAGAGGTAAATTTGTTCAAATTTTAACAAATACCTTGGCTGAAATTAAACAAGAAACATGAAAAAGGTAAATAATTTTTCCCATAAACATTTTAATTATTCCATTTTAACTGACATTAATATTTTAAGTAAAATTAGCTCTTCAAACTGGCAAAATTAATCTATTTTATTGATATGAGGACTCTTCAAAGTCAACAAACTATATGTATATAGTTTTATACCTAATTGCTTTCTTAAGGCAGAAAAAAATGATTTAATATGCCATAGGTAAATAAAAAGTATACACAGGTTTTTTTGACTAATATAAACTAGTATGAATTTTATTAATGACCTATACAGTTTCATACCCTCTCTTTGGTTAGGATCAAAAGTAGAAAATGACCAGAGAACAAAAATAAATTGACATTTTGAATGGTGTTCAAATCTAATCAATAGAATATTAGAAAAAAATAAATCTAACTCTTCCATTAAACATACCTTTAAAAAAAAAAAAAAAAAAAAAAAAGCCGGGCACAGTGGCACACATCTATAGGCCCAGCAACTCAGGAAGCTGAGACAGGAGGATGGCAGCCTCAGCAACTTAGGACTCTGTCTCAAATTTTTTTTAATTTTTTAAAAGCCTGGGGATATAGCTCAGTGGTAAAGCACGCCTGGGTTAACTCCCCAATACCAAACATACACACACACACACACACACCCCCCAAAAAAATCTTAATCATTCTCATTCTATGTAAAGTATTGAGCACTTCCAATCCTGGCTGACTATAAGCTCAGTCGACAACAAAATACAAACAAAAAAGTTCTCTTGGGCTAGGGTTGTAGCTTAATGGTAGAGCGCTTGCCTCACATATGTGAGGGCCCTGGGTTCGGTCCCCAGCACCACATAAAAATAAACAAATAAAACAAAGATATTATGTCCATCTACAACTAAAAATTAAAAAATTATTTAAAGAAAGTTCTCATTTAACATCTGCTGCCTAATAAACAAGATCCAAGAATATAATTTTTCAAAGAGAAACAGATAATGGATTTCTCTCTACATCAAATCTCATAGAAGATGGGACTAAGCAGACACTTTCCTAAGGAAAAATTATTGATACTCAAGGCTTACAAGCTAGAATAGGTAAAGGGAAAAAAGAATTGGCAGGAGTATTGAACCAAGGGGAAGAAACCCTCCATCCATCACTCCTATTATCACTCTAGTTTAGGAAATCATCTTAGACTATTCTAAAATTTTCATTTGCTTCCAGCCTCTTTCCCTTCTAAGTAAATACCATTTCCAAAGTGACCTTTCTTAAGTTATAATACTTTATGAATATTCTCTGACAACCTTTCAACAATCCCTCATATCATCCAAAACCTCTGATGACTCCTTCCAATAAGATCAAAAACAGAAACTGTACTGTGTAGTAGTACACACCTGTGATCCCAGCTACTTGAGAAGCTGAGGCAGAAAGACTACCTGGGCAACTCACTAAGGCCCTATCTCAAAATGAAATGAAAAAGGACTGGGAATATAGTTCAGTGGTAGAGGACTTGCCTCACCACAGATGAGGCCATGGGTTCAATCCCCAGTATGATTGGGGGAGAGGGATGAACTAAAATTCATAGGTTTTTTTTTTTAAATATATTTTAGTTGTTGATGGACCTTTATTTTATTTATTTGTATATGGTACTGAGATCGAACCCAGTGCCTCATGCATGCTAGGCAAGCACTCTACCACTGAGCCACAAGCCCAGCCCTAAAATTCACAGGTTGATTGCTGATCCCCATCTCCTTCACAAACTAAAGTATTTTCTTGTGGAAATGCCTCAGCATCTTTCTCCTCTGCTCTTCTTTTCTAAGCTCTGATAAGTAAGCTTTACAAATTGCTTCTACTGGCACTTTGAATACACTGTTACACTATTATCTCTCTACTTATGCATAAACCATGAAGAAAAAAATGACTGAGATAAAAAGAAACCTTATGTTCCTTTTTCCATCACAGTCCCTGAAAAGCCAATTACTTTTACTCTTAAAGCAAAATTCTGTGTAGCATGTCAAATTAGAATGAGAACAAACCAGCCCTTTAAATAAAAGCTATGGAGAAATATGACTGAAATGGCTGGAAATAACCACCTTTCGCACTAACTCACTCTATCTCACTTTGCTTTACAGTTTTCCATGCCAATCAAAGCCCAACAATTATCCCACAGCTGCCTCTCTACTTTCCTAAATCTGGGTCATTATTTGGTCATTATTTACTTGGTCATTATTATAAATCAGTCATTATTTAGATTTCTTTTTTTTTTTTTAAGAACAAAATGGGTATATTTCTATTGAACTACCTGATACAGAAGATAGTGTGGTATGGATGGATAGTATGAATGACAAATAATACAAATATATTTTATTTGAAATAAACAAAAATGCTTACACAGCATTCACTTGGAAACAAACTCTTGCTTGACTGTATTACTGAGCAAAGACAAAGCTGAAGCACAAACACCCTTCTTGTTTCACATGTATTTGGAGACAGGTAGGAAGACACTACTTGGTTTTAAAAAACTGACCTTCCCTTAAGGCCTGGTCATAGAAGTGTAAACAATGTAAATGAATCCACCATTACCAGTTGTCCTATCATATCTATGTCACCTGTGTATTCTGAGATCACACACATACCTGCCAATATACCTAGGAAGGGTTGCTATATCACAGTTACACTTTATTTCTTGGCAGGCAGGACTGAGGAAGAGTAATTTGGAACAAGTTTTACATCCTATTTAGAAAACTCTAGTATTCCCTTAAATAACAGGTTACAGTAGAAAGATACTGCCTGGAAGTTACCTTTTCACTTTGGTTCATCTTAAGTTTTTGTGATTTACAGAGTTGATTCATTTGCTTATAGTACAATCCTGCCACAAAGTGTTAAAGCACAAGATACGTATTATTCCTTCAGCATCTGCATTTTTAAGTTTTATACTCTACTACATCCACAGTATATCCGTAGTTCTTGGATACTTAAAAAAAATAATACATGAATAAAACTCTTCTAAAAATGCAGATGTCTATAACTACAATGGTACTAAGTGGGAAGAAGACAATGAGGGAATGAAGAAAGCAAACATATTCCATGTGCAGGGAATGTGGTTCAAGTCTTTGGATTTAAAAATGAGTGCCCCCCAGAGAAGCTGACTGTCATGGAATTTCCAGAAAACTTCCTTTGCCCCCCAAAATGGACCTGAAAAGCCTCAATCCAAACTTTTGAAAACTATAGTTATGAGATGCTATAAATGACGATCAAAGCAGTCAGAGGGAGAAGGATGAATGTGTCTTCCATTTAGCTACGATTTGTAGCAGAGCCTCCTTGGCTGTTGGTGGATCAGTCAAAAGCACTGAAGTACCATAAGTGCTTTGGAGCACAGGGTAAAAGTACTGAGCATATTATCTGTCTAAATCAGTAACAGGACTTCATGGCTAGGAAAATTTTCTAAAGAGTAAAATGACCCCAGAATAGATGGATCTTTCTTCAACACTAATTGTAGCAGAATTAACAAAAAGGAAAAAAAAAAAAAGATTTACAAGTAGATATAGTGATAACAGAAAAATACAAGGCAGAGAACACAAAAAGATGAAGTCAATGCTATAGGTTCAACAGTATTTCATGAGGCTAAAAAAATCTGTTAACTTTGAAAGCCCTAGCAAAATATCACTCTTGTTTATAAATCACTTATTTATCATATGACCACATGTTGAATCCTTTTCTTTCTACATACTGAAGAATCCTACAGTCAGCCTTTAAGCATTCTGCATTTCTTTGCCAATCTTGTAGCTGAGTATCTTGTTCCAGTCAATTTTGGTGCGGGTAACTGGAAGCTGCCGGCGCAAGGCCTTGAATGTGGTGTCTGACATTGTTTGGTAGTTTTCACTAATTGCAGTCTGATATTCATTTTCTGCACTCTCTATTTTAATAAACTCCTTGGCAGTTTGGACTTCATTTGAAACAGTTACTAAATCTTATACATCTTTATGACTAACCAACTGAACATTTCCATCTTCATAATAGTGAACCTGAATCTTGAGTACTCCAACCACCTGGGCTGTAGGTGGTGTAATAGTGAACTTCCACTCTGATCTCCAACCACCATTCCAGAAGTTTTTAGGCTGAAACTGGTGGCTTTCAATACATGCAATAATAGTCTGTTGCCCATCTATAGTTTTAGCATAAACAGTACAGAAGCCGCTGGAATAATGATCTTTCACATAGGCTCTTAAAGCATTGTCACAGGATTCTCTCCAAGACTTCAAACCTCCCTCTACTTCCTCTGGTTGAGGGTCACTTGCTTCTTTCCGTAAGTGATCAAACTTAAAGGAAATTTTGTTTCTTGGATCTAAAAATCGGCTATTACCCAGGTCACCATGCTCTGTAATTAAGACCTGATCTTCATATCCTTCTATCTTCACAGGTGTGAACTCGTCCATGTTATATTGGGCAAATGCATGTGCTGCTCCTTCCCTGAGGAGATTGTCATTGTTAAGTAGTAGCCGGACATCACTGAATACTTCATTAAACTCCCCTGGGGGTGCATGAGTGATGAATTTAGCAGCTATACGTACCTTCTCCTCATCCGACACCAGATCCTCGAAGTCGGCCATCTTGGGCTGCTCTCATTATTTAGATTTCTTTACAATGATTATGTAAAACTAAACTTATAAATTCAACAATGTTATAATTTTAACAATGCTTAAAACATGCACATATGTGAATAAAACTTAAGTTTTGATGCTTTTCCTTTGTCTTTTGTTTGTACTTTGAGAAGGGTCTACTTATGTTACCCAAGCTGGGCTCAAACTGGAGATACTCCAGCCTCAGCCTCTGAAGTAACTAGGATTACAGACAGGCACCCCCACACTCAGCTTGTGATTTTCCTTTTTCAAATCTCATACTGTTATAATAATGCATCCCATGCAATTAGAAAAAAATATCAAGAAAAAGTCCTCCTAACACTTTTTCTTATCTAGGTGTAGTGGCACATGCCTATAATCTTAGCTACTTGGAAGACTAAGGCAGGATGGTTACAAGTTTGAACTCAGGGCCTTGTGCATGTGAGGCAAGCACTCTACCAACCGAGTTATATTCCCCGGCCCAAGAAGTAGGATTATTTAAAACAATTATTTCTGGCTTGCTTCTCTTAGTTGTTCATCTTTGAGTCCCTTCTTCCCAACTATTAAATACCCACCATCTGCACAAGGATTAGGATTTTTATTTACTTACAAAAACGTATCTCTAGTAAGAATAAATCAGAAGTTGACTGAAGATGCTGTAAGTACACTCTAAAAATTCTTACTGACTTTTAACCTTTAAGCCAAATGCAAGAAGGGCTGAAATTTCAAAATATCATCTATCCATGTAACTTTATTAGAATAACTATCTTACCGGTTCTTCAACTTCTCCACTAGCATGCTGAGCTTCAGCTTGTAGATCAATAGGTGGAGCATCTTCCACAATTCTTTGAACAGACATCTGAATAAACTCATCAAAAGAATCCAACTGTTGTCTGACCAAGCCTTTTTCATCAAAATAAGAACTAGGAAAATATTGAAGTCCAAAATCAGTTTCAACTTGGTTTGTTTCCTAGCACATTTCTCCATTCTCATTATAATTCAATTCAAACACTCATAAGTACCAGCCACTATATGCCAACCACTAAACAAGATATTATGAGGTACCTAAAAAAAATGAATAATGTCACAGCAGTAAGTATTTTATAGACAAATTTTATTCAACCTTTTTGAAACATTTCTTGAAAAAAGTTTCAAAATAAAATGGAGAGTGAAAAATAATAATAAAATTTTTAAGGGCTGAGGATATGGCTCAGTGGTAGAGTATTTGCTTGGCATGAATGAGGCCCTGGTTCCGATTTTCAGCACCACAAAAATAAATTAAAAAATATTTTAATTTGAGTAAGAGGGACCAGGGTGATATCAACAACTAAAAGAGAGGCTGGAATGGTGGTACATGCCAGCAATCCCAGTGGCTTGGGAGGCTGAGGCAGGAGGATCCTGAGTTCAAAGCTAGCCTCAGCAACTCAGTGAGGCCCTAAGCAACTTAGAGAGACCCTGTCTCTAAATAAAATACAAAAAAGGGCCGGGGATGTGGTTCAGTGGTTAGGCACCCCTGGGTTCAGTCCCCAGTACAAAAACAAAAAATTAAAATAAGGAATGAGGAATGTGTGAGACATTAATTTTAGGTTAAAAATCATTAGTTCTGGGGTTAAGCGGTATTGCTTGATAGAATATGTGTAGAATATATACATACAAGGTCCTGGGTTAGAACCCCAGCACTAAAACAATAACAAAAACAAAGATCATTGTTCTCTTTAGAATATGTTAGTATGTTAAATGTTAAGTCATTTAAGTGAAAATACTCAACAATGACTGGTATTAAAAATGAAGAATTCGAGAGAGATGAGTTAATAGTATAGATAAGAGTTATTACAAGGTGAAGTCCTAGAGAAGGATGAACCTTATTGTTCACAAGGAACAGTCAGGCACTTTTTCAGTAGAGGGATAGGGAAAAAAAACACATAATAAGACAGAAAGACATAAAAATGCAAGAGAAATGTCAGTAGAACACTCCCCACTACCACCCAGGAAAGCTGCACAGAGAGGCTAGAGAGCTCCGAGATGGAGCATAACCCTAAGAACTGGATTGCCTCATCATCCCTCAGAAGAAGTACTCCACCACCACGTCTCAACTCCCCGGCCTTGTAACCCCACCTTAGCCTCTACTCCCCTCTTCCTAGTAATTCTTTACTGATTCTCTTGGCTCCACACGTGAATTTTCTGATATGACAGCTCAACTAATCACCAGCCTCCCACTGTGGCATCATCAAATCACCTCACAGGTCATTAGCAGGCCTACAAAATGGGTGCCTTTGTAACAAGGTCTCAGCCTGATCCAATCAATTATAACCACCTGTTGAGAGCCACAGCCAAAGGGGCCCCAGCAAACTTCCAGCTGCTAGCAAACTTCCAGCTGCGGCTGATGATTGGCTCACAGTGGCCCCAGCAACATCTAGCTGATTGGCTCCTCTGCGGTGATGTTCATTGGGCTATTTCCCTGCCCTTCAGACTGCCAGCTGATGATTGGCTCACAGCGGCCCCAGCAACATCTAGCTGATTGGCTCCTCCAAGGAGCTGCTCATTGGGCTGTTTCCCTGCCCTTTCAGACCATGGAGCTGCTCATTGGGGGACTTCTTTGGCTCCGCCCACGCGACCCAGCCAATCAGCCTCAAGAACAGGAGGATTGTAGGAGGTGGTGAGGTTGGTGGGGGTGAGAGGCTTGTGGAAGCCGGTGGTGGCAGTTGGGCTCTGAGGGTTTTTTCCTGAGGAGCTGTTTTGTTTGGCGTTTGTAGTTCTAAAAATAAAGTTAGTTTCTTTTGACAAGTGGCTCCTGAATTGTGCCCAGCCAGACTGCAGCAACCACCAATATTAAAAGTTAGGTCCATTTGAATCAAACTGTGAAATATGATGTATGAGGAACTATGTAATGTTTTGAACGACCAAAAATTAAAAAAAAAAAAAAAAAAAAAAAAAGTTAGGTTCTATGGTACAGAATAAAGCATACAACCACCCTGTATAAAGCAACCTGAAGAATTACTCAGGCATTTTCTTTTCACTTTTTTTTTTTTTAGAGAGAGAGAGAGAGAGAAGGGAGAGAGAGAATTTTAATATTTATTTATTTATTTATTTATTTAGGTGGACACAACATCTTTGTTTGTATGTGGTGCTGAGGATCGAACCCAGGCTGCATGCACTTGAGCCACTTCCCCAGCCCTTCTTTTCACTTTTTAAGAGAGGCTAGTGATTGGGCCATTTTCTTTCAGCACAGACTGTTGGGATAGCAGGACAAAGAAATTTCTCAACTATTTGGGACACCTACTGATATGTAAAAATCACATGGAAAGCATTGCCTAATATAAATAACAATGGTTGCTATGGAGAATTTAAGATAAAAAATCTTCATGAAACCACAGAAATGTTTCATTACTTCAGGACACTAATCATAACTACTTTTGCTAAAATCTTTAGAACAGTTCTTCATTAAAATGCTGTTCTGTCGGGCTGTGAATGTAGCAGTAAACATTTGTCTAGTACATATACAGCCTTGGATTTGATCTCCAGCACCCTCCTCACCAACACACACAACAATCTTCAACTAGCCAGGTGCAGTGACATGCACCTGTAAGTCCTAACAACATGGGAGGCTGAGACAAGAGCATCACTTGAGCCCCTGGAGTTTTAGGTCAAACTAGGCAAACAGAAAGTGATAGAAAAAATGCCTGCATGCATGAGGCCATAGGTTTAAACCATAGCACCACTAAAAAAAAAAAAGACAGAAAGTAGTTGACCTATATGTTTAAAAACTGTCAAGGTCAAAAAAATTGAGATAGAGACAGATTGAGAAACTGTTCCAGATTAAAGGACACAGATAGAATAAGAAGCCACAAAAACAAAACACAATATGTGGTCCTAGAATGGACCCAGAATCAGATAAAGAAAAAGTTTTTTAAATTTTTCCATAAACTTCAGTAGGACAACTAGCAAAATTTGGGCAGTCTATGACTAAAGAAAATTATTACACCAATACTAATTCAATCCCTGTGTTGTGATCATGGGAAAGATTGTTCTTATGTCTGTAACTTACAAATGTTTCAGAAAAAAAAATATGTACAGAGGAAAAAGAGACCAAGAAAATGTGATATAAAGGTAACATTTACAGAATCCAGTGAAGTGCATAATTGAATTCTTTATGTGACTTTTCTTTAAGTCTGAAATACTTAAAAAATAAGTTAAGGGCTGGGGTTGTGGCTCAGTGGTACAGTGCTCGCCTAGCATGCTTGAGGGACTGAGTTCGATCCTCAGCACCACATCAATGTAAAATAAAGATATTGTGTCCACTTAAAATTTAAAAAATAAATATTAAAAAAATAAATAAGTTAATAAAAACTCTTTCACAACATATTCATAGAGAACATCTACCTATTAGGAATAAAAAAAGCAGAAAAATCCCCTTATGCTTTATAGTGCCTTTTAAAGCTTATTCAGTTTTGTCTAAAAAATTTACCTGATTACAATCCAGCATGCTTCTTGCCATAAATCTGGGGTGATTTCATCATCATCCTCATCATATTGCATATCTACAAAAACAAAAATATTACATGCAATAATATACCACTAGCTTACACCTTAAGCAAACTTAAAGTCAGCTCAATAAAAAGCAATATTTACCCCATTTTCCTAAAATTTCATCTAATTACATAACAGAATAATACGACTATGTCACATATTCTTCCCATATACAAAGAAATTTTATTACAAATTTCAATGTTATTTTGCATGAATTTGTAAGTTTTTCATCTTCTCAAGAAAGTCCACAAAATTTTAATTTATAGCTTATGATAATGATAAGTAGAAGAAAGCTCAGACATTGTCCTCTAACCAACAAGGTCCTCAGAGAATGAAGCAGATCAGGTTAAGAGGATAGAACTAGAAAAAGGTTCCAATACCTTTGCAACACCCTAAGGATGGTCTATTAGAGCAACATTTCATACACATACAGGTACGACAGACTATATTTTCCAAAGATGGCCACAACCACATTTCTCATTCCACCTGCACTTCCATGATGTGATCTACTATCAAGATACAGTGGTCTATGTATCCTCTCCTTGAATCCGAGTGAATTTTCAACTCTTCTGTAATAAGAGAATGCAACTAGAGCAATGCTGCATGACTTCAGAAGTCACATCAGAAAAAGCAATACAGTTTTCGTCTTGTTTGCAGAAACAAATGGAGCCCTGAACTGCCATTAAAAAGTATTACTACTCTGAGGCTGCTATCCTGTGAGGAAGTTCAGACAAGAAGAAGCCACTTACAAGAGCAATCCTAGTCTTTGAGTTCTCCTAGTCTGCCAGACATGTGAGTAAACCATCCAGATCCTGTACACACACACACAGACTATCAAGTCAACACTAAGGACTTGGCATCTTCCCTGTTGAACCACCAACACTGTGGGGCAGAGACAAGTCACACCTAATGCCCTGTTCAAATTCCAAATTCACAGATTCCAAAAACAGTAATTTTTAAGCAAGTTTTGGGGGTAGGTATACAGCCAATAATAATTTAAACAACAGGCACCGGGAAAATCCTTATGCACTGGTCCTCAAGTATTAGTCCCATTTTCTTCTATAAAAGAATAAGTGTGCTATACTTTGGGATTTTATTCTGATTTATACATACAGTCTATAAAATTTATAAGCTTTAGATTAAAATTCTGATACATATCCACCCGGGTGCACAGGCACCCACCCCAATCCCAGTAGTTCAGGAAGTTGAAGCAGGAGAATATCGAGTTCAAAGCCTGCCTCAGCAATTTAGCAAGGCCATAAGCAACTCAGCAAGACCCTGTCTCTAATAAAAAAATATAAAAACGGGGATGTTGCTTGGTGATTACACCCTCTTGGGTTCAATCCCGGGTACCAAAAAAAAAATTTTGATACATCGACAAAATAAAACTTAAAAAAAAAAATACTAATCCTTATGCATGAAGGGGGAGGAGGTGAGGTTAAGACAGTTATAAAAAATAACAGATTTCTAGCTTTGATAAGAGATTAAAGGTTAATATCACTGCCATATAGAAGTACATTCAAAGACAGAAAAAAGAGGAAATGAAGAGGAAGGTTTTAGATATATCTGAGATCATATAGCCCTTTAAATATTTTCCATAGGTAACTAGATATAAATATGAAGCTCAAATAAAAGTTTCATGTCATAAACAAAGTTGAAATCTTGAACAAATGGTTGAGAAAATAAGGGGAATTTTCATAAGGAAAAGACTGAAGACAAGATATTAGGGAATACCTGTTTAATAGTCATGTGAAGGAAAATGAACCCATGAGGGAGATTCATGTATTAATTTATCTATTAAATTAATCATCAAATATTTGAGCATGAGCATCTACTATAGCCCAGGCATTAGAGACACCACCCTCAACAAGATAAATATAGCTGTATCCTTGGGGAGATTATGACTTATTGGGGAAATACAGACAAAGTGAAATCAATAAAGCCCAAATGATGTGGACATTTCTAACCAGGATCTGAAGAAGTCAGGGAAGACATCTCAAAAGCTGAGCTAGCTGGGTGTGGTAGCAGCCCATGTCTGTAAGCTAGCCACTCGGAGGCAGAGGCAGGAGGACCACAAATTCAAGGCCTGCCTCAGCAACTTAGTGAGATCCTAAGCAACTTAATGAGACCCTGTCTCAAAATAAAAAATGAAAAGGGGCCAGGCACGGGGACACATGCCTGTAATTCCAGCAGCTTAGGAAGCTGAGGCAGGAGGATCACAGGTTCAAAGGTAGCCTCAGCAACTTAGTAAAGCCCTGTCTCTAAAAAAATATATATATATATAAAAGGGGTGGGGATGTGGCTCACTGGTTAAGCGACCCTGGGTTCAATCTCTGGTACCAAAAAAAGAAAGCAACTCTGGGTTCAATCCCCATCACCACCAATGTATGAAGGGGGAAAAAAAAAAAAAAAGCTAAGCTAAACACAGACCTCATGTCATGAATGGAACAGTAAATTTGGCAAAAATGAGATTGTGAAGGTAAGGAGTAAAGAAGTATTTCAAGCGGTAAAAAAAGCTTGTGCAAAAGACTCCATAATGAAAGACGTATGGCATATTCATGGAAAGAAGGCCACTAAAGCAGGAGAGTGAAGTTGGAAGGGGAGTGAGACAAATCTGGTTCACACCAACAGAGGTTATGAGAGACCACTCTAAGATTTGAATAGGGGTATGGCTAGATCAGATGTCACTTCTGAAAGATCACTATGCCCAGTGTGCAGAGTAGCTTGGAGAAGACCAGAAGAACACATATCAGGAGTGTTCTTGCCAAGAGCTGGTGGTAGCATGAACAAGAATGTGGCAATGGGGACAAAGAGAAGTGACTCAGATATGACATACTTAGAAGACTCTGATCATCAAAACGTGATGGTTAATTAGATACAAGAGCAACAAACAGGAATTAAAACTGATTCCCAAGGAGTTCAGAGCAGTTATGTGTGCCTCTAATCCCAGTGATTCAGGAGGCTAAGTCAGGAGGATCACTTAAGGACAGGAATTTGGGGCCAGATTCTCTAAAAACAAAAATACAATGCCAAGGCTTCTGACTTCCACAACCAGAAATAAGAGGGTAGTACCATTCACCGAAATGGAAGACACAGAAGGCAAAGGCTTTGGAAGGAGACTGGATAAAAGAACACAGTGACCTCAGTTTAGGCAGGGATGAGTTTAAAGAGCCTGGGTGACATCCCAGATGTCTAATAGTAGTTAGTATGCAGAATATCTGAATTGGGAATACATATCTAAAAGACACACACATACAGGCAGTAACTGAAGTCATAAAAGAATGGATAAGATCACCCAGGAAGAATGTGAATAGTAGAAGAGAATGAGAAGGAAAGTCAAATAGGTAAGAAGAATCAAGTGAAAGTGATGTAGAAGAAGAGATGAGTGAATTTCCAGGAGGAAGTCTGTCAACAATGTTGGATACCACATAGTTATAGATAAGACTTTTTAAATGACACTTTAAATGCCCATCTGATTTATCAACTAAGAAGTCATAAATAATCTAGTAAGAGTTGTTTTAATGTAGCAGCATCAGAAGAATCAGACTAGCATGGGTTAAGGAGACCTGAAAGATGGAAATTGGAAATAAGGCAAAGCTTGGCTGCGATGAGAAAAACAAAATATTGGAAGAAAAAGCAAACAATGAAAAGAGTTTAACTTGTTTTCCTACAAACAAGTGAGATTTGACATTTTCTTTTTTTTTTTAAATATCTTTATTAAACTGAAATATCTTTATTTCATTTTTTTGAGAGAAAGAGAGGAGAGAGAGAGAATTTTAATATTTATTTTTTAGTTTTCGGTGGACACAACATCTTTGTTTGTATGTGGTGCTGAGGATCGAACCCGGGCTGCATACATGCCAGGCGAGTGCGCTACCGCTTGAGCCATATCCCCAGCCCAGATTTGACATTTTCACATAGAAAGAAGCCAGGTTGAAAAGAAGTAGGTGAAAACTAATAAGGATATACCTAATAAAGATTTTGGAGGAAGGTCTGCACAAATCAAAGGTAGACTCACTGCTGTAGTAGCTTTGATAAACTTACTTTCCACAGGATTACTAAACACTGATGAGAATGTAAATTAGTACAATGTAAATTAGTAATGTAAATTGGTCACATGGCACCATCTAAAAATTTTTTTAACACACATATCATTCAACCTGACAATTCTATTATCTAGGAATCTATCCTACAAACATTTGAGAAAACTGATTATGTACAAGATAATTCACTACAGTACTGATTATTAATATCCTTCAATAAGAGACTACTTAAGTTATGGTACATCCATACACACTCAATAGCTTTGGGGTGATGAGAATACTCTCTATGTAGTAATAGGAAAACCCCTACTCATATTACAAAAACCAAAGTGCTGAAAAGTGTGAATGTTACTTTTTTGTTTGTAAAAAGGGGAAAAATAGAACCCAATTTATATTTGCTTAAATATGCATAAAAAAACAAAAAAGTTAAACTTTTTTTTTTTTTAATGGCACTGGGATTGAACCCAAGGCCTCATCCACACTAAGTAAGTGCTCTACCACTGAGCTACATCCCTAGGCCATAAAATAAATGTCAAGAATCTGAGAACAGAACAAGCCAAGCATATAATTATTCTATTCTATTCACCTATAATCCCAGCCACTCCAAAGGCTGAGAATAGGAGGATTGAGAGTTCAAACCCAGCCTCAGCAACTTAGCAAGGCCCTAAGCAACTCAGTGAGACCCTGTCTCTAATATGAAAAAAGGGCTGGGGATGTAGCTCAGTAATTAAGTGCCCCTGGGTTCAATCCCTGGTACCAAAAAAAAAAATCTAAAAACAGTATCACCTGTGGAGAGGGTTCAAACTGGGCAGATGGAAAACAAAAATGAGACCTGATACTTTTCAACACTCAGCTTGTGAGTGATGAGAATATATTATCCACTCAAAAAAGTAAGCTATAAAAAAACTTCTCTTGAATTTTTCTTCCACTGAGATAGTAGTTAAAAAGCAGAGAATATAAGATTTCTGGACAAAAGCTATAAATGAGACTGAGATGTTTCAGCAACTTTAAAAGTTTAAGTTTTTGCTTCTATTTTCTTTATGAGGTGGCTAAGAGAATGAGAAATGTGAGAGGCGGCCAGAGAATTGGGAGCTTAAAAGAGAAAAGAGAAAAAAAAAGAAATCTGAAATAATAGAAGTGGAGACGGGAGAGGGAACTTTAAAAATACATTCAAAGACAGGTGTGGTGGTGCACTCCACGAAGCCCAGTGACACAAGAGGCTGAGGCAGGAAGACCTCAAGTTCAAAGCCAGCCTCAGCAAGTTAGTGAGGCCCCAGACAACTTTATGAGACCCTGCCTCAAAATAAAAAACGGCTGGGGACTTGGCTCAATGACTAAACCATGGACACCCCATCCCAGGTACCAAAAGGAAGAAAAAAAATACATTAGGCATGACTAAGAATAACATATGTGAAAAGTAAAAAGATAAATTGGCCCTGTTCAGCGGAATACATATAACCTGAGAACTATGTTATCCTGTGGGAGATTTAAAGGCCATTTTTTAAAGCAATTTACTTAAAGACTAATAGACAAGAAGGAAAGCCAAACTAGACCAACCCTCCCCCTCCAAAATCCTTTGTCCCCGCTGTATTTCCAGAGCCTAATACAATGTGAGGCATAAGACTGGTGCTCAAAAATCCAGCTATTCAATAAATCGACTGCGACCTTTAGGAAAACTGAAAGGCAGAGGGGAGATCCTTCAAGTTCAAATATGAAAGGTGATATCAGATTGGACAGAAGGAGACGGTGGAAAGGACCAGAACAAACCCGACTGGAAACATGAACACACGTTCCCTGACCCTGCGCCTCCCGCAAGCCCAGCTTGGTTCCGGGCCTGGGGTGCGTGGGGAACACGACAAGGGGCTGCCTGCGGCGGACGAGGGAGAGAGCCTCAAAACTCCCTCCACCCAGTAACCCCCGTTTCCCTTCTTAAATGAGTCGCCGCGAAATGTGTTTTGAGTGTTCACCTACCCTCGTCTGCGTCATACATATTGGCAGAAGGCTTTGGAGCTCCTAACTCGAGAAATCAAAGATAGGCGCACAACCGCCACCTGTACCCGCAGCGAGAAGCGAAGTAATTTCCGTCTCCGGAATTCCCAGAATGCTCTGCGTGCCGCAGCAAAGGCCGCCCGCAAACGCCAACGTAAGATTTGCGCCTGCGCGGACAGTAGGGTGAAGTTTAGCCGAGGAGAGTTGCTGGCGAGCAGATTGTGTTAAGAGGATAGCTCGTTTAGGCCAAGAGTTGGTTGCTGCGGGTCAAAGCTTTCGGTCTGTTTTGTTTTTCACTGTAGTTGCACAAACAATGACACCCGAAAAACAATCAGTGTATTAATGAAAGGTTTTGGTTGTGGACGTGAGTCCGCAGCATTCTATGCCAATTTTCTGCACTTCTAAAGACAAAATGTGATTTATTAAGGACGACTTGTGGCACGTCGTGCTTGACGGTACCTTGTTCACTTTAAGTGGGCTCTAAGGCCTCAGAGTTTCATCGCGAGAACTCACGGGGTTTTACGCGTGGTGGACATTTCCCAAGTACCCCCGGGCTTGGGTCTCGGGTTTCCCGCGGGTCTGGAACCCTGGGACACGCCTGCGCTCGTGGCTCCGCCCGGCTCTTGGTGGCGCCCTTCCCCATGCTGCCCATAAGCCTGGCGCATAGGCTGCTGTGGCGCTTCTTGCAGGGATTGTCGCCCGCCGGAACGCGCCATGGCCTCCGGGATCCGATCCTGGAGAGGAGATGCGCAGCTGCCTTCTTCCAGTACCCATCCCTCCTGGGACGTGGGCTTCCTCGTGGCCCCTCGGCCACTGGGAACTACAAAGAAACCACTGACACGGAGGAGCATTTTGTGTTCCCGGAATATGTCCCGAAGCCCCCGAGGGCACCGAGTCCGGAGGAGCAGTTGCGTAAGGTGCTGCAGCTGCAGCAGGAGAAAGAACGACAACAGGATCAGCGGAAGGAGGAACGACTCCAGCAGAAGGTACGGGCCAGCCGCCGCCCGCGCCCGATCGTAGAACTCCCGGACCCGACGGTGCCTCCTAGCGGCCTGAACTGCACGGGCTGCGGGGCGGAGCTGCACTGCCAGGACCCCGGCAAGCCCGGCTACCTCCCCAGCGAGAAGTTCTCCAGCGTGGCCCAGGCGGACGGCGGACCTGTGCGGCTCGTGTGCCAGCGCTGCTGGCTGCTGGTGCACCACCGGCGCGCCCTGCGCGTGCAGGTGAGTCGCGAACAGTACTTGGAACTGGTGAGCGCCGCGCTGCGGCGGCCTGGGCCAGCCCTGGTGTTGTACATGGTAGACCTGCTCGACTTGCCCGACGCCCTGCTGTCCGACTTGCCCAAGCTGGTGGGTGCCAAGCAGCTAATCGTGCTGGGGAACAAAGTGGACCTGCTCCCTCAGGATTCTCCCGGCTACCGGCAGCGACTCCGAAACAGGCTGTGGGACGACTGCATCCGTGCCGGACTCCTGCCGGCCCCTGGCCACCGAGGACCACAGCAGTCCAGCGAGGACAAGCCAGGGGACGCGGAGGAGAATTCGAATCCGTCGGCCTGGTCGCGCACGGTGGTCAGGGACGTAAGGCTGATCAGCGCCAAGACTGGCTATGGAATTGAAGAATTGATCTCCGCACTTCAGCGCTCCTGGCGTTACCGTGGCGATGTCTACCTGGTGGGCGCCACCAACTCTGGCAAGTCCACTCTTTTTAACACACTCCTGGAGTCTGATTACTGCACCGCAAAGGGCACCGAGGCCATCGACAGGGCCACCATCTCCCCTTGGCCAGGTGAGGCTTAGGAGGCTCCCATGCTGAGAAATTGGACATCTGGTCGTGGCACAGGCACCTACTGTTTCTTTGCTTAACGACCAAGTTAGACTGCATGGAGGCTTCCATTTAAAAATCCTCTCATTTGTTACACCCCTCTTCTGTATCACCTTACTGCGTCGAAATTAAGTATATGTTGTTTTCAAACAGAAAACACACCAGGGAACAAACAAAGCAAAGTTCCCACTGTCTTGGAGATTTCCCTTCCAGTTTATTTTCTTTGAATGTTTTTCTTGAAAATTGTGCTTCCTTTTTTTTTTTTTTTTACCGCTCTCCACCCCTCAGTGTTACTGTTCACATCCTGAATTTATTCTTGACACCATACATACATAACATCTGAATAATTCGTTAATGCAATATGGTGTTTGGCTTTGTTTTGTGACTTTAAGAAACTTCTGTGATGGGAAACTGATTTCTTCTATGACCCTCTTCATTATTTAAGTTCACAAAACTAACTTCCCCATTTGTTCCCTTGAAACCAGGGTTTAACTGCATTTGGTTAGAGCTTTTTGTTTTGTTTTGTGTTTTTGTTTTTTGCTTTTTTGTTTTGATACCAGAGATTGAACCCAAGGTGCTTTACCACTGAACCACATCCCTGGCCCTTTATTTTTTATTTTGAAACTGGGTCTCACTAAGTTGCTAAGGCTGGCTTTAGCAAGTAGCAGAGTCCTTGTCTCTAAAGGGTCTCTTTTCCAGAAGAAGGAAATTTCCTTCTGCCTTGGCCTTCCGCAAGGTTGTGATTACAAGCATGTGCCACCATGCCTTTCCTGGCCCACTGTTCTCTATCTTGCACTTTCAGTTGAAATATACTCAGAACTCTCTACAGCCATGTCATTTTGAATGTACCAAATCTCATCTGACTTATACACAGAATTGTTTTTGTACTGGATAGCCGTGTGGAAATGGGAATAATCAGGTTCCAGATTTTGGATTCAAATCTGGGTTAGCCTTTGAGCCCATCTTTAAGATGATTTCCTCATTTAAAGTGACAATAATTTTATAGAGGATTGTCATTGAGGGAGATGAATCACAGCCAACATAATGTAGATCCTAAGAAATGTTCATTTTCCTCCCCTTGATCCCTTTTCTGAAAACACTATTGTTATTTCAGGTACCACATTAAACCTTCTGAAGTTTCCTATTTGCAACCCAACTCCTTATAGAATGTTTGAAAGACAAAAAAGACTTAAAAGTGATGCAAATAAAGCTGAAGAAGATCTTAGTGAACAAGAACAAAATCAACTGAATCGCTTTAAAAAGCATGGTTATGTAGTTGGTAAGTGCCCTATTTGGGAAAACCCTTGTTGATTCTCTGTTAAAATTCTTTGTTGAGACCTACAATACAGCTGTCTTAAGCTAGCCAGTTTCTGTAGGTAGAGACTTACTTCCTTCTTCTGGAACAGACCCTTTAGAGGCAAGGGCTTTGCTATTTGGAAACCCACACCAATACAAGTGGTAATGCTCATTGATTCTGTGCAGCAGCTTTACATTAGGTTACCCTTCTCTCCTTGGTAACTTTTTCAGCCTGGCTTTAGTGAAAACTGAATTCCAATGCCATCTGCCTGAGTGTGCACAGCTAGCCTTGCACTTTTATCATTTTAAAAGTCTGACTCTCATTACCTTTGTGGGGAGTCCCACACAAGTATTATTGCAGTCTTACTTCCATACCCTGTAGTTAGTCTGAGTGACTTGTTTGAGAAAAACATAAAAATTGTCTGGAAATCAAAAGCATTAAAGGAGCAACTGATAACCTCAATATCATTCATTTTAGGAAGAGTTGGAAGAACATTCTTATATTCAAAAGAACAAAAGAAAGAAGATACTTTTGAGTTTGATGTTGATTCACTTGCCTTTGACATGGGAAATGAACCTGTCATGGTTGTGGAGAAATCCACCAAACGGATAGAATTGACTCCTCAAGATGTGAAAGATGCCCACTGGTTTTATGACACCCCTGGAATTACAAAAGAAAATTGCGTACGTTTTTGGTTTCTTTTAGAAACATTTACTTTCAATTGCAGAAGTACTGTCTTAATTGGTAAAAAGCAAGAAAGGTGCTATACTTCCACTTTAGATTTAGTTCTGATTCATTCATAAAGCAGTTAGGAGGCAAATCTATATGTCATCAAATCTCTACTTTTTTGGTAGACAAAAAATTGAAGACAATCTACTTTATTTTATTTATTTATTTATTTATTTATTTATTTTTAAAGAGAGAGAGGAGAGAGAGAGAGAGAGAATTTTCAATATTTATTTTCTAGTTCTCGGCGGACACAACATCCTTGTTGTTGGTATGTGGTGCTGAGGATCGAACCAGGGCCGCATGCATGCCAGGCAAGCGCGCTACCACTTGAGCCACATCCCCAGCCCTTGATTATATTTATGATTGTAGTTAGCTTAATTAGATGTTTACAGGATCCTAGATTTTGAGGTTGGAAGAAATCATAAGTACCACTGCAGTCCAGCTCCCTATTCCATGTTCGAATTCCCTATGTAACATATCCATCACAAGGATATCCAATTTGAACTAAAATAGGGAGTGATTCACTATTAGGTGAAGCAGTGTCACATAACCTCCTACAGTAACCCATTTGGTCTTTGACCCAATGTTTGTATTGCACTCAACAGTTTCCCTATAACTTGTACTCATTTTTCCTCAAAACTGTATGGAATCAACATAAACTTATTTCCCTTGAAATATGTTAAATTGTAAGTCCTGTCAAATGAGCATAGTTTAATTTTTTCCACTTTTTTTGTTTTTATTAGATGAGCATAATTTAGAATAGAATTAAGTGAACCTGTCTTGCCTTTAGGCCTCTTTTTTTTAATATTTATTTTTTAGTTGTAAGTGGACACGATATCTTTATTATTTTTTAAGTGCCTCTGGCCATTTATTTATTTATTTATTTATTTTTAAGAGAGAGAATTTTTTTTTTTTAATATTTATTTTTCAGTTTTCGGCGGACACAACATCTTTGTTGGTATGTGGTGCTGAGGATGGAACCCGGGCCGCACGCATGCCAGGCAAGCACGCTACCACTTGAGCCACATCCCCAGCCCACAATATCTTTATTTTAATTTGGTGCTGACAATCCAGTGCCTTGCACATGCCAGGCGAGCACTGTACCACCGAGCTACAACCCCAGCCCCTAGGCCTCTTTTTAATCCAATTGCAGCATCTTATGGGTAACTTTCATTTTGTTTTAATTAAATTCTTTGATTTTGTCTTAATTATTTTGTTTTGTAACAGACCTATTGAATCTCACAGCTTTTTATTATTTGCAGTTTTGATCTTTATCCAAATCATTGGCTCAAGTGGGCATCTGGGATACAGCCTCACAACAGTTGTATTAATCTCTTCCTTTGAGTCTGGCTACTGCCAGTTTTTAATTATCCTAATTATCTCATACCTCCCTGTGAAACAATACCGGTTTCTTAGGTACTTTCCTTTACCTTATCAGGTTCAGTTACTATTTCATTCTCAGAATCATATACTCTTTGGTGTACCACATCATAAACATCAGTTTAACATTTATTGCTCTCCTAGAGTAATCACTCATGCTCAGTCTTTTCTGAATAACTGGACTGCTTTCCAGTGATGTTCTATTAGTGTAACTTCAACTAATTATTTCCTTTCACACTCATTTAGGTCAAGATAGTCATTACTTTAGTCATGTACCCTCATGTGAAACAGTTGAGTCAGAAAGTCAAGGATTTGCAAAATATTCTAGCTAGCAGAATTAAGTCCCTCAGGTTTTTTTAATATAAAAATCTGTCAGATAGCCAGATGCAGTGGTACAGACCTATAATCCCAGAAGCTCAAGAGGCTGAAAGATAAGAGGGTCACAAGTTCAAGACCAACCTCAGCAACTCAGACCCTGTCTCAAATTAAAAAATAAAAAAGGACTGGGACGTTTGTGTATTTCCTGGGCACTGGATATTGAAGCTAGAGACTCACATGCTAGAAGCACTCTACCACTGAGCAATATCCCCAGACCTTTTTATTTCTTTTTTTTTTTTTTAAGAGAGAATTTTTTAATATTTATTTTTTAGTTTTCGGTGGACATAACATCTTTATTTTATTTGTATGTGGTGCTGAGGATCGAACCCAGCGCCTCATGCATGCCAGGCGAGCCTGTTACCGCTTTAGCCACATCCCCAACCCAGACCTTTTTGTTTCTTGAGACAGGGTGTCACTAAATTGCTAAGAACCAAATTCACAAGATTTTGTTTTGTTTGGGGTGGGATGGGGGGCGGGGGGGATTGAACCCAGGGGCACTTATCCACTGAGCAACATCCCTAGCCCTTTTTTATTATTTATTTTGAGATGGGGTCTCATTAAGTTGCTTAGAGCCTTGCTAAGTTGCTAAGGCTGGCTTTGAATTTGTGATCCTCCTGACTCAGCCTCCTAAACTGCATGAATCACTATACCCAGCTGAATTAACAAGATTATTTGCCATTTATGCCCTTCTTTTCTTCCTGTGCTAAGGATTGAACCCAGGGCCTCATGTGTTACGTAGGCAGGTATTCTATCACTTGCCTACACCCCCAGCCCTCTTTTCTCTTTTAATCTGATTTTTACCTCTTAAATCTTATCAGAATCTTATACTTCCTATTTTTCCTCTTCTATTTTCTCTAGTCTTCATTTTTAAAGACTTGGTGAATCTTTATTCACCAAGCTGTAATCCCAACTACTTGGGAAGTTGAGGCAGGAAGATAGAAAGTTCGAGGCCAGTGTAGGCAATTTAAGTGAGGCTCTGTCTCAGAAAGAGATCTGGGGATGTAGCTTAGCTATAGAGTACTGCCTAGCATGCATTAGTCTCTGGGTTTAATACCCAGTACTGCCAAAAGAAAAAAGAAATCTTTATTCTTATATAAGCCAGAGGAATCATAACTTTTTCTCAGTTTGTGCTGAATATTCAGGGGAAATAAGGATATTGAAGTCCAGAATTTAGAAAGGTTCTTCAAGCTGTTGACCTCTGATGCATACATGCTTAACCACTAGGACATGAGGTTGCAGTCTATTAATTTAAGCTGGAAAATACTGTTCCCCAGAAGACCTGAGCATATGTTTTCTCCCATGGTATTGATCCTGAAACATTTTCAAGTTCATACCAATTTTAACATTGTAGTATAGTGATGACATAGAAAAATATCATATACCTATGAAGTTATTTTGCCACTGCCCAAGACTCAGTTTTGAAATGAGTATAACCACCAGTAAATTGAGATTAATTTAGACAGAGTTTATATGTGACTAACTGACATAATTTGGTTTATTTTGTAGTATTTTCTCATCACTTTTTATAAGTGAATCTCAAAATACCATATTTTCAGTAAAAGTAATTCTCTATTAAACTTGCCATTTGCCTTACAGATTTTAAATCTTCTAACAGAAAAAGAAGTAAACATTGTTCTACCAACACATTCCATTATTCCAAGAACTTTTGTGCTTAAACCAGGAATGGTTCTATTTTTGGGTGCTATAGGCCGCATAGATTTCCTGAAGGTAAGAAAAATCTGTACCATTAAAAACTACTAGGTATTAGGATGTACTTTAAAGAAGCATTAACATTATGAGTAAGACTGTCAAAATGTTTATATAACTAAGTCATGATTTTATATGTTTGGAAATTTCCATAAAAGCTTGGGAGAGGGGCTGGGGATATGGCTCAAGGGGTAGTGTGCTCGCCTGGCATGCATGCCGCCCGGGTTCGATCCTCAGCACCACATACAAATAAAGATATTGAATGCCCTATAAAACTTAGCATTTAAGACCAGATACTGAGCCAGGAGCTGTGGCGCACGCCTGTAATCCCAGCAGCTTGGGAGGCTGAGGCAGGAAGATCACTAGTTCAAAGCCAGCCTCAGCAAAAGTGAGGTACTAAGAAACTCACTGAGACCCTCTCTCTAAATAAAAATATAAAATAGGGCAGGGGATGTGGCTCAGTGGTCAAGTGCCCCTGCATTCAATCCCCAATACCAAAAAAGAAAAAAAAAAGATGAAATACTATCCCTTTCCTGTGCTCTTGTTTCACAAGGAAATCATAAGATTAGACCTCTTGATCCAGAGCTAGTATGCATTGAAGTAATTCAGCACTTCTTTATATCCCAGATATTATCTTTTTTATATGTTCTTTTTGCTTGGTATTCATCTGTATAATACCATTTTGGGGATTTTAGAGCATCTGTAGAATCATTCTTCATTTTGCCAAAGTGAAAAGAAGAAAGGAAAACAAAACATAGATATGTCCACCAACATGCAACTTACAAGTACATTGTTATAGTACATTCCTTGGGTTTTGTGTTTTATCATACTTTGTTGGAAATTTTAGTCTTACACATCTAGAACCCTTGTATATTAGATTTTTAATTTTTTATACCTAATTTCAGTAGTATCAACAAGTCTGCAAAAGTCCTAGTCTTATGATTTACATGAATTGTAAAATGCACTCCTTCCATATTGTGCTCCCTTTTTTTTTTTTGATATTTATATAATTTGATTACAGCTGCTATTATTACCCATTCTTATGAAGAGTTTTCTCCTTTTTTACTATACCTTGTAATCAAGTTTTTCATTGGGTAAAATAATTTCTCTCCTCCTTTCTTAAGGGAAATCAGTCCGCTTGGTTTACAGTTGTGGCTTCCAACTTCCTTCCTGTGCATATTACTTCCTTGGACAGGGCAGATGCTTTGTATCAGAAGCATGCAGGTCATACATTACTCCAGGTGAGTCAACCGGCTTGATGATTGCACAGTTAGAGCTGGTACACCTTTGATGGTCCTACCGCCCTGCCAAGAAAGCCTGTATTACACTGGGATTGTGACTCATAGAAGTAGATCGCTCACCTAACATGCGTGAGGCACTGGGTTTGATCCTTAGCACCAAATAAAAATTTAAAAAATAAATGTATTGTGTCTTCCTACAACTAAAAAATAAATAAATATTAAAAAAGAAAGAAAGCCTGTATTGGACAAAACTATCTGTTACATATCAGCTAGCTAATCTTCCACCTCATTCTCTCTGAGGATTCTGGGTATAAAGCAAAAGGGGTTCTATATGAAAAAGAAGTGATTTCTAGAAAAGCCACAGAGCTGTATTTAGACTACAGTGTCCAAAATGGTAGCCACATATACATATGCCTACCTAAATTTAAACACATTAGTTAAAATCAAATAAAATTTAAAATATGGTTACTTAGTCACACTAGCCATCTTTCAAGTGCCCAGTAGTCACATCATTGCATAGTTATACTAGACAATGCTGAGTGGAGAGAAATTACAGATTTTGTCACAAATAGGAGATGCTACTGACATCCAGTGGTGAGACTACAGATGATGCTAAACATCCTGTAGTGCACTGCAGATCCCTTCACAATAAAGATGATCTGGTTGTCAGACATAGAAGTTCAAGACCAGCCTCAGCAACTTAGCAAGCCCCTGTTTCGAAATAAAAATTAAGAAATAAAAAGGTAAGCCTGGCACAGTGGCACATGCCCATGATCCCAGCAGCACGGGAGGCTGAGAAAGGAGGATCCCAAGTTGAAAGCCAGTCTCAGCAAAAGTGAGGCACTAAGCAACACAGTGAGACCCTGTCTCTAAATAAATAACAACAACAACAACAACAAAAAATAGGGCCAGGGGCTGGGGATGTGGCTCAAGCGGTGGTGCGCTCGCCTGGCATGAATGCGGCCCGGGTTCGATCCTCAGCACCACATACAAAGATGTTGTGTCCACCAAAAAGTAAAAAAAATATATATATTTTTTAAAAAAAAGGGGCCAGGGATATGGCTCAGTGGTTGAGTGCCCCTGAGTTCAGTACCCAAGAAAAAAACAAAAACAAGAAATTAAAAGGTAAAATTTTGACTAAAGAGTAAAAAAAGAAAAAGGGAAAAAGCTGGGGAAGTAGTTCAGTGTTAAAGCACCCCTGGGTTTAATCCCCAGTACCAAAAAATACATATACTCATAAATAAATAAAAGGGCTAGGAATTAAGTTTACAGTAGAGTGCCCCTGGGTTCAGTCCCCATTCTCAATCTCAGATACCAATTTTAGCTTATTGCTCCTCTTCTTTCCTGCTATCCTAGCTCCTTTTTTTTTTTTTTTTTTTTTTTTGCCTATATATGCATTAAAATTGTTTTCGTCTATTTAAAAAAAAAACTGGGGAGTGTCCTGCTCACTCCTTCTCTTTACAGACCTGCTTGTTGCTGGCTCCCCGTTCCCCATCCCTGAAGTAGTCCCCATTTGGCCCTTACCATGCCATTGAAATAGTTCTTAAAATTCTCCAAAGCCCATTTGCCTGAGTAGAGACTGTTTTCAGCTCTTTTACAAGATATACCATATTTATGATTGGATAGTATATGTTGTATATTGGTTGTATTTTTGGAAGCTGGGCACAGTGGCACCCACTGTAATCTTAGCAATTCTTGAGGCTGAGACAGGAACATAACAAGTTTCAGGCCAGCCTCAGAAATTTAGTGATACCCTCCATAATTTAGCAAGACCCTATCTCATATAAAAAGGACTGAGGATACAGAGTGCCCCTGAGTTCAATCCTCAGTACAGAGGGGAAAAAAAAAAAAAAAATTTATTAGAGCCAGATGCTTTGGGTTGAGCTGCAGACACAACCCTACATTAGACACTTTTTATAAAGCAAATTTAGTAGTCTAACTGACTTGAGTGTATTTTTCGACATGTGCCTTATTTTAAGGAATACATGCCAGTAGCCAGGGCCATGACTCAATGATAGAGCACTTGAGGCCCTGGGTTCAGTTCCAAGTACCAAAAAAAAGGAATACATGTCAATTTATTTAGATAATGTGACCTATTCTGAAAATAACTTTATGCTTTTCACAAATGCATTGTATGCTTTATTTCCTTTTTTTAAATACTGAGAATTTAACCCAGGGCACTTTACTGCTTAGCCACATCCCCAGCACGTTTTTTTGTTTGTTTGTTTGTTTGTTTGTTTTCAGTACCACTAAATAAATAAATATGAAACAGATTTAAAAAGGCTTAATCCCAAAATTGTCATTCCACAACTGAGCTGCATCCCCAGCCCTTTTCATATTTCATTTGAGACCAGGTCTCCCTAAATTACCTAGGCTGGCCTGAAACTTTGTGATCTCCCTGCCTCAGCCTCCTGAACTGCTAGGACTATGGCATGTGTCACTGTACCCAGCAAAAGGATTCCATTTTTGATCCTGTACACAATTATCAGTGATTTATGTAATATTACAGTTGCAGGGAATTTAATTTGTAGTAGAAACATCTTCATTATATTTCAATGGAAGGTTCCAATGGGTGGAGAAGAACGAATGGCAGAATTTCCTCCTCTTGTTGCCGAAGACATAACATTAGAAGAAGGACTTGGGGGATCTGAAGCAGTGGCTGACATCAAGTTTTCATCTGCAGGTAATTTTACACCAAGTACTTCTCTCCCCTCCACCCCCATGCTTGGAATTGAATCCAGGGCCTTATATATGCTAGGCAAGCGCTCTACCACTGAGCTGCAGCCACAACCCTACACTAGACACTTTTTATAAAGCAAATTAAGTAGTTTTACTGACTTGAGTTTATTTTTAGACATGTGCCCTATTTTAAGGAGTACATGCTAGTAGCCAGGGATATAAATGCTCAATGGTAGCGCACTTGAGGCCCTGGGTTCAATTCCCAGTACCCAAAAAAAGGAATACATGCCAGGTTTTTTTTTTAGATAATGTGACCTATTCTGAAAATAACTTTTATGTTTTTTACAAATGCATTGTATGCTTTACTTTTTTTTTTTTTTTTTTTTTTTGTGCCAAGGATTAAACCCAGGGTGCTTAACCACTGAGCCACATCCCTAGTCCTTTTTATATTTTTTTAGAGACAAAGTCTCACTGAGTTGCTAAGTGCCCCACTAATCTGCTGAGGCTGGCTTTGAACTTGCACGCCTGCCTAGGCCTCCCAAGTTGCTGGGATTACAGGTGTGTGCCACTGTGCCCAGCCACATCCCCAACACTTTTTACACCTTCTTTTGAGAAAGGGTCTCACTGAATTGCTGAGATTAACCTCTGCGACTTGTGATCGTCCTGCCTCAGGCCACCGTGGCTCTTAACTTTTTGAGACAGGGTCTCACAAAATTGCTGAGGCTGACCTTGAACTTGCAATCCTCCTGCCTCAAGAATCCCAAGTCACTGGGATTACAGGTGTGCACCACTGCACCTGGCTCCGTGTTCTTAACAAGGTAGTTGCTAACAGCATTTTGTGTTCTGTCCCATGCTTCATAGGTTGGGTTGCAGTAACACCTCATTTTAAGGACAGATTACATCTCCGAGGCTACACACCTCAAGGAACAGTTCTGACTGTCCGGCCTCCTCTCTTGCCATATATTGTTAACATCAAAGGAGAGCGCATCAAGAGAAGTGTAGCCTATAAAACCAAGAAGCTTCCTTCCCTTGTGTCCAATCTGCAAAAGAAGAAAAAAACAACAAATGTATGACATGGACCTGGGTTCACACTGGATATTAACTATATTCCACATGGTAATATACATTAATTTATATTAAATATGGCTATAATAAAGCCCCTGATGCTGTCATCCTTCCTGAAAACCTTAGGTTTTTTGACTTTTTAAAACTATTCAGCACTGGGCTGAACTATTGATAATATATTGAGCCTATATAACAAATTGTTTTTTGCAGTTTATGTATATGTATGTACCTGTGACCTAAATATATATAAAAAGAATTAATAAGTCCAAATTTTTATTGAACCAGATTTCATTTATTTTATTTGGAGTCTATAGTTGACAGGGCAGTTAAGGAGTCAGCATATGAAAAAATGGCCAAAAGTCCTTCTCCAAAATACTTTGGCTGTACTCCATGTAATCAGTCATCCAAGGATCCATCTGGTGGAACTTTACCTGGCTTCCATCTCTGTCCAAGGAGGCCATTCAAGTTGTCATCCTTTCCCAGCAAGTATGAAGAGAGGGTAAGAGTGGGCAACAGGCAGCTTCCCTAATTAATTAAAAGGAGGAAGAAAAGCAGAATGGTGAACAGCTCACAGTCCATTGGTCAGCCATCACATGGCTACAAGGAAGCTGGGAAATGGGAACCATTTTAGGTTTTATCAAGAGAAGAAGGAGAAAATGAACTGGAAGACAAGTAGAAATTTACCTTGCACAGTTTGAAAGTGCCTGAAAATCTTAAAAAAGAATTCAGGCTTTATATTTCTAGCATCTAAGGTCAGTTCAACAAATAAGAGAGAATTTTAACCACTTATTAACATTTGCCTGTGTATAGCTGAGAAACATTACATCAGTCAGAAGTCTTTACTTTTTGTTATTCTCTGTAAGTAGTACTGTAACTGCATCAGGTGACATAGCGTATGTTGAGATAAAGGCCAGTGGAATGATAAGCTGGGCTGAAATGCTGTTAAATCCATGAACTTCCTAATAGACCTATTCTCGACCGTGGCCACACAGGTGATGGAAGCTGGGTTCCCCTGTGTGGAGTGGGCTAGCTGAAAAATACTGTGAAAAATCACACAACCCAGAAAATAGTTTTAAGGGGTGGGGGTGGGGGGTACAGAAAAGCTCTTTGACCTTAGGGGTCGAGCTTCCACGCTGGAAAGAGAGAGTGCACGTGTTCTGCTTTAGTTATCATAGGAGAATTTCAGAGACTTTCTACAGAATGTTATTGGCCAATTAAGGTAGGGGGTGAGCTGTCTAGTTCCCAATGGGCCATGCCCAACTTCGGAGATAGAAGCCAGTCTTCCTAGCCAAGCGAAGACTTAAGTCGAATGTATTGTGTAATCCATTCAGGGGGAGGGTGCACAAAATAGCTCGCAATGCCAGACCAAAATCTCCTTGGCTCAAGGCCCCATGAAGACGCTAAATAGCTCAGGAGTGGCTTCCCACAACCTGTGTTCTCTCCCACCACATGGGAGCCCTATGAATTTCACACTCATGTCTTCTCCCCATCCCTTAATCTCCCTCCCACCAAGTCCCTTAGACTAAATAGAATGGAGTACTTCAGATGCAAGACGTAACTTGTACATTTTACTTTCATGGTATTTCAAACGGAGCTACACTGGTACCTGGAAGAAGGTGGTTCTTCACAAAAAAACTGCATTTCAGTAGGTCTGGCATCCCTTGTCCCCAGAAACTAACACCAGTAGCCACTCCCCCAGACCCCTCAGTTACACCCCAAAAGTACCCCCAACATTTCTAAATACACCTGTAGAGGGCAGTAACTTCCCAAGATGAAAAAAAAAAAAAAGCTTGATTTCTAGTGGGTTTTTTTATCTTGGGGAGAATGCAACACCATGACTTTTTTTTTTTAGGTTTTATTTTATTTTTAATGGACATAGTAATTGTGTATATTTATGGGATACAATGTAATATTTCAAAATATATATTGTAGAATGATTAAATCAAAGCAATTAACCTTTCACCTCAATTATTCATTTCTTTGTGGTAAGAACAATTAAAATCCTTTTAGCTATTTAGTAAAAACACATGATACATTGCAACCCCTTGCCCCTGCTCCTGGCAGCCACCACTCTAGTCTCTACTTCTGTGAGTTTGACTTTTTTTTTAAGTTCCACATATAAGTGAGATCATATGGCCCTTGTTTCTCTGTGCCTAGTTTACTTTGCATATCTTCTAGGTTCATCCACATATTGAAAATGACAAACTTCCTAATTAAAACACATTCTTAGCCAGCTGCACAGTGTGGCACACCTGTAATTCCAGCAGCTCAGGAGGCTGAGGCAGGAGGATCACAAGTTCAAAGCCAATCTCAGCAATTTAGCAAGGTCCTAAGCAACTTAATGAGACTGTCTCAAAATAAAAAAGCTGGGAATGTGGCTCAGTGGTTAAGCACCCTTGGTTTCAGCCCCTGGTACCCAAAAAATAAAACATGTTTTTGAACTCATGAATCTAAGAAGAAATAAAACATATACAGTGACAATGCATGATTTAAAAAGAATAATAAACTGGGCACCATGGCACATCTGTAATTCCAGCAACTCAAGAGGCTGAGGCAGGAAGATCACAAGATAGAGGCCAGCCTCTGCAATTTAACAAGCTGTAAGTGACTTAGACCCCATTTCAAAATAAAAAATTTTTGAAAAGGGGATATATATAGCTCAGTGGTAGTGCACCCTGAATTCAATTCCCAGTACCAAAAAGATTTTTTTAAATAAAAATTTTTAAAGAATGATATAAATCAATACAGATGTAGCTAAAAGTATATATTGATAATCGTGTCAGTTTAAATAGATTTTTTTAAAGGAAAAACTGAAAGAGTTAGTTGGGTGTGGTGATGCATGTCTGTAATTCAGAGGAGGCTGAAGCAGGAGGATTGCAAGTTTGAGACCAGTTTCAGCAACTTAGTGAGGCTCTAAGCAACTGAGTGAAATCCTGTCTCAAAATAGAAACAAAAATGTGAGGAGGGAGTTGGAGATGTGGCTCAGTGGTAAAGCATCCCTGGGTTTAATCTCCACTACCAAAAAAAAATAGTGAGAACTTGTCTCAAAATAAAAAGGGCTAGGGCTAGGGCTCAGATGGTACAGCATCCCTTGGTTCAATCCCCAGTACCAAATATATATATATTTATCTTTAACTTGGCATTTGCAGAGGAACTGAGTTTTAGAAAACAGAACATGCCCTCTTTTTACTTTTCTCTCTAGACTAATAGATTTTAGGCTTTTGGACTAATAAAGATTTTTTAAAATGTTCATATTATCAGGAGTCTAAAATTCAAAAGTTTTGTTTCATAAAGCATGACCTAGGCATATCTAAATTATTCCCAGGTAACTTGCTAGTGGTTTGAAACAGTGCAATTTACTAAGTTCCAATTTCATTATCTTCATCTCCTTGGATTTTTGGTTTTTCATCTGTAAAATGAGTTACACTAGATTTTTTTTTCTGAAAAAACAGGAGAGGAAGTCAGCAAAGGATGGTTACAATGCCTCAGACAAAAAAAAAAAAAAAGGTACTCCATGCTAGACTTGGTAGAGAGGTGGAGGGTTTCTTTTTTTTTTTTTAATTATTTTTTATTCTAATTTGTTATATATGACAGCAGAATGCATTACAATTCATATTGGGGTGGAGGGTTTCTACTAAGATCTGGTATTAATTAACTCCATATTCCTCCAACCCAGTGAAGCCTAATTGCCCCACAATGGATCTTGCTTGGACAAGTTCCTGTTACTGTGTTAATTCCTGAGCTTTTGTTAGTTACTGATACTTCCTTAGTCCATTCATCTGAGAATGGAGATTTCTCTTAATCACTTATACTATGCAGGGTGCAGGAGTCAGTGAGCGGGGTGGCCAGGCAAGGAAGGGAAATTAATGGTAAGGTGTCAGGACAACCCCTCACTTCCACAGAACAAAGAGCTGGACAGTGGCATACATGGTAAATTCACAAGTTCAAGGCCAACCTGGGCAACTTACTGAGACCTTGTCTCAAAATAAATAAAGAAAGAAGGGCTGTGGATGTGGCTTAATGGTAGAGCACCCCGAGTTCAATCCCCAGTACCACACACACACACCCCATACTGGGCATGGTGACAAGCCTGTAATCCCCAGCAACTCAGGAGGCTGAAGTAGGAGAATTGCAAGTTTAAGGCCAGCATCCATGATTTAGCAAGACTCTGTCTCAAAATATAAAAAAGGACTGAGGAACATAGTTCAGTGGTAGTGTGACCCTTGGTTCAATCCCTAATATGGGAGCAGGGTAAGGAATAAGAGCAGAAAACATCTAAAACAGTTTTTACTAGAAAGTTTACCAAATTCTGTAGCCTAATGGTACATGTCACCTCTTTTGTTTTGAAGAAGTAAAACTATGCACCATCAAAGGGCTTTTTTTTTTTTTTTTTTGGATGGGGGAGGAGGGTAGGAACAGGGATTGAACTCTGGGGTACATCCCCAGCCCTATTTTGTATTTTACTTAGTGACAGGGTTTCCCTGAGTTGCTTAGCACCTCACTTTTGCTGAGGCTGGCATGTGTCACCATGCCTGGCTCAAAGGGCTTTTTAACTCCTATGTGACATTAGGGTCATTAAGCTTTTTATTTTGAAGAGAGACCTAATCTCTCTACTTTTCCCTTCTCTAATAAAACTAAAATAACAGCATCTCCATCAAACTAGAGTTGTAGACATTTTCTATTTTTATTCACCCTAAATACCAAGCTCTACAACCATCAGGGCTGTACTGTGTTGTTTCTAGAGTATGAATTTGTTACTTGAGATACTCACTTCCCTGACAACCAAGGAGAAGTGCAGCACAGATGCAATCTTTTTTTTTTCCTCTTTTTTTAACTTGTTCTTTTTAGAAATACATGATAATAGAGTGTATTTTTTAATACTTTTTAGTTGTTAATGGACTTTTATTTTGTTTATTTATACATGGTGCTGAGAATCAAACCCAGTGCCTCACACATGCTAGGCAAGCGCTCTACCACTGAGCTACACCCCAGCCCCCAGTGGACTGTATTTTGACATAACAGATGCAATCTCTTTTGTGTGTTTCCTGATCAAACACTTCTCACAAAATGGAGAATGGAGGCTGGTTTCCTGCAGATGACTAACTTGGAGCTCCAGCCGTGTCCCCCGTGACAGAGTTGTTATTGCTCGCTGAGTAGGCACCCAGTGCTCAAGCTGAGGCCAGCCGTTCCGTAGACAGCCTCTGATCATTTACCCTGGCTTCCCGCCCACTTGGCTCTGTGTTGTGGAGCAATAGAATCATTTCCATTCTTTCTTGGGCTGTTCCATTTTCTCTTGGCTGCTTTCCTCTTCCCAGGGGGATTGTTTTCTCTCAACTGTCAAAGAATAATGCTTAAACATTAAAAACAAGACTTCAGACTCATGTAAATCAAATAAATAGCACCTCTGCCTGCTTCTGATGTCTCTCCCTCATGTTATGTGCCCCACTAATGCCGTGGAGTGGGAGGAAAATGGTGTGACATTACTATTTTAACATCATGTTGGAATGTGCCTCACCTTTCTTTTCACGTCAAAGAGCACTGTTAGTTGTGGCCAGCCTGGGTAACATGGTGAGACCCTGTCCCTTAACTCTCAAAAAGAAAGTTTAGCCAGGTGTGGTGTCTTACACCTGTAATCCCAGCCACAAGGGAAGCTAAGGTAAGAGACTTTATCTAAAAAAAAAAAAAAAAAGTTTCATGATCTAAATACTCCTAAATATATACAAATCATCTTCAAAACATCCCCTGCTCCAATTCCCAGGTTCCTGTTTTTCAAAAGCTGCCTTTTACTTCCCAAATAGTTCTCAGAACTTAACCTTCTGGGTAGACAGTTTAGTGGAAGAATTTTTTTGGCCTTAATGTTCTCACTGGTAAATGCAATAGTAGGTATGAAGTTTAATCACAGACGTGGTGGGAAACTCTGGCCAGTAGCTGTGGTGAATCTGAGAAAACCGAGGCCCCAAAAAATAAGCAGGATGCACTAGAGAGCACATCATCACATGTCAGGGGATTTTGGAAATGAAAGACTGCTAAGATCCTGCCTAACCTTTCAATAAGCCCCTGGAAAATTGCAGGCATTCAATGCATGAATGAATGAATTAGTAGAGTGAAGGGATTTGGGGTTGGTTGGTTGGTTTTTGCCTTCCCTGGAAAGCAGCCAAAGAGAAGATTTAAATTTGCTTAGTAGCATTTACACTTAACCCTTCTAGAGTTTCTTCCTATCCTGCAGAAAGGCAGAATCTCATAGAAATTGTATTTCAGGCCAGGAGAAGTGGCACACACGTGTAATCTCAGTGACCTGGGAGACCGAGACAAGAAGATCACAAGTTTGAGGCCAGCCTCAGCAACTTAGTTATAACCTATCTCAAACTAAAAAAGGGGGGAAGGGTTGGGGCTGGGGGTTGGAGTGTAGCCTGGGGCTGTAGCTCAGTGGCAGAGCACTTGCCTGGAATGTGTGAGGCACTGGGTTCAATCCTCAGCACCACATAAAAATAAATAAATATATATATATATATATATTATATATATATATATATATATTATATATATTATATATATATATTTATATATAACATATATAATTATATATATATATATTATATATATATGATTTTTTATACTACCTATGATTTTTAAAAAAGGACTAGGGGGACTGGGGTTGTGGCTCAGTGGCAGAGTGCTCACCTAGTGTGTGTGAGGCACTGATGTTCAATCCTCAGCACCACATAAAAATAAAATAAAGACATTGTGTCCACCTAAAACTAAAAATATATTTTTTAAAAAAAGGACTGGAGATATAGTTCAGTGATAAAAGACCCCTGAAGTTCAATCCTCCTTACCCCAAACAAGTTTTTAAATAAAAATAATTTTAAAAGTAATAGTTCAGGCTACTCATAGTTACTCTCATAAGATATCCACACACTCTTTGTACCCCTTTATGTTCTTATAATAGCATATGATATGTCTGACGCTTTTAATAAGTGCTTTACATATTATATATTCTGAGTCCTTACAACTACATGCAAGAGATACTATTACTACTTGCATTTATAAATAAGGAAACTAAGCCACAAGTAACTTGCCCAGGAACACAATAAATAAGTAATGGCTTTGTGATTCAAACAAACCCACACAGTCTTGTTCCAGTATCCACGTGGGAAGTTTTGGTTTGTACCAGGGATTGAACCCAGGAGTGCTCATCCACAGAGCCACATCCCCAGCCCTTTTTTTAATATTTATTTTTTAGTTATAGGTGGACACAATGTCTTTATTTTACTTTATGTGGTGCTTAGGTGCCTCACGCAGGCTAGGCGAGTGCTCTACCTCCGAACTGCAACCTCAGCACCCCCAGCCCTTTTTTTGAGGCAAGGTCTTGCTAAGTTGCTTAGGGCCTCACTAAATTGCTGAAGCTAGCCTTGAACTTGCAATCCTCCTGCCTCATTCTCCAGTCACTGGAATCACAAGTGTGCACCACCACAACCAGCTCCATCTGGGATTATTTTTACTTACACAGTAAAACAGCCTTTTTTCCTTTTCATGTGTAGTTCTATGGATTTTAACATATGCATGGATTTGTTGACCATAATTAGAAGACTGCTCAGTCACATCAGCACAATTTTTCCTTTTGATTGTAAAACCCATCACAAGTCTAAAGATGAGAACTCTGAATGTAGGAAGGAAACATCACCACCTCAGAGAAAAGAAACCCATTTTGAAACATCCAAAGGAAATGATAAAATTTCCTTGGAAATTCTGTTCCTAGCCGGGCATGATGGCACATGCTAGTAATACCAATGACTCAAGAGGCTGAGGCAAGATGACTACAAGTTCAAGGCTAACCTCAAAATTTAAAAAACAAAGTGTGGGATGTGTGCTGGGAATACAGCTCTGATAAGGTGTCCCTGGGTTCAATCCCCAGTACAAAAAAAAAAAGAAAAGAAATTATTACTACCATTTAATTCTCTTTTGAATCCCACCATATACAATTCCACCCTGAACATATTTCTCTGAGCTCTCTCTCTCTGTGTGAGATGTGCTGCATGCACCCTTGCCGTCTGACTTCAGCAATGCTGTCCAAACCTGAAAGAGTGTCCCAGCGCGATTTCCATTCTGTCTCACCACCTCAGATAGTTTCCTATTGCCTTTGCTTCCCTGGCTGCCTGGGAAACTCACATTGCTAGTGAGCTTGCCAAGTACCACGGACAGATCACAGCATGAGTGGAGATCCTGACCCACAATTCTAATCAAGAAAAGAATAAATTAGATACATTGGGAATTTGGAATTCAAACGTCCAAATTATACCGCTAAACTATCATGGAAGGGAGACTGTAATTTTAAATACTTATCCTATTAGTGTTATTAGAATTGGAGGAACTGTAGCTCTTTTTGACTTGCAAATCAATCCCTTCAAACACCAAACTGTTAATTTGGCTGTGAACTTGTTTAAACGATCCTGCCCTTTCTACTTGTATAGCACTCATACCATTTCCTGTTCCTTATAACATCTTACTTTTACTAAACGGGGGTTCTTACTTGCCTAATTAAAAGCTGTTATCACCAGTTTTTCTCAGCATTTGGCATATGGCCTAAAAAGATTCCTTTTTTCCTTAAACTGTATTGTGAACACGAAGGCAAATTAGAGAAATGGGAATCGCTTTCCTTCGAAATACTAGATAAAAGATGTATTTTTTATTGAGACACTAAAGAAATGTCTTTTTTTATTGGATAAATCAAGCTTTGTGTAAAGCTAATTCTAAGAAATGTGTTAAAATTTTTCAGCATAAGAACTTGGACAAGAGGCTGTTCAACAAAGGAGAACAATGTGTAACTGTCCATTTACCCACTAACTCCCCCGTTGGGCATGGGGTAAGCCACTTCTAGGTACAGTTGCTCATTTGTTAATTGAAAAATTTTATTAATGGAATTTGAGGACACGATTACATTTATGCCCGTAACTATTGCTTAATAAAAAACCACCCAAAACTTAGTAACTTTGAGCATTTATTTATCCCATTCTATATTTTGTCAACTTAGTCTGGGATCAGCTCAGTGGTTCTGCCCTACAGGACATGCAGGCTGACCTCATTCACTGGAGCTTCGGCTGAGATGGATCCAACAGCTGGCAAAGCCAGGCCTCTTCCCGCTGGTGGCTCTCTACCTAGGGTCTCATCAAGTAGGCTCCTTCAGGCTTGTTCACAAGTGTTGAGAAAGAACACCAGAATAGAGGCTACAATCCCTCAGGAGGCTGAAAAAATCACTCAGCATCAGTTCTGCCACATTCTATTGGTCAAAACAAGTCCCAGATTCAAGCCAAATGTAAGGGCTGCAAAGCATTTATGGATTCTTTTGGGGGGAGGGAGGTTACCAGGAATTGAACTCAGGGGCACTCAACCACTGAGCCACATCCCCAGCCCTGTTTTGTGTTTTATTAGAGACAGGTTCTCACTGAGTTGCCTAGCACCTCGCTAAATTGCTGAGGCTGGCTTTGAACTTGCGATCTCTGCCTCCAGAGCCACTGGGATTACAGGCGTGCGCCATTGTGTCCAGCGATTTTAAAAAATTTTTTAGTTGTCAATGGACCTTTATTTTATTTATTTGTATGCAGTGCTGAGAATCAAACCCAGTGCTTCACATATGCTACGTAAATGCTCTACCACTGAGCCACAACCCCAGCCCAAATTTGTGGATTTTTTAATCCACCATGAAATTTCAGTGCGTTGATGACTTTGGGGATAATACAGTCTAAGATTGCAATTTCTTTGTTTGTTGGTTTTGGTGATACTGGGGATTAAACCCAGGATCTATCCATCCCTGCTACATTCCCAGACCTTTTTATTTTTTGATACAGGGTCTTGCTAGATTGTGGAGGCTGGCCTCAAACTTGGGATCCTCAGCCTTGGCCTCCCAAGTAGCTGGGATTACACGCGTGTGCCAACATGCCAACAAGCGCCAACCAGAATAGAGGCTACAAACTATTCTTATGACCTATATAAAAAGAATGCAAGGTATACCTATCAAATAAGTTTAATGATATTCTAAATTTACCTCATATAGCTGCTGTATGTTGTGGACTTATTTCATCATAAATCCTGTTGGTATATTTTGTGTTTAACTATGTGTGTATGTTACTTTGGTAGCTTTCAATTAAAAAAAAAAAAAAAAAAAAAGCAGCTCTCAGATTTATCCTAGGCTATCTCTATCCCCTGCCCTCCCTGGCAAGGCAAGCAGTGCTTCTACTAGCAGAAAGGAAGCCAGCTACCTTGAATTCTCTGAGGTGGGGAGGGTAACAATACCCAAATGAAGAAACTTTCTATCTCAAAGCAGTATCCTGTGCTCTCCAAGAAGGAAAGGGAGTTAGGATAGAATTCAAGAAGAGGGCTGAGGCCTTGTGGCTGAAAGTAATTTCAGAACCCTTGTCACACTGGCAATCTACAGTTGTTTGGGGTTTTTGTTTGGTGGTACTAGGATTTGACCAAGGGGCACTCTACCACTAAGCTGTATCCCCAGCTCTTTATGCTGAGACAGATTCTTGCTAAATTGTCCAGAATGGCCTCAAACCCTCCTGCCTTATGACTACCTGGGATCACAAAGTGCATGCCACCACGCCAACAACCAGTACTTCTCATTTCTGTCCCTTCCCCAAGCCCTCTCATCCTGCAGGGCACAGTGGGCTCAGAGGGAGAAGCCAGGAGCCGCATGAGTCACTGAGGAGGTAGGTCTCTGTCCCTAACCCAGGCTTCAACTCAGGGTTTTACTAGAAGCTTTAATTCTGGGATGTTTAGACTCGATCAATTATTGAAAATCTAAAAGCAACAATTTGAACAATCCTCGCCAGTTAGTGTGAAATCTCATCAAAATGAACATTTTTGTGGTAGTAAGTTGCAAAGAGAAAGAAAGTTTTAAAAGCTTTATGAATTCATTTCATTAGACATTACAGATTAACACATTCAATGAAAGTGACCAAATATTCTGGCAGGATTTAAAATGCAAGGAGATTGGGGCATAACAGCCTCAGATTTCCTAGGCTCTTAACTGCAAAGTACATTTCACACATACAAGAGCACAGCCTAGGGCTGGTGATATAGCTCAGTTGGTAGAGTGCTTGCCCTGCATGCACAAGGCCCTGGGTTCCACCCTCAGCAACAGCAACACACCAAAAAAAAAAAGGGAGCAAAAAAAAAAAGGGAGCGAGCAAGTGGGCAGAGCCTAAGGGACCTCCAGAATGATCCCATCCTCTGGAGTTCACCAACTTGGGAAACCACAGCCCTGAGATAGAGGTCTACACCCTCTGATCTCATCTGAATGGGCTGGGTTGAGCTGGGCTGCCTGCTAGCAAGCCATCTGCTGACCAGAGATGGAACTCCGGCCAAAATCAGCTCAGAATTCGTGTTGTGAGCACACATACTGCACTTGAGAAACACCAAAAAGATGTCCAATGAAGAGAAAATGTCTGTTACTATTATTGCCATCAGTGTAATGACTGCTGTGACTGCATAGAGACAGGATGTGGGAGGACAACACAAAGAGCAGCTTACATCTAAAAGGTTTTGTTTTTGGGAACCAGGGATTGATCTAAGGGGCATTTGACCACTGAGCCACATCTCTAGCCCCTTTTTGCATTTTATTTAGAGACAGGGTCTCACTGAGTTGCTAAGTGTCTCACTTTTGCTGAGGCTGGCTTTGAACCCTCCATCCTCCTGCCTCAAACTCCCGAGCTGCTGGGATTACAGGTGTGTGCCACCATGCCCAGCAATTTTTATAGTTTTATTTTTCTGCAGTATTGGAGATTGAACCCAAGGGTCCTCTACCACTAAGCTACATCCCCAGCACTTTTTAATTAATTAATTTATTTATTTGAGATAGGATCTTGCTAAATTACCCAGGCTGACCTCAAACTTTTAATCTTCCTGCCTCAGCCTCCTGAGTAGCTAGGTTTATAGGCAGGTACCACTGTGCCTGGCCATTTTTTAAAAGTTTACAAATTAAGTGAAATTCAATTCCAACCAAGATGACTAATCATTTGGGATGTGTTGCTCCCCTCATCCCCTTCTACCCTGTCCTGCTGCTTAGAGAAGGTAGTCCATTGTGTTCTCACCACTCCAGTGGATTCCAGGAAAGTGGGAGATAAGGACCTCCAACAATAAGTGGACCAAACAGGACAATTTGAGAGGCTTATAATACAGGAGAATTACAGGGCCCAACAGCATTTTCAAACAAATCCAAACCTTAGAACTGTGACACATTCTTACAACCTTAAAGAGCTAGCCACATAACATAGTGGCTTAAAGTTCCAGTTTATTCTATATTAGATCTGCATAAATTGAATCAGGGGACTTTTAACCCAGTTCACTTTTATCTCAAGGAAGTGAAATTAATCTGGCTTGCACTGATAAACTCCTGTCTTTAGTAAACATAAACTGGTAGTTAGATGTTATGATAAAGGGACCAAGGTAAGACAAACTCCTTGGTAACTCATCATTGTCGTTGCCAAGAAACATTAAGCATACCAAATATATACATCTGTGCAAAACAACTTTGACATTGTAGGACCTGGGTACTATTGGCAAACTTCTAACTTTAAAAACACAAGCACAACTGAGTATAGTGGTGCATACCTGTAATCCCAGAAGCTCAGGAGTGTGAAGTAGGAGGATCACTTGTTTGAGGGCAGCCTCCATAACTTAAGTGAGGTCCTAAGCTACTTAGGGAGACCATGTCTCAAATAAGAGCCAGAGATGTGGCTGAATGGTAAAGTGCCCTTGGGTTCAAGGCTCAATCCCCATTACAAAAAAGAATGCAAGTAGAGGAGGACATGGTGGTACAGACTTTTGATATCAATTTTGTGGGAGGCTGAAGCAGGAGGATCACAAGTTTGAGGCTAGCCTCAGCAACTTTAAAATTCCTTGTCTCAGAAAATAAAAAAGGCTGGGGATGTAGTTCAGCAGTAAAGAGAACCCTTGGGTTCAATCCCCAGTTCTACCAAGACAAGAAACACAAGCATAAACAAACTTAGTCTTGAGGCTAAAAACAAATTACTTCTGGGTTGTCAGTTTTGGTAATGAGAATGCCTCTATAATAATAATAGACATTAAAGTTATTGGGCTGGGGTTGCAACTCAGTGTTGGCCTCACATGAATTGAGACCCTGAGTTCAATCTCATTAACTGCCAAGAGAAGTCACAAATAAATGAAACAATTAGGAAATTATTCCTCAAGATCACCTCTTCAGTTGACAGAATCTTGGCCACTGATAAATTTCTATTTTCACTTATCCCATAAGACCTCCCATCAAGTTTCCATAAATTAAAAAAATTTATAGTGCTGTCATGACAAACAGAAGTGTGATTTACATGGGTTTCAATATATTGTTATAAATGGGGCCCTTCAGAGTATTAACAGACTGTAAGTTACCCCAATCAGGGAACTACAAAGGGCACCCACGAACAATCAGTGGCTAAATTAGGTAAAAGCACATGACCATTGCTGATCATAATACATGAATCCAGCTAACAATCTCAAGTCTACACCAACATTCAGTAGTAAAATAAGTGGGGGAAAGGGAACATTCTTGACAGAATGGCAGCTAATATACAGGGTATTTTAACAATAATAGAATTGATTCAAATAAAAATCAACAGATGTTACAAACACTGGTTTTGAAGAATAAGATAGTTTTAATGTGTCTTTCCATAGAATGTTGATTATATAGAAAAACAGAGCAGAGAAATCTGGCAGAAAACATCTTAATTAAATGAAAAAAGTTAACATAATCAGGTTGGCTAGAAATATAGCTGTGTGGTGGAACACACACACTAAGGAGGCCCTGGTTCCATCTAAAAGTAAGACAGCAAGGTGACTCACACCTGTAGTCCCAGTTGACTCTGAAGGATGAGGCAAAATGATCACCAAGTGTGAGGCCAGCCTCAGCAATTTAGCCAGGCCCTGTCTCAAAATAACAATAAACAGGTCTAGACATAGCTCAGTGGTAGAGAGCACTCCTGGGTTCAATCCTCAGTATAAACAAATAAATAAATATGTAATTCTAGTGTAGCAGGTAAAGCATGAATGTATAGTCCATGTAAAAACAGGGTAAGGATCTGAGGACACAGCAAAGGACCAGAGGAAGACTCTGGTAACAACTTTTGTATATTAAACATAAATTAATGACTTAAAAAATATTTTAAAAAATAACATAAGATTACCAAATCAGACTATCAATAGCATTTACATATTTAAAATAAACTTGCCACATATCCCAGTCAGGTATAAACTTCTATTTCCCTTGTCATAGATTCTACTATTCCAATAAAAATTAATGCTTTAGAAATTCATTGTGGGACTAGGGATGTGGCTCAGTGGGCAACACTTGCCTAGCTAGCATGCACAAGGCTCTGGGTTCAATCCCCAGCATTGGGAGGGAAAAAAAGGCAGTTCATGGTGCTGTTAACTGTACATATCTGTAATTCCAGCAACTTTAGAGGCTGGGAAATGATGATTCCAAGTCCCAGGCCAGCCTGCTAAATTTAGACCCTGTCTCAAAATTTAAATATTTTCTTTTTTGCTATTAAGGACTCATGGGCGAGGGTGGGGTGCGACAGTGAGTAACTTAGACAGTGAGTAACTTACCAATCCAAATACCAAGTATCTCTTTGCTCATGATTCAGGACTCTCAAGACTACTCACAGCATCTAGACAAAATACCATCACAATGCCTTGTTGCTTTGCATAGCCAGGGTTTCCTCAACTCACTCTCCCCTCTCTGAACTGCACAAACAAAAACGCCTAATGCCTTAACCTATAGCTTGGACTGTTTCTTTCCACTTCAGTGTAAGCGAGTCTAAGAAGATGATGTATCACCAACCCTGGGGTTTCATTTTCTTCCTTTTTTAAAAAATATTTTTAGTTGTAGATGGACACAATACCTTTATTTTTTGTAGTGCTGAGGATCAAACACAACACCTCACTTGTTCTAGGCAAGGCTTTACCACTGAAGTTATGACCCCAGCCCCTTCATTTTCTTTTATACATGAAAATGTACTAATCCCAGGCCTGCCACTAAAGAAATATGAACATTTAAACTGTATCCTTACCTGAAGTAGGAAGTGATTACTATGTAAAACTAGTGAATTTTTTTTTGGTTTCTTCCCTACCTCCACTTCCCAAAATACAGCACATCTGATTACAGGTGTTGGACTGCTACCCACAGCACTGTTACTCCACACAATAAAGATTGCATGACCTTTCTACCTACAATTTTATCAGTTATATTAAGTTCAATTTCCTTGACTCTTATACCAATAATAAACAAAGGCATCATGCTTTTTAAAACTTTATTTCAACATAACTATGCTTACAGAAATACACTCACATTGGTTAATAGAATGCAATTTAAGTTTAACTTATCCTACACAATTTCAACCAAAAACTTGGTACATGGTTTAAGATTTTAAAAAGAATTTGCAATCTGGCCTATTTTTATCTATTACAAATGTATATAAAAGATCCGCCATCAAATGCTGCTAAAGAAAGCAGCAAGAACCTTGAGAAATATACCTTTGGTTTGCCTCAGAAAAATAACACGTATTGCACTGTAAAAGTTTATAAAATTGGTGCAACAAAACATTGTTGTTATGTTACAATGCCAGTTCAGAAAGTTCAGTAACTAATGGATGCAGAAGGGGATGGGAGGGTGCCTATGTACACATGTGGTACTGTAAAAGCTATCTGATTTAATTAATATAGTATGTAGATTACAAATCTACACAAACCAAGATTCAGATATTTTCTTAAATCTGAATTAATACTATCAGCTCACTTCATCTGCTGAGGTCAACAATTGAACTTGACACACTGGCTTTAAGTTTTTTTGATATATGCAAAGTAAATTTCCTCCCCCAGCTTTTCAGTCCAAAAGTGACAGTATACTACAGGCAAGGAATTCCTTCCATCTTCAACATTCATGGAGTGACATGTGATGAGGTTAACTGGGGTTTTAATTTGTATCAGCATGCAATGCAAACGGCCCCCAAAGTCAATGACCACATGCCGTTATAAGTGACTACTTTAAAAAATAAAATGGCCCTTCTTGGAAGACTAGAGCAAAACATCCAGCTACAGTTATAAGAAGCCTTATCAAAACATTTTAGCTCCTTATGAATGACACCTCAATAAAAATAAAAGTAGCCCCCGAATAAGAAGCAGCTCTGATAAAGAGGAAAAATATAACTTAAATATATTGGAAACCAATGGGAATACAGGTTCAAAAATAATTAGATTTTCATGACTACCTAGGATTAGGCTTATAATGCATTCTAGTATTTCAAGTTTACCACTAGTTACTAAATACCAATTTACAAATAACATGTTTATTGTTATCAAAAGAGAAAGTTCTAGCTTCAATTCTATTGTGGGGAGGGCACTAGAAAATACAAAGATTCAAACAGTTCCATACAAATATCACATTTTTCAAATGGAAGAACTCCCAACTGGACCAGAAGTTCCAATTACTAATATATTTTTCATTGAAACAATTTTTAAAAAGTACAAATACATGGCATTAAGGTTCAGGACCTAATATAGGCCTGATAATCAAGTCCTTGTTTTCTGGAAGAAAGGCCTCAAGTCCCAATCAATTTCCAGTAACAATGTTTTTACACATCAACTTAATAAGGGGTTTTAATTTCCTTCATATTTTTGTTTTCAGCATTCTAGTCTTAAAGGCTAGATTAGAAATTAGTTCGATTCCCCAGAAGGCAAATTTCTTTCCTTTACAGTATGAAAGAATCCAGAAAGACCTCTTCCCCAAGCAGATTCCCAATCTCTAATCTGTGCTTAAAATGAATCTTTTTCAATATACTGTAAAAGGTAACTTAGGTAAAATGTGCTCATTAACATTAAAAACTAGCTGTTAGGAAGACTTAACTAGCTGTATAATTTAAGGTTTAAAACATAAATATTTGCAGCTTGATCTCCTGCTGACAATGATTGTCGGAGCCTATAATTCAACATTTATAAATTCCCATTCATACACGCCAAACACACCATTATCACACAACTTACTCATGTCTTGAGAGAATCTTCTTAAAATTCTTTGGCCTCCCAGTCAATTCCAAGTTTGAGCAACTTTTAACTCAAACCTCACTCTCAGATTAACAAGTTTTCCACCCATACATTAATGCTTGTCCTAATCTTTCATGTTGTACTGCCAAAATCTGAAACCTACCTCAAAGAGATCACCAGGTAAAAGAAAATTATCAAAATATTCATGAAGGGGGTTATTTCAAAATAGAACATGGGAGGTTGGAATTCAAGATTCCCTACTGGGATACTTTATTTTACTGAAATGAACTCTTAATGTTAATAAAAATCCTATGTTGGATTCTTTCATACTCTCTGGCAAATAGCCAAAGAACCTACAGAACAGTTTCGGAGTACACACCCTTTTTCATACAAAGTGCCCCTATAGGCACATCAGGATAGCTGCAATTCACTTGAGGCCTCACCTGTAGAAGAGGCTGTCATAGGGACAGCCAGGACACCCACTAGTTTGTGGAGATCCCTGAGAAAGTATGATTTTTAAAATCTGGACTGTACTGAAGTTCACCAGCCTTCTTCACTGTATTCACAGGAAGCTGCAGCTGACTTGCCAGAACTCACGCCATCTCTCATTCTAGATTTGCTGTATAATAGCTATGGCTTTGGAATCTCACAAGTGATGTCCCATACAACTTGAAGGAATGATTACGTCTCCTAATTCTAGGTTTGTAATTTCCAAATCTCAGTTACAGTTCTTTATTCAGCTAAGTAGCCACATGGACACCAACCATTTAAGAGAAAAAGTTCTCCCCAAAGATAATATTACAGTTAAGAAGTAACTGTACCATAACAGGCAAGAAAAAAAATTAAAAAATAATGTAACTGATGGTTGGTATTTGAGATAAAAATGTGTTTTAAAAATAAAAACTTCTTGGTTTATTTATTGCAAAATCAAGAAAGAGAGCTGTGAATTTACTATATTCATTCAAAATAAATAACTTAATGTGAAATACAGATTCTGGCATAGGTATAAGATATGAAAATCATAATGAATGGATTGAACCTGCATGTTTCATTTGCTCACAAACTTGCACACACTATTATTCTGCAAAAAAGACAATTGCAGCAAAGAAAATAAAAACTGCCCTTTTGCAAACAAGCCTAAAAATATTCCTCTGACGAGGCCAAAATAAACATGCATATATATGTATAAAGTGTTACTGCTCAACACAAATGCTATTTCTAGAAAAATATAACTGCATAGGTTAAAAAAAAACAAAAAACAAAAACAATGTGCAACATCTTAAGCCATTAAAGCACCAAAATAAAAAAAAAAAAAACACCAAAATCACTGTTTTTATGACAATTAACACAAAATATTGATCAAAACTCAGGAAGTAAATACCTGGACTGATACAATGTCCACTGTTGGGCTAATTTTTCTTCAATTTAAATGTCTTTTTTCATCTCTAAAGAAATCTTAAAGTGCTAACTTTATATAAAGCAGGCAAATTGTTCAAGTAATTTGCTATTAAGCCAATTTTTACAGAGCTAAATAAAAAAGGAAAAGTAAACTAAAGTGATTGAAGACAGACACGGAGAAAAAAATGACGTTGTAAATGGACAAAGCAATAGAATGCTATTATATCATCATGGCCTTCTCGTTTCAATTGAACATATAAGCTAAATAGATTTAGGTATCTGCTGGTTTTTAGTACACTAACTCCCTTGAATTTGCTAAAACTTATACAACAATCAATAGGTATATATGAAGTCTTAAGGAAAAGGATGCCTCTTAAAAATCAATACTCGACACTAATTAAAGCAATCTTAAAAGGTTTTTCTACTATTATAAATGAATATAAAAATTAATAGCTCTTACAAACTAAGAACTGGAACCTTGTCCCAATCTTTAATTATTCCTGCCCTTTAGCTGCTTTTTCAAGGAAATACACATTAACCAAATGGCGATTGAGGTGTTTGCTGTAATCTTTTTCTTTCCTAAAAGAACGATCACAGAAGATGCAAACAAAATCTCCCCCAGTCCCTTTGCCTGCCAAGGCTTCTTTTGCATCTTTTGTACTAGCTTCTTGTGGAACTGGACGAGCCCCATGCAATCCAGAATCATCACTACCCTCTGACATGTTGTCACTTAGGTCACTTCCGTCATGACTGTGGATACCTTCATCTTCATCAATTTCCTGAGACTCATTTACTGCCACAGTAACAGGAGGTGAAGCCAGCACAGTTTGGGATACTGCTTCATGTTCGTCTATTGGTGGGGGAAGAAGCAATGGTGAAACTGGTTCTCCAACTGCTGAGTCTTTATCAGGGAGATTCTTTGCTGGGTTATGATCAGTGTCCATTTCCACTTCACAAAGCATAGCTGAGTCAGTCTGATGCTTATCAGCTAAAGTTTCACCCCCTGGCATATTCAACTTTTGTCCAGAAGATGAAACACTAGTACTAGATTCCTTGGTACAGGAATCAGCTACACTCTTCTCTGCTTCTTCTGTTCCTACTTTCAGAAAAGGATCTTCTTTGTTTCCTTCACTTTCTGAGAGTAATTTTTGGTCTTCTGACTCCTCCTCTCTTAAGTCTTCCTTTGGCAGTGGTGTTGATGATGCCAAAAGTTCCTGTGTGCTTTTATTTTCCTTTAGAATCTGGCTACCTTTAACAGGCACTAAGCCTACTTCAATAAGGACTTGCTCCTTACGTGTCATTTCACTCTGCATATTGGACCTTTCCTTTCTGTTATCTTTTCGGGGAGAAGTCTTTTTGGGAATTGGCTCATTGTGAAGAGGAGGATCTATGGGAGGAGATAGCTCCATCTGAGCAGTCTCCTTCTGAACAACTTCCATCTGAACAGACTCCATGTTAACAGGCCCCATCTGAACAGGTTCCATGGGTAGAGGCAACTCTATCTGCAGAGGCCCCTTCTGAACATCCTCTGTAAGAGGAGATTCCATAGGAGAGGGCAGCTCCATCTCAGCAGGCCCCTTCTGAACCTCTTCCATATGAGCAGACTCCACAGGAGGGGGCAGCTCCACGTGAGAAGGCCCCTTGTGAACAACCTCCTCCATGTGGACAGTCTCCATAGGAGGGATCAGCTCCATGTGAGCAGACTCCTGGTGAACCACTTCCACCTGAGCAGGCTCTACTTGAACAAGCCCCTTCTGAACCACCTCCATGTGAGCAGGCTCTACTTGAACAGGCCCCTTCTGAACCACCTCCATGTGAGCAGGCTCTACTTGAACAGGCCCCTTCTGAACCACCTCCATGTGAGCAGGCTCTACTTGAACAGGTTCCATGGGTAGAGGCAACTCTATCTGCAGAGGCCCCTTCTGAACATCTTGAACAGGCCCCTTCTGAACATCTTGAACAGGCCCCTTCTGACTAGTCTCCTTTTGAACAGGTTCCTTCTGAGAGGTGTCTTTCTGAGAAGGCTTGCTGCTTTTTTTACTTTGTTTATTTTTTAGGGTTTTCTTCTTGGTATTTTTTTTCACGCAGGTATTTTGTTTTTTATTCTCCTCCACTTTGTTATCACCCTTTGGTACTTCCTGGCTATTTTTGGATTTACCTTCTATCTTCCTTTTCTTTTTTGTCATAGATTCCTCATCATTCACAGGATCATGCATGGAATGGGCTTCAGTTTCCATCTTCCTTTTGCTTTTCTTGGCTTTACAGGATTTTTCTGAATTATTTCTTGTATGCACATCCAGGTCTTTAGCTTCTATTGCTGACTTGCGAGTTCTGGTAGTGACCTGAATCATTGAAACATTGCTACAAGGTTTTTTCTCTTTTGAAACATTATCTTTTTTCTCCACTTTTACAGACCTCTCATTTTTCTTTCCAGCTACATCCCCCTTTATTTTCGTTTGCTCTGTTTCTGTTTTTTCATTGGTAGTACTGTTATCAAGTAAGTCAGCCTCTCGCTTTTTGGTTTTCTTTAATTTCACTTTTGACACATCCATTGTTTTATTAGGACAAGTAGGATGCTTAGACTTGAAATGATACTGTAGATTACACTTTTTGGAAGCTGCATAGTCGCATACAGGGCAATTAAACTGCCGTGGGTTCACATGTAGCTCTACATGTTTTTTGAAGTTGCTTCTATCTGCTGTTTTGTAGTCACAGTGGGGACAATTAAGAGGTTTAGGCCCATTGTGAACCTGTCTTGCATGGCGGGTTACTTCATGTTGATTAGAGGCCACATAACTGCACTGATCACATTTAAATGGCTTCTCACCTAAAGATAAATAAGAGATGTTAGAAGACAGATTAAAACAAATTCAAGATTTAAATATGCTCATAAGAAATTGTACATATAAAATAATCACAAACACTATTGAAAAGAATGTATCATGCACCTTGCATTTACTGTATTTATTTGTATGGCTTTTCTCTATCCCTTGACACTGATTCTCAAACCAATAGAGGAATAAATTATCTGTCCACCATCATCTTCAAAAAATGTTCCATAAAGCTGGGCACAATGGCACATGCCTATAATCTCACTGACTTAGGAGGCTGAGGCAGAAGAATCTTATGTTCAACTTAAATGAAGGGCTCAGCACCTTGGTGAGACCCTGTTTCAAACTAAAAAATTAAAAAGAGCTGGTGATGTAGTTCAATGGTTAAGTACCCCTGGGTTCAATCCCCAGTACCCCATCCCTCAAAAAAGTTCCATAAAGTTAAGGCTCTGAAGCACCATTAAACAACTGAGATTCATCAAGAAATGGAATTACTAGAAAAAACTCAACCGGGGGGTGGATGTTAATTTTGAGGCAATGTCACTCAAGAGAAAATAATTCTAAACTTTTTTGTTAAGGGAAAACAAATGTATATGGAGTACATTATAAAATTCCCACACATTTTCTAAGATAAATCTTGGGAGAAATATCTTTTACTCTGGGAAATACTCCCAGACCCTAAGTACAAAGGTTTTAAAATTCTGCTGTAGCCTAACATAAAGAGGAAAAGGTTTTCTCTTGAAATTTAAACCTTTTGTTCATTATGGCAAGAGCTCAGTAAGTTTTACTCAGCATGCTTTCTAATGCCAAAGCTGCTATTTTAAAGTAAAAATATAGCTAAGGTAATTATTCAGAAAACTTCTGTGATTTTTTTCCTCTCTTACCTTTTCTATAAAATGGGCACTTAAAACTAGATACACGAGAAGCTGCATACAAATAGATACTGTAACACAAGCAAACAGTCATAATCACAGATACATACAAAACCAGAACCACCCCCATAACCCAAATTAAAGGCATAAGAATAACACATTCTACCTGAATACATACCCATCTAGATCACTTTCTAGTAAATATTATCAAATGGTATCCATACCCCACTGGTCCAATGGAATGCATAGTAGAGAAATGGAAATTAACATTTATGAAAATTCATCTCTCAAACATTCTCAAATTCATATTAATCTTATAAGTTTTTCATAAAGCAAAAATTCAGAAATGTAGCAAAACCATGTAGATGTTAAGCTTTCCATGATTAGAAAATTATTATATAATACTAAATCACAAAAACATACTTCTCCAAGGTATGTCAGATTAGGTATGTCACTAATTAGACAACTCTTTTTAATATCAGAATGTGGTTTCCACAACATGCTACTCTATAGTTGACCTTACAGGGTCATGAATGATCTAAATGGAGACAACATTTCCTTAACATATGTAGATACAGTTAGGCCAGGTGAGGCATGCCTGAAATCCCACCCACTCTGTAATCCCACCCACTTGAATGGCTGATGCAAGAAGATACTGGGTTTGAGGCCGGCCTAGGCAATTTAACAAGACCCCGTCTAAATAATTAAAAAAAAAAAAATTGCTGGGGATGAATCTCAGTGGTACAGCACTTGTCTAGCTAGCATACACGTCTGGTTCCATCCCCAGGACATCACAAAAAAAGAGGGAAGGGTTGTTTTCTTGGTTTTATTCAGGAATACTCTACCAGAGCAACATCCCCAACCCCCCTTTTTTTTAAAAAAAAAAAAAAAAAGGTGAAGTCAGTGATGGATCACCCCTGGGTTAAACCCCTAGTATCACAAAAAAGAAAAGCAAGCAAAATACCAAACATCTGGTAAATTCAAATATATTTGTTTCATGCAAAGATACTAACTCAGCAGGTACACAAGACACCATAAAAAGGCAGCAGAAAGCTAATATGGCCTCCTAGGTTAATACTGAAGATTATAATTATAAAATGTAAACTATAGCCAGATGCAGTGGTGCACACCTATAATCCCAGCAGCTCAGAAGCCTGTTTTAGGAGGATCACGAGTTCAAAACCAGCCTGAGCAACTTAATAAGGCCCTAAGCAATTTAGCAAGACCCTTATCTTAGGCTAGGGTTGTGACTCAGTCAGTGGTAAAGTGCTCGCCTAGCATGCATGAGGTACTGAGTTCAATCCTCAGCACCACATAAAAACAAAATAATGTGTCCATCTAAAACAAAAGATACATAAATAAATAAATATTTTTTAAAAAGAGCCTTATCCCAAAAATGGGTTGGGGTGGGGCGTAGTGGCACATTCCTATAATCCCAGTGGCTTAGGAGGCTGAAGCAGGAGGACAGTGAGTTCAAAGCCAGCCTCAGCAAAAGCCAGGCACTAAGCAACTCAGTGAGACCTCTCTAAATAAAATACAAAATACGGCTGGGGATATAGTGGCTCAGTGACCAAGTGCCCCAAGTTCAATCCCCAGTAAGCCCCTACCCTGCCCAAAATGGGTTGGGGATGTTGCTCAGTGGTTAAGCACCTAAGTTCAATTCCTATACAAAAAATAAATAAATAAAGTGATCAGCCCTCTATATCTAAAGGTTTTGTATCCATGAATTTAAACAATTCCATATTTAAAGTATATAAGAAAAATATTATGTATTTACTGAGTAGGTAGACTTTTTCCTGTCATTATTTCCTAAACAATAAAATATACTATCAATTTTAAAAAGACACCATAAACATTTAATGAGTATACAAAAAGGACACAAGTGTCATAATCCTAACCCAGTGACCCTTCACCACAATGGGTCCACTAGATGTGGCTTCAGATTAAACACATCCCAAGGTAGACTTCAAGCATTTAATTTTCAATTTACAAGTAATACAAAGAAGCTGAACGCAGTGATAGACGACACCCCTGTAATCCCAGGAACTTCAGAACCTAAGGAAAGAGGATTGCAATTTTGAGGCCAGCCTCAGCAACTTGAGACCCTGTCTCAAAAATTGAAAAGGGGTGGGGATGCAGCTCACTGGTAGAGGGATGTTAAGTTAAAAAATAAAATAAAAAATAAAAAAGGGACAGAAGAAAAGCAAAATGACATCATAAGAAAGCAATCAGACATCTAGAAGAGAAGACATTCCACAGGAAAAATGGCCATATTTCTTCAATGCCTTAATATTGCCTTCTGTAAGATGAGAACAGTAGAACTTTACAACATAATAATATTTATAAAGCTAAGATGAATTAACCTATATAAAGCACTTAAACATTTTATGTGTTGGCTAGAGTACAGCTATCCACATGACACAATGTCTACCATTAACCAAGCCTGATATTAAATCCAAGTTACCCTTGGAGAATGAAGTCAGGAAGTGTTCAGAAGTAATAAAACAAAAATTCTGATTAAGGGGCACAACCCGATAGCTCAGATTTAGAAGAACCCAGATGTAGGGGTACATGCTTGTAATCCCAGCTATTTGGGAGGCTGAAGGGGGCCAATCATGACAATGTGGCAAAACTCTGCCTCAAAATAAAAAATGTAACAGACTAGGGATCTAGGTCAGTGGTAAAGCATTCCTGACTTCATCCCCCAGTACTACAACAACAAAACAAACCAAAAAAATCCTCCTAGAAAAATATGCATATAGAAAAAAAATATATTCCGTTTCAGGAGTCCCACCCACAGAATTCAGGTTAACAATCCCCATTTAAAGCCAGACACAGTGGTGCATGCCTGTAATCCCAGCAATTTGGGAGGCTGAGGCAGGAGGATCTCAAGTTCAAGAGCAGCCTCAAAAACTTAGCAAGACCCTGACACAAAATAATAAAATAAAAAGGACTGGAGATGTAGCTCACTAATAAAAAGCACCCCTGGATTCAATCCACAGACTCAAAAATACAGCAAATAAGCAAGCAAGCTGGGCATAGTGAAAAAAAACCTACAATCCCAGAGACTCAGGAGGGTGAGTCAGGAGGACCTTAGAGGATCACAAGTTTTGAGGCCAGCCTGGGCAATTTTTGATACCATCTCAAAATAAATAAAGCTGGGCATGGTGGTGCCTACAGCTTGGGAGGTTAACTCAGGGAACTGTAAGTTTGAGGTAAGCCTCAGCAACTTAGCAAAACCATGTCTAAAAATTTAAAAAAAAAAAAGGCTGGGGATGTACTGTAGCTCAATGGCAAAGCACCCCTAGGATCAATCCCCAAAACTAAAAATGATAACAAAAAGAACTTCTTTATAATAGTACTTTCTAAAAAAATAACATCAGCTTACTGAAAATGGTGGGAAAGTTCCCATTTTCTACCAACCTGAATGAGTACGCATATGTCTAGTTAGATGAGTCTTCTGAGAACTTGAATAAGGACAAAGTTCACATTTATATGGGCGTTCTCCTGCAAAACAATAACAACGAACAGTTTTTAAATATAACAAAATAAGTCAAATACATTGTCACTAACAATGTAACAATATTCACTACCGACCACTATATAATAAAGACTTTTTTCCTCTTATTTCTAACAGAGCCTCAACTTATCAAACATCAGAAATATAAATGGTTCATTTTAGAATTTACTATATATATATTTTAACTTTGCTGACAAACAATACTGTTGGCTTTCTGAATTCTTATAGCCCTTTTCAATTTTTAGTGAATATATATATCTCCCATCCCCCATACCACTGAGTCATATCCCCAGCCCTTTTTGTCTTATTTTGAGACAGAGTCTTGCTAAATTGCTGAGGCTGGCCTCAAACTTCCAATATCCTCCTGTCTCAGTCTCCTAAATCACTGGGATTACAGGTATGAGTCACCACACCTGGCACAATGTCAAATACTATTACATTAAGAACTAAACTACTGGGCTGGGGATGTGGCTCAGCGGTAGCGCGCTCGCCTGGCATGCATGCGGCTCAGGTTCGATCCTCAGCACCACATACCAACAAAGATGTTGTGTCCGCCGAAAACTAAAAAATAAATATTAAAAAAAAAATTCTCTCTCTCTCCTCTCTCACTCTCTCTTAAAAAAAAACTAAACTATTATCTGGCTAATGTATCAAGAAATATTTAACAAGAATTATTCTTCTGCCAGGTATGGTGGCACACACCTATAATCCCAGCAACTACAGAGGCTGAGGCAGGAGGACTGCAGGTGCAAGGCCAGCCTCAGCAACTCCGTGAGGCCCTAAGCAATTCATCCAGACCCTGTTTCAATATAGAAAATAAAGAGGGGTGGGGATGTGGCTCAAAAGTTATGTGCCCCTGGGTTCAACAGCATGGTGGTTCATGTCTGAAATCCGAGAGTCTCAGGAGGCTGGTGAAGGAGGATCGTAAGTTCAAGGTAACCTCAGCAACTCAAAGAGAACCTGCCCCCACAAAATAAATAAATAAATAGATAGCTGGGAGTGCAGCTTGGTGGTAGAGCAAATACATTGTCACTAACAATGTAACAATATTCACTACTGACCATTATATAACAAAGACTTTTTCCCTCCTCTTTTCTAGCAATTGAGACCTAGGGTTCATTTCCCAGCACCAAAAACAAAAGAAAAATATTCTACTCAAATATTCTTTTTTTTTTTTTTAAAGAGAGAGAGGAGAGAGAGGAGAGAGGAGAGAGGAGAGAGAGAGAGAATTTTTAACATTTATTTTTTCTTAGTTCTCGGCGGACACAACATCTTTGTTGTTATGTGGTGCTGAGGATCGAACCAGCCGCACGCATGCCAGGCGAGCGCGCTACAGCTTGAGCCACATCCCCAGCCCCTCTACTCAAATATTCTGATGCTACTAGTTGGGTACTTTTTCTGATCCTTATAAATGATGAATCTACCATTTGAAATCACTGGCTTAAAACAATAATATTCAAGTGAGGATGAGCTTGCTTTAAACTAAAAATGCATGTGGTGATCATTACATTTATAACAGCTATGTAACCAATTCTGAAAGAAATTATAAAGTCTAAGAACTGAAGTTAAGAGCCCAGTGATTTATTATTAAAGAACTTAATACTTGCGGGGTGCAGTGGCACACACCTGTAATCCCACAATTTGGGAGGCTGATGCAGGAGGATCACAAATTCCAGGCCAGCCTCAGCAACTTAGCAAGCCCTTAAGCAACACAGTGAGACTCTATCCCAAAACAACAACCAAAAACCCTCCACAACAATGGGCTGGGGATATGGCTCAGTGGTTACACACTCTTGCATTCAATCCCCAGTACCAATAATAATAGTAATTTAATACTCCCTGCACATGGTGGCCCATGCCTGTAATCCCAGCTATTCATGGGACTAAGGCAGAATGATTGAGTCAAGTCCAGCCTTGAGCAACTTAGTGAGACCCCACCTCAAAATAAAACGAAATGAGCTGGGATTTCAGATCAGAGGTAGAGAATTGCCTAACATGTGCAAGGCCTTGCGATCAATCCGCAACACAGGGAGGAGGGTGGGGAATGTGGGCTATTCAGGGCAGTGGCCCATACCCGTGATCCCAGTGTTTCAGGAGGCTAAGGTACAGGGATCTCAAGTTTGATACCAGCTTCAGCAATGTAATGAAACCCTGGGCAATTTAGCAATACCCAGCCTTAAAATAATTAGGACTGGGAATATAGCTTAGTGATAAAAATGTGCCTGGATTCAATCCCCAGTATAAAGAAAAATTGTTTTCATTAGCCTCAGGATAATAATTATGATCTTAGGCAAATTACTTAGGAGCCCAATTTCCAGTTTCCTCATCTATAAAAATATCAGAAGCTTCATTCCCGTTATAGTGGTGTTTTTTGATTGTTTCTTTGCATTCTTGGGGACTGAACCTAGGGGCACTCCACCACTGGGCTGCATCGCCAGCCCTTCTTAGGCAGGTTCTCACTAACTTGCTGAGGCTGGCCTAAAACTTGTGAGCGATCCTCTTGCCTCAGCATCCCAAGTTCCTGAGATTACATGTACCAACCAGCAAAGCTATTTTAAGAATTTGGATATTACATGTACAGCATTTAACACTGTACTTTGCACATGTGAAGCCCTAAATAACTATCCGTTACTGAGCCTGTGAGGCACAGTTCAGTGTCGGAGCACTTCCTTGGTATGCAGAGGCCCTGGGTTCCATCCCCATAATGGGGGGAGGGGGATATCAGTTATTAACATTGCCTACACAACAAAAACAGGACAAGGAAAAGATGGCATGAAACTAAAAATGGAAATGGACAAAAAACATGTTCCTAGTGACCATTCCATTGTAATTAGCTGGCAGGCTGGAGAATACATGGGTGGATGCTTAAGAGGGTGAGTGGACTGACTACTGCAGAGATGGATGAACAGAACCTTTGGTTATCAATCCACAATGGTTATCAATGCCCCTGGCGTACTTGTCTACCTAAATGAGATGGCTAGAACTCTCATCTGAAGGAAAGAAGCAATGCCCACCTCATCCTAATGAGTTTCTCATTTGCATTGGAACTCCTGATCCCTTCCAGCACTTCCCAATCCCCTGGATTCTCTCTTTGCTCCTTTACTTCTATAATCACTTATTGGTCATCCACTCAATAAATAGGCCAGAAGACACAGGTCATGGGCGCTTTTGCCTGTGTGCATGGGGGGCCTGTGTGCATTTTCAGATATGGAAACCGAAGCTCAGAAACAAGCAAGCAGCCTATATGCTGTATAGATGGGCTCACTATTTTCCCTAAGCCCAGAATGGGCCGAGGACCATCAGGCTTCCACACCTAAGCTGTGCTGCAAAATACCAGGCCCCCACATGGAGGACCCCATAAGGTGGAAACAGTCATCTCTCGCCAGAACTTCCCATCAAGGTCTCCACAACTGACTACCCCACACCCCATCCCCCTATAGCTCTTGATTCCAGGGAAGAATTAAGATAGTTTAAAGAATGTTGGGCTGGGGATGTGGCTCAAGCAGTAGTGTGCTTGCCTGGCATGCATGCGGCCCGGGTTCGATCCTCAGCACCACATACAAAGATGTTGTGTCCGCCGATAACTAAAAAATAAATATTAAAATTCTCTCTCTTCTCCTCTCTCTCTCACTCTCTCTTTAAAAAAAAAAAAAGAATGTTAATGTATTTCTACATAGATATATAAATAGCCAAAGCATGTGAAGAAATGCATATCATCAATAGAAAAGAAAATCAAAACCACAAGATAGATATGCAAGTGCAATGGCACATATCTATAACCCCAGCAATTAAGGAGGCTGAGGCAGGAGGAGCACAGGTTGGAGGCCAGCCTCTGCTACCTAGCCAAGCCCTGGCCCTTGGCATGTTACTAAGACCCTGTCTCAAAATAAAAAAATAAAAAGGGCTGTGGGTATGGCTCTGTGGTAAAGTGCCCCTAGGTTAAATCTCCAGCGCCCAAAACAAATGAAAAAAAAAAAATCACAAAAATGAAGATTTAATTCTTACAAGAATAGGTTATAACCAGAAATACAAAAATTTGGGTTTTTTTTTTCCCCTGATAGTACCAGGGATAGAACTCAGGGGAGCTGGGCTAGGGATGTGGCTCAAGTGGTAGCGCGCTCGCCTGGCATGTGTGCGGCCCGGGTTCAATCCTCAGCACCGCATACCAACAAAGATGTTGTGTCCGCCAATAACTGAAAAATAAATATTAAAAAATTCTCTCTCTCTCTTAAAAAAAAAAAAAAAAGTAAATTATCCTCAAGTGATCTTTCATGTTAATCTATAAAGATGTTTTCTTTTTCTGTTACCTTTGTTTTGAATTACATCTTTTTTTAAATATTTACATCCCAAACAGTTCCCTAAATTACTGAGGTTGGCCTCAAATTTGCAATACTCCCCTGCCAAGAGGCTGGGATTATAAACTTGCACCACCCCACCCCCAGCTTTTTTTTTTCCTACTGGGCACTGAACCTAGGGGCACTTTACCACAGAGCTACAGCCCTAGCCCCCTCACTTTTTTGGGGGGATAGGGTCTTGCTAAATTGCCCAGGCTGGCCTTGTATTTGCAATGCTCCTGGCCTCAGCCTCCCAAGTCACTAGTACTTTTAAGTCATTTCTAATATAGAAGAATATGGAAAATGTACAATTGCACAAACTAAACATAACTCTTCTAGAGCTAGGCATGATAGGACATACCTATAATCCCAGTGAACCCAAAGCAAGGCTGAGGCAGGAGGATTTCTAGTTTGCGGTCAGTCTCAGCAAGTTAGTAAGGCCCTAGGCAACTTAATGAGACCCTGTCTCAAAATAAAAATAAGGGCTGGGGATGTGGCTCAGTGGTTAAGTGCCTCTAGGTCAATCAAAAGTACCAAAAAGCCAACAACAAAAGCCTACTCTTCCAGAAAGCTTAGTTAAGCACTGATTTTTCAGTCACACACACGGAACAAATAAATTACCTTTTAAGTTAGAACTTGTAAACTGGTTAAATATCATAAAATTCAATTCCCAGTACAACCCCGCTCAAAAAAAAAAAAAAAAAAAAGCAAAATTAACAGTTTTCATATAAGAGGTCAGTTTAAACAAAAAGTAATCCCTAGTTGCCCTCCCCACAACAATGATAATTACCTGAAGAATAATGAGATTTCTGACCTTCTATATGACCTCAGGCACAGCATTCAAATCTATGGTTTTCACTATAAACATGACTATTACCATATAGTGTTCCCCAATGGAATGTTCAAGATTAGCATAGGAAAAAGGGCCCAATGGTGTGTACTCAGTGAGAATGGTATAAATTCATTAAGTCAATCTGAGAACTAGGCTACCTAATAGTACAGAGGAAATAAATGATTCCAGCACTCATTTTCTCTCTATTCTAGATGAATTTTTTTATAAACATACTTTGAGAATGATACATTTCATACAATATACTCTCAGAATTTATATAATCAAACTATTATCCTTTAATTCATGTATTAAACTAAAAAAAAAATGTAAAAAAGAAAGAAAGTAAAAAAAAAAAAAAAGAAAAGTACCATGGAGGAGGAGATCACAATGAAAGTAAATATGAGGGGAGGGGAAAATCACTTTTCTCCTTTTGCAGTACTTTTGAACCCAGGGAGACTCTACCACCTCACTAAGACCCCGGAGTCATTTTATTTTTGAGACAAGAGTTTCACTGAAATGCTAAGGCTGAAAATTAATTAATTAATTAATTAATTTAATTGATGAGTTTGGCCTCCAACTTGGGATCCTGGTCTCAGTCTTCCCAGTCACTGGAATTATAGACACATGCCACAAACTGCCAGGAAAAAAAAAAAAAGTCACTAAAAAAAAAAAATGTAAGGCAAGATGTTCCAGTGACTCAGGAGGCTGAGACAAGAGGATCCCAGATTTGAAGGCCAACCTTACTAAAAGTGACCCTGTCTCACTGAAATGGGTGCGGAGGTGGGGGCGGGGAGACCAAGGGTGTACTTCAGTTGTAGAGCCCACTGGGTTAAATCTACAGGATCCCCCTATAGAAACTGAAGTTAAGTCAGGTGCAGTGGTGCCTTGCTATAATCCCAACTATTAGAAGGGTGAGGCAGGAGGATGACAAGTTGGAGGCCAGTCTCAGCAATTTAGAAGACCCTATTTCAGAAAAGAAATTAAAAGGACTGGAAATGTAGCACAGTGGTAAAACCCCTAACTCAATCCTCAGAACTGCACCTCCCTCAAAAAAAAAAAAAAAAAAAAAGAGGGGAAACAGTTACAGATGATACAGTACATGCATAAAATGCAGTAATTACAAATTAGTCATCATGGCTGGGGACGAGGACCTGGGTTCAATCCCCAGTACTGCCAAAACAAAAAACAAAAAACAAGAAATGCACACCAACAGCAAAACTTCCTGTTCTCTCCTTATTCCATTTTTTTGCCTGTCTAAAACTGCTCTTACATCAACAAAGTTAAATTTGCTGTTTTATATTTTAAAAATATGTATTTAAAAATTTATATTTTTAGCTTTTGGGGGAAATTGTCAAAATTGTTTGGTAACCCAACATCTCTAAGGTTAGTCATTACCTATGGGATCAACATTATCAGTTTTTGCTTGTTCTTTTAAGAAGGGTCTTGCTATGTTGCCCTGGCTGACCTGAAACTTCTCTGGCTTCAATGATCCTCCCTCCTGAGTAGCTTGGACTATAGGTGCACTCTATAGATAAACAATCTTAAATTAGAATCTGAAGTTCCAGAAAAAACTGTTAAATGAATATGAAGTACCTATGAATGAAGAATATACAGTATTTGGGTTTAAAGGTGAGGGGCTGGGGATGTAGCTCAGTGGTACAGTGCTTGCTCAGCTAATGTGAGGGCCTGAGTTCAATTCCCAGTACTACAAAAAGACTGATTGTAGATGAGGTTAGTTTAGTCTAACCCTTTGTCTAATACATACTGTAAGTGATGAATGGGGTAAGATTCCCAAATAACTTCCCTCCCCTATATTATGTATTTTTGTAATGTTTGAACTTCGCATTCATTCATTCATGGTACTGGGGATTGAACCTAGGTGTGCTTAACCACTGAGCCACATCCCCAGTTTTTAATTTTTATTTTATTTTTGTGGTGCTGGGGATTGAACTCAAGGGCTTGTGCATGCGAGGTAAGCACTCTACCAACTGAGCTGTATCCCCAGCCCTTAATTTTTATTTTGAGACAGGGTCTCACCAAGTTGCACAGGGCCTCACTCACCACTGGCCTCGAACTTGCAATGCTCCTGTCTCAGCCTCCCAAGTTGCTAGTATTACAGGTGGACGCCACCACACCCAGCTGAACTTTACTTTTGAATGGAATGGTTACAAAGCATGGTGACATCACAGGTTACAACAAATTTCAAAGACTGGAAAATTTTTCCTGGACTACATTTTAAATCTTTCAACACATCTGCTGGGACCTGGAAATCTTTGAGGTCCTTCTTGCAATGGAATTTCTGTGGCTTTTATTATTGGTACTGGGGACGGAACCCAGGGTGCTCTACAAATGAGTTAATCTCCAGCCCTTTTTTCCTTTTTGTGAGGCAGGGTTTCTTTATGTTGCAGAAGCTGGCCTAGAATTTAAGAGTCTCCTGCCCCAGCCTCCCAAGTCCCTGAATTACTGTATGAGTCACCCACCATCATGGCATCCACAGCCCTTATTTTGGCACAGGGGCTGGCTGAATTGCCCAGGCTGGCCTAGAAATTGCAACCCTCCTGCCTCAGCCTTCAGAGGAATTACTAGCAAGTACCCCTGGGCACATGGAATTGTAATTGTAATGGAATTTCACCTGCAAGTTTTAATTAAACCCCATTTTACCTATGGGATTCTGTTGTGTGGGGTGCTAACCCTTACAAAGGAAACCGGATATAGACAACACCCCACAGCCCCTTTTCATCTCTTATCCAAAGAGTACAATACTAGGTTACTCTTTATCCATTTTGTTCAGACCAGTCATAAGCCTCAAAACTAATAACTTTTACCAAGAAAATATAACAGAAATGTAAAAGTTAAACAACAAAAAGAAAAGGGAAGGAAGGAATGTGAAAATTAACTATTGAAAGACATTTTTTTAATGTCATTTTTTTTAAAAAAATGGAGACCCCACAGTAAGCTGGGCACAGTGGTGCACACCTATAATCCCAGTAGCTCAGGAGGCTGAGACAGGAGAATCGAAAGTTTAAAGGCAGCCTCAGCAATTTAGTGAGGCCCTAAGCATTTTATCGAGATTGTTTAATAAAAAATAAAAAGAGCTGGGAATGTGGCTCAGTGGTTAAGCCTCTGTGTCAATAGCCAGTATTAAAAAACATGAAAAGGACAAGGCATGTAGTTTACTGGTAAACACCCCTGGTTCAATCCTCAGTACAAAAAAAAAAAAAAAAAAAAGAAGTGAATAATTTGAGGCAGTTGAGATTTCAACTACCTGAAGAGTTGGCAGGAGGATTCCAAGTTTGAGGCATGGGCAAATTAGGAAAACTTTTTCTCAAAATAAAAAGGGTACTGGGGATGCAGTTCAGTGCATGTGTGAGGCCCCAAATTCAATATCCTGTACGAGGGAGGGAGGGAGGGAGGGAAGAGAATAGAGAAGAGAGGGCAGGAAGGAGAATAATCAACAGTGTTGGAGAGAAATGGGAAGTGACTGCTAAAGATGAGGGTTTTTCTGATTAAAAAAAAAAAGAAAGAAGTCCTAAAACTGACTATTTTAGGTGATGGCTGCACAACTCTGAATACACTAAAACCTGAATTCAACTCTCTACCGTATTATATTAATTCAGGTTATTAGTGAGTATATTCCAAAAAGTCACCACTTAAAAAAAAAAACTCAAACATGTGAAATGTGATAAAATAGTGAAAACCATTGAGAGTAGATAATGGGTACATGCTTCTTAGTATTTTCTTTACTTCTGTGGAGTCTGAAATGTTTTTCTTTTGGAGGGCTGGAAATTGAATCCAGGGATGTTTTATCATTGAGCTACAACCCCAGTTACTTTTGTTTTTTTGAGACACAGTCTTGCTAAGTTAACAAGGAGACTGGCCTTGAACTGTAATCCTCCAGCCTCAGCCTCCCAAGTAGCTGGGATTACAGGCGTGTGGCCATTCCCCTGACAACTTCTCATATTTTTAAGAAAGTTCAACACTTCTTAGTGCTAGGGATCAAATCCAGGACCTCAGGCATACCAAGTAAGCACGTGCTATACCTAGTTACACCTAGTTCCACCGGTGGCTGGGAAGATAACATCAGAGATTTAACCTAAGAGTACTCCACTACTGAATACACTCCCAGCCCATTTTATTTTTTATTTTAAGACTGGGTCCAGGGCTGGGGATGTGGCTCAAGCGGTAGAGCGCTCGCCTGGCATGCATGCGGCCCGGGTTCGATCCTCCGTACCACATACCAACAAAGATGTTGTGTCCACCGAGAACTAAAAAAAAATAAATATTAAAAAAAAATTCTCTCTCTCTCTCTCTCTCTCCTCTCTCTTTAAAAAAAAAAAAAAAAAAAAAAAGACTGGGTCCAAGTTGTCCAGCTGGCCTGTAACTTGCCATCCTCTACCCTTAGCCTCCCCAGTCACTGGTTGATTATAGGAATGCACCACCACCCCTGGAGAACCTCCTCAATTCTTGATAGAGTTGTACTTAGGGACTAGAAATGTTCTCTTAACCTGAATGCATTAGAACATGGTACATATAACTGTTTCTGAAACAAAAAAAATAGTTCTATATCCACACTTGTTTTCTTAGGAAAATGATTTCAATCGGAGATCTCATACATCTTTTAAAAACTAATTTCTCACTAGACATGGTCATGCACACCTGAAATCCCAGGGACTTGGGAAGCTGAGACAGGAATAAGTTCCAGGCCAGCCTGGACAACTCAGCAAGACCCTATCTCAAAATAAAAAACTCCAGGGAGGCTGAGGCAGGAAGATCACAAGTTCAAAGCCAACCTCAGCAATTCAGCAAGGCCCTAAGCAACTATGGCTCAGTGGTTAAGTGACCCTGGGTTCAATCCCGCCTCTCCTCAAGGCTGGGAATGCTGCTTAGTGTTAGAGCACTCTTGGGCTCAATCATTAGAATCTCAAGCAAACAAACAAGCAAAACCTAACTTCTTATATTTCATGGTTTTAGGGAGAATTTTCTGGGGTTTTTTGTTCTGCTTTTTTGTTGGTACAAGGGATTCAACCAAGGACTTAATGCCATGTTAGACAAGTGCTGTATATCCCCAGCCTCTAATTTCTCACATTCTGATATTTTGGGAATAAAGACAAGTTGTTCCACTTAGGAACTCAATACCACAAGTCAAATGCTTTTACAAGTGAGGTTTTTGTTAAATGCTGCTATGAAAGATTAATTATTGGATTTTCCTTTTGTATAAGCCCTCAAGTCTTTTAGGAAACTATGCTACATCTTAGCTGTGTTCAATGTCACATACATACATCTAGAAACTTAAAAGCAGTCTAATTTAGGGAAATAGTTTTTAGAATATAAACAATTTGTCCAAGGTTGCAAACAGAGGAAATGATGCAACCTGCATCCCTTTTCTGAAGCACTATTTAGCAGACCATCAAATTGGAAATCAGAAACAAGAGTTAAATTTATGGCCTAGAAAACGTCTCTTACCTGTATGAGTTCGAACGTGCTGAACGTAATTGTTTTTTCTGTCTGAAAAATAGTTGCATTTACCACATGTGTATACTTTCCTTGGAAAATGGTTTCTTAAGTGTTTCCTCCAGTGATACTCGCTTACTGTTGTGTAAGTGCAAATGATGCACTTGTAGACTCGCTCGTTATCTCCAGCTCTTGTGTGGTGTTTCAGGTGCGCAGTATAGTGATCATATCTATTGGTATTGTAGCCACAGCGGTCACAGCGAATGGGGCCCTTAGAGAAATCTCCCTCTTCAGCAGTGGAAGAGCCAGATTCTCTGGCTTTTGCTTGCTTCTCTGCACTTTCTTCCACAAAAAACTTCTTGGCACTATGAACTCTGATATGATGCACAAATTGTTCTTCAGATTCTGCTTCATATTGGCATGGCTTACAGCGAAAGGGTTTGGTCTTCAAGTTCTTGCATTTGTCCTCTGCTCCAGGTGTTTCATTAGGAAGATCTTTATTTGAGCTGTAAATTTCTGGGGCAGCTGATGCCTCAAATACAGGCTGTGGTTCTACAACATTGACTTCCAAACTTCTCAGTTCCATGTTTTCGAGTCCATTAGGTTCACCTTTTATTTCAGGAGATTCCTCAAGTCCTTCTCCATCACTATCTGAAAAGTTGTTATCCCCAACAGGCATCAATTCTGCCATCTGTCTTTCTTCACCAACCAGGTAATCACAGCAGCTGCCATTCACTTCCCCAGTTAAGGCCACGTTTGCTAGCATGATAAGCTGAGGAGCAGCCAGTTCAGCTTTGGAGAGGTCATGCAAGTCATACATGTCGTTGGGCAAGGCCATGCCAATGTTGCCACTGCCAGTGAACAGCCCTCCTCCTCCAGAAGACTGCCCCATCACCTGGGTAGCCATAACTGTATTCTGAATTAGGAACAATAACAACAAAAAAGAACACAAGAGCAACAGTTTAAGCACAATGCTTAGGAGCCTAAAACCAAAGCATCATTCTAATTCTGGTCTCTTTTTTTGGGGGGGTGTGGGGAGGTACAGTACTGGGGGATTGAATCCTAAGGTACTTTATCACACTGAGCTACATTCCCAGTGAGACTGGGTCCCGTAAAGTTTTAATTATATTATTTAATTATATTATTTAATACTGTCCATTTGCTTTTTCTGAGACTGGATGCGGCTAAATTGCTTGGGTCCTCCCTAAATTTCAGAGGCTGGCCTTGAACTTGTAATCCTCCTGCCTCAGCCTCCCAAGTGGCCATGACCCCCAAAGTTCTATTTCTTCCTAACTGAAAACTACATAGTTCTCAATATAACCTCCAAAACTCAAATGAGTTTTGATAACTTCTAAAAGAAACCTTAAAATAGTTTTGTTAATTCCCAATCCTCTTACTTGAGTCACACACACAAACTTCCTCTACCCCTAAAGAAAATTCTGCCAATTGTTTAACATAATTCATTCATCAACTAGGTCTACCACTGACAGGCAAGTGCACTTTTTTTTTCTGGTGGTGGTGGTGAAACCTACATTCATTTTTTTAAAAAATTATTTTTATTGTAGGTGGACACAATACCTTTATTTTGTTTATTTATTTTTATGTGGTGCTGAGGATCGAACCCAGTGCCCCAAGCGTGCCAGGCAAATGCTCTACCACTGAAGCACAACACCAGCCCCCTACACCCATTTTTAATGTTAATTAAAAACTGTTTAAGCTCAGTGTTGGTGGCATATGCCTGTAAAACCAACTACTCAGGACTTAAGGCAAGAGAATCGAGGTATGACACCCTCTGAAAATAAAATGAAAAGGGGGTAGGAAGTAGTTCAGTGGTAGAGCACTTACCCACCATGTGCAGTGCCCTATGTCTGATTCCCACTATAAGAGAAAAAAATATAATTTTAAAAACCCAACACACTAGTAGTAAACTATTTTCGTTCCAACTTTCCTCTTCAATACTTCAATGGCCTGAATTAGAAAGCCAAGAAATTAACAAGCCATTCTGTGCATGTATAAGTACACAAGTCTGGAAGGAAGCCTATAATAACTGGTCAATTTAATTGAATTTCATGTGAACGCAACTAACTTCAAAAAGAAGAAAAAAAAAACTGCGAGACAGTACCACTTAGTCTCAATTTTTTGATGACTCCCCACATTTAAAAGCGGAAAAAAAGTATGGGCCTCTTTTCCTATGAAAAGGGAAGTTTGGTTTATTCGAAACTTCACAAATGAAGGTTAACATTTTTTTTTCAAACCCCCTAATAAAACAATCGCACAACTCAACGCCACAATCAGCAACTTTCTTCCATTGTGCTTGACTTGGCCTACTTGCCCAGTGGAAGCCATTACAAGATCACCTTCCTGAAAACAAGTTGGGTTTTTAAATGATCTTAACCAAGTTACTTTCCAGTCTAAAAGGTGCTAGTCTCCAGCCCGTGTCTTTCTGCAAATCAGAAAAAGCAAAGACACAGAACTAAATAATAAAGTTAAACCGAAAGATAAAAAGCAATCCATTCCACCCAAGTGTATAAACCCGTTTAGTTATTTGCACCAACAAAAGTTGGACTCAAATGCCATCACAGAAAACGGAGGGCAAAAGCAGTTCCAAGGCTTAACAGCGCAAGCTATTCGGAAATTTAACCCAACATCGACCTTCCAGATTCCCCAACCCACCCTACCCATGACTCTTACAGGAATTTTAACATTTGTCAGGAAGACCGTTTGGGCACTGCCTGAAAGCCCAACGTGTTGCACGAAATTCCTATGTGCTGCTGCCACCGGCGCCTGCCTCGGCGGCGGCATTCCTAACTGAAATAGGCATTCGGCCATTTTCTCAAAATACCAAACACAAAGCAGCTCTCTGCAAACTCGGGAGCTCTCGCTTCCTCACCGCTCCGCCCGCTCCCTGCACACATTCGCCCACCAACTCACCGGGCTTGCCCCCACCGCTCGTCCTGAACCTCTTCCTGTGCTCCCCCAATTCAAACGGTGGAGGTGAGCAAACTCGGGGCTCCGATCCCCAACTGAGTCCTTCCCGAGAGAGACAGCCCCCTCCGCGGCCCACGGGCCAGAGTCCGGGAAAAGGGCGGAAAGTTACCGTGTGGCCGGCGCCCGAGCTCCGCCGACCGCCCGGCTCGCCCTCCGCGGAGGCTCCGCGGGCGCCCTCCGCAGGCGCGGACCCGAGAGCCAGGGGGCCCCACGCGGGCCGCCCCCGCGCCCCGGAAGTTTGCTAACTTCACTCCCCCACGGCGCCCGGCGGGACAAGCGCCCCGGCCCTGCCAGCGCGGGCCGCCGGGCGCACAGGGCCGCGTCGCGGGGCAGTCGGAGCGCAGAAATCGCTGTCCAGCCCGCTGGCGGCACCGCCCGAGCCCGGGGGCTGACTCAACCCGCCCCGCCGCACTCAACGGCGCCTTCCGGCGAAGCGACAGGCTGGGGGAGGGGGCCCAGAGGGCGGCGGGCCGGCGCGGGGCTGCGGCGGGACCCGGAGGCTGGAGATCAGGAGGAAGTTTCAGGACTAGGGCCCCGAGCAGCTCCGCTCTTGGCCTGAAAGTCTAGACTGGCAGGGCGTGCGGGCCCGCGCGGAAGCGGCGGCCTTCCTCAAATGGGGAGGGGGTCCCGGAGACGTGCAGCTCTCCACCAACGCCCCCGGCCCAGCCCCGGGCCGCCGCCGTGTAACCCGATCCCGCTCGGCCGCCCGCCCCCGCCCGGCGCGGCGGCCGTCGCCGGAGCCACAGTATCTGCAAATCAGCCCTGGACAGCGCCTCGCTCCGCGTCCTTCCGCGCCCTCCCCCTCCCGCGGCCGCCGCGGCCGCCTGGCCCTCCCCCACCCCGGCCGAGCCCCCAGCCCCGCGCCGCGCTTACCGGTCTTCCTCGGAGAGGGGGAACTGGCGACCTGGCGTCGCCACCCCTCCGCCGACTACTTTTCTTTGTTGTTGGAGTTTTAGGAGAGGGGGGGAGGGGTGGAAAAAGTTGGGCGCTTGGGCTGTCGAGGCCCTTAAAGGCCAGGAGCGGGGCTGCAGAAAGTGCTCAGGCCGCCAGCCCTCGCCCAGCCGTCCGGGCTGCCGCCGGGGTCTGAGGCCAGGGGCCTCGGCGGCGCTTGGCCTGCTGCTGCGCCGCGAGCTCGCGGGAGCCGCACATTCCAACACAGGACGCTGTGCCGCGCACCAGCCCGCGCCGCCGCCGCCCGCCTGCGGAACACGCCCCCTCCGCCGCCCGCGCGCGCCCGCGGGACACGCCCCCTCTGCCGTTCGCGCGCGTGGCCGCTAGGCGCGCCCCGCCCCTCGGAGAAGGGCAGAGCTCCTGGCTTGGGTCGGGTGGCTAGGGGAGCGCCCAGGGGGGAGCCGCACCTAATCCACCAGGGCGCTCACTCCTGCCCTGAGGTCAGAAAAGGGGCGGGCCCCTCTCCCTTTCTCGATTTCTTTTATAAACAAACAACAAAAGTTACCCGGAGCCCTGGCGTGCTTGCATGAGAATAGAGCTGTTAAAAGAAAAATGTGCAGGCTTTGACCATTCTTTAGAACCATTGTCACCGGCCTCTCAAGTCGAAAGCGCTCGAAAATACCCTTCAGAATCTTTTTAACTCTCTACCCACCCTTACCTTAGCTAATTAAGCTTAGTTTTAAGCTTCTGGAGTAAAATGCCTTCCAAATTTCAAACTATAAGCGGGGACGGGGGAATGCGATCATTTTGTGAGTTACGAGAAGAACTTGTTTCAGCAAGGACTCAGAACAGTGAGAATGAGGATTGGGGGGCACGTTCCTAGACGGGTCAGGTAGCGGATCGCTTCTGAGCCTGGAAAGCACGATTTGGGTGGAGGAATTACTCTCACGTTACAGAAGGTGGAGAGAGCAATGAGGAACCAGAGGCTGCCTGGGACCACGGTGTCCCGAGACTAACCTGACTTCCGCATCATGCAGCCAACGACGATCAAGCCTAATGCCTGGCACAAAGTAATATTCTTTTAAGGAGAAATTTCGTATGCCCCTTCCTTTCTTTTCTCACCTGAAATGCCTTTTTAGCCTGCCCCCCCCCACCCCAAAAGGGAAAAAAAAAAACGTGGAGAGGCTTTGTTTAAGGTTTTGGTTTTGGTTTTGGTGAGAATTTTGTTTTTTGGAAAGAGGCATTTGCGATACTGGGGATTGCTAGGCAAGTGCTCTATCACTAAACATCTTTTTGTTTAGTTTGGTTTTGAGATAGCTTCTCACAAAATTGCCCAGGCTGGCTTAAAACTTGCCTCAGCCTCCTCAGTAGATGGGATTACAGGCCTACCCCACAACTCACACTTTAAAATGATGGTGTTACATCATGCATGTTATTGAGAGGTTTGTTTTGTTGTTGGTTAGTTGGTTGTTTTTCTGGTGTTTTTGCCCCATTCAAACTTTACTTCATGTATTCTTTGCTGAACTAAAATCTGACTTCAAACTACATGGCTTTTTTAGTTGCTGTAGCCTAAGGTACCAAGACTGTCAAGGAACTGTTTTCTTTGCATTCCATATCCTAAATTAAGGTAAAAATGAACACTTCCCCTTCCCGGCTCCTAAACATTTCTTTTTAAGCTTACTAGATAAATGTCCTTGCTTTCCTCAGTCTGACCACTTATTGGAAATGTTCTATTAATTGCGAATTTATTCCCACATATTGTGATGCAAATAGAAGAATAGCAAATGGGCAGCTGCATTCATTCAAAATTAGCAGAGGCCCTTGTTCAAGGGAGGGCATATTCAGAGTGACCCAAATTATAATGACATGAAGGCCACAGGTCATATCCAAGGCCGAATTACAAATCAATAGGTTTACTTGGGAGAAGCTGGTGTTATGAAATTGAATTCTTTTTTCTTTAATTTAAAAAAAAAATCTAACTTCAATTCTTGTTTTTCAAGAAGCTATATTCAATTTGCTGCATCTAAAATCTATGATATTCTGCAAGATAAAGTCTTTGAAATATGAATGAGTTCTCCTTTTTTTTTAATATGGGTTCTTTCCTACATATTGAATTCATCTGTATTTTAAAAATGTAATTATCATATGTTCTTAATCATATTTTTCTCTAGAGGTTTATTTCAAGAGTTTGGCAAAATATTGTTTTGAGCTTCCATGTGCTTTTTATTTCTAACCATGTTTCATTTTTTTCTATAGAAAAGAACTTAATTTTCCTGAATCCACATTAATGTTACATTGAAGTTCAATAATCTGCTGTAAATGTTATATCTGACTCAAGTACTGATTAAAAATTAGGGTACAAGCCAGACACAGTGGCAGACATCTGTAATCCTAGTAATTGGGAAGCTGAGGCAGGAGGATTGCCAAGTTCCAGGCCAGCTTTAATAACTTAACCAGACACTATCTCAAAATAAAAAAATAAAAAGGGCTGGGGATATAGCTTGGTGGGAGAGTATCTCTGGGTTCAATCCTTAGTATCACAAAAAAATAAACAAAATATTTTGTGTTCTCTGTAACTTTGTTATGAAACTTTCAGTAGGGTAGAAAAGGTTGTGATAAAATAGAAAGTGTGATGGACAGGGAATCAGGAATCTGCTTATTTCTTCCCTCCATTGCTTTGAGGAATCACTTATTTGAATTTTGTCTGCAAAATAAAGAGGTTGGACAAGTGATGTGTAAAATTCTCAGAAGCTTAAATACTTGTGGTGTTTTTTATTCTGCTTAAAATTTTGAAACTTATGCATGTATTTCCTATCACAATTAGAAAAATTTTTAAGTTCACATTATCTGGCATTCTTGGTTTCTTCTCTATAGTTATTTGATATCTCTGAAGACACATCAGCCAATCCGGAGAAGTATTGGCCTCAAGATTGATTATATCACCAAGCATGGTGGCACAAGCCTGTAATCCCAGCAACTCGGTAGGCTGAGCAAGAGCATCACAAGTTTGGGGTAAGACTGGGTAACTTAGTGAGACCCTGTCTCAAATGAAAGTTGAGAAGTGATATGAATGTGATTCAGTGGAAGAGTATTTGTCTAGCACGTGTAAAGACTTGGGTTTAATCACTAGTAACACCCAAGGGGGGTGATAAAAAGACTGAAGGTATCTTAAGACATATATTTAAGGCCTGGTTTGGTCTGGTTTAATGCAGCATCATCTACCCTTGATCCCAGTTGACGCTGACCTTTAGTTCTGTTCTGATAACTGGAGCACAGTCTCCTATCTACCCTGACATCAACAGCTCCAGGGAAGGAGGCAAACAAGGAACTTGGAGTCTGAGCTGGGCCTTTCCTGCCTGCTTCTGGAGCCCAAGTTTGGAATTGCTCTCCTTATTGTCTTCCATTGGGCCACAGCCTCTTTGAACCCAGGCTACCTCCTCTGAGATCCACTGCTCTCATTGCTGTTCCCCTTCTGAAAGACTGTGCAGTACCCTTCTTTCCCTGTTGCTCATTCCTTCCCTTCATCCATGTAAATACCGTCTTCTCAGTGGCCCCATGATTTAAAATTATAACCCCCTTCCCTTTGCATCCAATTTTAATTACCTTTCCCTACTTTGTGTTTTTCTCTAGCATTTAACACTAACATGCTAGGTATTTTGTTTTATTTTATTTTTTGTGGTGCTGGAGACCAAACCAGGGCCTCTCAGTCATGCTAGGTAAGTGCTCTATCACTGAAATACTCCCCTAGTGCCCTCCTCCCCACCCCCTATATATTTTTCTTGGTCCTGGAGATCAAACCCCAGGTCTCAAACATGCTAAACTAGGGGAAGGACTGCCATAGAACTGCACCCCTGGCTCTGTTATTTTATTTGCTTACACTATTTATTGTTTGTCTTCCATCACTGGAATTTAAGCTCCAGAGGGCAGGCAATTGTGGCTTTATCTCCAGTGTCTATGACTTGGTAGTTGCCCAACAACTATGGCTACAGAATCCTAACTTGGTATGACAGTCTTTCCAAATGAAGATCCTCCTTAACCAATGTTGACACTCCCAATTGTTTCTTGAATGCAGAAATAAATTTTCCTGATCCCTATGCTCTTCCTCCTGTCACGTTTTGAATTATTCTCCTTATTGTCCTCCATTCACAGCCAGGCTGCTCTCCACTCAGATCCACTGTTCTGATTGCTGCTTGACCATCTTCTGTGTGCCTTGTTCCTAGCACACTCCTAGTGGTACACATAAATCTCTGGTTGGATTTTCTTTGCTCGATATTAACAGTCTTTTTGGTCCTTAGGTGTCCCTCTATTTTCTCTTTTCGTTTGTTTTTGGTATGGGAATCGCACCTAGGGGTGCTTTACCACTGAAAGACATTTTAGAGACAGTCTAGGCTCTTGTTTTATAGATGAAAGGAGACAGGCTTCCAAGCATTCAGCTTGTCCTGGTTTATGGGAATGGTTATAGCAAAATCAGGAGTAGGATACAAGCTCATATTTACAACCAATCCAGTACCCTGGCCCAATCCTATCCCCTCCCCATTGAACCCAGGGGCACTTAAGCACTGAGCCACATCCCCAGCCCTTTTTATTTTTTATTCTGAGTCAGGATCTCACTAAGTTGCTGAGGTGGGTTTCGAACTTGTGACCCTCCTGCCTCAGCCTTTCAAGACACTGGGATTTCAGGTGTGCATTACCATGCTCAGCTCACATCTCTTGTACTTTCTCCAGTGTTCCCTTTGCTCTACCCTGACTGCTACAGCCCCATTCCAGAAATTAGCTTTTATTCCTATGAGCCCTATGAGTCACTTTGTTCAATGGCTTTAAAGAAAGTATATATTTGGAGTTAAGGGACTCTTCTTCCATCTACTGGAGATTGATAACAGGGCCTTTGGAAGAACCAAACCACTGAGCTACATCACTAAATGCTTTTTTTTTTCTTTCTTTTTCATTCCTTCTTTAAAAAAAAATATATATATATATATATAAATATAAAATATATAAATATATAAATATATATATATACATATATATATATATATATATATATATATATATATATATATTAAAGTGATTGAACCTAGGAGTGCTTACCTACTGAGGCACATCCCCAGCCCTTTCTTTTTATTATTTATTTTAAAACAGAGTCTCACCAAATTGCTTAGAGACTCACTAAATTGCTGAGGCTAGCTTTGAACTTGTGATCATTCTTCCTCAGACTGGGAGTCACTGGGATTACAGGCTTGCACCACCACACCTGGCTTCTTTACTTTTGTTCTTATTCTTTTTTTTTTTTTTTTTTTTTTGTCTTTCTGTACTGGAGATTCAACCTAGGGCCTAGTGCATACTAGGTAAGCATCACCACTGAGCCACAAACCCAGCTCCCCCTTTTTTTAAGATAGTGTCTCACCTGGGCACAGTGTCACTCTGGAGGCTGAGGCAGGAGAATCAGGAGTTGGAGACCAGTCTCAATTTAGCCAAGCCCTAAGAAACTTAATGAGATCCTGCCTCAAAAAAAAAAAAAAAAAAAAAATACACACACACACACACACACACACACACACACACACTACAAGAGCTGAGGATTTGGCTCAATAATTAAGTGCCCTTGGGTTCAATCCCCAGTACCAAAAAAAAAAAAAAAAAACCACCCACAAAAGATAGGGTTTCCTTAAGTTCCTTAAGGGCTCGAATTTGCAATCATCCTGTTTTAACCTTCTTGAGAAGCTGGAATTTCAGGCATGTTGCCACCATGCTGGAAAGGAGAAAAAAATGTCATATGTCCATACAAGTGTGGTGGCTACTGGGGAGGCTGACACAGGAGAAATGCAAATTTGAGGCCAGTTTGGGCAATTTAGCAAGGCCCAGTCTCAAAATGAAAAGTTGGGGGTGTGGCAGTAATAGAGGGGTTAGGGATATAGCTCAGTGGTAAAGAGCTTGTTTAGCATGTGTGAGGCCCTGGATTCAATCTCCATTACTGGCAGGAAGGAAGGAGAGAAGAAAAACAATAAATATACAATCAAATAATAATGTTCTAAGGAAAAATCTCTCTCCCTCCCCCACATCTCTTTTGGTACCAGGGATTGAACCCAGAGGTACTGAACTACTGAGCTACATCCCCAGCCCTTTTTTGTATTTTATCTAGAGACAGGGTCTCACTGAGTTGCTTCAGGCCTCACTAATTTGCTGAGGCTGGCTTTAAACTTGAGATCCTCCTGCCCTAGCCTCCTAAACAGCTGAGATTACAGCCATGCCTGGCTTCTACCTTTCTTTTCTCTTTCTTTTTCCCCACTACAGATTGAATACAGGTGCACTCTACTGCTGAGATACATCCCCAGCCCTTTTTATTATTATTGTGTATTTTATACAGGGTCTCACTAAGTTGCTGAAAGACTGGTCTTGAATTTGCCATCTTCCATTTTCTGGAATCACCAGGATTATAGGCAGGACCACTGTGTCCTGTTCATAAACCATCTTAATAGGAGAAGGGTAGGAAGACAGGCACCTAAAGGATTTCTGAATGACAGAAGAGAAGAAAGGTCACCTATGAGAAAACAAATGGCTTATTTTGGGGGCAGTGCTCAGGGTGAAGCCAGGGCCTAGAGCCTGCTGGGCAAGAGCTCTATTTCTGCACTGTACCCTCAGTTCCCAAGTGATGTTTTCGTTGTTTGTTATTGTTTTGTCTTTTGAGCCCAGGGGCACTTTACCATTGAGCTACATCTCTGGCCCTTTTTATTTGAGACAGGGTAGCTGAGGCTGGTCTGGGACTTGCAGTCCTCCTGCCGCAACCTCCCCAGTTGCTGGGACAACAGTGTGCACCACCTCACCACCTTCCAGGGCCCCTAGGAAAATAGATGATTTGCAAAGATGTGTTTTAGGTGTGCTATGGAGACTTTCATTTCTGGTGATGAGGGTCAATTTTCTTTATTTTTTTAAAATTTTTATTTGTTTTACTTAGTTACACATGACAGTACAATGACCTTGACATATCATACATTTGAATCAGATGGGATATAATTTCTCATTTTTCTGCGTGTACAGGTTGCAGAATCACATTGGTCATGTAGTCACTTATATACATACAGCAATAATAATGTCTATTTCATTCTACTGTCCTTCCTTTCCCCCATCCCCTCCCCTCCCCTCCCATCACTTCTCTCTACTCAATCTAAGGTGATGCTATTCTTTTTTTTTTCTCACATCTTTATACATGTATTTTGTATAAGTGATAAGGGTCAATTGTCCCTAGTTGTTCTGTGGAAAGGGATTTATAACAATTGAGTTCTTTTGAATTCTCTGGGAGGGTCTGCTTTTAGTGAGATAAGAGATTTCAAGAAGTCAATGCCTTCTGCTCAAAGCAATTTTTTATGTCAAGGTTGCATGTTTTGCACTCCCTCAATAACAATAAAAAGGAGCTGCAGATACCTAGGGCTACATAAATGAATCTCAACAGCCTTAAACCAAGTGAAAGAAGCTAAATACAAAAGGTCACTTACCAGAAAGAAGAATTTTTTTAGAAAAGGATCTCCTGAGAAGAGAGTACAGTGGAAGAAAGGAAGAGGATAGTGGGAAGGAGACAGGGGAAAAGGTAGAACTACAGAATGAAATTGACCACACTATGCCCTGTGCACATATGAATACATCACAGTGAATTCCACTTTTATGTAACTATAATTATAATGTACTAACTACAAGATAAAATAGCCAGGCACAGGTGGCTAAGTCCCCAACCATTTTTATTTTTTGTTTTGAGATGGTCTTGCTAAATTGCCTAGCATCACTAAATTGCTAAGGTTGACCTCAAACTTGCAATCCTCCTGCTCAAGCCTCCCAAATGGCTGGATTACGGGTGTGCACAGAAAAATTATGGATCCAGAAAAATTAAAACTGTTTTAAAAGGGTCACTTAGCTTATGCTTTCATTTATATAACATTCTGGAAAAGGCAAGATAAGATACATGAGTCCTGTCAGGGGTGTCTGGAGCTGGCAGAGAAAGTGAAGGAAGAGGACTGACCACAAAGCCTGAAAACAAGGGCACAAGGGAATTTTGTGGGCAACATAAATGATCCATATCTCAGCTCTGGCAATGGCTACACAACTGTAGCCATCTCTCAAAATTTGTAGACCTGAACAGTTTCAAAATCAAATTTTTACTGAGTACAAATTATACCTCAATAAGCCTTATTTTTAAGAAACATAATTGTTGGGCCAGGTGCACATGTATAATCTCAGCTACTGGGAGCTGATACAGAAGGATCATGAATTTAAGGTCAGCCTAGGCAATTTAAGGAGACTCTGTCTCAAAATAAAAGAAAATAAAAAGGCCCAGGAATGTAGCTCAGTGTCAGAGTACCCCTGGATTCAATCCTCAGTTGAGGGAAAAAAAAAACTATTGGGGGGTAGGTATGGCTCAGTGGTGCAGTGTGGGCTTAGCATGAGGGAGGCCCTGGGTTCAATCCCCAATACCCAAAAAAGGAAGGAAGGAAGGAACGAATGAACGAGGGAGGGAGAAGGAAAGAGAGAAAACAATTGTGAGCAATTGATGCTAGTTTTAGTTATTTGTAATACTTAAGTATTAAGTATTACAAGTAAATGCTCAATTTCTTTCATAAAATGTCATTGTCTGATAATAATGTCTTTCCTCCTCATAGAGTCTCTATTAATTTATACTTAAAAAAAATCACTTCCAGCAGAGCACAGTGGCACAGGTCTGTAATCACAGCAATTTGGGAGGCTGAGGCAGGAGAACTGCAAGTTTGAGGCCAACTTGAGTAACAATTGGAGACTATCTCATTATAAAATGGCTAGGGGTGTGACTCAGCAGTAGAGAACCTCTGGGTTCAATCCCAGTACCACACATCATCATCACCATTATCATCATTATCACTTCCTATCCTTAAAGCTGTTAAGGTAAAATAGTGGTGTGTAGGTAGGTAAGGTAGTTTAAAATGGGTTTGACCTTCTCCAGTTTATAACCTAATTGAGGAAGTGAAATATGTTCTGCCTAAGTAAACACATGGGCAGTAAGAGCTTTTAGTGTTCCAAGGAGAACTTGCTTCCAGCCCAAGGATGAGCAAGCTTCAAGGATTTTGCCTTATTGGAAACTAAGCAGTCTGTGGGCACAGTTTACATAAAGAGTCCAAAGTGCAAAGATCAACTCCTTTAAGGTCCTTATGAATGGGCTGGTTCAGGAGGGACAGAGATTGGTCCTTCTGAAAGATGAAGATGCAGGAGAAGGGTTCCACTAAACCAAATTGGCAAGACAGCTAGAGTTAGAACAAAATAGGACTGAAGCTGAAGAGCCTGGGATCAGTATGGGACACATACCTTTTTATAAAGGGTGAAGAAGTCTCTCAGAAAAGCACAATCACAGGACTACAATCCAATTAGAATCCTGGTTGATAGTCAAGCTTTGAGCTAATCAAGTGCCCCAGATGAAGTCCAAATTCCTGTATTGTGCTTTGTGCTTTTTTTTTTTTTTTGGACTGAGGATTGAACCCAGGGCACTTTACCACTGAGTTACATCCTCAGCCCTTTTTACTTTTATTTTAAGTCAGGATCTCACTAAATTTCTTAAGATCTGACTAAATTGCTGAGACTCACCTCAAATTTGTGATCCTCCTGTTTGAGCCTCCAGAGTCATTGGGATTATACTTGTAAACCACTATGCCCAGCAAAGAGTGTACTTCTATAAGAAGCTAGTCTGCATGCATTCTGGAAAGGAGAAAAATAACAAGGGAAAAATTGGCACTATTCACTTAAAACTGTCCAGGGAGGATTGAGATACTGAATCTAGCAGATAAAAATGTATAATCTAGGTTTAGGACAAGGACAATTCACATGGATTTTCTATGGTTTTATAATAGATGTCCACGTTACTTATCTCTCCTGACATTAAGTTCATGCTCACTGAGTAACATAATGGTGAATATAACTCCCCCATCCTTTGATTTAAAGCCATAATTAAGTCATTTATAAATTAGCGCTTTTTTTGGGGGGGGTACCAGGGGCTTTGAATTTACCATCCTCCTGCTTCAGCCTCCCAAGCCACTAGGATTATAGGTATGCACTATTGCAACAGGCTATTGGTTGGTATTCTAAAGTATGCATCTCCATAATGCCAGCCATAGTCTTATTCCAAGGCTTTACAGATGCAATTAAATTAAGGACCTTAAAATGAAGCGATCATCCCAGATTATGTGAGTGTGTCTTAAATCCAAAGACAAATATCTTCATCAAAGACACAGAGTAGAAGGCAATGCTGTTTTATTCAACAGGAATTTATTAAGCACTTTCTCTGTTGAAAGCACAAGGATGGTGTGGAAATGGGAGTCAGGTACAGAAACATAAAATCTTTCTGGTGCTAGGCATGGTGACTCAGGAGGGTCACAAGTTCCAGTCCAGGGGCTGGGGATGTGGCTCAAGCGGTAGCCCATTCGCCTGGCATGTGTGCAGCCCGGGTTCGATCCCCAGCACCACATACAAAACAAAGATGTTGTGTCCGCCGATAACTAAAAAATAAATATTAAAATTCTCTCACTCTCTCTTTAAAAAAAAATATTTAAAAAAAAAACAAGTTCCAGTCCAATCTCAGCCATTTAGCAAGCACCTATCTCAAAATAAATAAATAAATAAATCGAAAAGACTAGGTATGTAACTCAGTGGTAAAATGCCCCTGAGTTCAATCCCCAATATGAAACGTGGAAAAAACTTAAAATTACAAGTTGACTTGCATTATATATGTATTTTTTTTTAATCGGTGCTGCCCTAGAATGTTATTTTCCTCTATGGGATTCTATTAAATGGCTGAGCAGCTTCTTTCCCTGAAAATCTCAACTCTGCCTTCTATAAAGTTAAACCAATACATTAGTCAAGTGTTGTGGCACACACCTATAAATCCAATGACTCAGGAGGCTTAGGCAGAAGGATCACAAATTCCAAGCCAGCCTGAGCAATGTAGTGAGACCCTGTCTTACAATAAAAATTTTAAAAGGACTGGGGATCAAGCTCAGTGATAGAGCCCTTGCCTAGCATGCACGAGGCCCTGGGTCCAATCCCCAGTTCCACTACTACTACCACCACAACAACAGTAGCAGCAGCAACAACAAACCCCTGTGGATACCAAAATCTGAGGATCCTCAAGCCTTTTATATAAAATGACAGTTTTCACATATAACCTACACACAAACTTTTTTTGTTGTTGTTACTAGGGATTGAACCTAGGTTCACTTAACCACTGAGCCACATTCCAGCCCTTTTATGTTTTATTTTTTATTTTATTTTATTTTTTTTTAAAGAGAGAGTGAGAGAGGAGAGAGAGAGAGAGAGAGAGAGAGAGAGAGAGAGAGAGAGAGAGAGAGAATTTTTAATATTTATTTTTTAGTTCTTGGCGGACACAACATCTTTGTTGGTATGTGGTGCTGAGGATCAAACCCGGGCCGCACGCATGCCAGGCGAGCGCGCTACCGCTTGAGCCACATCCCCAGCCCTTATGTTTTATTTTGAGACCTGGTCTCACTAAGTTGATTAGGGCCTTGCCAAGTTGCTGAGGCTAGCCTCAAACTTGCAATCCTCTTGTCTCAGCCTCCCAAGTCACTGGGATTACAGGTACACACTACCATGCCCAGCCACACAAACTCTTGGATTTGTTATACCATTCTAGATTACTTATAATACCTTATAATGCAATGTAAATGTGCTGTAAATAGCTGTTATATTGTAATGTTCAGGGAATAATGACAAGAGAAAAAAGTTTCTACATATTCAGTATAGACATAGTTTTCTTTTCTGAATATTTTCCATCTACTATTGCTTGAATCCATTGGTGGAGAACATGAGCATATGGAAGGTCAGCTGTGTGATTCTGGGAAGCAAAGTAATACAGGAGAGAATGTACAAACTGAGTCAGACAAGCCTGGGTGAAATCCTGACTTTGCCATTTACACTTCAAGCCAGGTGTGGTGGCACACACCTGTAATTCCAGTTACTTGGGAGGCTTAGGCAGAAGGATTGCAAACTAAAGGACAGCCTGGTCAACTCATGATACCTTGTCTCAAAGTAAAAAGGACTGGGTATATAGTTCAGTGATAAAGTGCTTGCTTAGCATGTGCAAAACCATGGGGTCAATCCCCAGAACAGTAACTTAAGAGGCTGAGACAAGAGGATTGCAAGTTCAATGCCAGCCTCAGCAACTTAGCAAGACCCTGAGCAACTTAGCAAGACCCTATCTCAAAATAAAAAATAAAAAGGACTGGGGATGTGGCTCAGTGATTAAGTACCCTGGGTTCAATTCCTGGTATGGGGTAGATGCACCTTAAGCAAACCCCTTAAGTCCTCTCAGTTTCAGTTGGTTTTTGGTTTTGTATGAAATAATTGTTTATTTTCAGAAAAGGATATAACTCTCATGGTTAGATCTACAAAGAGACATCTAGTTAAAATTATTTTTTAATTTTATTTACATTAAGATTTAACAGGCACCAGATGCGGTGGCAAAAGCTCATAAACATAGTGGCTTGGGAGACTGAGGCAGGTGGCTCTCAAGTTCAAAGCCAGCTTTAGCAATGGCGAGGTGCTAAGCAACTCAGTGAGACCCTGTCTCTAAATAAATTACAAAATAGGGCTGGGGATGTGGCTCAGTGGTTGAACTCTGTGCCCCTGAGTTCAATCCCTAGTGCCAAAAAAAAAAAAAAAAAGATATAACAGGCTTGCATAACCAATTTCTTAGCTTTTACTGTTATTATATTTTCCAAACAACTCTATGAGATATAAACCAAATATTCATATTTCCCAAATGCATTAAATGAGGCAAAAATATGGACTGACTTGCTTTCCTTCCTGGACTTACCATGGAGTTATGACTGGGAAAACCCATCTTTTTCTTGCTAGTTATTTTTGTTTTGTTTTGTTTTGTTTGTTTGTGGTGCTGGGAATTGAACTCAGGGCCTCCCCTGTACTCACTACTCGTTCTACCACTGAGCTACGCCCCAAACCTCAGTTTCTTAGTCTGGAGAATCAGATTAGTAAACAACTTAACAAGGCTGATGTGTGAATCAAATATTATCACAGAGAGAGAGCACCTGGCAGAGTGCCTAGTATACTGAGTGCTCAGTAAATGTCTTCTACATTTCTTTGGTCCCAGTAAGCCATGATGTTTAGAGACTGGGGAAGAGGAGAACAGTGAGGCCTTCGCCTTACACTGGATGGTACATTACTGTTTACAGGTGTTTAATTTCATTCACTTTTGCTCACGACAGCTCTGTGATGTAATTATTACTGTCAATCATTAACCTCCCAAAACACCACCAAAAAAACCTTTGATCGAGTGAAGACAAGTTTATCAGGATGATGCCACAAGAAAGAATGGCACCTTGGCAGAATTTTAATAGTCATAGGAGAATAATTATAGGTGTTTAGGCCCAGATTGGATGACTTTTAAGGCAGAGAACTGAATGGGCAAAATTTATAACATGAGAGTATAGGATTGGTGGGCATAGCCAAGTGAAAGTCATGAATATCTTCTCTGTATATCTTCTATTTGGTACTGGAGATTGAACCCAGGGCCTTGCACATACTAGACAAATAAATCCCTAGTCCTTATTTTAATTTTTTTTCTTTTTTAAAAATTTAATATTTATTTTTTAGTTTTCGACGGACACAACATCTTTGTTTGTATGTGGTGCTGAGCCACATCCCCAGCCCCATTAATTTTTATTTGGGGACAGAATCATACTAAATTATCCAGGCTCACCTCTAATTTATGATCGATCATCCTGCCTCAGTTACCCAAGTAGCTGGGATCATAAATATAGGCCACTGCACCTGGCTGTTTGTTTGTTTGTTTGTTTGTTTTGGTACCAGGGATTGAACCCAGAGGCATTTTACTACTGAGCCACATCCCCAGCCCTTTTTATTTTTTAATTTTGAGACAGGGTCTCTCTAAATTGCCAGGGCTGATCTCAAACTAGTGATTCTCCTGTCTCAGCCTCTAGAATCCCTGGGATTATAGGATTTTTATTTATTTAATGAATGATTCCCCAACCAGACTATAAATTCCATAATGTCAGTTTTTGGTTTTGTTACCATTGTAGCTTCAGCACCTAGATGGTGCCTGATACAGAACAGATTTTCAAATGAATATTTGTGGACAAATGACAAGTTAGGAATAAAAAGAAGTTCACAATTTAGGGGTGAGCGCAGACTGAGAAGTCAGGGGAAAGATGAGAGTGTGTTCTGGAAATGCTAGCTAGGATGGACAGATGGGGGCCCTGGCAGTCAAAGAGACCCATTACATCGGTACCTAACCCAGGCTGGATCAGAACATGCTTCCTAGAGCAGACAGTGATTTGTGAGGAAATCAGAGTTCTCTGTAGGGGTGGGAGGGAACTGTCCCACTGAGCTGTTGAGATTAGATGTTAAGATCTCTACTTGATAGCCCCTGATGCACCTGGCCTGTGGTGAGGTGCTACATGATTAGAGGATAATCAGTGAAAATTTTCCCACTAACAAGTATTAGGTCCTCTTGAACTGAAAGTCCACATAAAATGGATTTTTCACACTTGGATGGAAATTTGTTGCAGGGGACACTGGGTGGGCATTGAACCCAGGGGTGCTTTACTGCTGAGCTACATTCCCACCCCTTTTTTTGAGACAGAATCTTCCTAAATTGCTGAAACTGACCTGGAATTTCCTCAGCCTCCTGAGTTGCTGGGATCACAGACATATGTCACCCGGCTGGTCTCTGCCTCTATGATGCATTTGTAATATGTAGTTTCAGGAAAAATATAAAACTTCTCCACTAACAGAAGGAAGGTCTTTAAATGGAGATAAGGTTTGGGGGTTTTCTTTGTTTTGTTTGAGGTTCTGGCATTAAACCCACATGCCTTACCATGTGCTAGGCATGTGCTCTACCAGTGAGTTACACCCCAGTCTGAGATATGGTTTGGGTTGAAAAGATAAGCTTAAGAAATCTGCTTGCATATGCAGATTCCTTCAAAGTGACCTCTAAAATTCCCTTGAACCTGGTTTTAATTTAGACAGGGATGCACTCTGCACTCCTTAATGTCTTATCAGGAAACCTGATTGAAAATACCACACACATTTTCCTTTCAAATTAACACATTTTACAGAAATTTTCTTTGGTATTTAGTTGTTTTTTTTTTTTTTTACATGTTTTAGGAGTTAAAATTTTCATCTCTGTGCCAGGAGGTGGAGAATAAGGTTATAAGGCCCTTGCTTAGCATCTGGATGGACATCTTAAGTGACAGACATTTTAAGGAAAAAGTTTTGCTTTCCTGCCCAAGGGCATTTCTGAGAAAGGCTCACCACTTCCTCATACAAGCCCAACCCCTAACCACCCACATTAGGACCCACCTGGCTCTGATTCCTGAGCCTCTTCCATAAAAGTCCTAGAACTCAAGCCTGTTTTGCCTCTGTCTTCTGTAGGGAGAAGACCTTTATTTGTCAGCTCTGACAAATAAAGTGTATCTCTGCCTGGTCTCCCTCTTTCATTTCTCGCTTACCTGTCTTGTTCCTCACTTTCCCTTCAAAGGTGGTCTGATTCTCTCTGTAAAACACGGCTATGGCTGATGTGAGGGATTAGGGAAGTGACACAGCCTAGATGAAGTTTAAAATACACAAAGGTTATTTCTCAGCTCAAAGCCCTTCATCTCATACAGGGGTGCAGTTGGTTAATTCCCAATGTCCCATAGCACAGGGGGGATACTTGTTAACTTCAATTAATTGTATATTTCAGGGGCTGGGGTGGTGGCTCAGTGGTAGAGCACTTGCCTAGCATGTGTGAGGCACTGGGTTCGATTCTCAGCACCACATATAACAAATTCATAAAGTTCCATCAATAACTAATAATTTTTTTTTAAAAAAATGTATATTTCAAAGTAGCTAGTAAAGAGGATTTTGGATGTTCCCACTGTAACAGGGATTCACTTGATGCTTGACTGTATCCCTTGTCACTTTGAAACTTACATGTTTTTTTCTTTTTCCCCAACTTCTTCTCACTAACTTTCTCCTTTCAGATTTTCTCCTCCCTGATCTTCTTTTCCCTGATCTTCTCCTTTATGATCTCTCCTCCCTAATCTCATTTTCTCTGAATCACCTCTATAAAAGCCCCCTGGTTCCTACTGATGGGCAGAATCACAGCCTTTGGGACAGGAGTGCCTTGTGTTTTTCCTTTGCTAGCAAAGCGGAAAAAAAACATCTTTTTCCTTTTTCTAAAAACCAACTCCTCGTTATTGGATTGCTATTGGGGACAAGGACTGAGCTTTCAGTAACACCAATACAAAGAAATAATAAATGATTTAGGTAATGGATATTCCAGTTGATCTGATCAGATCATTACAATCACATAATATTGAAATATCACTGTACCCCATAAATGTGTACAATTATTATGCATCAAATAAACCTAAAAATATAAATTAAAAAACCTTCACAAGCTGTGGTGGTGCTCATCTGTAATAACTCAGGAGGCTGAGGCAGGAGGATTGAAAGTTTTGAGGCTAGCCTTGGCAACTCAGTGAGACCCTCAGTACTAGGGAGAACCTGACTCAATCTAAAAAATAAAAAGAGCTGGGGATGGAGCTCAGGGGTAGAGTGCTCTAGGTTCCATCCCCAGTTCAAAAACAAACAAACAAAACCCTTTATCTCAGAGCAGAACCAAAGAGGGACAGGGTTGTTATTATTTATTATTATTTTCATTTTTATAGGTGAACAGAGTCTCTTCATAGTGCCCATAATACTGGTTGTTGTTTTGTTTTGTTTTGTTGTATTTTTCCCCTGGCACTGGGGATTGAATCTAGGAGTTGCTTTACCACTGAGCTACATCCTAGCCTTTTTATTTTATTTTATTTTTTTAATTTTGAGACAGGGGTCTCACTGAGTTGCTGAATTTGGCTTTGAATTGTGATCCTCCTGTGTCAATCCCCCAAGTTACTGGGACCACCATGTCCAGTTTAAGAACAATATTTTTGGAGATGAGATCTGTACCATGCATGGTTGTGCAAGCCTGTAACCCCAGTAACTCAGAAGGCTGAGACAGGAGAATCTCAAGTTTGAGACCAACCTCAGCAACTTAGTTAAGACCCTGTCTCAAAAATAAAGAAAAAAGGTTGGTGTGGTAACACATGCCTATAATCCCAGTGGCTTGGGAGGCTGAGGCAGGAGGATTACGGATCAAAGCCAACCTCAGCAATTTAGGGAGGCCCTAAGCAATTTAGTGAGACCCAGTCTCTAAATAAAATATAAGAAAGTCTGGAAACATGGCTTAGTGGTTAAGTGCCCCTGAGTTCAATCCCCAATACCAAAAAATAAAATTTAAAAAACAAAAAAGTTTGGAGGTATATGTGCCTTAGAGATAGAGTGGCCCTGGGTTTAATTCCCAGAATCACAAAAATAAAATAGTTAAGAAACCTGAGTTTAGACCATAGAGAAACCACATTTTTCTTATCTATATAGTGGGATTGATAATTCCTGTTAAATATAATAGAATTAAGGTGTATCTCCCAGGCATAGTGGGCCATACCTGTAATTCCAGCGACTTGGGTAGCTGAAACAGGAGGATCACAATTTAAAGCCAGCCTTAGCAACTTAGTGAGGCCCTAAGCAACTTAGTGAGACCCCCTGTCTCAAAAAAAAAAAAAAAAAAAAAAAAGCCTGGGATGAATGGTAAAGCACCCCTTGGTTAAATCCCTGGAACCAAAGTACAAAACAAAATAAAACATAACCATACAAACCATGGATCACAATCATTACTCAATAAACGATAAATGTTAGTTCTTTCCTTTGATACTGTCTGAAATATCTTAAGTAAGATGCCTGAGTGTAGAAAGTGGAAGTGGTTTATGAGAGACAGCCTCCAGGGCAGGATCATCACTCCCATGAGCTGAGGTTTCCTCTTTCCCGCCTCTGAATTCCCCCGCTGTAATATTAAGAATCATCTTGCACTCAGTTGGGAATCTGGCTGAGATCTGAGATGGAAATGCCCCCTAACAAGGTGTGATGCTGGCCTTATACAGTGGAAAGGAAAACCATGTATTTCACTGTGAGCCGTCTGACCTCAGGGCCTCCCTTCTCCCCCGGTATAGCCCTCAGCAGTGCCTGCAGCCTTTGGCTCCACTGATAGGAGGCTGGGCGGTTGTTACCGAGGCAATAGTCTCCATTGTTGTGGGCCACCTCCCAGGGTAATTGACAGCGACAGGGGTTAGGCAAGGGAGAAAGGCCACAGAACAGACATCAAAGGCAATTATCGTAAAACCCAGCTTGCTGTGAATGGAGGCAGCCACTCAGAATGTCATCCTGGAGATAAATTCCTTAGACAGATTAAAAATTTTGATAGTCACTAAGGTAAAAATGAAACCCCAGGGCTTTCTATGAAAAAGACGTTTTCACCTAAAGCATACCAGCATCTGCTTCCTGGGGTTGGTTATTTCCTGGTTTGCAAATACACTCCTCCCCAGTACCTCAAACAGGGTTTGATTACACTTTGAAGTGGTCACATCTGTTTTCCATTCCACAGTAAAGTTCATACATTCCTGCCAGCTTGCAGCAAATACAAATAGTTATGCAGCACCTACTATGTGCACAGCATTGCATCAAGTAATATGAAAATTTGACTACAGCAGGGGAGCATATGAATGTAAACTAGAGATTTCACATTAATTATCAATTATTATTATTAATATTATTATTATTGTCAGTTTTGGCTTCAGTCCATCAGAAAAATTCTTCTCCAACTGGCCATTAAAAAAATCATGTAAAAAATCATATATATATATATATATATATATATATATATATATATTTTTTTTTTTTTTTCCTTTTTGTTGGTGGGGATTGAATCCCGGGGTGCTTAACCACTGAGCCAAACCCGGAGCCCTTTGTTTTTCTCTTACTTTGAAACAAGATCTCACTGAGTTGCTTAGGACCCCACTAAATTAATTGCTGAGGCTGACTTTGAACTTGTGATCCTCCTGCCTCAGCCTCCTATCAAGGAACTACAAGTGTGTGCAATCATTCCAGGCAAGATCTTTTCTGTCAATGAATATCTAAATCTGCAGGGCTTTTTTTTTTTTTTTTTTTTTTTTTTTCATATAGTATATCACTAGCTAAAATTAAGCATTCTTTTTATTTTTTCAGCACTGGAGGATTGAACCCAGAGACATTTTACCATAAGCTACATCCCCAGTCCTTTATTTTTATTTTGAGACAGGTTCTTAGTAAACTGTTGAGGGTCTCACTAAGTTGCTGAAGCTGCCCTTGAATTTGAACTTGTGATCCTCCTGTCTCAGCCTCCTGAGTTGTTGGGATTACAGGCATGTTCTATGGCACCAGGCTCTTTTTCTTTAGTTGTACTGGGGATTGAATCCAGGGCCTCACATGTGCTAGTCAAGCACTCTACCATGGAACGACATCCCCAGTTCTTTTCAAATTTTATTTTTAGCTGGGTGTGATGGTGCATACCTGTAATCTCAGCGATTTGGTTAGGCTGCGGTCTCTCTGTCTCAAAATAAAAAAATAAAGATAAAAAGTCCTGCCAGGTGTGGTGGAAAAAAGCGAGAATAATGTTTGTTTCCTACTTAGGGAGTTGGGTTTTTGTGTGTGTGGCGGGGGAGCAGGTATTGAACCCAGGGGGTACTTAACCGTTGAGCCACATCCTCAGCCCTTTTAATTTTTTAATACACATTCTTAGGAACCTTTACTTCAAGTTGGGCATCATGGTATATGCCTGTAATCCCAGCATCTCAGGAGGCTAAGGCAAGAGGATCACAAATTGGAGGCCAGTCTTGCAAATTTAGCAAGACCCTGTCTTAAAAAAAAAAGAAAATAATAATAATGATATGAAGGACTGGGAATGTAACTCAATGATAAAGTGCCCCTGAGTTTAATCCCCAGTACCAAATAGATAAAGATATAAATAAGATGTCTGGGGCCAGAGTTTTAGCTCAGTGGTGTGTATAAGTTTGGCACTGCCCTCCCCCAAAGCTATTCTAATAGATTTAACCAAAATAACTGGAAATATAATACAGTCTTTGCAAGAAGTTGTCATAAATCTTCCCATGAATGAAATTCAAAGAACTTTGCTTCTTTTTATGGCACTGGGGATTGTACCAGGACCTTGCATGCTAAGTGCGTGCTCTACCACTGAGCTGCACACCTGGTCCAGGAAATTCAAAGAACTTGACCACCTGAAAATATCCAGTGCAGAAGTAAAGTTTGACTTGCCCATCAACTCCGATGGATACCTTGATATTTCTAATACTTAGGGTCTCGCTAAATTGTTGAGATTGGTCTCCTCCTGCCTCACCCTCCCAAGTCTCTGGGATTACAGGCATGTGCCATCTCACCCAGCTGAATGTGGCTTTACAAAACAAAATTTAAAAAATAAGGAAAAAAAAAAAGTCCTTCAGAGAAAAGGAGTTTTCTCTTGATGTTAACAAGAGTTTACTTCAGGCACTGTCAAAGTGCAGTAGAGAACTCAAAGATGTCATGACAGGATCCCTATCCCAGGTCCCTGCCTTCATAATTTGAAAAGCAGACTCAGTAAAAATGAAAATATGGTGTGCATCAGCTGTTTATTTATTTAGGGACTGGGGTTGTACCTCTGTGGTAGAGCGCATGGCCGTATTTGATCCCCAGCACCACACACACACACTCAAAAAAAAATAATAATTTCAAGAATGACAACAGAGTATCAAGCCAAATACAAGGCATTGTATACAAGTTGTACCAAGCCCTTAAAAATGGGGCTTGGGGGCTGGGGATGTGGCTCAGCGGTAGCGCGCTCGCCTGGCATGCGTGCAGCCCGGGTTCGATCCTCAGCACCACATACAAACAAAGATGTTGTGTCCGCCGAAAACTAAAAAATAAATATTAAAAAAAAATGGGGCTTGGTACAACTGTATATGTTGCACATCCATGAAGCTATTCCTGAAGAAAACCATTAATAAGATAAAGACCATTAATAAGATAAAAAAAATGAGTTGGGCACAGTGGGCACATCTGTAATCCTGGTGGCTCTGGAGGCGGAGGCAGAAGGATCACCAGTTCAAAGCCAGCCTCAGCAATTTAGCAAGGCCTTAAGCAACTCAGTGAGACCCTGTCTCTAATAAAATACAAAATAGGGCTGGGGATGGGGCTCAGTGGTTTAGTGCCCCTGAGTTCAATCCCTGGAACCACCTCTCCCAAAAAGAAAAGAAAAAAAAAAAAAAGAAAGAAATGTTAGAGAAAGTTATATCTTTATGGGGGCAAAGAGGTGTGTGTATGTAGCTTTGAATAGGAATTTATAAATAAAAAGAGAGATATCAATCCAAAGGAAGTGCCCATAAAGCACTGAAAAAAGCACTCAGGAACAGTTGAACTCCTGAGGAAAGCAGTCCTTGGCTGGCACCCTTGACCCAAGCCCCTTTCTGCAAACGTAACACAAGGGCACTGCACAAGCTCTGGGAAAACTGGCACCAAATCATGTAGCTCTAATGCACCTGCATCTGTCCAGCCTAGCAACCCTCCCTCTATAAATATTAACTCCCAACACCAGTGGGTTGCTGTCCCTCCCTCTGGAGAGAGTCCACATTCTCCCTTGAATGAGTATTCCTTGCTTCATCTAAAAGACATCTCTTTCTTGAAATCACCTCCATTTTCCTCTCAATATTTACCTACTTTTCTTATTTTTTTTGGGGGGGGGTGGTGGTGGAGGTGGGTACTGGGTATGCTTTACAACTGAGCTACATCCCCAGCCCTTTTTTCATTTTTGACAGGGTCTCACTAAGTTGCTTAGGGCCTCACTAAATTGATGAGGCTGGCTTTGAACTTGCAATCCTCCTCCCAAATTGCTGGGATTACAGATGTGGGCCACCACGCCTGGCTGTATCTACTTTCTTAAATAAAATTCTGTCCATGCCTTTGGAATGTGCTGAAATTCTTTCAGGTCACATATGACAAGAAATCCCCTGGTCCTGAGACAAGTTCTCCCTCCTCCAGGAACTTCTCCAACCCTTCTCCAGAGACATCTCTTCTGCATGACAGTCCTGGCTACTCCAGAGGCTGGGGTGGGAGAAATGCCCATGGTGCTCAGGAAGTAAAAAGAAGCAATTAGATATCCCATAATATAAAGAAGGGGCTAAAAGATTATTCACAATATTTCTAACACTCATTGCAAGGGCTGAGGAGAATGGGGAGTTGAGATAGAGTGATTGTTCTGTGAAGTTGTATATTGTTTGAATCTTTTGCAGTAAGTCCCCAGTTTGAATCTTTTGCATTTGTAATTTGAATGATCACTGTCCAAGGAGCTCAAGTTAGAACTTACCATTCCTTTGACACTTATATTAGCAGTCAGGAGGGAAGCAAATCTTTGGAGTTAGTTCTCTGTTTCTTTTTCTTTTCTTTCTTTCTTTCTTTTTTCTTTTTCTTTTCGGTACTGGGGATTTAACCCAGGGGCACTTTACCACTGAGCCACATTTCCATTCACACACACCACCGCTTTCCTTTTTAAATTTTGAGACAGGGTCTCACTAAGCTGCTTAGGGGTCCTAACTAAATTGCTAAGGCTGTTCTTGAACTTGTGATCCTCCTTTCTCAGCCTGGGTTATCAGGCATGCTCCACTGTTTCTGGCTAGTTCTCTGTTTCTGCAAGAAAAATATATTAAAACTTAGTGGTATAGCTTGATACAGTAGCGCATGCTTGTGACTTGGGAGGCTGAAACAGGAGGATGGCAAGGTAGCAAGACCCTAAACAATTTAGTGAGACCCTGTTTCAAAATAAAAAACAAAAAGGGGTGGGGAAGTGACCCAGTAGTAATGTGTCTCTGTTAAATCCCCAGTACCCAAAAAATAAAAAAATAAAGAATTTGGTGACATAAAGTAACAACAAACATTTACCAGCTCAGGTGATTTCTGTGGGTCAGGAATTTGGGAATGACTTAGCTGAGTGTTGCTAGTTTCATGGTCCCTTATGGAGGTGTAGCTGGGACTGCAGTTTCACCTACAGGCTTGGCTGGAGATAAAAGATCACTTAGGAAACAGCTCACTCTCTGGGCCTGGTGGTGCATGCCTGTAATCCCAACAGTTTGGGAGGCTGAGGTATAAAGATGTTTAGTTCAAAGCCAGCCTCAGCAATTTAAGGAGGCCCTAAACAACTCAGTGAGAACCTGTTTCTAAATAAAAAAATAAAAAAGGGCTGGGGATTTGACTTAGTGGTTAAGCGCCCCTGAGTTTATCCCTGCTACCAAAAAAAAAAAAAAAAAAAAAAAAAAAAAAAAGAAAGAAAGAAAGAAAATAGCTTAATCATATGGTGGCTCACCTGATGCTGGCTGTTAGTAGAGGCCTTTCTCCCCATGTGGACCTCTCTATAAGACTCAACTGTCCTTATGACATGGTGGTTGACCAAAGAAAGCAAGTGAAAAGTTGCCATGTCTTTTATGACTTCGACCAGTATTTGGTAAACTATAAGTGACTAAAAAAGCTAGCCTACCAGCAAATGTTTTTGTAAAGGAAATTTTGCTGGGCATAGTGGTGTTTGCCTGTAATTCCAGAGACTTGGGAGGCTGAGGCAGGAGGTTAGCAAGTTCACTGCCAGCCTCAGCAATTTAGAGGGGCCTTAGCAACTTAGTGAGAGCCTGTCTCAAAAAAATAAATAAATAAATAAATAAGGGCTGGGATGTAGCTCAGTGGTTAAGCGCCTCTGGGTTAAATCCCCAGTACTCCTCAAAAAAAAAAAAATGTGGAGGACAACTATAGAATACCAAGTGGCAGGGTCATTTAGGGCTATCTTAGAAGCTGGCTACCTAATACTTCCCCTCCTAGGGACTCTTTAACAGCTCTTTCATTATACCAAACACCTCAGGTGGTAATCATCTGCTCCTGGGTCATTCTCCCACACTGTACTGCTAAGGTGCCTGGAGGTCTTTGGCCTTGTACCAGCACAGCAGCAGCCGTGGCTTAATAGTTGCAAAAACTCAATGCATGTTTGTGCATAAAGTTATCATGTACTTGATTGGGAGTGGCAGGAAGTTCCACTTTATTGGGCAGGGGGTGTTTGAACAAGTCTTGAAGGAGCAGTTTGATTTGATTTAGAAGAGGGTTTTTGTTTGTTTAATTGTTCTTTCAGTGCTGAAGATTGAACCCAGGGCCTACATGTATGTCAGGCATGCACACTACCAGAGAGCCACATCTCTAGACCTAAGAAAAGGGAGAAGGCAGAAGGTGATAGAGGAAAGAAAAAATTATGTGCTGTAAGGAGCAGTATAGCAGCTGATTATATTTTGTTTGTTTGCAGTAATGGAAAATGAACCCAGGGAATTTTTACCATGGAGTACATCCTTAATCCTTTTTATTTTGAGTTTAAAAAAGGGTCTCACTATATTTGCTGAGGCTGGCCTGGAACTTGTGATTTTTTCTGCCTCAGGCTCCCAAGTCAATGGGATTACAGGCATGTGCTACCATGCCTGGCTTATCTCTTTTCTTGATGAATTATCATTATATGCTTCTTCTTCCTTCCTTCTGTGGTACTAGGGGATGAACCCAGGGCCTTGTGAATGCTAGGCAAGTGCTCTACCACTAAATTACCCAGACTTTTTTTTTTTTTTTTTGGGAGAGGGTACTGTGGATTGAACCTAGAGGCACTTTACCATTTAGCTATATCCCTCCAGACCTTTCTATCTTTTATTTTAAGACAGGGTCTCACTGAGTTGCTTAGGGTGTCGCTAAATTGCTGAGGCTGGCCTCAAACTTGCAATCCTCCTGCTTCAACATTCTGAGCCACTGGGATTTCAGGCGTGAACCACTGCGCCCAGCCCTAGCTTTTTTTTTTGTACCAGAGATTGAACTCAGGGATACTCGACCAATAAGCCACATCCCCATCCCTAATTTGTATTTTATTTAGAGAAGGGTCTCACTGAGTTGCTTAGTGCCTCACTTTTGCTGAGGCTGGCTTAGAAGTCATGATCCTCCTCCCTCAGCCTCCTGAGCCACTGGGATTACAGACGTGCACCACTGTGCCTGGTTCAGCCCTAGCCTTTTTTTTGTTTTTATTTTGAGAAAGTTTTTTTTTTTTTCTTGTACTGGAGATTAAACCCAGGCTTTGTACATGCTAGACAACTGCTCTACCTTGAGACAGGGTCTAGGTAAATTATTGAGACTGGCCTCAAACTTTTGGTCCCCTGTCTTAGTGTCTCGAGTTGCTGAGATTACAGTGTGCAGCACCACACTTGGCCATAATCTGCTTTTCTTAAAAATCTGTTTGTCAGGATCTTGTTGCCTACAATGGCAGAAGCCCACCTAGTGCTGCATGCCTGTAATTCCAGCAGCTCAGGAAGCTGAGGCAGGAAGATCGCAAGTTCAAAGCCAGCCTCAGCAATTTAGCAAAGCTCTAAGCAATTTAGCAAGACCCTGTCTCTAAATAAAATATTTTAAAAAGAGCTGGGGATGTGGTTCAGTGGTTCAGTGCCCCTGGATTCAATCCCAAGTGCCAAAAAAAAAAAAAAAAGAAGAAGAAAGAAAAAGAAGCCCACCTAGAAAGAGAACCAGGGATGGATAGAAGTGTAAAGTGGGGTCTCAAGGCTGCCCTGGAAGCAGACTAAAAGATTATAGGAGTCTAATTCTCCATATTTCCCTTGCTCCTCTGTCTGTTCATGGGCTAAGTAGGCCCCAGGAAAAGACTATTTTTTTTATTCTGATTAGAAAAATTCTAGGAATGGATTCTGATGGGCTGGATTGAGGCACAGGCCCACACCTGTGATGTGTATTAGGTGTTGGTGGAATATAGGGAACTTAAGTTAGAGGTGCACACAAGAACCCCTGACTCAAGTCAGAAGAGTGTTACCCAAAATAAGCAGGATGCTGTCACCAATAAAGAGGAGTACTGGGTGGTACAATGGTAATATCAATCCTATCAGTGACTCCAAATCTTGCTGACTTGGATAATCAGCAAGAAAAACATTTAGAGGATGTAGCTCAGTAGTAGAGGACTTGCTAGCAAGCGTGAAGCCCTAGATTCAGTCCCTATCACCACAAAGAAGAAAAACAAAGAGAAATGCCTTTTATCATTGGGACTCACTATAAAAGTATACAGTAGATTGAGTTCCCTGGAGGCAGAGCCGAGAGAGAATTGCATGCACTGAGTTTATTGAGAAGTACTCCAGGAGGAGCACCTGGAAGAGGAGCTTGCAACACATGATCTAGTTTGATATTTCCTACTTTCTCATTTTTTTCCTTTCCTTTTTTCTTTTCTTTCTTTCTTTCTTTCTTTTTTTTTTATTCTACTGGGGATTGAACCTTTTCTGTCTTTATTCCCTAAACAACACAGTATAACAATTATTTACATAGTACTTACATTGTACTAGGTATTATAAACAATCTAGAGATAATTTAAAGTATATAGGAGAGGTTGAGGCAGGACGATTGCAAGACCTTCTGTTTCAAAACTAAAAAGGGCTGGATGTGGTGTTGGATTTCTATAATCCCAGCAAGTGCACAGGCTGAGGCAAGAGTATCACACATTTGAGGCCAGCCTCAGCAATTTAGGGAGGCCCCAAGAAACAAAGTGAGACCCTGTCTCAAATTAAAAACTAAAAAAAACCCCAAAACGGTCTGGGGATGTGACTCAATGGTTAAACGCTCCAGGGTTCAATCCTCAGTACAAATAAATAAATAAATAAAAATAAACAAAACAATATATGGGAGAATGTGTTTGTACCTTTTCTATAAGAGACTTGAGTATCTATAAAATATCCAAGGTGGGTCCTAGGACCAATCCCCAGAAGATATCAAGGGACAATTGTACGTAATCTGAGAGTCTTCTCAACCCAGGCACAGGGAATGTTCCAGCCCCCCTCATCCTTGAGTCTTTTAGCCAGGGCCCAGACCCATATGGAACAACCTTGTCATGGCCTTTCCAAATTCTTGACTCCTAGAATCTGTGAGCATGAGAAAATTATTTTTTTTTCTCTTTTGCAGTGCTGGGGATTAAACCTGGGGCCTCCCACGTAGTAGACAAGTGTTCTACCACTGAGCTCCTTCCCCAGCCTCTGTTTGCTCTCTTTTCTTTTTGTTGCCTAGGCTGGTCTTGAACTCACGGGATTAAGTGATCCTCCTGCCTCAGCCTCCTGAGAAGCTGGTAAAATGTTTGTTCTTTTACACCTCCACCTATAATGGCCAAAACCTGAAAACACCTCATTGCAGTCCATGCATATGATGAAATGCTCTATAACTATCACTATACACAACATGGATGATTTCACAAAAATAATGTTAAGCCAAAGAAACCTAATGCAAAGAATACTTACCATATGGTTTATTTATATTAGGTTCCAACAAGACAAAACTTCTCTCTTTTTTTCCCATGCTGGGTGTAGAACTCAGGGCCTCATGCTTCCTGGGCATGTGGTCTATCCTAAGTTATATCCCTGGCAGTGGTTAGCTTTGGAGGGAGGTAGGAACTTGGAGACCACAGAGGAAGGTTTCTGAAACGCTAATAATAGTCTGTTTCTTCACATCAGGATGGTTATGGGGGTATGTTCATTCTGCTAAAATTGTTGAGCTATACCCTTTTTTCTGGTATATTGCTGGGGATTGAACCCAGGGGCACTCAACCACTGAGCCACATCTCCAGCCCTATTTTGTATTTTATTTAGAGACAGGGTCTCACTGAATTGCTTAGTGCCTCGCTTTTGCTGAGGCTGGCTTTGAACTTGTGATCCACCTGCCTCAGCCTCCCAAGCTGTTGGGATTACAGGCATGCACCACCACGCTCACTTATCCCAGTCCTTTATATTTTTTCATTTTGAGACGGGGTCTTGCTAAGTTACTGAGGGCCTACTAAATTGCTAAGGCAGCCCTCAAACTTGGGAGCCTCCTGCCTCAGCCTCCTGAGCTGCTGGGATCACAGGCATGCACCATTGTGCCCAGCTGAGGTGATAAGTTTTCTGTGCTCCACGATCCACATTATGATGTACTTCCTTGCCACAGGCCTAAAGGGAATAGGGACAAGTGTCCATGGACTGACACTTCTGGAACCATGAGCCAAAATATCTTTCTTCCTTAATAGTTGATTTTCTTAGGTATTTGTCACAGCAATGTTAAGCTATATTATTTGTATAGTGTGTGATAGTTCTTATATTTGTTTACAATCTGGAAACCATTGTTTCAGAGAATTTCCAAAGTTCTGGTGATAAAGTCATTTATCTCTTATAAAACCATTCCCTATTCTTGAGATCTACTTTTTATATATTCTGGGGAGAGGAATGAGGAGAAATATGACTATTTATTTATTTATTTATTTTAGTACTGGAGATTTAACCCAGAGATGCTTTACTACTGATATACATTCCCAGCTATTTTTAAAATTTTTTAATTTATTTTTTTAAATAAAAAATACAATATCTTTATTTTATGTGGTGCTGAGGATCATACCCAGTGTCTCACACATGCTAGGTGAGCGCTCTACCTCTGAGCCACAACCCCAGCCCTCTTTTTAAATTTTTTAAGACAGGGCTCACAAAGTTGCTTAGCGCCTCAATGAGTTGCTGAGGCTATCCTCAAACTCGTAATCCTCCTGCCTCAGCCTCCCAAGCCACTGGGATTACAGGTGTGTGCCACCATGCCCAGCTTGAATATGATTTTTGTAAAAACCAAAAAATCTATTTGCATTTGAATTGCCTTACAAGATTGTGAGATGTTTAAATATAAGCTGCAGTTTTGATTATAAAGCCTGCCAGAGTTTTCCCCAATGGAGTGGATTTTTTAACAGCGTGTCCATCAACACTGCAAAATACATTTCTGTTGAAAAATCTTACCACATAGAAAGGAACTGATTTTTTAAAAATTTCCAAAGACTAATTTAAACACAGGTGAAGCCTTATTTAGATTGCTTTACCATTATGCTTCTTTTCTAATTTAATACTGGATAAGATTGTAAATTGTAGAAGAATGAGTTATAGGTCATTGGCCAGAGGGCTGGATAAGAAAGAAACTAATGTTGTGGAGGCTGACAGCAGTAGTAGAGACATGTTTTAAGACCCCCAGTGGATGCCTGAATGATGAAAAGTGTTGAGCCCTAAATACACTATTTTTTCTATATATCCATACTTATCGTGAAGTTTAATTTATAAACTAGACATAGTCAGAGGTTAGCAATAAAAACTAGTAATAAAATAGAGCAATTATCACAATGTACTGTAATAAAAGTTGTGTGGATGTGTTCTCTCTCAAAATATCTTACTGCACCCATCCTTCTTGTGATGATATGAGATGATGCAAGGCATGTCATGAGATGAAGGGAAGGTGACTGACCCTGGCATTATGACATAGCCACAGACTATCATATAAGGGTTACCTGCACACAGGCCCTGGAGATGCTGGACAAAGGGATGATTTGTGTCATGAGCGAAATGGCATGGAATTTTATCATACTACTCAGAATGGTTTGCAATTTAAAACTCATAAGTATTTATTTTCTGGAATTTTTCCATTTAACATTTTTGGAACAAAATTGACCACAGGTATCTGAAACCATGGAAAGTGAAACAGCCGATAAGGGTGGACTATTGTATTTGCAGGACTGTGCTAGGCACTGAGCCGATACACTTAACTTCCTTGAATGGTCACTCATCACTGCAAGGCAGATGGTATGATCCTAGTCTTATTGGTGAGGACCCTTTGTTCTAGCAGCTGAACTAACTCAACTGCAGTTCCTGCAGCCAAGGAGGGAAAAATCTTGGAAGAGGTTAAAGTGCATCTGTCTCCAAAGCCCACCTTCTTGACTAGACCAGACTGAGAAAGAACAAAAATGAAGAATGAAGGATGTGAGCAGGAGATTAACACTAAGGAGCCTTGGCATTCGACTCCTCTGTCTTAGAAATACCTGGGGGTGATTCATTCTTTTGTATCTCCATTAGACACCCGCACCGAAAGACTCAAGTCAGAGGTCTGATTAGAGTTTCAGATCCTAATTTGAGCTCTCAGATGGTGAACATTCCTTATGGAAATGGCCTTGCAAGGAGTTTTTCCAAACCTGTCTGTGGGAGCAGTCAAGTTCCAACCCCATTATGATTGCAAAGGTCTGGCTGGCTGGCCACACCTCCATGGGAAAATGAAACTGACAGATGAAGGGAACAATTCCAAGAATAATTCTGGCACTTGATTTAAGTCTGGAAAATAATTTTCCTTCTTATTTGGGCAAGGAAAATGTCTCAAGGACAGTAAGAACCTTCAGGAGGGGACCAGCTGAGAACCCTTTTTCCTCTTCTCCTCTGCCAGGCTCAGGTCTGTAAAACAGTTGAACTATTTGCCACCTTCCTGAGTCTTGTTCTCCCTAGTTTATAGCTGAGCTGGAAATATGCACATCATTAAAGAAAAAGATTGAGCCAAATAGCAAGACTTTGGAGTGAGAGAAACAGTCATCTTTACAAGCACAAGAATTTAACTAAAATTCCAGCATCATCTATGAGGTAAGTTTTTTGAGCCTAAAGAATTTTTTATTTTGCAATATTGAAAGAATCACTTTTGGAAAAATCATTATTTTGCAATCTTCTGGGAGTAATTGAAAATTTCTTTTTCACTTAGCCATTGCATAGAGTACAAAAGAGATAAAGGAACATCTGTGCTAAAATGTATTCCCTGTAAATTGGTATAATTGCTATGGAGTCTCCATGATATTTATCAAAATCACAAACTTTTGTTGGACATGGTGGCCCACACTTGTACTCAGGATTGTAATCTGTACCAAAAAAAAGGATTGCAATCTGGGAAGCTACAAATTCAAGTAATCTTAAGAATGTGTTCAGAGGTTTTATAAAATGGCAGCTGTATTTATAGTTTTAAACCATAAGGGGGTAATTATATCATGTTAGTTAGACTCATGGCCAGTGCTGGAAGTAAAATCATCTAGTGAGAAAGGAGTTGGGTACACCTCAGTCTCTTGGAAGGGGTCCCTTATACTGAAGTTGAGGTTAAAAGTTTCTAAGGAAACTCATATGGGATGTGTGTTTCTGTTTCTAGTTCAAATGTTCAGTTGCAGAGTCTGAAATCTGATTAGCAATAGCTTCTGACTTCATTTTAAATGCCCTGAACCAATGCTACTTCATTTTGACTTTTTTCAACAACCCCAAACATCTACCATATAATAATGTATTTTCCTCTCTTTCATCTTCCCTTATGAAATGACAAGCTCCTAGGGAGTAAGAATGTCCGTTTTGTTCATCTTAGAATTTTTAGTCTTCCAAAGCTTTAGGCATACAGTAGACTCTCATAAATGTTTTTCAAATGGACAAGTATGAATGAGGATGAGTCTTACAAACTAGACATAGAAGTGAAAAGAAAGAAGGCATTCATTAGGCTGGGTGTGCCTTTTGGAGAATGTGAAATTTCAGACACACTTCATGGAAGGGTCAGGCTTGGCAGGACTTTTTTCACGCTGGAAAACAGGAGCCAGGTCTGTGGAGACAAAGGTGAGCTTAGGAGGCTAGGGTGGGAAGCCTACTTAAGTTGGGACAGTGGTTATAAACAGGAAAAATGTCAGGAAAGTATGGTAGTGTGTGTGTGTGTGTGTGTGTGTGTGTGTGTGTGTGTGTGTATGTACTGGGGATTGAACCCCTGCTTTACCACTGAGCTATATCCCCAGACCTTTTTAATTTTGAGATGGTGTCTTACTAAGTTGCTGAGAGTCTTGCTAAGTTGCTGAGACTGACCTCAAATTTGCAGATCCTCCAGCCTCAGTCTCCTGAGTTACTGGGGTGACTTGCATGTGTTAACATACCCAGCAAGAAAGTAGAAAGCTTTTTATTTATTCATTTATTTTTTTGCTTTCTGAGTTCTAATTTTTTTTAGAGAGAGAGAGAGAATTTTTTAATATTTATTTTTTAGTTTTTGGTGGACACAACATCTTTTATTTTTTATTTTTATGTGGTACTGAGGATCGAACCCAGCACCCTGCACATGCCAGGCGAGCACGTTATCGCTTGAGCCACATCACCAATCCTGAGTTCTATCTTTAATATCAATTTTTGATGAAAATACTTATGATCTTCTTGCTGCCTCAGTCTCCTGAGATTGCAGGCTTGAGTCACCAGTGTTCAACTTCTTCAAAGAACCAGTGTTAGAGCTGAGCATGGTGATGCACACCTGTAATGCCAGCAGTTTGAGAGGCTGAGGCAGGAGGATCATGAGTTCAAAGCCAGCCTCAGCAACTTAGCAACACTCTAAGCAACTTATCAAGACCCTCTCTCCAAACAAATAAAAAGGGCTGGGGATATGGCTCAGTGGTTGAGAGCCCCTGGGTCCAATCCCCAGTACCAAAACAAACTAAAACAACAGTATTGTCACCTCATATTGCTTGGGTGCTACTTCCAGCATTGTTTCTAGAATTTTGGCCTAAAAGTGGAATGCTTTGATGATGGAGAAATACAGAATGCTTAACTAATTGTGAGGAAAATTGGGAATTAGGGGCTGGGGATGAGGCTCAATTGGTAGTGCGCTCGCCTGGCACGCGTGCAGCCCGGGTTCGATCCTCAGCACCACATATAAACAAAGATGTTGTGTCCGCCGAGAACTAAAAAATAAATATTAAAAAAATTAAAAAAAACAAGAATATACTAAAAAAAAAAAAAGAAAATTGGGAATTACATATGTGTACCTTTCCCAAATTGTGCTTCCACAGAAAAGTGCTCACCAGGAATCCATGCCCATGTTCTCTCTGAGTTCCATAGGAGAGGCACAAAGGTCCTTTAGTGGTCAAGACTGTAAGATCCTTGAAGCTCAGGCTATGTCCTATTTATTCCTGAAGCTGCCACACAGCAGACACTCAACAAACACAGTTGTATATTTAGTAGAAAAGTTGCCACTCACATTTTCTGGAAAGATTTCTCCCTCATGCCCTTTCCTTTCCTGGTAAATCCATGAACTCTAGGCTCACCCCTGCAAAACCAAACCAAACCAAACCAGCATCCCTGGAAGCCATCCCTCTCCCTACTCACTTCCTCTCCCTTGACCTTGCCATCAACCTTTGACATTCCCGACTATTCTTTTTCTTTCCGGAATAAAAATGAAAGTGATTAGGTCTACTTTCATATTCATTCCCTCCTTCCCAACGTTATGAAACCTGCTTCCAGCTTCCATAGTTATTATTATTTGGCACTAGGGATTGAATGCAGGGGTGCTTAACCACTGAGCCACATCCCCAGCCTTTTTTATATTTTATTTAGAGTCAGGGTCTCCCTGAGTTGCTTAGGGCCTCAGTAAATTGCAGAGGCTGGCTTTGAACTTGTGATTCTCCCTCCTCAGCCTCCTGAGCCACTGCACCCAGCCCAGCTCCCATTATTTACAGACTTTGTGCTCTCCACATTCATCTGTAGCTTCTCAATTTAGAAGCCTGCTGGGTCCTTTTAGTCTCTTAGCTTATGTTACTTGTGTACCTGGTTAGCACAGATAGTAACCAATAGCTTGGTACTTTTCCAATACCTAATTAGCATAGATAGATATTGATCAATCCCCCTACCTACTAGCTATATAAACCCCTAGACTAGTACACTTAGGTGGCACGATCAGCCATCAATTCCCCTCTCACCCAATGAGAGCTGTGCTTTTTTTTTTTCTCACTTAAATAAATCCTACTCCTTTCACTCTCACCTTCCATTGTTCATGAATTTCATTCTTGGAATTCGTGAGATAAGCACCTGAAAAGAGAATGTTGGTAAGTTGCTGGAGTCTGCTGCAGTGCTGGGGGGGGGGGGGGCTCGTAGCTCATCACTGAGAGCTACAGCATAGCTGTGATAGCAGAGAAGAATCAGGCTCTGCTGGCTGTGACCCTCAGAGGTGACCATGGTAGGCATTTCCCTGATGTGATTAGCTGCTAACACTAAAACAGGCTTTTTGGGGGGGTCAGCGGCGGAGGGGGGTGCTGCAGAGGTCTGTAACTTATGCAAACCCCACCTGCCCACCAGGAAGGAGAATCTGGTTTCCTCTCAAACTCTGGTTTCACTGGTTCTCCAAGGATGTTTTTAGGCCACTTTCCCTCCCTCCCTTAGATTCCTTCAGAGCCTCGTCTTATTCCCTTCCCCACAATAAGCACAAGCATTGCCAAGGGTCCTGTCCCCCCATACACCCCTATAGGGGATTGATTGAACCCAGGAGTGCTCTACTACTGACCTGTATCCCTAGCCCTTTTTATTTATTTGTGAGACAGGGTCTCCTTAAGTGGCTGAGGCTTGCCTTGAATTTGTGATTCTTTTGCCACACCCTCCTGAGTCACTGGGATTATAGGCATGAGCCACCCCACCCAGCTAGGGTCATGTTAACCTAAATTTGGCCAGAGTGTTCCATACCTTGACTTTCTACATAATGAACCGCAACCTAACTTGTATATAAACTAATGGAAAGCCTAATTTAGGACTGAACTTTCATAACAAATATATGGGTCTTAGCCAATCACAGCAACAAAGTTTCAGTCCACCTCAGACCATGTCCAAAAAAGACAAATGCTGAGTTGTAACCAATAAGCCCTTTCTGTAACTCACGTCCACTTCCTGTCTGTAAATGCTCCCTGGTTGGGCTTTTGCGGAGTGAATCTCTCTGAAACTGGCTCTGACAGCTGCCTGATTGGTGAATCATTCTTTGCTCAATTAAACTCTGTTACATTTAATTGTCTAGAGCTTTGTTTGTTTGTAGTGCTGGGGATGGAACCCAGAGTCTCACAGATGCTAGGCAAGTACTCTACCACTTCCTACTGCCCAGACCAGCTCTCTTGAAAATAGTTCTAAAATTGATCCCCCCACCCCCATTCGAAAACCTTCCTTCTCAAAGTGTGGTCCACTTTGGTTTGAGCACTGTCATTACTGAAAGCTTGTCAGAAATGCTGAATTTTTGGCACTAACCAGGTTTTCTGCATCAGAACTCACATTTTTAAAAAATCAAGATCCAGTACTGACTCATTTGCAAGTCAAAGTTTGGTTGGTTTTTTTTTTTTTTTTTTTTTTTTTTTTTTTTTTGATGATACTGGGATTGAACCCAGAAGTGCTCTACCACTGATCTACATCCCCAGCCCTTTTTAGTTTTATTTTTTTAGGTACTAGGAATTTAACTCAGGGGCAATTTACCACTGATCTACATCCCCAGCCCCTTTTATTTTTTATTTTGAGATATGGTCTCACTAATTGCTTAGGGCCTCACTAAGTTGCTGAGTCTGGCCTTGAACTTGAAATGAGGCTGGCCCTGGGTTCAATCCTAGTACCCACCCCCACACCCCTGCACTCCACACCCCCACCTCTGCAAAAAAGAAATAGAATTATGGTTTGGAGTAAGCATATCAAATATGAATTTGTGAGATGAAATTTTTAATAAGTTTTCTTCTTTCTACCTTTCTGAATATTCATCTTCTTTTTTTTTTTTTTTGTATCAGAGATTAAACCCAGGGACACTTTACCATGTGCACATTCCCAGCCCTTTCCATTTTTCATTTTGAGGCAGGGTCTCACTATGTTGCTTAGGGCCTTGCTGAGGATGGCTTTGAACTTCTGAACCTCTTGCCTCAGCCTCTCTAGCCACTGGGATTTTCAGGCTTGTGCCACCACACCCAACTTGCATTCACTTTCTGTTAAGGACAACCAAGCCAGACATGGTGGCATAGGCCTGTAATCCCAGCGACTTGTAAGGCTGAGACAGGAGAATCACAAGTTCAAGACCCACTTGAGCAATTCACTGACGCCCTCAGCAACTTACTGAGACTCTGTCTCAGAATAAAAAAAAAAATTCAAAAAGGGCTGGGGGATGTGGCTCAGTGGTTAAACATAGCTGGGTTCAATTCCTAGTACCCAAAACAAAAAAAGGACAACCAAGGCCCTTCCAGGACCTTGTTCATGCTAAGCACGCGCTCTACCACTGGGCTATATTTCCAGCCTTCAAACTAACTTTAGAAAATTGCTTACTGGTTGGGCATGTGGACTCTAGGATAAAAGTTTGAAGTTCCAAATCTGGCTATGCTTTTCATTAGTTGGTGACCTTGGGTAACTTGCTTAACTCCTATGTACCTTGGTTTCCTCATCTATAAAATAGGGATCATAATTATACTTCATTATGTGATTTTGTGAGGATTAAATTGATACCTGCACAGTAAAATGCTTAGAAAAATGTCAGACTCAGGTTAAGTGTGGTGTCGATGATATTTCAGCAACACATACCTCATCCTATGCCGAAGTCTGGCTGGGCACAATTCAGGAGCCACTTGTCAAAAGAAACTAACTTTATTTTTAGAACTACAAACGCCAAGCAAAACAGCTCCTCAGGAAAAACCCTCAGAGCCCAACTGCCACCACCGGCTTCCACAAGCCTCTCACCCCCACACCAACAACCACCTCCCACCATCCTCCTGCTCTTGAGGCCGATTGGCTAGGTCGCGTGGGCGGAGCCAAAGAAGTCCCCCAATGAGCAGTTCCGTAGTCTGAAGGGCAGAGAAACAGCCCAATGAACATGACCACAGAGGAGCCAATCAGCTAGATGTTGCTGGGGCCGCTGTGAGCCAATCATCAGCTGGCAGTCTGAAGGGCAGGGAAACAGCCCAATGAACATCACCGCAGAGGAGCCAATCAGCTAGATGTTGCTGGGGCCACTGTGAGCCAATCATCAGCCGGCAGCTGGAAGTTTGCTGGGGCCCCTTTGGCTGTGGCTCTCAACAATCCTAGCCCTGAGTTTGAATCCTGATGCTCCCACTTACTAACTGTTGAAGTTTGGGCATGTTTCTTTAGTTCTCTAGTTTTCTTTTCCGTAAGTGGGAATAATAACATAGGTAATACTAGATGATTTGGGGAATAAATTAAATCATTCACATTTAGCACCTGGTTCATAGTAAGTACTCAACAATATTAAAATTTTTCTTCTTAATTAAAATGAACTGGAATAATAATGTCTACTTCATGGGTTACTATGGAGATAAAACAAGAGTGCTTTGAAAGCTAGCTGGGTATATATGCCTGTATTCCTAGTGACTTGGAAGGCTAAGGCAGGAGGATCACAAGTTCAAAGCCAGCATCAGCAACTTAGTTAGACCCTATCTCAAATTAAAAGATAAAAAGGACTGGGGATGTGGCTCAGTGGTTAATGGCTTCTTGGTTCAATCGCTGCTACCAAAACAAAAACATAAAAAACAAGCAGTAATATTAGAGAAAAGAGAGCCTCTTCAACAAATGGTGCTGGGAAAACTGGAACTCCATATGCAACAAAATAAAATTAAACCCCTCTCTCTCACCATGCACAAAACTCAACTCAAAGTGGATCTAAGACCTAAGAATTGGACCAGAGACCCTGCACCTAATAGAAGAAAAAGTAGGCCCTTAATCTTCATCATGCCGGGTCAGGCCCATATTTCCCTAGCAAGACTCCTAAAACACAAGAAATAAAATCAAGAATCAATAAATAGGATGGTTTCGGACTGAAAAGCTTTTTTTTAGCAAAAGAAACAATCAGTAAGATGAACAGAGACCTATAGAATGGGAGAAAATTTTTACCACACGCACATCAGACAGAGCACTAATCTCCAGGATATAAAGAACACAAAAAACTTAACACTAAAAAAACAAATAATCCAATCAATAAATGGGCTAAGGAACTGAACAGACACTTCTCCGAAGATGATGTTCAATCGATCAACAAATATATGAAAAAATGTTCAACATCTCTAGCAATTAAAGAAATGCAAATCAAAACTACTCTTAAGATTTCATCTCACTCCAGTCAGAATGGCAGTTATTAAGAATTCAAGCAATAATAAGTTTGGCGAGGATGTGGGAAAAAAGGTACACTCATACACTGATGGTGGGACTGCAAATTGGTGCAGCCAGTCTGGAAGGCAATATGGAGATTCCTTGGAAAAGTTGGGATGGAACCACATTTGACCCAGCTATCCCTCTCCTCAGTTTATACCCAAAGCACTTAAAAACAGCATACTACAGGAACACAGCCATATCAATGTTTACAGAAGCACAATTCACAATAACTGAATTGTGGAACCAACCCAGATGCCCTTCAGTAGATGAATGGATAGGAAAACTCTGGTATATATATACACAATGTAACATTACTCAGCTTTAAAAGAGAATAAAATCATGACATTTGCAGGTAAATGGATGGAGTTGGAGAATATAATGCTTAGTGAAGTAAGCCAATCTCAAAAACACAAAGGCCAAATGTTTTCTTTGATATGAGAATGCTGACTCATAATGGCAATGGGGAGGGGAGCCTGGGAGGAATGGAGGAACTTTAGATAGGGCAAAGGGGAGGGATGAGAAGGGAGGGGGCAAGCAGGTAGGAATGATGGTGGAATGAGTTAGACATCATTACCCTAAGTACATATAAGAAGACACAAATGGTGTGAAAAATAGTTTGTGTACAATCAGTGACTTGAAAAATTGTGCTCTATATGTTTAATATAAAATGAACTGCATTTTGCCATCGTCTATAAGAAATTAGAATAAATAAATAACTTAATAATAAAAAAGCATACTACTGTGATGTAGTCATATCAATGTTTATAATAAAAAAGCATACTACTGTGATATAGCCATATCAATGTTTATGGAAGCAATCTATATGCCCTTCGATAGATGAATAAATAAAGAAACTGTGGTATATATACACAATGGACTATTACTCAGCATTAAAACAGAATAAAATCCATGGCATTTGCAGGTAAATGATTAGAGCTGGAGAATATCATACTAACTGAAATAAGCCAATCCCCCAAATCCAAAGGCCGAACGTTTTCTCTGATAAGTATATGCTGATCCATAATGGGTGGGGGTATGGGAGGAATGGAGAAACTTTGGGTAGGGCAAAGGGAAGGAAGGGGGAATGGTGGGGGTAGGAAAGATGGTGGAATGAAACGGACATCATTACCCTAGGTGCATGTATGATGACTTGAATGGTTTGACTCTACTTTGTGTTCAACCAGAAACATGAAAAATTGTGCTCCATTTGTGTATGATGAACTGAAATGCTTTCTGCTGGCATGTATAACAAATTAGAACTAATTAATTAATTAATTAATTAATTTTAAAAAACCCAATAAACCCAAGCTCTATTGTATATAAATGAGCACTAGCTATATCAATCTGCTTCCACTAGAGGGCAGTAGACATCATCAAATAAGGCTTTGCTCAACTGGTATTGGAGAACAAAGAGTTTTCAAGAAGGGATTCACTAGTCTTAATTCTGTGATTATACTGGTTGGAATTCATATATTATTTCACACGAGTGCAAGCCTGTTTGATGTGGACTGTAAAAAAAAAGATCATTCTTATTATAAAGCCTGTTGCACTTCCACCCTCCTCTCCCCAGTTTCCATTTTTGTCTCTAGACAATGGCAAAGGCACCTATGCTCTAGCCTCACCTCTTGTTACGCAAAGCCTGGTCCACAGAACAGCAGTATCCCCTTCACCTGGGAGCTCATTGTCATGCAGAATCTTGAGTCTCACCCAAGAGCCACAGAGTAATAAAATGATAACCTTTGGAGTTATCTTTTCTATATGACAAACCAGTTGCTGCTTATCTTCTGTAAGTTAACATCTAATCTTATAGACTCCAGGCCCTATCAATAGTAAATAAATTAAATAACATCCTTTAGGATTATATGACCTCCATGCAGACTTCCTAGACAATATTCTAATAATTTGACTAGAATACTAGCAATATTTTGTCTGATATCATTTTTTTCTTTCTTTCTCTCTTTTTTTTTTTTGGGAGGGGGAATGGGTGAGTACTGAGTATTTAAGCCAGGAGTGCTTAACCACTGAGCCATGAAGCAGATCCCCAACCCTGAGCTGAATGGAAAACCTCATAACACTAGGTTTGTTTTTTTTTTTTAACAGTGCTGGCTGGGCATTGAGCCCAAGGCCTTGTGCTAGGTAAGCACTCTACAGTTACATCTCAGTCCTTTTTTTTTTTTTTTTTTTTTTGGCAAATTTTATTTAGAGACAGGGTCTCACTAAATTACCCAGGCTGGATGCCAACTTAAGATCTTCTTGCCTCAGTCTCCTGAATAGCAAAGATAATTATCTTCATCTTTTCAACTTTTCCTCTCTGTAAATTCCAAATTATAATCCTGTATTGTACCAATGTTATTTCAAAGGAGCTTTAAGAATGCTTTTGTAGGGCTAGGGTTGTGGCCTAGTGGTAGAGTGCTTGCCTAGCATGTGTGAGGCACTGGGCTCGATTCTCAACACCGCATATGAATAAATGAATAAAATAAAGGTCTATCAACAATTAAAAAAATTTTAAAAAGAATGCTTTTGTAGCTAGATGTGATGGCACATATCTGTAATTCCAGTGGCTTGGGAGGCTGAGGTAGGAGGATCATGAGTTCAAAGCCAACCTCAGCAACAGTGAGGCGGTAAGCAACTCAGTGAGACCCTGTCTCTAAATAAAATATAAAATAGGGATGGGTGTGTGACTCAGTGGTCGAGTGCCCCTGAGTTCAATCCCTAGTACAGAAAAACAAACAAAAAATAATACTTTTGTAAACTGGGTATGGTGCCCAGTGACTTGGGAGGCTGAGGCAGTAAGATTGCTAGTAAAGAGGCCAGCCTGGATAGCTTAGTGAGACCCTGCCTCAAAGTAAAATTTAAAAATTGCTGGGGATGCAGCTTAGTGGTAGAGTGCCTGCCTAACATTTAGATTCAGTCCTGTTACACACACACACACACACACACACACACACACACATACACACGCACAGTCTGAGAACCATAGGTAATAAGCTAGCAAAACTATTTTTGATAAATTGTTTGGCCACTGTATTTCACTAGCTTTTTTTTTTTCAGCTTATTGGAAGTACATAGAAATCCCAAACACCCAGAACCCATTGTAATTTTACAATATTCTGTAAAGTAGGGCAACAAAGTTAGGTTATATTAAACATGGCTCTTCAGGTGTTGTGGTGCAGCACTGGGAAGGCTGAGGCAGGAGGATAGCCTGAGCCCAGGAACTGGAGACCTGCCTGGGTCACATTGTAAGACCCCTCCCCAACAAAAACACAAAACCCATTATTCTAAGTCATACAGTCATTTTGTGATGACCATATTTTGTAATCAAGATATATACTTTGATAAAAGATTATTTTTTTTTCATATGAATTTGTGAATATTTTGGTTGAAAGCCTTACAAAAGCCTAAACATTAGATCATATTACTTCATGTTTAAATTACCCTTTCTTATGGATAATAATACAATTACATATCCTCAACACACAAATTTAAGGGCACTACAATTTGCTAGATCAATATTAATTATTCAGGTTCATTTAGCTTAGGGATAATGTTAATTAAAGTAAAGAGAATATATATGCTCAGAATATTTAGAATTATCTTCCTTAACTCTTCTGGTTCCTCAAGTAATTTCTAGGCCTTTATAATTTTTTTAGTTTATAATTTATTAATTTTTTAAATAGTTTTTAAAATTAATTTTTAGTTGTAGATGGACACAATACCTTTATTTTATTTATTTATGTGGTGCAGAGGAGCGAACCTAGTGCCCCATGTATTCAAGGCAAGCGCTCTACCACTGAACCACAACCCCAGCCCAGACATTTACTTAAAAAAAAAAAAAAAAAACACTTTAGATTTTGAGATAATATAGATTTTTGCATTTGCAAAAAACACAGTCATGTATCACTTAAGGTTGGGGATACATTCTAAGAAATGTGGTGCTAGGTTTTTTTCATCATTTTACAAATATCATAGAGTGTATTTATACAGAGATGGCCAGGACATCACTAGGTGATGTGATCCTATGGGACTACTTCATAGATGCTGTCCATCATTGACCAAAACACTGTTATGTGGTGCTTGACTAATACAGAGAAATCCCATATACTTTCCCACCAATTTCCCCCAGTGGAAACATCTGCCACACTATAGTGCAATATCAAAAACATAAACAGAAAACTGACATTAATACAACACATCAACATTATTCAGATTTCACCCATGTTACCTATACTCATTTGAGTTTGCTTGTGTATTTAGCTGTATATGATCATATCAAATCTGTAGATTCCTGTGTCCATCAATCCAGGCAGGATACAGAACAGCAGCCAGGCTTGGTGGTGCACACCTGAAATCACAGCCACTCTGAAGGTTGATGCAGGAGAATCACAAGTTCAAGACTGTGAGACTTATTGGGGATTGAACCCAGGGCACTTTACTACTGAGCTTTTTTTTTTTTTTTTTTTTTTTAATTTTGAAACAGGGTCTTGCAAACTTGCTGAGGGTCTTGCAAAGTTGTTGAGGCTGGCCTCAGACTTGTGGTTTTCTTCCTTGGCATCCTGAATTTCTGGGATTTTAGGCATGCACCATCGTGCTCAGCTATTATTATTATTATTTCACAGTGCTGGGGATTGAACCTGGACCCTCGCACATGTTAAGCAAGTACTGTACCTCTGAGCTACATCCCAGTTCAAGAAAATATTTTTATATGTAAATATATAATATTTATATATATAATCACAACATATATACATATATATGTGTGTGTGTGTGTGTGTGTATATATATATATATATATATATATATATATATATATATATATATTCAATCTTTGATAAGAATCTTGAGCAAAATAGAGCATCTCCATTTTATGATCTTTGTTCAAAGAACTTAACATTATGTGACTCAGGTAAATATTAACCTTCGTTCCAAACATGTCCCTGGTCTCAAAAAACCTGCTAGCCAGAACTTAGTCTTGCATGATGCTTGATAGAGCTTGAAACTGCACATTGTCTTCTTGTTCCAGTACTTTATAGTTTCTAAGGTCAAGGGGTTGGGTATAGAACTATGCCAGTCATTAGGTTATTCCACCTGAGGGCTAAAATGCTCCCACACTCTGGTTTGTGATATCTGGACTCTGCAGTTTTGCTTTGCCAGCTGGTTTCCTGAAGTTTCTGTTACAGGATGTGTGACAGGGTGTAGATAGCAGGCTGTTCCCTGCTCTGAGTTACTCCATGATATACAGAACAGTAGGCCTCACAGGCTGTGCCTAGCCCTGAGCTACTCCATTTTATAAAGCAGAAGTTTGCCATGAGTTACTGAGGTGGAATGGCTCTATACCTTGTTTGTACAGGAAAACAACTACCATCTGAATAGCACATCCATAAGGCACAAAGTGATAATCATGCTAATAAAAACACCACCATGAACTTATCAAATTATTCAGAATCACCCCCATATCAGAAAAACGAGGCCTATGAATTTATCAAACATACAAGACCACTGAATGGAGCAACCTCCTCATTTGAGACCCATAAAAGGAGGAGTAACCTAAGACTGAATATGGTGGTACCATGATCCTGTCACCTGGTCACTTGTGACAACCATACATGAGCACTTTCAGCAGCCACAATTCACCAAATACTCTTGAGTCACCTGACAGTCATAAGCCGGGCAATCACAAATTCTTTTATTCTAGTCTTAACTGCTGATATCTAACACTCAAGTCATATATCACACCTTACACACACACACACACACACACACACACACACACTTCTGTATATAAATTAAATAGAAAGGCTAAGGAAGAATTAATACATAATAGGGGGCTGAGAAGGCTAAACTGAGAGCAAAGGCAGATACAATGCAGTCACTCTAGGTGGTAAGATTAAGAATCATAGCTCAGTTGGTAGAGTGCTTGCCTCACATGCCCAAGATCCTGGGCTCAATCCTCAGCACCAAAGGAAAAACAAATCAGCCTCACCCTAAGCAATTTAGCAAGACCCTATCTCAAAATGAAAAATAGAGCTGGGCGCAGTGGTGCGTGCCTATAATCCCAGTGGCTTGGGAGTCTGAGGCAGGAGGATCACCAGTTCAAAGCCAGCCTCAGTAATTTAGCAAAGCCCTAGCAACTTAGAGAGACCCTATCTCCAAATAAAATATAAAAAGGGGGTTGGGGTGTGGCTCAGTTGTTAAGTGCCCTGGGTGCAATCTCCAGTACTGAAGAGGAGGAGAAGAAAGGAGAAGAATAAGAATCAGCCTGAGCTGAAGAACTTGTTGAGGGCACAGAGCTGTCAAAGCACAGAAACTTAGTTTTTTTGTTTCTGGGGATTGAACCCAGCCCTTTTTATTCTTTATTTTGAAACAGGGTCTTGCTAAGTTGCTTAGGGCCCCACTAAGTTGCTGAGGCTGGCTTTGAATTTCTGATCCTTCTTCCTCAGCCTTCCAAGTCACTGGGATTACAGTTATTCATCACCACATCTGATGCACAGGAACTTATTTTAGACCAGGCAGCTTCAGAGCGTCATCTTGGAGAGTCACCTTTAGATGTCAGCTTGGAGTGGGCTGTGTGCAGTTGTCATGGGCAGGAGAAATCATCGTGCTCTACTAAAGCCTGAGGACAGAGTCTTGGAGGTTTTTCCCTATAGTGATTTTCCTGGACAAGACTCGTGACGAGTGTCTAGGTGATGGGTCCGGGTGTCACCATGTCCAGGCGTCTTTTTTGTGTCTCAGATGAGAGAGTTGCTTCTTTGGGTGGTCTGATGTGTTTGATAAGCTTATGGGCCTGATATTTCTGATATGAGTTTAATATGCTTATATATTCATGTGCTTCTGATTAATTTGATAAATTCATAGATTATATATGTTGGTACCAGGGATTGAATCAGGAGCACTAAACCACTGAACTACATTCCCAGCCCTTTTTTGTATTTTATTTAGAGACAGGGTCTCTCTGAGTTGTGAAGCGCCTTGCTTTTTGCTGAGGCTGGCTTAGAACTCATGATCCTCCTGCCTCAGCCTCCAGAGCCACTGGACTTACAGGTGTGTACCACTGCACCCAGCTTGGTGATCATTTTTATTGGCATAATTATTTATCAGCTTGTGCCTTGTGGTGGTGCTAGTAAGATGGTGGCTGTTTATTTGTAGAAACGAGGTATAGGATTATTCTATCTCAGTACTTGTTCTCAAAATGGAGTAACTCATGGCAAACTTCTGCTTTATAAAATGGAGTAGCCCAGGGCTAGGCACGGCCTGAAGACTTCTGTCTATACCTCTCAGAGTAACTCAGAGCAGGCAGAGCTTTCTGCAGAGGCACACTGGAAGGCAGGAAGAAGAAGGGGCGTGTTGCTACATGCCTGCTGTTTCTTTCAGTGCATGCAGGAGCCCTAGTAATGACCCATCACCCTGGCAGAAGGAACTGGCTCCAGTCTCCAGCTTTTCATACACTCCCAGAGCCATCAGCATCAGCCATGCAGCTGTACCTTCTCAGAGGTCCCAGTTTTCCAGGGCCTCACCTCCAAGTTTTTAGATTCTGTAATCCCAAATCTATTCCCTGTGTTTCCTCAGACTTTGGGTGATACCCGTCTCCTGGAGCTACTATCTCTGTGAGCTGCTTTGTTCTCCCTTTCTGCTTTTTCCAGTTCTCCATCATGGGGATAGCCAATTCCTTTTATTAAATTCTCTCTGGTGAAATACCTAGTGAACCTTGTATTTTCCAGACTAGATTCTGACTGAGAAAGGGAGTAGGTCATGGGATCAATATTTGATATATAGACTTAAGAATCACAAAATAAATGGTTCTGTTGGTGCACGAACTGGCTCAAAATTTTCCTCTCCTCTAAATGTCTCACAAAGTGATCAGTAAATATGCCAAAGGAAACATCTCAAGGAAGAAGAAAGTGCAAATATTATTCTCAAATACTGTACGAATTACTTTTGGAGGGCTCTGATATATGTGTTGCTCTCAGAATAAGCTTTCTTTCTTTATTAAATTTTTTAAGTTTTATTTTTTTTTCCATACTGGGGATTGAACCCAGGAGCCCTTTACCACTGAACTACACCACAGCCCCCAGCTTTTTAAATGTAGAGGCAGGGTTTTGCCTTGAACTTGTGAATCTCCTGCCTCTCCTTCTTGAGTCACTGAGACTGTAGGTGTGTATCACTGGCCAGACTGAGTGGTTTAAACAACAGAAACTTATTTTCTAACAGTTCTGGAGGTTGGAAATCCAAAGTCAAGGTACTTGCAGGGTTGGTTTCTCCTGAGGCTTCTGTTCTTGACTTATAGATGGTCATTCTTTTTTCTGTGTCTTCACATGGTCTTCTCTCTGTGCTTGCCCATGTCCTAATCTCCTGTTATTATTAGGGCATCCGTCATGTTGGATTAGGCTTCATGCAACACCCCCATTTTAACTTACTTAAAAAAAATTTTTTTTAATTGTAGATGACACAACAATTTTATTTTATTTTTTTATGTGGTGCTGAGGATCGAACCCAGTGCCCCACACATACTAGGCGAGCGCTCTACCACTGAGCCACAACCCCGGCCCCTTAACTTACTTTTTAAAAGACTCTATCTCTCTGGGTGTGGTGGTACACACCTGTAATCCCAGTGAACCAAGAGGCTGAAGCAGGAGGATCACAAATTCAAGGCCAGCCACAGCAAATTAGTGAGGTGAGGCCCTAGCAATTTAGCGAGACCCTGTCTCAGAATAAAAAATAGCTGGGGACCCTGTCTCTAAATACAGTCACATTCTGAGGTGCCAGAGTGTAGGACTTCAGATAAGATTTTGTTTTGGGAGAGGACACAATTCAGCCTCTAACACCTGCCCTCAGTCAGCTGTTTGAACAGCAGCAGTCAGGGGCTCCTAAGCTCATCCTGCCTCATTTTCCAATTAAAAAAAAATTTTTTTAAATTCTTATTTGGGTATTTGCCTTCACATCTTTAAATGATATAAATTCCTCTTCTTGATTTTTTTCTGGTGTATTTTTCAACTCTTGGTTAAGCTGGGAGAGATGGCACATGCCTGTAATCCCAGAGACTTCAGGAGGATTACACATTCCAGACCAACCTCAGCAATGTAGAGAGACCTGGTCTCAAAATAAAATAAAAAGAACTGGGGATGCAACTCAGTGATAGAGGGCCTCTGGGTTCCATATTTAATTCCACAAAATAAATTAGTTAATTAAAAAATAATAATAATAATAAAAGAGCAAGAGGTAGCTTGTGGTAGAGTGGTAGAGTGCCCTGGGTCATCAATCCCCGGACAGAGGGAGGGGGTGGAGGAGGCAAGGATCACATTCCCTTGCTTATAAACTTCCACTGGCTTCCTAACAAATTCCACCTCCCTGACCGCGGCCTCCAGCACCATACCTGATCTTGGCCTTCTGACTCTATCTCCCTCCCCTGCCCACTGCACCCACGAGGCTTCACCATGGTCCAGCCACAGTGGACCTCTTCCAGTCCCCTGAGCACCCTGAACTGGCTCCTGCCTTGTTGGCACTTGCTTTTCCTTGAACCTAGAATTCTTTTTCCCACGTTTTCACCTGGCTTCCTTTTTCTCATCTCTCAGCGCTCAGCTCAAAAGTCATCTCTGAGTTGCCTTTCCTGACCTCCCCGAGGGAAGCCTTGGGGGCCCTCCCAGTTTTAAAAATTATTTTATGGATTCATCTGTTTTGGAATTTCCCGTGCCCAACATGTGCACACTGCCTGGGACACAGGAGAGGCTTAACAAGAGAAGCAGGTGGATAAGAGCCCACTCGGGCTCCAGAGGACTCCCCGGGATCCGACCAGGTTCTGGTTTGCTGGAGGTGGGTCTCCTCCCTCCTTACTTCCAACCTGGCGGGAGAGAAGGGAGAGAAGTTCTTGCTAGCCCACCCACTCCTCCCTCTTTCTCCTTCCCGTAGCTAAGTCGTTTCCCGGTATCCTTCCTCTCTCTGGCCCCTGCCACCGCGCCCTCTCTACCTCTGCGTGTCCAGCTGGCCGCCCACTCCTCTACCCTCCCCGCTCCGCCCCTCCCCTCCCGCCGTGTCGCGCGCCCGCCCCCGATGTCCCCTAGCCGGCAGCGCCCTCGGAGCTGGCACAGGAGCAGATCAGGAGAACAGCTGCGCAGGGAGGATGGCTTTCGTGGCGCTGCGCTTGGTACTGTTGCTCCTGGCGGGGGACTTCGCAGGTAATGAGGACCATCGAAAAACGATGGAGAGAGAATCCGCCCGTGGCTGCTCCCTTCCCAAGTCTAGGTGGCGTTAGCGGTGTCCCCAGCACCCGTTACTGACGGTTCCAGCAGGGGTCGAGGAATGCCAACTGGGGCTTGTGGGGTGGCTTTGTAGAGCCATTGACCCTCTGTTCGTTGTTGTTTGGGCTTCGCTCCCAGCTGCTTTTAAGTGACACAGGCCCTCTGCCCTTTCTCTCTTTAAGTAGATCTGTTGCTGTCCAAGATCAGGCTTTGGGGTTTCTGTACCCGGGATCCTGCTGAACGTCCCCCGAGATGAGCGGCCCCGGGAACGCCTTGAGAAACGGGCTTTCACCTGCCCAGACGCGGCACATGGAGTTAAAGTGCTCATCTCTAACATTAAATTTTGTGTTTATTACCCCAACCCACAGAGGAAAAGACGATCACCTACTGTTCTGACTTTTGTAACTTCAAAGAACTTTTCCAACCAAACCTAATAGGAACAGAACAAAATGTTCGTTCCATGTGCCCGTTATAAGTGCCAAGGGCTGAAAATTGTCTTTTTTCTTTAGAGGGTATGGAGCAGGGTGGTTCCAAGATGCCTTAGACATCAGAGGCAGTGGAAGAAAGTGTGGATAATCACAAGATGGGTAAAACAAGATCAAAAAAACCTTTATGAACTTTAATCATACATGGTAAATTATGTTTTCTTCTTGCAGCCTCTTCGGATGCTGACCCTTCAGAGTATAAGACAGTAAGTACACATTGTTTCCGCTTGCACAGGGAAACCCTCAAAGCCACTTTCAGAAACTTGAAAAAAAAAAAAACTTTTTTTTTTTTTTTTTGTGGTGCTGAGGATTGAACCCCCAGGGTCTTGTCCATTTGAGGCAAGCAGCAAGCACTCTACCAACTGAGCTTATTCCCCACTCCCCTTCCCCTTCCCCTCTCCTCCTCCTCCTCTTCTTCTATAATGGTGATCTACCCCCTTTTTTTTGTAATGGGGTGCTTTATCACTGAGCTACATCCTGAGCCCTTTTTTATTTTTTATTTTGGGAGGAGGCCTCACTAAGTGGCCCAGTCTAGGCTCGAATTTGGAATTTTCCTGCTCCAGCCTCCTAAGTTGCTGGGATTGCAGTTGTGCACCACTGTGCCCAGCTACATTTTGTGTACTTTATCAAATTAAATTCTGTGAATGTAAATGATGACCAAATGAGAACAAGCCGAGGCTGTCCAGAGCTTGCTATAATAGTTGGCCTAGAGAAGCTTTGGTGTGGAGCAACAGGGAGCAGGGGGCATCCTATGGGATTGGCTAGGGGTGCACATCATGTTTTCCGTTGTTGGTCCTGAGTTGGAATTGAGGATCAACGTTAGGGAAACTGTCAGTTATTAATCAAGTCCTGGCTATTTGGGCTGCTTGTTAAAGGGCTTATTGTTTGGTTTCTGGATTGTCACTAGAGGTAGCAGTCTGACTTACTACCTGAGTTAAGCAGGCTGGCCCCCTAAGGATAGTTTGTTAACAGCAAAACTCACACAACCACCTTATACTTAAGCTATTTGCAAACAAATGCCTTTCTCCTTTCTCTCTAACCAATTCCTACAGCATATTGATCACTTACTAGTTGTAGACTATTCTGATGCCTGCCAGCAGACACTCCTTTTTTTTTTTTGTACCAAGAATTGAACCCAAGGATTCTTAACTGAGTCATATGCTCAGCACTTTTTATTTTGAGACAAAATCTTGCGAAGTTGTTTGTGACCTTGCTAAATTGCTGAGGCTGGCTTTGATCTTGCTATCCTCTTGCCTCAGCCTCCCAAATCTCTGGGATTATAGGCGTGTGCCACCCTGCTCAGTTCTGCCAGTAGACATTCAACTCTGTAGTTGGCAGAGTTATTTATTTTTTTGATAGTGCTGGGAATTAAACCCAGCACAGGCTAGACAAGTGCTCTACCACTGAGCTATATCCCAGCAGAGTTGTATTTAATTTACTGGAGATTGAACCCAAGGCTACTTTATTACTGGTGTGGTGGTGCCTTCCCGTAATCCCAGATATTCAGGAAGCTGGGATAGGAGGATCAAAAGTTTGAGGCCTGCCTAGGCAATTTAACAAGACCCTATCTCAAAATAAAATTTTAAAAAAGGCCTGAGGATGTAGGATATATATATCTCCTAGTTTTCCTTCTCTCTCTCTCTCTCTCTCTCTAAGTAAATGGTGATCTCTTATTTTCCTTTGGAGTAAAAGAAGTTACTCTGCCTTTGCATTGAATAAATGGAATATAACTTTCTATTGATATTATCTGGATTTCTAAAGATGTAAGCAAGGCTGGCCATTGGCCAGGCTGTGAAGTAGAGCTTCTCTCTGCTTAGCACTTTACCTAGTGGCCCACTGCATTCCTACTGCCCTGGCGCATATATATATATATATATATATATATATATATATATATATATATCCTTATAATTAACCTTTTGTTAAAGTAAGAATGTTCACCATAGTCTGATCACTGTGACCAGTTCTAGTCCTGACCTAGCTCATGACTAGTAGCTATGAGTAAGACAAATGACCTCTCTTGCTTCAATTCCATCACATAAGAAGGATGAGTTCTAGTACCCCATATTAGGGCTCTTTAACAAAGTGTCACAAACTAGGTGGCTTACCAGAAATTGTCTCATTGTTTTGGTTGCTTAGAGTTTAAAACAGGTGCAGGCAGGGCTGGTTCCTTCTGAGGGCTGAGGGACAATCAAACTTGTAATCCCATGCCTCAGTTTCTCTAGTAGTTGTGTGTAGGATGTTTCTAAGAAATCTAGGGAGACTTGGGACATTGTCCTCTCCTTAGCTATATTTGTTATAAGTGTGTCTCTAATCATTCTCTAATTTCTTTTTCTTTTTTTAGCCAGACTGTGATCGATATAGGTTACCAGGATGTCCTAGGGACTTTAACCCTGTGTGTGGAAGTGACATGACCACTTATCCCAATGAATGTACTCTGTGCATGAAAATCAGGTAACATGATTTTAAAACTGTAGACTAGCCAAGTTTTCTTCATTTCTTTCTTTTTAATTTGGTGTGTGTGTGTGTGTGTATGTGTGTGTGTGTGAGTTTGTAGTGCTGAGAATTGAACACAGGACTTTGCACATGATATGCAAGTACTCTACCACTGAATTATATCCCCAGCCCTTTTTATTTCAATTTTTATTTTATATTTTTATTTTAAGATAGGCTCTTGCTAAATTGCTGAGGTTCTTGCTAAATTGTTGAGACCAGCCTTGAACTTTTGATCCTCCTGTGTCGGTCTCCTAAATCCCTGGAATTATAGGCATGTGCCACCATGCCCTGCCCATTTCTTTTCTTTAATTTTGATTCCTTGAAGGTAGTGACTCTTTCCTTGGATGTAAGAGTCAAATGTGACATAAGTAATCCTCAGTCTTCAGAGTGACATTTAAGAAGATGTAAAATCATCAGTGCATTTTCTAGGTCAAAGTTAGAGAATGAGGTTAATGATTAATCAACTGAACATCAGATATTCAAGTTATCATGGATGCACAATTTTCCCAAATTAAGAATATATTTAAGAGCCAGGCGCTGTGGTGCATGCCCGTAATCTCAGCAGTTTGGGTGTATGCCTGTAATCTCCTGAGGCAGGAGGATCACAAGTGCAAGGCCAGCCTTGGCAACTTATCAAGGCCCTAAGCAACACAGTGAGACTCTACATGTGGGAAAAAAAAAAAAAATGGAGCGAGGAGGCTGGGAATTTGGCTCAATGAATTAGTGCCCCTGGGTTCAATCCCTGGTGCACACGCACACACACAGGCGTGCGCACGTACACACACACACACACACAGGCGTGCGCACGTACACACACACACACACACACGCACACGCACACACACACGAATATATTTGGGGGGCTGTAGCTCAGTGGTAAAGCACTTGCCTAGCATTCTCGAGGCTCTGGGCTTGATCCCCAGCACTGCACACACACATAAACAAAAATATATAATAGTTGGAATATTATATTTTCTTTTAAATTTAGAGGAGAGGCACAGGTGACCTGCACATCTGTACTACTAGTTGGGAAGTAGGATTTACTAACTACTTGGTAGAATGTAAAGAATATGTTACTTGTGGCTGGAGTTGTGGCTCAGTGATAGAGTGCTCGCCTAGCATGCATGAGGCACTGGGTTCGATCCTCAGCACCACATAAAAATAAAATAAAGATATTATGTCCACCTAAAACTAAAAAATTAATATGAAAAAAAAGAACGTGATACTTGATGCCCTCAATGTAACACATCTGACCACCCCCCTTCACCCCCCACTTTTGGTATGCTTGTTTGTATAGCAAAGGTACATTCTGTGACCTCAGGCTTCACCAAGTAATCTCCCTCCGTCTTCTCAGAGTGTTCCTAGGGGCTAGTGCCCTGTGCTCTAGGGTTAGGGGGGAAATGGCAAAGTGCAGATGGTGGAGACTTTCACCTTCTGTTTCCTAGATTTATCTTAAAACTATAAATATAGAGCAAATATAGCTCTGGAAAGAACATAATATATGATGATATGGGTCTTTTTAGCACAAAGAGTTTAGCATGATAGGTAATGATATTGTTCAATTTGCAGGGAGGATGGTCATGATATCAAGATCATCCGAAGTGAGGCGTGCTGATGGGGCGGTCTTTGGAAGAGAGGATGCATGAGACCGCCTTCCTCCATGAATAAATCCCCTCCCCCCTTTCTCTTTTCCTATGCTTCATCACCTCACCTTTTCTGAGAGGAGGTGTGGAAGAAGAGCTATGTGTATTGATGGCTAATTGTAAGAATGTCTTGTTCTTTGCTTTTGCCCTTCAGCTCAGCCAACTGCCCAGGTGACTTGTGCATTGCTTCGTTTAGTTGGAATAAATCAGCATTGAATTCAACGACTGCTGTTTTGCATTTGTGTTCATCAGCTTTGTGTCGCTGCGACCAAAATACCTGATGAGAACAGTATTAAAGATGAAAAGTTGAGGTGGGGGTTGTGGCTCAGTGGTGGAGCACTTGCCTAGCATGTGTGAGGCACTGGGGTTCAATCCACAGCACCACATAAAAATAAATAAATAAAATTAAGATATTGTGTCCATTTACAACTAAAAAACAAACAAACAAACAAAAAGATGAAAAGTTTATTTTGGCTTATGGTTTCAGAGATGTTAGTCCATCTCAGCCAATTCCATGCTTTGGGCTTGAGGTGAGGCCCAGCATCATGGAGGAAAGTTGCTGAGCTCAGCAGGGTCAAGAAGCCAAGAAGAGAGTGTTCAGGGGCTGCAGGTACACCCTCTGAGAGCACACTCCCAGTGACCCATCTCCTCCAGCCAGGCTCCTTCCTACAGTCACCACCCAACCAATTCATTCAAACTAGGGTGGACTGATCAGGTTACAGCTCTCAAAATTCAATCATTTCACCTCTGAATATTCCTGCACAGCATAACACTATTAAAAATGCTTCCCCAGTGTAGGGGAGGCAAAATTTTATCTCCATTGGGCCTGAGAATTAAACATAAGACCAATCAACAGGAGAAAAACACACATATTTAATATGAATTTTTTTGTGGCATGAGAACCTTTATATGGAAATGACCCAAAGATGTGGTACTGAGCATTTACATACTAAAGTAGACAAAGAGTAATGAATTATGAGACTAGGACAAGGTTAAGGGGACCTGGGCTGGGGTAGTTAGTTAATTGGGTGGCAAGTACCTAGGAAGATAAGGATTAGTCTAACAAGGTTTGTTTGTATAGACTTCCCCTGGCCCCAAATTCTTGTCCTTGATAAGAACATTACTTTCCTTTTGGAACAGGCCATGTTTCATATGGGAATTTCATCTGCTTTTGAGAGACAGAAGGAAGGTCCCACCTGCTGTCTCTAAAGTGCCTTTAACTCAGAACAGCTAATATGCCAGAGCAGCACCTTTGGGGTGGCATGTCCTCACCTCGATCACTCAGCCACCTCACAGTGGTCCTTTCATCCCAGGCAAACGTGAATTTCACTACATGACAAGTAGGGTCATTGCTGAGAGGACAAGACTGATCCCCTTGTTCCTTTCCCTGATTCCTGGATAACTAGTTTGTGTGTAACTGGTCCAGTGTTCCTCACGTGGCAAGAAACCATGAGACACTTGGAGCTGACATTAGCTTAAGCTGGTAAAGTAAAAAATCATTAAAGTGAAAATTTTTATTAGTTTCAAAAATCTCCCATCAATTCAATTTTCTTCTAGGATGATACAGGAATTTGGCCTTTTCCTCTTTTTTAGAGTGCTGGATCTCAATCCAGGGTAATTTCTCATCCAGAGAACATTTGTGGTGTCACATTTGAGGTATGGGTGCCAACATCTCCTGGGTAGAGTTCAGAGTGCTTCTACACATCTTACAATGCACAGCACCGCCCCCACTAACAACTTTCCAATCTAAAATGTTAGCAGTGCTGAGGCTGAGACACCTGTTTTAGAGTTTGGCACTGCATAATCAATAAAATTTTTCTTTTTAATAATTATTCTTTAGTTGTAGTTGGACACAATACTTTTGTTGTTGTTGTTGTTTATTTGTATGTGGTGCTGAAGATCGAATCCAGCGCCTTGCAGGTGCTAAGTGAGCACTCTATTGCTGAGCCACAACCCCATCCCACAATAAATGTTTTATAACAACAATAAAAGTAGCCAGGGGTTAATTTAGAATGATAGTGTTTTTTGGGTAGTGCATTGTAACACCAGGAATGGTGAGACATGAAGCAAGAGGTAGCTGGGAGGGCAACATTGCACAAACATCATGACTTTTGGGGAAGTGGTCAGCTAATTTCAGAATCATTCTGATTCCAATACCCTAGCTTCAGTTTTCTTATCTGGAAAATGGGGATGATGCTTAGCTCATGGAATCGTTGTGAGGAAACTGCATAGTGCTTGGCACATGGAAGCCACAGAAATGGGAGCTTCTGCTGTTTTAACAATCCCTCTTAGAGCCTAGCATGGTGGCCCACGCCTGTAAACCCAGCTGCTCTGGGGTTGAGGCAGGAGGGTCACAAATTCAAAGCCAGCCTCAGCAACTTGGTAAGGCCCTAAGCAACTCAGCGAGAACCCTTATCTCTAAAAAATATAAAACTGGCTGGGGATGTGGCTCAATGATTAAGCACCTCTGGGTTCAATCCCTGGTACCAATGAACAAACAAATAAATCCCTCTTAGAGAAGAAGAAACAGGTACACAATGGCAAAGAAATTTGACCAAGAATGAACATAATGAAAACAGTCTGGACTAGAAACCTGGTTCTTCAAATTTCCAGTCCTCTGTTTTCACATACACCAGAGACAATGAAGTGGGAAATGATACAGCATAAAAGTGCCAAAAGTAATGTCCTTTAAATTTTTGGCTTACAAGTTTGGTAGAAGTAGTGTATGCTTTCTGGATACTTTAAAAATTTACAGAATTCAAAATTATCAAAATTAAAAATGAAAGAGTAACATAAAATGAAGTGAATAGTAATTTAAAAACTAAAAAATGAGAAAGTTGCTAAACTCTCCCAGTGTATGTGTATAAAAAATCACACACATGCACACAAACTTGTCCTGTAAATTTGCTTTTCCCCTTAAGTATTGGGTCTGTTTTCTTATCCATATATGTCATTGTTTTTTGTTATTTATTTATTTATTGGTTCTGGGGATTAGGGGATTGAGTTGAGTTGCTTGCTGAATTACTTAGGGCCTTACCAAGTTGCTGAGGCTGGCTTTGAATTTGTGACCCTCCTGCCTCAGCCCCCAGAGCAGCTGGGTTTACAGGCATGGGCCACTATGCTAGGCTCTAAGAGGGACTCTTAAAACAGCAGAAGCTTCCATTTCTGTGGCTTCCATGTGGCCTTGCATATGCTGAGTATTCATTCTATCACTGAGCCATACCTCAACCTACTTTCTTCTTTTTGTAGATACCCATTATTTTATTATTGTGCCATACTTTATCTAATATCTATTGATCTGTATGTATTTAAGTGGTTCAATAGGATTCACTTGGTTGGAAGTGTGAAAATCCCAACTCAAATTAGGCTGAATTGAAGATGGACTTAATTAGCCCTGATGAAGCAGAATGACTAAGGGCATGGACTTGAAGTCAGAGGTGTGCACTCACTGGCCAAGTTGCTTTTTGACCCAGTTTGCTCATCTGTAGAGTGAGGAAGACAATGGTGTTTTCCTTGTACTGTTGTTGAATGTTAGAAATAAATCACCAGGTCAGTCTTGAAGCAAGACATGGAGCTTTTTTTCGCTGGCACATCAAGGGGCAGTGATCAAGTTGCCTCGGCACATCTTGACCTCTTGAAGAAGGTAGGGTATCTTTTTATAGCCCTAAACGGATAGCTACCAGCAAGTCAAAACCATAGCACATAGGAAGTGGGTCAGAATGACCCAGTTCGGGGTACAGTACACTGACCAAGAAAAATGGGAATTAAAATGAGAACATCTTACAAATGCATTTCTTAGGAATACATTGTATAAGAATAACAGGAACATTTTTCAACTGCCATGCATTGACAAATAGTGTGTGCTTAGCAGGAGGTGGCAGAGGCAGGGTTTTAACATGGGAGAAGCATTTCTTATATGAAATGGAGTCTCAGGGTAAAAGGAGTTTGTCTGGTCAAGGTACATATAGTTTGGTCCATTACAATAAGGTTGTTGTGAGGATTCAATATGACAACACATGTGACGTGCTTAAAACACACTTGAAATGTTGGTTATATTACAGAAAACTGTCCTTTAAAAATTTTTTTTCCCTCAGTCTTAGTGATTGAATCCAGGGCCTCATGCATGCAAAGTAACCACTCTACCACTGAGCTATAATCCCAGTTCTTAATTTCCTTTCTTTTTTTTTGTTTTTTTTTTTTGCTGTATCTTTTTATTTTTATTTTGAGACAGGGTCTCATTAAGTTGCTTAGGGCCTTGCTGACTTTGAACTTGAGATCTTCTTGCTTCAGCCACCCCAGTTGCTGGGATTACAGGCTTGTACTACTGTGCCTGGCCTTAATTTGCTTTTGGTCAACAATACTTCATGGAAAATTTTCCATGTCAGTATACATAGCTGTACTTTATTTTTAAAAAAACTCACATACTATCCTATAATATATAGACATATCATTACTTATTTATTTAATCCTGTATGACATTTATTTCTCATTTTCACCATCACAAATAATGTCACAATAACAGCTTTGTACACATATCCTCCTTTATTTGTGCAAATATTCTGCAGGATAAATTCATAAGATTGGAATTATTTAATTAGAACTTAGGTTTAAAACATTGGAGGACATTGCAAATGAGTGTCTGTTTCTTCTTTCCACTATTATTATTTAATAGAAGCAGTACCACCTGTCACTTGCTTAGTCAGAGTTGTACTGCAAACCCAGATTTGTATCCATCCTTTATTGACTAATTTCTTTTTCCATTAAGAATGTTCACATTATAAAAGTGATATATGCTAATCATAGTTACCTAAAGTAAATCATGAGAAATATAGTTCAGCAGTCCATGGGGAGTTCTAGAACAGAAGTCCCCTGAAGACAAGAGATCTTGGCCAGGCAAAGTGGTGCATGCCTGTAATCCCAGTGGCTTGGGAGGCTGAGGCAAGAGGATCATGAGTTGAAAGCCAACCTTAGCAATTTAGTGAGGCCCTAAACAAGTCAGCAAGACCCTGTCTCTAAATAAAATATTTTTTAAAAAGGGCTGGGGTTGTGGCTCAGTGGCTAAATTCCCTTTGGATCAATCTCTAGTATCAAAAACAAAACAAAACAAAAACAAAGAAACAACCACAACAAAAACCCACAGAGATCCTGCCCATCTTGCTTATCACTATATCTTCAGTGGCCGATAAGCCTAGCATAGTGTGTATTTGTTGACTGAATAAATGAAACAATAGCCTATGGGGCTCACAAAATATCAACAACAAAACACCAACCTCCACAGATTTCTTTCCTTTCCCAAGAACAAGCAAGATAATCTCAAACCAGGAACCCACACACCACAAGAGAAAGTAGGTTTTGACTCTTGCCTGGTGGTGAATTTCATATCCCCGCTGTCATTCTTAAAAGAACAGCACTAAATACCCAGACGATCATGAAGGGTTCTAAGAGGATACCTTGAACCTGGTTTGCAAGTTTTTCTTCCTTCTTTCTTTTTCTTTGGTACTGGAGGTTGAACCCAGGGGGCACTTAACCACTGAGCCACATCCCTAGCCCTTTTTATTTTTTTTATTTTGAGACAGGATCTCACTAAGTGGCTTAGGGCCTTGCTAAGTTGCTGAGGCTGGCTTTGAACTTGCCATCCTCCTGCCTCAGCCTCCTGAGCCTCTGGAATTACAAGCATGTGCCACCGCACCTGGGGAGAAATATATGTTCTTAAGAAAGAACTTTGTTTTGTCTTACTTGGTTTTTTTTTTTAATATAAAGTTATTTTGACACATTGAATTTTTTTTTTGATAACCAAACATATATATATTTTTTTCCTCTCTTGAGAGCCCCAAGCATAGATCACAGACTGTTTGAACTAGGACAGACTTAGATATAAATGATTCAACTTCCTCATTTTACAAATGAGAAAACCAAGGAGCAGATGAGTTAAGAGATTTGCCCAAAACAACATTGTCCATCTGGGTAGTAGAGATCAAGATGATGTTTGCAGTTTGTGACTGGCTTGGCATTAGTTTTCAGCTTTGTGATTGTCCCCGTCTTCCTCTAGAAGTGGTCAAAGGTGGCAGAGAACTAGAGAAGAGATGGGAGCTATCACTGCCCGAGTTCCTTGGGGTGTGAGACTTTTTTCTAAGAGCCTATCAGAGTGAAGGTCCTCAAATGAGATGGAAAGAGAACCTGGAAGCCAGAAGGATCAGTGCCTTGAACCTGATAAGGGTGCCTGTGGTGTGGGTTGCTTCCTGTCTCCTATGTGGGCCCCATTTTCTTACTCTGCCCTCACATACCCTAGAGTAGAGCACTCTACATTACTACTTTTATTAAAGGCTAATCAAGTTGTCTCTGGATCCTTCAAATCATCCCCATAGACTGTTCTAATATGCAAATCCCAGGGCTTCAGGTATGGTACTTATTGTTAGCATGTGGAGACACTGAGTTCTGTCCCCTGCTCCAAAAATCTAAAAAAATATACAACATATAAAGAAAAGTAAATATAATGCAGGGTGTGGTGGTGCATGCCTATCATCCCAGAGGCTTGGGAGGCTGGGGCAGGAGGATCACAAATTCAAGGCCATCCTCAGCAATTTAGTGAGGCCCTAAGTAATGTTGTGAGACCCTGTCTCAAACAAACAAACAAAAAAAAAGGTTGTGGGGGCTGGGGTTGTGGTCAGCAGTAGAGCGCTCGCCTATCATGTACCAAGGCGCTGGGTTCTATACTCAGTACCACAGAAAAATAAATAAAATAAAGGTATTCTTTCCAACTTAAACTATAAATAAATAAATAAATAAATAAATAAATAAATAAATAAAAGTTGTGGCTGTATGTCAGTGGTTAAACTAGGTTTAATTCCTAGTACAAAAAAAGAGACATATGTAAAATGCAAATTCCACTAAAATATATGAGATTGGTCTGAATGTTTGTGTCCTTTAACATTTTTATGTTGAAACCTCATCCTCAACCTCAAGAGATAGGGCCCTTTGATAAGTGACCTTCATGAATGGCATTTGTGCCCCTATAAGAGTCCTGAGGGAGCTCATGTGCTTCTGTCATCATGTGAGGATGTGGCTAGAAGCTGCTGTCTATGAACTAGAAAGTGGTCCTGCACCCAGACAGAATCCAATCTTTGTCTTGGATTTCTCAGTTTCTAGAACTGTACATTTCCATAGTTTATAAATTACCCAGCCAAAGGTATTGTGTTATGGCAACCCCAATGGACTAGGACAGATACATATTTTCCACCATGACATAGACTTGAAGCTTCTATTTCAAAGAATAAAAATGGATTTTAAAACTAGAGCCTAAGAAAGAGGGCACACATTGTAGGTGCTAAAGTCTGAAAGTTTGAGTCCCTCCAAAGTTCACGTTGAATCTTAATGCCCAGGATTAAGAGGTGAGGTCTTCAGGAAAGGAGAACTTCTTCAGAGGGTCCCTTCAAGGGCACTGTCCAGTGGACGCCAGGGGCCATGGCAGAGAGCCCCCATTAGTGTAGGCCCGAGGGGAGTCATGCGGGCTCTGAGAACTCAGGCTGGAAGAGCCATCAGCATGCAGTCCCAGCCCCGGGGAGTCACAGGCACCTGACACCAAATGTGAGAGCAGCTGTGCAGACTGTACCCAGCAAAGTCACGGAGACTAGGCTGCCCAGATTCCGAAGGGCCCAAACCAGAAATTAATAACCATCATGTTATCTGTCAGTGTGTCCAGAGGCTGTGGAGTCCCAGCAGTGTGTCCTGGGCATTAAGATTTGACATTGGATGTGCTAGATTTTGGAATTGGTCAGGACCTATCATTCCTTTCTTCTCTCCCATTCCTCCCATCCCCTCTGATGGGAATGTCTATCCTACCCCAATCCCATCGTTGTGTTTTGGAAGCACATAACTTGTTTGATTTCGTAGGCTCCCAGCCGGAGGGAAATTTCCCTGGGGATGAATCATGCCTTGAATCTCATTCATCTCTGATGCAGATAAAACTTTGGACTTCAAGTTGCTGCTGGAATGACTTAAAACTTTGGGGGCTATGGGAATGAAATGAATGTATTTGCGCATGAGGAACTTCAAGGGGCAGAATGCCATGGTTTGAATATCCATGTATCACATGTTACAGTGAAATAACAATGCTCAGATAACTAGACTTGTATTAATAGTAGAATGCTCAGTAAATCTGGGGCCAAAGTTGTTTAAGCTTACACAACATTATTTTGATCATATGATAATAGTATGTATAACACTGGCTCTTTGCAATCACCAATAGCTGGGTCATTTAAATTGCCATGTTACCTACTTCCTCTAGGCAGTCTTGGTTTTTGCCTCCAAAACCAGTTTTTAGAAAAGGAAGTTTCATTTTCCTGTGTTGAAAATGGGAAAATGTCCGTATATGGCTTTTTTAAGTGATAAGCAGAAGTAGGTGGCCCATGAACTTTCTTCCTATAGAATTTAAATTATCTCAGGATCAAAAAGATTGAGAATCTATTCCAGGGCTCCTTTCACACGCTTTTCAAACACATAGTTGGTATCAATTCTTGGCCAGTAGTCAAGTATTCTCTTAACCTTCCTTTATTGTTGTCCTTTTTTTTTTTTTTTTTTCTGTGCTGGGAAATGAATCCAGGGGCACTTTACCACTGAGTTTTAACCCTAGTCCTTTATTCATTTTTTACTTTTTGAGTCAGTGTCTTGATAAGTGGTCAAGGCTGGCCTTGAACTTGGGACCCTCCTGCCTCAGACTCCTGAGTCACTGTAGAGTTGTGTGCCACTGTGCCTAAATAAGCTTCCTCCAGTTCTCATCCATAGTTGCTCTCTGACTTCGTACAGCCACATTTAAACTTATTGCATACACATCTAGATGACCCACACAACGAATGAGACTGAAGAAAAGGAACTTGGGAAAGAAACAACCTGTCCTCAATTCCTCTTATTATACCCAGATCTAAGTCTCTGTTTTCACATTCTCCATGGTGTGGGGAAGCAATGTACCTACATGATATTTAGACATATGATTAATTGCATTTGAAAACAGTTAACAATAATTGATTGTATTAGAAAGATTACATAATTCTCACGTATCATGTTTAGATCACAGAGTTTTCTTTTTCTATGCTAAAATGAGATAATATTCAACTTAAAATATGTCTAATAGCCACATTCACTATAATATACTAAACTGTAGCATTGAAGTCACAGGCAAATTTTATGGGATCCTATGATTTAAAGAATTGCTTTTTTAAAAAAACTCTCTTTCTTAGTACTCTGGCAGATACAAAAGTTGATTTTCTTATTGTGAAGAGGATCATGTTCATATGACATTTATGATAAAATTAGATAATTAGATTCTCATAGTTCTTGTGGCTTTGTTGTTGTTGTTGTTTGTTTCCAAGTAAAATCAGATTTCCTTATATGTAGAAAGAATATTTGGGGAGGAAACACATCAGAACATTAACAAAATTAAATAAAAATATATAAGATTTCTTTAAGGAGTATATGCTGTTTTGCTAATTATAATACAATATGCCTTTCTAAAAATCGGGATGGAGGGGAGAGTAAGAAGAAAGATCATGAGTTTTAAAGCCACAGATGGAGGAAATCTTATTTGACCACCAAATTCAAAAGCCAGAAATAGTCCACTAATAATTTTTTGCAGAAAGAACCAAATATAGTTCCTTCGTGGAATCCTTCCCAGCCAGCACTGGGACACAAGAGGGCAGTGGCTCCCTGAGAACCAGCTCCCCGTGTCTCAGGCAGCCAGCAGTTAGGTGAGGCTTCTAGTTGGGAGTTACATTTTACATTTCACTTGTAAACTGTTCCTTCCTTCCTTCCTTCCTTCCTTCCTTCCTTCCTTCCTTTTCTTCTTCTTCTTCTTCTTCTTCTTCTTCTTCTTCTTCTTCTTCTTCTTCTTCTTCTTCTTCTTCTTCTCCTTCTCCTCTTCCTCCTCTTCCTTCTTTTTTTTTTTTTTGGCAGTATTGGGGATTGAACCCAGGGTCTCGATAAAGTGCTGAGTCTAGCCTCAAACTTGTTATCCCCTTGCCTCAGCCTCCCAAGTAGCTGGGATTACAGGGCAGCACCACTGTAGAAGGCTGTAAACAGTTTTTTAAGGCTCTTGTGCTTTGGTTCTTTGAAGATACCATTTCTGAGAATAAAGCTGAATGATGGTTCATTGAAGTAAACATGGGGGTTAGGGACCTGGGTAAAAAGATGGGGGAAAAAAAGACAAATTGAAGCAATTTTGCCCTCTTGGGTAGGATTAAGGAAAGGTCTTAGATGGTGGCTGGAAAAGCTGGGATTTGAAAAGCTGCCAGGGGAGGGTTCAAGGTCAGTTGACCAGAGTGAAGATAGCTCTGATGCTTCTGTGCATAATATGAGTTTATGAAGGTTTGCAGCCTTTGTTCTCTTGCACTTCTGCTTACAGTCACCCTCTGGCTCATGGACTCTCATCCCGATGGGTACTTCTGCCCATGTTTTACCTTAGACAATGCATAATAAGATCTAGTATTTGTTTAGTTGTACCGTTTACTAAATCTCTTATACTTTATAAAGCACTTTCATCTATGTTTTTTTGTTGTTGTTGTTGTTCATGATTTAAAATGGGTTGACTAAAAAGTTGACTCTGCTTTAATGATATTTATGTTTTTTTTTTTTTAAATATTTATTTTTTAGTTCTCAGCGGACACAACATCTTTGTTGGTATGTGGTGCTGAGGATCGAACCAGGGCCGCACGCATGCCAGGCGAGCGCACTACCGCTGAGCCATATCTCCAGCCCTTAATGATATTTATTATGAGTAATAAAAGCTCCACTATTAGTCAATAAAGCTGATATTAAAAAAAAAAAACCTGAATGACTAGGATCAGGTGCTAATGACTTCACATTAGCCTGGAGACCCAGACCAGGCCCTGGCACAAGGTCCTGATGGGGCAGAGTGGGAGGGTTAGAATCTCATTTATAGAGTTTGGCAACAAATCCCTTTTGAAAAGGAAAAACAAAGAGGCAGCATACAAGCATCCCCCACTCAAGGCCTTCAGAGGCACCCATGCCCACCAAATCAGCAACAAAGGGCTGCGGACATTAGGAAAACAGCACACGGTGCATTATACAGCCCCTCCTCAGGCTTCTTGGCTCACAGCACAGACAAAAGAGAATAAAATAAACAACTGCCCAAGGGGTATGTGTGAGGCATGCAGAGTCGCTGTTAAGTAGAAATCATATCATCAGAAAATGGAATCACAGCACCTTGATGTTTTATTTTTGTTTGGGGTACGGGGGATTGAACTCAGGGGCACGCGACCACTGAGACACATCCCCAGCCCCATTTTGTATTTTATTTAGAGATGAGGTCTCACTGAGAGGTCTCACGAGGCTGGCTCTGAACTTGTGATCCTTCTGTCTCAGCCTCCTGGGCTGCTGGAATTACAGGTGTGTGCTACAAGGCCTGGCTTCATCAATCTCGTGTGTGTGTGTGTGTGTGTGTGTGTGTGTGTGTATGTGCAGGCACGCTAGAAGATTGAGCCCAGGACCTAGTACATGCTAGGCAAGTGCTCTACCACTAAGGTACACCCCAGCACCCCACTTCCCATCAGTCTTTAAATAAACTATTGTTTCTACATGTTCTTCGTTTATCATGTGGATATTTCATAGAAAGGTAATATAATAAGACAGAGATGGTAAATTCTAGGCAAGTTCCCAGGAAGACTCCCAACCTAAGGGGATTGTTACTAATTTATCATGACGCATCTTCCCAGAGCCTGGAGTAGCCTTAGAATTCTCAACACAGCATGGCTGGCAGTCTACACAGGTTCATGGAATCGGGACGTGAGTGGAGGCCTACTGGGCTTCCCCACCTCAGCAGCATAACTCAGTTGAGTTGACAATATGGCATTCCCTCGGCTGGGGTTTCAGAAGCCAGAAAGCTATGTATGACAAAGGCATAAGGAGAGGAGCCTAAAAGGTGCAGTTGGCTCTACATCACAACTTCACCTTAGGCTTTTTGCCTCTTATCATTTTAATCACAGAAGTAAGAAATCATCATGGCTGAACTATGAACTAATAACTCTAGGAGCATTTATCTAAAACAGAGTAATACTGTCAGGCCTTCATTCACCAACCCTGGAGACAGATAGTCTCCTATCCCCAGGGCAAGCAAAGCCTACACAGTGGACATGGAAGTGTTAGAAGGAAAAACATTGAGAGGCCACTTCCAAGAGGACTTTGATATGCCATTCAGAAAATAACTATTAAAGCAATGTTCCCTAAACATTAAGGGAGACTTTCCAGGTACTTTGATATTGCTTGGAGAATTACCTGTAATTTGTTCTCTTCCTACTTGAAAGTCAGCATAACCTCCCTGGTAGAAAAGAACAGGAATCATGCAGAACCAAAGTCCTTTAAAAAGAGTGGCAGCTACAGTGAAGATGGCATTGATTCTATTCGCACTCCCCACCCCACCCCACCCCCGCCATAGGAGATTTTATTGATGCTGATGAGGGTGGGTTAGGAAAGGCCCCAGTACAGGGAGCCTGGGTCAGTCAGTGCACATGGGGATCAGATAAGGGCACATTCACTATTTTTTTTCCAGGATTCTGTGGCTCCTTCCTTGGGAAAGGGAAAGATCCCAAGAACAGTGAGGCAGAGGTTAGAGGTGGCTGAGAGTCCCCCATCTGAGAGGAGGCACCACAGTGGGCAGCAACATCCTGTGGAAAGCTAGATGAACTTGTCAGTAGTGGGAAACTGGTCTTGTGTCTTGGGGTGGGGTCCAACCTTGTCCTTGATGAACTCAAGAGAATACCTGGTCTTTCCAAGAAGAGCAGGGTCCTTTCCCTGCAAGCCTGCTTAAGGAGTATCAATCAATCAGATCAACCAATCAGAGAGTTTTCCCAAAGAATAATGATATTTATTTGGGAATTGCCTAGCATTGCAAGTTTTTAGTTTAGTTTTTTTTTTTTTTTTTTTACAGTACTCGGGGTTAAACCCAGGGACACTTTACCATTGAGCTATATCCACAGTCCTTTTTTCTATTTTATTTTGAGGTAAAGTCTTGCTAAATCAAACTTATGATCCTCAAACTTATGATCCTCCTGTCTCAAGCTCTGGAGTTGCTGAGATTAGAGGCATGCACCCCTGCACCCAGCAAGAGGAAGTTTTTAATGAGGAAAATGAGGAGAATTACATCAGATATTTGGAAACAATAATCCTTGGCCACAGTGATTAATCACAAGAGCGGCATCAGTCCAAGGTTGAATTGACAGTTGCTGGGCAGATGTCCTTGCAATAGTGCTATTTGTACAAGGTTGAGGTGGCCTCTCTGCGAGCCTGTGGTTCTGGCAGAGTCTTTTGTGATAGTATCAGGCAATCCTCCATGAGAACCGTTCCTTCATAGCCTCTCCGTTTTATTTATTCATTTATGCATGTTAAGGTCGACACCAGTGACTCCATTTTGATTCTAACAACTTTCACTTGTTTTTTTCCTCCCACAGGAGAAACAGGTATTCAGAGAAGGCCTTCAGAGATACCCCTGGCAAGTGAGTGCCAGAACTAGTCCATAAGGCACAGTTGGTGACATACAAGGTGCCAAGGACAACTAGGTGGGGGAGGGGCGTACTCCCATATGAGCTCCAGGATCACAGGAAGACCTAGGACCACCCAAGCCTGACTGGGAAGGGGCATTGAGGACAGCCAGACAGCCTCAGCTGACACTTCCTGGACGTCTTCCCCCGTGGGTCAGCGGCCTAGGTAGAGCAGGGGGTATGTGCTTGGCCCGTGCTTATTCTGCCACAATGCGATGGTGCGTGACCAACCTCTCAAAATGTCAGACTAGGGTCTCAGGTCCTTCTTGGTATCCACAGGAGGATGGGTGCATCAGAACTGTGGCGATGCATTCCGGGTGCTACTTGTGCTACACATTCTCATAGAAGGGTGTAATGGCATTGGAGAAAGGGAGGATGAAGATGTAGGTCTGGGGGTAGAAGAGTGTGTGGAGGTGGCCATACCTTCCTGCCCACAGGTTCAGGTGCACTGGGCTCCTTTAGCTGTGCTCTGGGTGCCATGATTATTGGACACCTTGGGGAAGATGTTGGTTGTGTGGTAGAGGACGGGCATGTCTGTCCCACAACCCCTCACCCACTACCACAAGCCTAATGCACTGCACGGTGGGTGCATTAGTCAGGTTTTCATTGCTGGGACCGAAATTCCCCACCAGAACAACTTAAAGGAGGGAAAGTTTATTTTGGCTCATGGTTTCAGAGATTCAATCCATGGTTGGTTGACTCCATTGCTCTGGGCCTAAAATATCAGGGCAGAAAAGCACTGCAGAGGACAGCTGTCAGCTCATGGTTGCTGAGAAGCAGTGAGGGCACCAGGGAAGATGTGGTACACCCCCAGTGACCACCTCCTCCAGCCACACCCCACCTGCCTACAGTTACCCCACAGTCAGTCTATTCAACCTAGGATGGACTGATTTCCATAAGGCAATCCCTTCACCTTTGCATATTGCTACATTAACACAGGAGCTTTGGGGGAACACCTCACACCAAAACCATAAAAAAGAAGCAATGCGTCTTTCTCTTCTGAGCCCCTCTGGATGCAGTGACTTGGTACCCTCCTGCAGAGGGAGAGTTGGGAGGTACCAGCAGCAACTCTAGACTGGAGTGAGTCGGTTCTCTTCTTGGTCTGGTATTTAACCTATTATTGCAAGACAACACTTTCAGAGAAGCGTATACATTTTGAATTATTCTTTCCCCAAAAGACCGATGTAGACATGAAAGAGCATTATAAAAAATGCATACTAGGTTGATAGAAAGGGGAGTGGGTCCATATTAGGCCAAGGCAGAAATATTTACATTAGCTTCATGTCTTTAAAGTTTTTCCTATTCCTTAATGAGGATGGAATGGGGGTATCATTCAGAATTTATGGTATTTTTTGTTTTGTAGTACTCAGACACATTTATCTATTATTATTATTATTATTATTATTATTATTATTATTATTATTTTGTTACTGGGAGTTGAGCCCAGGAGCACTTTATCACTGAACTACTTTTTGGAGACAGGGGCTCACTAAATTGCTGAAGCTGGCCTTGACTTGTGGTCCTCTTGCCTCAGCCTCCCAAGTAGCTGAGATTACAGGTATGGGCTACCACACCTGTCTTGATAATGTATATTTTAAATAAATTCCTTGGACAGGTTGATGCTGCTGATCAAAGGACACACTGTGGGAGCCACTGCTGTAGAAAGTTGTCCTTGGAGTCCAAGGTTGAAAAGTTGGGGGACTTGATTACAGCACAAGGTAAGCAGCCCCTCCATGAAACAGCTTCCTAACAAGAAGCCTTCCTGAATAGGGCCCTGTGTTGGTTCACTTCGGCTGCCATAACAAAGGAGACCACAGACTGAGGGGCTTGATCAACAGAAATGTGCTTTCTCACAGTGCTAGCGTTCAGACATCTGCCCATAGGGCCGGTGTCTTCTGAGGCCTCTCTTGGCCTATGGATGGTCATTGCCTCCCTGTGTCATCACATGATCTCTCCTCTGTTCCTTTCTGTATCAGATTTCTTCTTCTTGTGAGAATGCCAGTCATGTTCAATTAGGACCCATCCTAACCACTTCATTTTAATTTCATTAAAAGCTCTTTAAAGACTCTATCTCCAAATACAAACAGTCACATTGTGAGGAACTGAGGATAAAGACTTTAACTAAAGAATGGGGGGGGTTGGCACGATAAAGCCCATTAGAGGCCCCCCATACACAACTCTTCAAAGTTTTTCCAAGGTCTTTTACTATTAATAAAAATATATTTAAGAAGATTCTGGACTGGGGTTGTGACTCAGTGGTAGAGCGCTCACCTGGCACGTGTGAGGCCCTGGATTCATCCTCAGTACCACATGAAAATAAATTAGTAAGGGCTAGGGATGTGGCTCAAGCGGTAGCACGCTCACCTGGCATGCATGCAGCCCGGGTTCGATCCTCAGTACCACATACAAACAAAGATGTTGTATCCGCTGAAAACTAAAAATAAAATAAATATTAAAAAATTCTCTCTCCTCTTTCTCCTCTCTCTCTTTCTCTCCTTAAATAAAATAAAATAAATTAGTAAAATAAAGGTATTGTGTCCAACTACAAGTAAAAAATAAATATTAAAAAAGAAGACTCCACCCTAAGCCCTCACTTAAATCTTTTGATTGACTCAAACTTTGCAAATATATATATTTTAAGACTATTCCAGCTTCAAACTTGATTGCATCACATAATATCTAAAAGCTCTGTGATATCTCTGTGCTTGGCATTTGGCACTGTCCAGGGCATCCCATTATTTCTATTAAGATCTATTGGACACAAAATTTTCATTTGATGGTGTCTGCTTTTCTTAGCTTATTTTCAGAACTAAAACATCTGACAGTGGGTAACTTACAGATTTACTTATAGAAAAACTTACATAGATTTTTTCCTCCTCACTGTTCTAGAGGCTGGCAAATTCAATAGCATGGCCCTGGCATCCCATGAGGCTTCCTGCTGCATTATTACATGGTGGATGGCATCACGTGGCACATCAGAGTGAGTACAGCAGAGATCTCAACTTTACAACAAAGCCATTCTCTAGACAACCCATTAATCCAATAACCCATGAATGGATTAATCCATTCATGTGGGTAGAGCCCTTATGACCAAATCATCTTCCAAAGATCCTACCTGCAAATGCCATTAACATGTGAATTCGGGGATTAGGTTTCCAACATATGAAATTTGTGAGACACATGCAAGCCACAGCACTTGTTGAACATAGCGTATATGGAGCTAATAATCTCATGGGAACAGTGCCACAGTTTCTGACCCCCAAGTCCAGGTGCATCTGCCTTCCTTCCTTCCTTCTTTCCTTCCTTTTTTCCTTCCTTCCTTCTTCACTGTCTCCCTCTCCCTCTCCCTCTTTCTCTCTCTTACCTCCCTCCACCCCTCTGTCTTTCTTTCTTCAGTACTGGGGATTGAATCCAAGGCCACACACATGCTAGGCAAGCACTCCACCACTGAGCTATACCCCTAGCCCTTTCTGTTTTATTTTGAGACAGAGTATCCCTTGGTTGGCCAGGTTTACCTCAAATTTTCAATCTTCCTGCCTTAGCCTCCTTAGTAGAAGGGATTATAGGCACTGCACTGCACCTAGTGGGATACATCATCTCATGTGAACTACTTTTTGGAGACAGGGGCTCACTAAGTTGCTGAGGCCAGCCTTGAATTTGTGATCCTCTTGCCTCAGCCTCCCAAGTAGCTGGGATTACAGGTATGGGCTACCATACCTGTCTTGATAATGTATATTTTTAATAAATTCCTTGGATAGGTTGATGATCATGGGACACAGTGTAGGAGTCACTGATGCATGTTTTAAAGATGTAAAGAATGTTTTAAATTTGAACTCCCCATGAATATTCTGGAATATGAGTGTTGTACAATGGTGATCATTCATTTATTTATTCAGCATCCATTTCATGGGGATGAGGCTAGGTGCTTTGATTATGATAAATAAAGACCAGACAGGATTATGTAGTGATTAAGACACATTCTGGAGTCAGTGTGTCTGGCTTCAAATTCCAACTCTGCCATTTATTAATTTAGCAAGTTGCTTAATTACCTTGTGCCTCAGTTTCCTCACCTCTAAAAGGGGAGTAATAATTGCAGCTATCTGATAAAGGACATATAAGGATTAACCTTGGTGAGAAAGCAGAGAACACAGTCTGACACATGGTAAATGTTTTACTTATGTTGTCATCTAAATATGCCAGCCCTTGTCTTGCAGAAGCTTACAGTACTGGGAAGCAGACAGACACATAAAGAAGTAAATTTCAAAGCGATATAGAGTAGGGAATGTTCTAATGACGGCATGAGTGAAATGCTGCAGGGGAAACACAGTAGCCTCCCTGGGGGTTAGACAGCTTGTGTTTGCCATGTACAGTTTCCCTCTAGAACCATGCTGGAAAAAGTCCAGCAAGTTTCTATCCTTCCTTTTTATAACTGCTCCTAGGAAAACAAACTCCATTACGGTAACATATAATTACCGCAAATGGTTTTCAAAAACCTTTCTACCAAGTTTAAATGATAGTGAAACTTGTTTAGGGGGCCACCTATTTGAACTTTATAGGGTACAGGAAACAATTTATGTGAAGATAGGATTGGGCAACTGTCCCGCTGTTGAAAACCCTGGGTGGGGCACCATGTGAATCACAAACAGCAGTGCCGGCATATGCAGGTGGCCGACTCCCATTGGCATGAGACTTTCTCACTTTTAAAACTGGAGGCCTACATTCTGAGAGCACTCCTCAGTCTCAGGCAAAAGTTTAAACTTGTGACAACCGTTTTGATAAAAAATGGAAGCTTAAAAAGAAAACATAGCTATTAATTAGGCTGCTTCATTTCAAGAGCACAAGCAGAGTTAAGATCAATGGATGTTTTCTGCCTTTCGATGAAGTGGACCCTCATGTTCATCCTTGATAAGCTATGATCTGATTCGGGGAACAAGTAAATGGAGGTAAAAACTGGTATACACTTATATCACATATTAGTTCAAGGCAATAAGAGAAACACTGTTCCAAAGTGACCACTGGCCAAACCAATTTTCCACTCCAGAAATGCTATGGGAATGGAGTTCAGAGGAAAGGAATTGCTCTCACTGGGACTGGGGTATTCATGGAAAACTTAACGAAATGGCTACACCTTCCAATTGTCCAGAAAAACTGAGGGATTTTGGTGGATGGATGAAGGGAGGTGCATTCCAGGTGGATTCTGCAGCCTGGGCAGACCTACAGGAGGGAGGAGAAGCCGAGGGCAAACACAGGGACAGAACAGGGCTCTGCAGCAGGAGGTGGTGGAGGGAGAACAGAAATGCAGTAGATGAAGTGCATATTCATCTGGCGCTTTGCAGGACCATATATTCTTTTTTTGGGGGGGGTACTGGGGATTGAACTCAGGGGCCCTCGACCACTGAGCCACATCCCCAGCCCTATTTTTTGTATTTTATTTAGCGACGGGGTCTTACTGAGTTGCTTAGTACCTTGCTTTTGCTGACGCTGGCTTTGAACTCATGATCCTCCTGCCTCAGCCTCCTGAGCTGCTGGGATTACAGGCATGTGCCATTATGCCCAGCAACACATCCTTTAAAGCATGGGTTGAAAGACATCTAACAACTACTCTGTCTTGTGTGAAGAAACACATTTCCCTCTATTTCCAAATCCAAATCTAACCCTGTTTTGGTTTTTTATTTGTATAATAAACCATCATAAAACTCAATGTGGCTTTCTTTTATTTATTTTTATTTTTTCAGTGCTGGGGATTAAACACAGGGCTGCAAGGATGCCAACCACTGAGCCACACCCCCAACCCTTACTGTGGGCTTTCTTGCAGCAGGGTGACCTCAGGGTAGTTACCTTCCCATATAGCCATTAATTCCCTCCACAGTGCCAAAGCAAAGCTTCCAGGCCTTCTGAAGTCCTAGCACCTGACTGGCACAGTATCCCCCATTCTGCCTCATTCGACTAATTAAAGCAGGATACACGGCCATGGAGATTCAAAGGGAGGAGACCACATAGTGCAGTGTGGCTTTTCAGGAGTCACCAAAGTGACAGCCTATCATATTGCTTCTTTAGGCTTTGATTGCTGATTTCTTCAGTCAAAAGCTTCTTTCAGAACACAGAGATTTTAGGCAACATTTAACTTTATGCACCTCTGCTTAGAAGGAAAGGGCAGCCAGCAATCTCCCCACTTGGAAAACAGAACCTGAACAGGAAGTTAGGTCTACTGAGTCCTAAAAGGCACATCTGTGTACACACAGATCAGGGCCCTGAAACCGAGTGGGGCCCCAAGCTAGCACAGAGTTATTTGGGAAGGGAATGTGGTGTTTGGATTTGGATATAAGAGCTGCTGTGTCTGTCCTGCAGGACAGCCCGGGGCTGTTGCTCACATCTTCCTGGAGAGCACTGGAAACAGAGAACGGGCCTCTTCATCATCCACGGTGCTGGCTGCTGCATCACTGGACATTTGAGAACTCCCAGGAGTGAAGTCAGACCCAGCAAGATTGGGAAGATTTGAGGTTTGGAGCGTCATCATGGTTTCCTGAGTTAGCTGATGCCAGATGAATTTTTACCACGTGTGATACTAAAGAGTTTCATGTGACTATTGGCAACAACTTTGCATGATTCTTTGTCTCTCCCTTGCTGCCCTTTTCTTCTTGACATAAAGTGCAGAGAATTGATTTAAACACAACACGAATTTCAGAATCCCATATCAACACTCTGTGCAGGGTCCTCCTCTCTTTAAAAATTTACTTTTCTATGGTAAATAGCTATCAGACTGATAGTGCAGTTTTGAACACACAGGGTTATAACAGTCAAATCTTTAAACTGCAGTGAACTCCTGAGAATGAATAAAACACTCCAAAATTTGAAAAAAAAAATTTACTTTTCCCTGTCCATACCAGGCACCCACTCCCACTGCCTGCCTCCTGCAGACATCCTAATCTTTGGTTGTGGAGATGTGCTCTTTATTATTCATGTGCCACATAATGACTATTGGGTCAATGACAGACCACATATGTGATGGAGGTCCCATAAGATTCTATCACTTAATGATATCATAGTCATCTTAGCTTGTGTAAGTACCATCCATGGTATTTGCACAATGATGCATTTCTCAGAATGTATTCCTATCATGAAGTGAGGGATGACTGGGCACATATTCCTCTAATATATAGAGTGATGCTGTGTGTGCTTCACATACTAAAGGGACAGTACTATGGGGACTGCCAGGTCATTTCCCCCTTTTAGAGAGCTTGAGAGATGTTCTGTTCAACAACTTCTGCTTCCATCTTGTCAGCCCAAAGTTTGCTACTTGCCTACTCGTATCCACCTAAGAGGCTGGGAAAAGTCATATTTTAGAGCAGAACATACTTATATTTACAGTAAAGTAAGGGTTTTATTAGTAAGAAAGAAGGGAAGTCTTTGTCAATTCAGGCTGCTATACTAAATTAGCATTCACTAGGAGGCTGAGAATTCCAAGATCAAGGCCAGGGCAGAGCTGATGTCTGGTGAGGGCCCGATCCTGGTTTGCTACCTTCTTGGGTACTCACAGGGCAAAGAACAGAGAAAACAAACCCATGATTTGTCAATGGAGCCCATGAAGAAAAGTAGATTCTCTTCTTCCTGCTTGAGAAGACTTGACTAAACAAGGAGATGAAGGGCTACTTGGGAGTCCATCTTTCTGGAAAATTCTAAAACACATTTTCAGATTCTGCCTCTCTCAGCTTTGCAGAACCATGAGTTGCTTTGCCTTGGAGAGTGAGAGCTGTTTCCCCCAGTGACTGGATTTAGTTCAGCTGTGTCTTTTTTGGGGATCGAACCCAGGGCTGAGCCACATTCCCAGCCCTTTTTATACTTTATTTTGAGTCAGGATTTTTGCTAAATTGCACAGGGCCTCACTAAATTGCTGAGAATGGCTTTGAACTTGAGATCTTCCTGTCTCAGTCTCCTGAGCCACTGAGATTACAGACATGTGTCACTGTGCCCAGTTCAGTGGTGTTTTCTCAACAGAAAACCCAAGTCTCCAAGTTGCTTGCCTCCACACAGTCCATTCTAAGTAATCTGCCTTATCCCATTGCTCCTGGCAGTTGGGTTTATGTACCTTATTGCTTATATGCACGATGGTCCCACAATTACAGTTTCTCTGCATCACACGCCCAGGAAACAAGTTGGTGAGCTGGTGCATGCCCCAGGATTTACTTCTGTTGCTGTCCATCTCAACTTTCTTCTTCCTTCAAGAAAGCTTCACATCTTCCAAGACAGAAAATTCTGAGACACATTTTCTTGGCTGCTGCCAAGCAGGCCAGGACAATTCCCACGACACCAGTAACTAATGTGAGGGAGGGACGGGGGAGGGGAACATCTCTGTTCTCTTTTCCAAATTTCTCCCACGTCCTGTTCCACATCCTGTTCTTGCACAGATACAGTGGGCCCTGGGCAGAACTGCAAAGTCCCCAAAGAATCTGCTCTCCATTCTGTCTCTTTTACCAACTTAAGGAATCCCCTTTCCCAACCTTTAGGTACCTGTTGCTATTGACCTCTCCTTCCAACAACTACTTATTTAAAACAAACAAACAAACAAAAAACACTCCTCTTTGGGGCACTCTAAGGGGAGTAGGCTAATAGCAACACAAAGTATTTCTTTACCTAAATATACTTCTATTTTAGCAAGGAATAAAATCATAAGTTAAAGGAATAGAAGATGGGTTGACCGTGGAATGTCAGGCATCTCCAGCAACAGTGGATGGGTAAGATTTGCAGGGATCTGCTTGGGTCTCAAAAATCACACCATAGAGGCAGAGGAAAAATCCAACTGCATTCAAATTAGTCCTGTCTGCAGGCTTGAGGAAAACAATGTCTGATTTAATTTGGGGTTAAATCCTGCACTGATTCTTCAGCACTGGGAGGAGTTATCTGTAATCTTCTAACTTTATAATTTTCAGTGATGATTAAACAAAAGTGTTGTTATGGTTTGAATCTATAATGTCCCCCAAAGGTCATGGATAAAGGCTTAATCTCCAAGCTGTGGCACTATAGGGAGGTGGTGGAAAGTATAGGAGGCCCAGCTTAGTTGGAAGAGATGGGGAGGGGGCATGCTTTTGAAAGGTATATTTTGTCCCTGGACCCTCCCCCTAGTGACCACCCCTCTTCTCCATGCTTTCTGGCCCCAATGAGATGAGCAATTTTGTTCAACCACATCCTTCTTGTTTCTTGCCATAATGTTCTGCTTTATCACAGGCCTCAAATCAATACACTGAAAATTCTGAAATTGTGAGTTAAAATAGATCTTTTTTCCAAGTTGATTTCTCAGGCTTTTTGTCACAGCAATGCAAAATGGACTAACACAGGTATCCACTGGAATTTTCCATAGGCTTCCTCTTTACAATACCTACTATCTCCTCTTCTCTGTCTAAAACATATATGAAGCCTGACTCAAAGGATTGTGCCCATATGTCAGCTTGCTTCACCCAGGCTGCTTGTTAATGTTAGATTTATTCTGCTTGAATAGACATTAAGTGAATGAATCATATATCATGGCCCTCTGTATTTCAGGCCTTATGATAGGTGCTGAGGAGTGTGAAATGAAAAGACCCGGTCCTTACCATGAGCAGTATATAGTCTAGTGGTAGATAGTCAAGTGCCTAGGTAAAACAACTATTGTAGCCCAACAAATTTTAATATACATACTTGGTAAGAAACAAAGTTTTTATATTTTATGCTGTTAAGGAAACTTAATTTTTTCTTTGAGATGGTCATTGACCCTAGGGCCTTGCACACGCTAAGCACACACTCTGCCATTGAACTTCACCCCCAGGCCCGTAAGCTTGACTTTTTCACTTGGGCCCCCATCCCACCTGGTGGCAGACATGTAATCTTAGCCAACAGGGCTTTCTCAGCCAAACTCTTGTCTCTCCTCTCCACCCTAGGGTTGCCTCTCAATTCAGAGAGCTATGTCAGTCCATTCTGAGGAGGGGACAGAGTAGTTGGTGTTCAGGGCTCAATGGCCACAGCCTATCTGAACCTTGGTTTTTCTTGGTCTTTCCCAATGGAATCACCCAAGGCATTCATTTGCTAGAGGACCCAGGTGATTATCTGCTGCCGTGATCTTCCTTCCTAATCGTAAGTCTTCCTCAAGCTCACCTGCTCTCTCAGGTACTTCCACTCTCCAGGGTGTGGGAACTACTTGGCTCCGTGTTCACTGACCCTAAGACTTCAGGAGAGGCAGTGGGACTGTCACGGGTGCTCATGGCTTCAACTCACCTTCAACTGCTACCCGAGCCCATTCCTTGACAGATACGGGAGACTGGTGTTTAGGAACAGACTTTCTGCACTCTAAGCAACCTCAGCCAATATGCAGTTTCTGTTATATTCCCCTCACTCCACCTCCAGACTTGGTGTGGGCCAGGGTACCTATCAGAATTGTTCTTTTTTTTTTTTTTTTTTGGCATCCAGGATTGAACCCAGAGGTGCTTAACCACTGAGCCACAACCCCAGCCCTTTTATATATTTTATTTTATATGGGGGGGGGTGAACCAGGAATTAAACTCAGGGGCACTCAACAACTGAGCAACACCCCAAGCCCTATTTTGTATTTTATTTAGAGACAGGATCTCATTGAGATCTCATTGCTTAGTGCCTCACTTTTGCTGAGGCTGGCTTTGAACTTGAGATCCTCCTGCCTCAGCCTCCTGAGCCATGGGATTACAGGCGTGTGCCACTGTGCCCTGCTCAGAATTGTTTTTGTTTCTCACTCCTGTCTGGGGAAGCTTTACTTCCTCTAGAGTAGGGAAAACTCACTCCTATATAAGCATGCATTCTTCTAAATTCACTGATGATGGAAATATCTTCATGACCTAACTGTTTTGTGTATGTGATTTTAGCTTCTGCTACTCAAAAACCAGATTCTGATACTAAAAGGAAAGGGCATTGAGCAGGGCAGAGAGGATAGCATATGCAAATGTAGGGAGGCCTAACATATTTGGGGAAGTTACAAAAAATTCGGTATTTCTGGAGCATACATTTTTTTTTTTTTTTTTTTTTTTTTTTTGCAGCAAGGAGGGATTTATAGGCATCTGAGACTGGTCTAAGAAAAGAACGTTTAGGTGGAGTGGGAATATATGTTGCTCTGAACAGGAAGTTACTGAAATGAACAGAGGATTGTCTGAGAGAAGTGCTTTGGAGCTCTGCGGTGGATGGGTGGCCATGGGCTGGGAGTGAAATCAGGGAGACCAGCAGAGGAGGCTGATGTTTGCCACGAGAGAAGAGAGTCAAACTCTGAAAAAAAAGAAGGCAACAATGGTAGGGAAGAAAAGGCAAAGGCAGATCCGAGAAGTGTTTCCAGGGTTGAAGGAGAGGAATTGATTGTTAGAATATGGGGTCTGAGGAATTTTGGATGATTCTCAGATTTCTGGTCTCAACGTTTGAGTAGATGGATAGGATGTTCATTGAGACAGGGGAAGGGTGAAGAAAACTCGGTCTTCAAGGGAGGATGAGGAGCTCATATTTGGACATAGCAATTCAAGGTACTTCCAGAACATCTGTTTGGAAACATCCAACAGGCAGTTGGCGACATGGACTTGGAGTTCAAGAGAAAGGCTGGCATTAGAGATTAAGAGTTGAAACTCATCTGCATATGGTTAGTAGATGAAAATACAAGAAAGAAAAATTTACCCAGAGGAAATAAATAGTATCAAAAGAAAAAAGTGCCAAGGTGGTGGTGGTGGGGGGACAATAACTGCTCAATGTAGGAGGTATCTAGTAGAAGAGAAGCTTGCATGAAGAGAGATGAGGTGACACCTGCCTGTCATCCCAGCAACTAGGGAGGCCAAGTCAGGAGGATTCCAAGTTTGAGGCCAGCAACTTAGCAAGACCTGTCTCAAAATATCAAAATAAAAAATACAAAGGGCTGGTGATGCAGCTCAGTGGTTAAGTATCCTGGGTTCAATCCCCAGTTACCCCTGCCCTGCCCCTGCAAAAAAGAGTGACACATGACTGCAGAAAAAGACACATTCCCCTTATCTAGGAGCTCTCAAACCACCAAACTAATTATTGACCAGGAGGAAATGTATCTCAGGTTCCAAGGAAGGTATCATCTGAGCCAAAGAGTTAAAAGAACTAAAAGTTCTTTCTGGTTTTTCCACTTTTGCATAACTCTTTTCCCAAGGCCCGAATTCCGTTTCCATAAAACAGGTAGCTAAGAAATTAGTTTATTATATATAATAATGTAATTATATATAATCTGTATAATGTAATTAGCGGGATTGTTTCCTTAGATAAATGAAGTCATGTCAGTAGGATTCTTTGAAGTCACAGGGAAATCGGGCATTCTGGTTTTCTTTCTCAACATACTCCCATCATCTCTAAAATTCATAGCTTTCAACATGGGTTAATTTTACTCTGGACTGAAAAACAAAAGTAGATCTCAAGTTTCTTGACCTTTAGATGTGGCTTCTAAGGAAAAAGTTTCAATGCCCACTATCACGTAGCCACCCCTATCAAGTACATTCCCATTATTCTGCACATAGGAAAAGAGATGGGTATATTTTAGCAAATACAATGCTAATGCCCATATTATAAACGTGAGAAATTTACACTACCCTTTGAATGTTTTCTGTTTTTTTTTTTTTTTTTTTTTTTAGCCCTGCAGCTTCTAGAATTCACTTATTTTTAGAAAATATTGCCATGGATTCAAAATGCTTTTCTCAGTACTACTAAAATATTTAATATTATTATTTGCCTGGGCCTCTTTAATAATTTAGCAGGTCAACCTAAGGAAATTTTCACAAGGTCCTAAAGCTTGGAGCTTACACTGTCTGACTACCTTGTGAGAAAAATTCTAAGAAGTGCTCAAAAACTAGAGGACACATGTGCATGTAACCCCTCCACCCCATTTTCCATTCCCGTTTAATGTTGTGTAAATAGGCATTTATAAACCTCTTGTCATTGTTACACTCTGGCTGGTTATTTGTATATGCAGGCTTTCATTTGTTGCTATTCGTGAGAGAGGCACTTAGTGTTCAAGTATGTTGTATTATTTATAAATAGTGTTTCTGCAATGGCATCATCACCTACATTCACAACCACTTATCGATAAGAAACTTCTCTCTCTTTGCTGAAATGTCACTATCATTTTTCATGTTTGGAATAATTCCAAACTGTGGCAATTGTTAAATGGTACTAAAGTGATGAAAACAAATCCTACCAATCTAGAAATGTCTGGGTGGAAAGAGTCTTATCTTCTTGGAGAATTTCAGGTTTTTCATGACCCATGAACACACTAGAGGAGGTTATCTGAGGGAGCATCCTTTGTAGGATACAAAATGCTCTGAACTTGTTGCAGCCATGACAGGGCAGCTTGAACTTTTGAGTGTTCTGAAGAGATCCATCCCAGGGCTGGGGTTGTGGCTCAGTGGTAGAATGCCTGCCTCACACATGTGGTGCACTGGGCTCGATCATCAGCACCACATACAAATAATAAATAAATGAAACAAAGGTATTGTGTCCATCTACAACTAAAAAAATATTTTTAAAAAGAGTATCCTATGGCAGGTGCTTACTGAATGTTTATTTAATAAATAGATGAATAAATGAGTAGATGTAAGTTATCTGTCTATAGATCTTATGAATTGTGGTCCAAAAGTGAAGGTCCATTATGAAGACCAAGATCATGGATCTGGGCATGGTGGGAAGGAGCTTTTGGTAGAGGACACTTTGTCAGCTTTATGACATACACTTGCTATGGCTTTTGGATAATTAAGAGTTGGCTGTCCAGTGTTCATTTGGATGAGTGAAGATAAAATACCTTGCTCTGTGTTGCAAGAATCAATTTCAGATGACACCACCACGTAACGTCGTAACATTGCCCCAGCAATTGCTTTCCTCAGGCATTGGTCAGGATGGGCTCCCCTCATACTGAATGCCTGTTACAAGGTCAGGTTAGGACAAAAATGGAAGTTTAAATCTAAGTGCACAGTATACTCCATCTCATTTACATTTACATTTTACATTTACATTTTATTCCATACCTTTTTCTTTGGCTTAATATACTCAAATTTCATTTCTTTCTTATTTATACTTGAAAAATTTTAAGTCAATATGTTATATGAAGGTTTATTTAATTTAACTAACTTGTTTTCCGTAATGGAGAAAGATCATGACCACTGGACTTAGAAACGGAAGGAAGAAAGGACTCTTATTGTCTTAATTTCAAAACTAACCTCTCCTATAAAGGCTTTGAACTTTACTGAGACTGCTAAAGGGATTAGAAATGATAATACTTTGACTTGAACCTTAATTATAAAGAAAATGTGGCATACATACACAATGGATATTACTCAGCCATAAAGAAGAATAAAATCACAGCATTTGCTGGTAAACCAACATATCTAGAGACTATCATGCTATGTGAAATAAGCCAATCCCAAAAAACCAAAGGTGGAATGTTCTCTCTGATATATGGATGCTAATACACAAGGGGCTGGGGCAGGGGGGGAATAGAAGGTCATTGGATTAGACCAAGGGAAATGAAGGGAAGAGAGGGAGGATGGGAATAGGTAAGAGTAGAATAGATCAGACATCATATATGTTCATATATGAATAAACAACCAGTGTAACTTCACATCATGTGTAAATGAAAGTATGAGAAGTTATATGACATATATGTATAATATGTCAAAATACATTCTACTGTCATGTAGAACTAAAAAGAACAAATAAAAAAAAATAGCTCCTTTGACTGGGTGTGCTAGTACATACCTGTAATCCCAGAAGCTCGGGAGGCAGAGGCAGGCAGATCACAAGTTCAAAGCTAGCCTCAGCAAATTAGCAAGACCCTAAGAAACTTAGCAAGACCTTGTTTCAAAATAAAAAAGGAAAAGGAGCTGAGGATGTGGCTCAATGGTAAAACACCCATAGGTTCAATCCCTAATACAAAAAAAAAAAAAAAAAAAAAAAACAGAAAAGAAAAGAAGAAAAGAAATCCTTGGTATGACTCAAAGACAGGGAGGAGATTTCATAGACAGTGAACATAAGGAACACCGTGTTCCACCACCCTCTGCTCAAGGTCACAAGGCACATTCCTCCATGGTGGGGTCACACTGGGTGCTGTCATGGAGGAACACGGTGTGCATCATCACAGAGACAGAGACTGTGCTGACGCATGTGCAAGAGAGGGCCCCTCCCACACAGCCAGGTAACCATCTCAAGGAATGATGAAGGACTTGGCACCAACCTCCCACAGGGAGAAACCTCGGAGTCTAAAAGTTCCTTCTGGGATAACAAAGGGAGCTGCGAATCAGAAACACTGTCATTTCTTTTTTCTTCTGGTGGCATCACACCTACCGCTTGCTCTGGGAGCTTCCACATACACTAACTCACTGAGCCTACAACCTTTGAGGAGATGACTCCCTCTTACAAATGAGGAGAGAATTCTTTTCCCAAGAATTAGGCAAGTGCTTCCCTCCCTGGTAACAAGCACCCAGCCAAGGAGAGCTGTTTAAAGAGGAGTGTTTCCTTTCCAGTATGGCTGGCTGCGATCTTATTGGTTTAATTTAATGTATTCACTGGAAAAGGGACCAGTGTGCCTGCAGGACAAACTGGTGGAATACTGCAAGAGAAATTTCTACAAGAAGAACATGGATCCCACTGACTCTGAGACACAGAGGCCCCAGCTCCCTACCCCTTGATGCCCTTGCTGTTCAGCAATAGGATGGAGGAGGTCCACTGACCACCTGCTAACATGGACGTGCATATAGGGGAAGGCTATGTCATACACTGGGTACCCCGGGATGCTGGCTCAGAGAGTGGCATGCCTGTGTTTTATGAGAGAGCCCCCTTGGGACCAACTCCTGTGGACAGGAAGAAAAGGGAGCAAAACTAGACAAAGGGGTAGGTTGAGCTGTGACACAGACCCAAGGGAAGGCTTCAACCAACCCCACAGGGAGATCTGGAACAGAAATGCTCCTGCAGGGCTGCCCCATGTTGCAGTGAGGGCCTGGGGCCATCATACCCTGTGTTACCTGGTTATTAAATTGGGCTACATGTGGAAAGAGGTTCAACTTTGGGTGAGGCAGGTTTTGTGATCAGAGGAAAACCTCAAAGGGGCTGACAGCTAGGAGCTGACTTCTGGCCACACTTTCAGCAGTTGAGAAATTAAGTCTTTCATTCCAGGAGGGATCTGGTGGCCTACTGCCGTGTCCATTCACATGGTGTATGTTTACATGAAAGTTTTAGGCATTGCATGTAGACAAGTGAAACAGTCACTCACTTGTCTCTGTAGATAAAACCTAAGATTTCCTAAGGAAGAATGGAATTTTTGGAGTTTTGGGGCCAGGTTTTGAAGAAGGCACATCCTGGCCAATACTTGTTTCTGTCTATCTTTTAAATAGGGGTCATCTTAATGGATATTTGATTGTCATTTTGATTGTATTTCCTTTAATAACTAATGGTGTTGAGCATCTTTTCATGTGTTTTGTGCATATTCTTGGGAAAAGTAACTATTCAAATCCTTTACCCATTTTTAAATTCGGCAATTGTCCTTTGTTGTAAGAATATCTTGTATTTTCTAGGCACATGTCTCTTATCACATAAATGTTTGTCAAATGTTGCATCCCATTCTGCAGGTGTTCCTTTCACTTTTTTGTAAGTGTCCTTTGACTTAACAATATTTTTAATTTTGATGAAGTCCAATTTATCTATGTTTTTCTTTTGTCATTTTTGGTATCACGGCTGAGAAACCATTGCCAAATCCAAAGTCATGAAGGTTGTTTTTTTTTTAATATTTACTTTTTAGTTATAGGTGGACATAATATCTTTATTTTTATGTGGTGCTGAGGATTGAACACAGTGCCTCACACATGGTAGGCGAGCACTCTACCTTTGAGCCACAACCCCAGCCCCTCCAAAGTCATGAAGGTTTATATCTGCTTTCTTTAAAAATTTTTATAGTTTTAACTCTTCCATTTAGGTCTTACATCAATTTTGAGTTAATACTTTTATACAGTGTGATGTTGGGATCCAACCTATCCTTTTGCATGTGGTTGTCCATTGGTCCCAGAACCATCGACTGAAAAGGTTATTTGTTCCCTATTGAATTTTCTTGGCCTTCTTTCTTTGTGTGTGTGTGTGTGTGTGTGTGTGTGTGTGTGTGTGTGTGTGACTGGTAATTGAACCCAGGGGTGCTCTACTACAGAGCTACATCCTCAGCCTTTTTAAAAGATTTTTAATTCTGAGACAGTTGCCCTAAGTTGCCCAGGCTAGCCTCAAACTTGTGATCCTCCTATTTCAGCCTCCATGGTCACCTGAATTAGAGGCATGTGCCACTGTTCTGGCTTACAATTGATATTTATTTATTTATCTATCTATCTATCTATCTATCTATCTATCTATTTATTTATTTTTGTGGTACCGGGGATGAAACTTAGGACTTCACACATGCTAGGCAAACATTCTACCTCTTAGCTACACCTCCTTCCCTTTGATTTTTTTTTTTTTTTTTTGTGTATGACTAAACCCAGGATTGTTTAACCACTGAACCGCACCACAACCCTTTTTATTTTTTTTTATTTTGAAACAGGCTTCATGAAGAAGGGCTAGGGCTTCACTAAATTGCTGAGGCTAGCATTGAACTTGTGATCCTCCTGCTTCAGCCTCCCAAATTGCTGGGATTACAGGCATGTGCCACAGCACCCTGCTACAATTGATTTTTTAATATTGATCTTGTATCCTCCAATCTTATTTAACTTGTTATTTTTTTAAATTAGTGTGTGTGTATCTATTTGGACTTTCTATATGCAAGAGATCATGTTATCTTTGAAAGAGAGAAATTTTTTTCTTTCTGATCAGGATGCCCTCTGTTCTTGTCACCTAATTGCCTGGACCAGTCCCTCTCGCATGATGTTGGTTAGAAGCAGTAGGAGTGGCAGTTCCTTCTTGTTCCTGACTTAGGGAGAGCCATCAGTCTTCCACCATTAAAAGTATGAAGTTAGCAGCAGTTTTTGGTAGATAGCTTTTAGTTATCTTGCTTCGGACTGAAAGCAACATAAAAGCCTAACTAAACACAATTTAAACACACTAACGCCATACGAGATCTCACCATCTCCCTGTGGGGTGAGTCCAGAGTTAGGACAATTACTGCAGAGCTGCTTCTCAGTGACGTCATCGGGAGCTCAGCCCCCATCCGAGATTCTCAGCTGTCTTTGGTTTCATCCTGCGGTGGGTTTTCCTTGAGGTTGTATTTCAGTGTTGAGGTTTACGTGGAGAAACAGAGGGGTGTGAGAGAGTACAGAGGGAGAGAAAACACTCCCCAGCCCCCGACTCTTCATCTCTGCTGGTGAGTGGGCTGACTGCCCAGTCAGGTTTCTGGCTGCCTCTGGGTCTGTGACTATCATCAGGGAGGCAGGGTCCCTCCTGTTCTCCTAATCATCACTCCACCCAGTACAATAAAGAACAGGAAATAAACTAGGGGAGCCCTCTTCCTTTTTGGGGGGAGAGGATGGCACATACTACTTTTTTTTTCCTGTTAAAATTCTATCAAATGCTGTGCTGATGGAACAGCTCCATATCTTGATTTTGGTGGTGGTTATATGAATCGATACATGTCACAGCATAGACACACACACACACACACACGCACACACATACACTAGTGCATGTATAAAGGATGAAATCCAAATAAACTCCATGGCTTACATCCATGTCTATTTCATGGTTTCGATATTGTGCTACAGTTACGCAAGATGCTGACATTGAGGAAGGGGAGGGGTGCATAAGATTTCCCTGAATGTTTTTTTTTCAACTTCCTGTGACTCTATAATTATTTTTTAAAAAATTCTACTAAGTGGATTACAAATTGGAGTTCCAACCTATGATTAGCATTTTGAAAGGAAGATTCAAGGCAGAGCCAGGAGTAGAAGGAAGGACTATTCACAGAATCACTAACATACTTTGTATTTTATGACCCATTTTTTTTCAAAAGAAATCTAGTATGGGACGTCAGGTGAGGTGGTGCATGCCAGTAATCCCAGTGGCTCAGGAGGCTGAGGTAGGAGGATCACTAGTTCAAAGCCAGCTTCAGCAACTTAGAGAGGCCCTAAGCAACTCAGTGAGACCTCTCTCTCTCTCTCTCTCTCTCTCTCTCTCTCTCTCTCTATATATATATATATATATATATATATATATATATATATATATATATATATATCTTAGGATGTGGAGCCATGGTTGAGAACTCCTGAGTTCAATCCCTGATACCAAAAAAAAAAAAAACCTGAAATCTGTTTAATTTGGCGAATTTACACACACTCTCCCCTTTCCCACACTATTCTCTCCCACCTAAAGGATTCCCTTATTCTGATTACATTGTAGATATTACTCTTGTTGAATGGCTTACCATATTTAGGAATGTTCATTTGCAACTCCAGTAATAGCCTGGAAAAGAAGTCTATTGATATTGTTGCTTTGTGAGAACTCTGGTTAAGAAAAAAAGAAATAGGAAGGAAGGGAGGGAGGGAGGGAGAAAGGGAAGGAGGGAGGAAGGCAGGAGGGAGGAAGGCAGGAGGGAGCCTGGGACCCCTGCTTCCTGCTTCAGAGAGCCTGCCTTCCATCAGGTGGAGCTCTTGCGGATGAAGCATCCCAGACCCTGGCACTGCAGTCCAGACTCCCACATGGAGTATCTGATTCCACTGCTTACCAGTGCTGCCCTGTGCCCACCATCCCTGTGCCACATTTAGCTTATCACTCCACTTCCCCACCCCCTTGGTATATTAGTATTAAAAAATCCCCCAACCAGTAGAAAAGGGTCAGGTGTCCTTGGGAGCCATTACAGAATAAGACAGCGAGTGACAGTGCAGACAGATACAGATGGACCCTCAGCAACCACAGCAATGACCCATGGTCTTCTGGCTTCACCTGTCACTCTCAGCTGCAGAGGTACAGAGCATTGGTCTGGGACCCAACATCCCTGCTCTTGTGGAACGTGGCAGAAAGCGTCGCGGTAACACAATCTTCCGCTCTGTGTTTATGCTGACTAGGGGCTTTCCACTCTCAACAGCAAGCTGATTGGATGCTCTTGGGAACGAGATCAAGCTTCTCATTACTGAATAAATATTTGAAATCCAAAGAAGCGGAGATGATGCGAATGGGAATTATCTGTTTAAACTTCCTGCAGCTCATGCACAGGTGCACTTGACTGTGCACAGGCTCTAAAGCCAGGAAAGCGGGGGCAGGTGTGCTTCATTCTCTGAAGAGAAGACAACTGCCAGAGACAAGGGTCCTGAGGCCTGGCCTATGCCCGGCCTTGCTTGGTGATGGACATTAGAAATTATAACCATCAGATCCCTGGCAAGAGACAATGCCACACCCACAGAGAGCAATGGAGAAGGGTTTCATAAAAGAAATGGAGAAGGGTTTTGTTTACAAAGGTGTGGGTGGGTTTGAGGGAAGCCAATAAGGGATACTGAGGCATCCGAGCCAGAATATCACTCCCAAGGCCTAGAGAGATGAGGGAGGGGTGTGGTTACAAAGCTCAGAGACAGCAGCTGAGAAGGACAGGTCAGCAGACATATGCAGCCAGCCCCTAGCCCAGCCAGAAGGAAGGGAGGGGACCAAATACTGACTCCTTCTGCTTCCACTGTGATCTCCTGCTGTTACCCACCATTTTCCTAACCCACCTGGAAGATGGGGCTGCAGTGATGCTTGCTGCTCCTGTTCATAAAGACCAGCCCACTAAAGCTCAGAGCTGGGAGGAAAGTGGATCTGCTGGGACAAAGCAGAACATTCCCAGCACGGCACCCTTTTGCTCACATTGTATAGTTGGTCCTCCAGGGGAGCAGCCAGCGAGGGTGACTTCCTTCCCACTGGGCGCAAGGACACAAGAAGAAAGTAAATATGTTATCTACTCCTTGAGTCCGTCAGTCCAATGCCACAATGAACTACCCTTCCATTTCTTTCTTCTGCTTCTGAACTCCCTGGGCCTCCCACTGCCTCGCCACACAGTGGCCCTGTGACCAGGTTTGATGAAAACAAGTCCACTCTGTTTCTGGTGGCCATGGAGGATAACCTCTGATCATTATCCAGCCAGCCTGTAAGCCTATTTGTGAGGACCACTATAAACTTGCTTTGAAACCCTATCTCATGGAGGCTTTCGAATTAAACCAGGTGACACTGACAGTGATATTAAGAACATGCCATGAAAACCTGCACACAGTCACTGAGCACAAAGCAGACATTGAAGTGTTTCCCTGCGGTGCAGGGAAATGGATGAGGTCATGTTTAGCAAGGAAGCAACCGAGCAGGCCTTCTGGGAGTTGTTACCTGCCGATTTCTCTAGTCTCTCAGAAAAATGGTCTTACCCCTACCAAATGCAATTGCAGGTCTTTGAAACTGCCACAAAGAATGGGCAGGGGAGGATTCTGTCTTTATTTAAAAGTTTGGTAATTTGTTCATGATGTATTTTTTTCATTGATTTTCGATTTGTGTAAATATTGCATTTGTGTAAATATTCATCCTACAAATTAAGTGGTTTTGTTCACTTGTTTTTGTAGTGCAGGGGATTGAACCCTGGGACTCAGGCATGCTAGGCAGGCACTCTGCCTGTGAGCTACACTGCCTCTCTAACTGAGTATGTTGACATTCTCTTACTCCACCCAGCCTGGTCCTAGCCCTGTAGGGCCCTTGATTTATAAAATTTTCTTTGGTGATCTTACCTGTTGCATTTTGAATAGGAGTCAGTTAAAATTTTTTCATATCACTTTTCGGGGACATAATTGGTATACACAAAAGTTAACAGTGTGCCTGTACTTTTTTTCCTCCTTGGTGTTTTAAAGCCCACCGGTGCAATTATGCCTCCATTGCCATAAGGTCAGGTGGCAAAGTCCAAGACTATAACTCCTCCAATTTTGAAACCTTATCTCATCCAACAGCATTCTTTATTCTGAAAAGGACTTGAACTGAAGTCCCTGAGTATGAACTAAAATTCAAGTTATGTAAAAGCACTTTTTTACAAAGTGCCTCTATTTTTTTTTTTAATTCCTGTTCTCTAGTATTTATTCCAAGTGCATTTTTAACAAACTGGTCTGACAGAAACTGCAACTACAGGAAGCTAGAGCCCAAGACAAATAACCATGTTAAAAAAAAAAAAAAAAGCACTTAGGCGCAGACCTCAAAGGGCTGAAAGGGCTCACAGAAAGTACAACCCAGGTCTTTAAGCTGCTCACCTCCCTGTCCCCAGCCCCAGAGTTTCCACCCTAGTCCCTCCTCCTCAAGTCAAACCCACAGCTTCCCTCTGCCTCTCTCTCCAGTTGGCATGAGCAGGCAGTCACACTATCAGGATAAAAGAGCAGCACAGGACAGAACGTTTGGGGTGGCAGGCGATGCCCAGCTGCTTGATAAGTGTTTCCGGGAGGTACAGATGGATTCTGTCCAGCAGTAGATTAGTGAGGCAGATCAGAAAGGAAAAAGGCAATAAAACAATTTGTATTTGTACTTTCTTTTCTTTAATACTGGAGACTGAACCTAGGGATGCTTTACCATTGGCCCATATACCCAGTTCTTTTATTTTTTAAATTTTTAAATAGGGTCTCATTAAGTAGCTGAGGGCAGGCCTCTGACTCACAATCTTCCTGCCTCCTCCTCTCTGGTCACTGGGATCGTGAGTGTGCACCCTGTACCAGGCTTGTACTTTCTTTCAAAAACCCCACATAAAGCAAAAAAAGCAAAGCTCAGATTCTGCTTAGAGACCTTGACATCTACCTACAGATATTCACCTGTCCACTGATGTCCAAGCCCCATTCAGCCCTGCCTGCACCCTCCCCTGCCCACAACAGGTGCTGTCTTCGAGGCCCTCATATAGGACTGCTGGACTGCACCTCAAGGTGCACCCACTTCACATGCCCCCCGAATAGCCAGCATTCTGGCTGTGGCCGATGTAAGTCTTAGGCCTTTGGCTATTTCCGTCCCGTGTCATCCAGAACCCAAGTTGGTTGAGATACCCCAGGGGTGACCTTTGAAACTGGTGCCAGGCAGCTGATGGAACATACTTTGGGGATCCAGAACCAGCCTGAGGGATCAAGCTATGTTTGCTCAAAATTCCATCTTCCAAACACAGTTACGGTTCACATTTGACATGCCTACTTTAAGTCATAATTTGAAACTGTTACCTTATATATAGCTATGATCATACTGAAAGAACCATCTTGTTTGGTGAGGTGGCACTGTTGAACCACGACGCAAACAATCCAATTTTGAATTCCAATTTTGAATCAAATTAAAGCAAGCTTGTATTTGTGTATGCTGGAGCTGGCCAGGATTGTCTCTCCCAAAATCCAGGGCTAGAGATCAGTACCCCAGCTCTCCAGGAACATGTTTTTATAGCACAAAAAGTTGCAAATGGGGGTATCTTGAGAATTTACAGATAACAGAATTCTGACAAGCATAATACAAAGGCAGAGAGTAGGTTAATGATATAGATGGCATGATATTTCAAGGTAGGGAATAAATTCAGATCACAACATCAGAATTTATGAGGTACTCCTGAGGTTTCAGAGAGGGTTGTTATCTGGACAGGGAAAACCAGGCATGGGTGAGTTCAAGGAATTCCAAACAAGTTTAGAAATCGCAATAATTTAGAGTAAGACAGAAATTAACTTCATGACTTTGTGACGAGATGGTTCCCAATCTTAAAATGGAATTAGGCAGGGTTCATCATGCGCATGCTTCTAATCCAAGCTACTTAGGAGGTTGAGGCAGGAGGATCACAAGTTCAAGCCCAGCCTAGGCAACTTAATGAAACCTGTCTCAAACTAAGAAATAAAACAGACTGGGATGTAGTCAGTGGTAGAGTATCCCAGGGTTCAATTCCCAGTACAAAAACAGGAATAGGCCAGGCACAGTGACACATGCCTAGTAATCCCAGTGGCGCAGGAGGCTGATGTAGGAGGATCTCAAGTTTGAGGCTAGCCTCAGCAACTTAGTAAGGCCCTGAGCAACTTATTGAGACCCTATCTCAAAATAAAAAATAAAATGGGATAGGGATGTGGTTCAGTGATTAAGCAACTCTGGGTTTAATCCCTGGTACCAAAACAAAAACAAAAATGTATTGTTATTTTTGTGTGTGTGTTAGTATTAATATCCCATTATATAGAGGTAACATAAGTTTTTCTATTTTTTATTTTTTTTTAGTTATAAATGGACTCAATACCTTTATTTTATTTGTTTATTCATTGATTTTTTTATGTGGTGCTGAGGATTGAACCTAGCGCCTCACACATGCTAGGCAAGCACTCTACCACTGAGCCATAACCACAGCCCCAAGTTTTCTTTTTTAATTTGTCCACTATGATGGACATTTAGCAACAACCTATATTTAAAACTAATTCTAAGCTTCCAACAAAACAGGAACTAATTTCATGGTGCTCTAAGCATAATAGTAAAATATTTTCCAAAGAAATTCTTATTTTAAATTATATCTTATTTAAATATGTGTTTACTTATAGTTAATGTATTTAGTTAAAGAAATCAGATTCGGTAAACCTCCAAATGTCCCCTAGGAGGGGGACACGAGGTCAGGGAAGGAGTGACAATGACCCACATGACCTGGGGAAGGAGTGGAAGGAGGGGTGGTGTGGAGCCTGAAAAACAAGTTACTCCTTCTTGATCCTACAACTGAACCATTCTCTTGGACCAATTCCATGGCCACTTGCTTTGCCTGCTCAGCCTAATGGTTTTTAAGTCTGTGTCACTGAACAAGTAGGAACAGAGAAATTTATGCTACCTCCAGCTAAGGAAGAAAAGCTGAAATTCTTCATCCACAGTTAGGTCATAAGCATTTCAGCAAGAACAGGAAGTGTAGTTGTCTCAGGTAACATTGATAAAATATGCTAATCCTTTGATGCCAGTGTAGGAAACAGTTGAGTAACTTAATAACAAGATTATATTTAAACAGAAAGAATTATTGTAGGATAAAAAAGTTCACATATGAATTTTGTTGACAGTTTCCTCCAAAGCACTTTCTCTTCAGATTCATTAATAATCACATTCCAAGTTTTTTTTCTTGAGATCATGTATAAACATGATCATGTTTAAAATTTATTGAGGTCATGATTGAAATCAACCAAGTGCTTCTCATCTACTTTCTTTTACACATGAAAATGAGTCATTTGTTAAAATGCTCTTTGATTCTCTCTCCAGTTTGCAGAAAAAAAATGTTCTATATCTGTTTGATTTTACCAAATAAAGAACGAATTTGAAAAATACACTTTTCACCTTCCCCTTGATGGAATGTAGAAACCTAAGAGAAGAATTTCTCATTTCTGTCTCATTGATTACTAATCATAATGTCCCATATTTGTTTGCCATCTCAAAATATGATGTAACAAATGGCAAAGACCCATGTCTCTGACTCCAAGAGAATTCCTGGATGTGGAAGAACCAATAAATATAATTCTTCAAATTGTGGGAATCAAATTTTCCTGACCCAGTCAGGTTTGTAGCTGCTGTGTTACTATTATGAAAGACAAGTGATGATTTCTTTCCCTCCTTCTATAAACTCAATGTGTCTCCATAAGTCACAGAAATCCAGTTCACCGTTCCATACTGAGGCTATGTCAAATGCTGTGTGAAAGCAATAAATTCATACTGTCATTTGGATTGTTACACTATCTCTAGTTCTGAAATAGTAAGTCTCCTCTTTGTTGTGATTGCCAACTCCTCCTAAGTGACAGTCACATCAAATGGTGCGTTGGCAACCATGTCAAATTGTGGATTTGAATTTTTGTTTGTAAACTCATCTTTAGTTGAAATTGTTTTTGCTGTGAATTTCTCATGAGCCCTGATAATGTAAATGACTCTACTTAGCAGTTTTCCATTTAGTTCTGCCAGACTCCAGGTTTCAATAGTCCTGATCAGTTTTTTGTTTTTTTGATTTTTAATTTGTAACTGTACATGTGTAGAGCTCAGGCCTTGGGTTTTGATTTCTTATCAGATATGTAATTTTTAAAACCTAAAGTCTCAGACAGGAAGAAATCAGCAAAATCTACTTCCCCAGGCCACTGGGAAGAGTTTTTCTAGGTCATGGTTTATGGACAGAGCAGCCCTTTAATGTTCCAAGATTTATAAAGTCTAAATTCCAGCTCTCCTGTTCCACATGGGCAAAACCATCAAGTGTTCTGTTCCTACCCCAGTCTCTAAGGTTCACATCTGAATCTAAAATCCATAAAAAATAATTTTGAATGGAAAAATACATGACATGAAAGAGTGAAATCAAAAGCAATTTTAGAAAAGCTTGTGCCTTGTGTGTAAATGTTAAATTTGAGGTGATAGTGAACTTGGGTTTGTTGGAGAAGCCATTGCTCCCTATAAACGGCACCACCTAGTTATCTGTTAAACATATCATTCAAATTCATAGTGAATATTCTTGTGGGCAAAAGCAGGGCCCATTTAGGGCAAAGTTGTGAAGTTCATAAGTTGAAGGGCCTTCCAACCCTTGTGGGGACAAGAGGCAGGGAGAGCGGTCCTGTGGTGAAGTAGAAAACATTGACCTTGGAGCCAGGCAAGTGTGGGTGCCAGTCCTGTTTATTACCATGTGACTTTGAGAAAATTAGTCAACCTTTCTGAGCCTTAGTTACTTTTGTACAAAATGAGCCTAATAGTGGTAACCCTCCAGTGTTGTTCAAACTATTAAATTAAATTACGTCAAGTTCCGTGGGAGCTACGCAGTTAACCTTGTGAGAATTCAACATCACCTGCCCTTTTTCCACTCTCTCCTCATTTATGTAATTAAACATTCTGAAATATTCTTTTTATATGTAATTGTTATTACTTATGTTAAAAGTATGTTTTAAATTCATATATGCATATTAGTATAAACAATGCACGTGACTTTATTTATTTATTTATATGCTGTGCTGAGAATTTAATGCAGTGCCTCACACAAGCTAGGCAAATGCTCTACCACTGAGCTACAACCTCAGTGCTATGTGACTATTTTAACAATACTAATTTTTCCAATCCATGAGCACAGATTTTTTTCCTTCATCTGTCTTTTTTAATTTCCTTCATCAATGTTTTACAATTTTTTGTGCATAAGTCTTTCAATTCTTTGGTTAAGTTTATTCCTAAGTATTTTATTCTTTTCATTGCTATTATAAATGGGATTTTTAAAATCTTCTTTTCATACAGTTTGTTGTTGGTGTATAGAAACACAATCAAAATTTGTATATTGACTTTGTGTCCTCCAACTTTGTTGAATTCTTTTATCGGTTCTAATCATCTTTTTGTTGAACTCTTAAGTGTTTTCTACATGATTATGTCATCTGCAGATGAAGATAATTCACTTCTTCCTTTTTCTTTCTTTTTTTTCTTATCTAATTGCTTTGTTTAGTACTTCCATTACTACTTTGTTTGTTTGCTTTGTTTTGTGTGCGTTTGCTTTCTTTTGTTTTTTATTTTTGTGTTACTGGGGATTGAACCCAGAGTTTCATACTTGGTAGGCAAGGACTCTACAACTGAGTTACATCTCCAGCTTTCCCATTACTATTTTGAATGGAAGTGCTGAAAGCAAATATTCTGGCCTTTTCCCAGATTGTAGAAGGAAAGCTTCCACTTTTCCCAATTATGATATAGGCTTTTCATACATAGACTTTATTGTGTTGCGTTGACTGCATTTTTGTCGTCGTCTTCTTCTTCCTCCTCTTCTTCTTCTTCTCCTCCTCCTCCTCCTCCTCCTCCTTCTTTTTTTGTAGAGCCTGTATTGTTAAAAGCACAGACTATGGCATCTAATTTCATACCTGAATTAAAACCACAACCCTGTTACTTTCTAGCCATGTGACCTTGAGCGATTTCTCTGTGCTTCAGATCCATCATTTGTAAAATGGGATGATAATATTTTCCTTTGGGGCTTTTGTATATTTTTTTCTGAATTAATAGCTGTAAAGTACTTAGTAAAGTGCCTAAATATCTCAAGTTGAACTATATGAAATAAGAATTTTAAGAGTCAAACTGGGTGCTATGGTGCATACCTGTAATCCCAGATACTTAGGGAGGATATGGCAGGAGGATTACAAGTCTGAGGTCAGTGTGGGCAACTTCGTAAGACCGTCTCTCAAAATTAAAAAAAATTTGATGTAGCCCAGTGATAGAACACTTGTATAGCATGAATGTGGCCCTGGATTCAATCCCCAGTACTACCAAAAAAAAAAAAAAAAGAAAAGAAAGAAAGAAAGAAAAGAAATAACAACAAAAACCCAGAATTTTAAGAGTTAAAATCAGTTTAAAAAATCAGCTATAGCATAGGATTTAATGTCAGTGCCAATAAATGTAAGCTTTTTTTTTTTTTTTGCAAATCTGATGGGAGATAAATAATATGGTACTTTTAATTTAATATAGCAGCTATCTAACTAAAATAGGTTGGAAGTGGACTATGAGTAGACAGTCAAATCAATGACTCAGAAAAGGGGACCAGAAATCAACCTAAAGACTTCGAAAATATAAATGATAAAGGTGGCATTTCAAATCAGAGGACCAGGATTTCTTCATAAATGGTGTTGGGTCTCTAGTTAATTCCTTACACCAAACAAATCTCAAATGGAGAAATAAAACAAATTGAAAGTGTAACCCATAAATCATTTGAAGAAATATTGAAAAAATTATTTAAGATCTCATAATGGAAAAGGACACGAAACCCTAAATTGGTAAAAGAGAATATTAAATGATCAAAAATTTCTGCACAGATAAAATGCCTTTAGAAATGTAAAAGGACCAGGGCTGGGGATATATCCTTCATACTATATTTCCATTTATCCAATTTCTCCTCATTGAGTTCCCAGCTCAAGCTCAGTTGGTACAGTGCTTGCCTCGTATGCACAAGGCCCTGGGTTCAACCACCAGCAACACCAAAAAACAAAACAAAACAAAAAGTATAAAAAATGGATGAAGGATTTGAAAAAGCATTTCATAACAGAAAACACTTAAATATTGCAAGAGATTCTCAACTTCATTCATCACTAAAGAAGTGCAAATAAAAGGAAGATGTCATTTTTCACCCATCCTAGCAGCTTAGAGTTGTACTGTTTAATTCTTTTTTTTTTACCATATTATGTTTCTCTTTCAATAAAATAATAACCATTTAAGCAAATCTACAGGTTAAAAAGTAATAACATATAAAAGTTGACTTTTGAAACCTGATGCCCAGTTTCAGTCCAAGATAAATTTTCTAGTTTATTCAAGGTTTTCCAAAATCCTTTTTTTTTTTTTTTTTAAATTCTAACCCCTTTGAGAACCTTTGCTAAGTGAATTGAGGTCAAATCACGAGGATGGTGCCCTGCAGGTTTTAGGAGAGGCAGAGCTTCCTCATCCCCCCAGTTCTCTTCCTCTCCTCCCCTCAAGAAGAAAACTCTGCATGAAGTGTTCAAGTCAGGGATTCTACTTTGCTCAAGATTACTATATGCATTAAAATAACCTTCCTCTGTGGATGGGCTGACTGGAACTCTTTCTGCATTTTTCTGTTTTTTTCCATGCTGCAGAATTGAAAGGTGTTAGGATCATTCCTAGTTCATGTCCTGTCTGTCTGTCTATTATTTCTATGATGAAAAACAATAAGTGGGCACAGGGCCTGCCTCTCCCAATGCAGTCCAAGGCAAGTCCAGCCAACCCGCTTCTCTTCTCCCTTTAGTTGTGGGAAGAACAGAGCCTGGTCTTTCCTGCTCTGGTTTTTCACAGGCACACAGGGCTCACTTCCCAGCAGCTCTCTGGGCCAGCTCAGGACCAGGCAGTGGAAGCAAGCATTCTCTCTCTTGCTGCTTTTCTGCTGCTTTCTCAATATGTCTCCTGCTCCATGTGTCAGGTTGCTTGTTGGACAGAAGTTTCTTAGTTCTTATTAGATTGATAAAGAAAGAGCCTGATCTATGTGGTTGAGTTCCATTCATAATTTCTCCTTATTGAATTCCCAGCTCGAGCCCAGCCAGCAATGAATTCTTAACTATTGTTAAGAATTCTTGGGGCTGGGGATGTGGCTCAAGCGGTAGCGTGCTCGCCTGGCATGCATGCGGCCCGGGTTCGATCCTCAGCACCACATACCAACAAAGATGTTGTGTCCGCCGAGAACTAAAAAATAAATATTTAAAAAAAAAAATTCTCTCTCTCTCCTCTCTCACTCTCTCTTTAAAAAAAAAAAAAAAGAATTCTGCTTAACTATTGTCCCTGGTGCATACGAATGTGTTGGGTGTGCTTCACTGATGAATGAGTATCATGTCACGACATGGGAAAGTAAAAAATATTATGAGTCAAATCACCCTAAGTCAAGGACCATCTGTATTCTCCATTGGGAGTTTTCCAGGAAGTTCAGTGCAGGATTCCAGTTTTCCTAGATCCTGACCATAATACCATTTGCATGCCATTTAACAAAATTATTTCTTACTTTGAAAGTTTGGGTGCTGTAGTGATTTAGGGTTCTTTTAAACAACAACAACAACAACACATCAGGCATTTTTGTATGATAAAAGATTAGTGAGTCAGGAAAAAAAATTCATTGATGTGTCTTCCCATGACAAAGCAAAGAATGTCGTAGAAACGATCAGCAGATAGGAGTGTGAGTGCTAGACTTTGTGGTCCAGAATTTAGTGCTGGAATTGTCCAGAGACCAGTAGATGCCAGAAGGGACTGTGAGGCTTCACAACAAGATAGGACTTGAACTGAACACCCATATCACCACAAGAAGCACAAAAGCACTTGCTTCTTCAGGTCATTGCTTGTCTGTGGCAATGTCGTGTGCCTTTTATCATCCATCAGACCTGTCAGTATAAGAGCATCCCATGTGTTAATAATAGCTGATATGATCTGAATGGATGTATCAAACCCAGCTGTGCCTGCCACTGGTGATAGTGCTGTGGGCTGGTACCCTACAAATGAGGAATTGTGATCAACTCTATTTTGTGAGATTCCTATCAAAAAAAGAAATATATATTCTTGTTACCATTATGTTATTATAATTAAGTTAATAATTATACTTATATAATTATAGTATATACTATATACTATCAAGTGTGTGTGTGTGTGTGTGTGTGTGTGTGTGTGTTTTGTAGTGCCAAGGATTGGACCTAATGGTGATTTACCACTAAGATATATCCTCAGCCTTTTTATTTTTTATTTTGAGATAGCATCTTGCTAAGTTGCTGAGGTTGCCCTCAAACTTGTGATCCTCTTGACTTGGTCCCCCAAGTTGCTGGGATTATAAGCATGTACCACCATTCCCAGCTGAAGTATATTTTTTGATAGTAGCAAACTTCTATTTTAACTAGGTCTCAGTGAGAACTGATTCTTCCATTGACAAACAACTGATGACTGGAAGAATTTTCTGAAGACTAGTTTTAGCTCCGTACATTGCAAACCTGATTTCTCTTATTCCCACATATTTCTGGTGCTGGGTACTATGGAACTTATTCATATCACAATTTGGCCCTTGGTCCTGCGCTTTTTGCTATGAAACCAGAAGAGTTGGCACTGTCGGGTTAGTAGAATCTTGGAAGCCATTCCTATACCAGGAGACCTAGCAATAACCTAAGTAAACATCAAAGTGACCACATAAATCTGTACCACTCCATCCAAACTTAGTGTATCCCCAACTCAACTTCTTAGCCAGACACCAAAAATGTCTACCACCAACTCATTATGACTAATTTATGGGTAAGAAAGTCAGAGAGGAAAGAGGGTGATCTTCATCAACTATTATGAAAGCTATCTTAATTTTCTGAATTTTATAAGATTATGTGTGTAAGACACGTTGTGAGGGCTGCTGGAAGGGCCCAGGATGGGCGTGTACCAGTGCAGCATCCTCCTTCCCCTGGCTTTAGGTTGTATCTGGGGTTAAACTCTAATCAGTGCCTAGGGAAGCTTTCAGTGAGATAAGAAGGACTCTTTAAAAAAAAAAAAATGTGATAGCAAAGGAAATGGAGAGGGAGAGCTGGCCACTTGGCTTATCTCCAGTCTGCAGGTGAGAATCAAAGCAGAGCAACCTTGGTTATAAAGTAAAGGAATGTGCTCATAAAACATCTGAAGAAATCCACCTGCCCAGTGAGCATGGAACCTATCCTATATGTTTCCCCTGCTTGTAGGTGTGGTGTGGCCCTCCATTATGTCCTGGTCTGCTGCTGCCAAGAAGCATGTGAGTAATAAAATGTCTAAAACTTCTCCATTGAGTTCTCCAAATTCTTTCTTTGAGATCAGTATGCTTGGGGCCTTTGCAGGCCTGGGGTGGAAGAGTTCTGAGTGACCCAAGCAGGTCCATCTAAAAACCAATGCAATAGCCTCAAAAGAGCCATCATTTTGGAGTCCTTGACAGGTTTCAGAACTATGGTATTCATGATCGCATTTGATCCTCAGGGCAGCCCATAGGTGGCCAAAGCAGATATCAATGTTTGAGGAAGTAAAATATTTTGTACCAGGCCAAGGAAATTTCTTGGATTCAGAAAGGAGTGGCTCACAATTCATGCTGCTTCTACTATGCCACATGGGAAAGAACCAGGCAAGAAAACTTCACATCACATGTTTTAACTGCTCAATAACTATTCATGGAACAAATGAAAGGAAACAGGAACCCTCTTAAGTGATCAAGAATAAACAATCCTTCAGTTAGAAAGAAAAAGGGCCAGTCGGGCATGGAGGGGGCATGCCTGTAATTCCAGTGGTTTAGGAGGCTGAGACAGAAGGATCGAGAGTTCAAAGCCAGCCTCAGCAAAAGCAAGGTGCTAAGCAACTCCGTGAGACCCTGTTTCTAAATAAAATACAAAATAGGGATGGAGATGTGGCTCTGTTCAGTGGTTGAGTGCCCCTGAGTTCAATCCCCGGTACCTAAAAAAAAAAAAAAAAAAAAAAAAAAGAAAGAAAGAAAGAAAGAAAGAAAAGGGGCCAGATCCCACCCTGCTTTCCCCACATCCCTTCCAGATGTCGTCTTTTCCCAGTGGCCTGATCCAGTGCAAAGGACAGCAGAACCCAGGTGATTCCTCCATAAAAAAGGCTCTGGGTCCTTGTGCTCTCATGAAACTGTTCCTATTTTTCTGGATAACAGTTGGGGAATGAGCTGGGTTGTCCTCTGTCAGTGGGGGTGGAGCCATAGGAGTGGATGAATGAGTCTTTGGCGGGGGACAGGGGGGCTGGTTAATTGTGGCTTTGGTAAACGAGGAAAGCGGGCGGGCCTAGGTGGATTTCTGACCAGTGTCCATTCACAGGTTGAAGGCCAATTATTTAACCTCAGTTGTTTGAGGGGAGGAGGCAGGACAGGAAGTCTGGATTCTGATTTAAAGATCCCTTGGCCTGATCTTTATTCCAGATGCAGTAGGGTGGGTGGAATGCTCTCAGATTTCCCTTCTGCTTTGTCAGGCCCCAGACAGGGGCAGGCTCTGAATGCTGAGTTCCAACACGCAGAAACAGATGAGATGAAAACTCGTGAAATCTTGCAAAAGGTCTGTGGAATTTCTTTTTTTCTTTTTCTTTTTTTTTAAATATTTTTTTTATTTATTTTAGTTTAGTTTTTTTAATTGAACACAATATTTTTATTTTACATTTATGTGGTGCTGAGGATCGAACTCAGTGCCTCAAGCATGCTAGGCGAACACTCGACCACTGAGCCACAACCCCAGCCCCCCTGGTCTGTGGAATTTCTGAGCCCATTTTCTACCCCATAGCAGGAGAGGACAGAAGGACTTATTTAAAACTGGGGCCCAGTAATTTGGCAAATTGAAATGGTCAGAGGATTGAGCAGGGAGGTCTCAGTCAAGGAGGTGAAGTTGGTTCAAAATTATTTCCATGAATGTGAAACCCTTGGTAAATAAAAGCCAAACTCCTTGTGATAGCCCACCAGGCCCCTTATGTCCTGGCTTCTTACATTTCTATCATTTCCTGTGCTGCAGCCACACTGGTGGCCCATGTGGTCCCACGTATGTGTCTCTCTTTCTGTCTTATTATAGCCTTTGCATATGTCATTCTCCTGATCCTTCGTATATTTGCCTTCTTATGAGCTTCCAACTATCAGCTTAGGTTTCCTTTCTTGGCCTGGCTTCTCTTACACCTTATCTAAAGTAGCAGCCCACCTTCTCCCTGCCATTGTTACCTGCCACCATCTCATTGTTTCATCCGCAGGTACTGCTTATAATGTTCTTGTCTGTTTAGTAGTTTCCTTACTTATTATCTGCTTCTGAACTCACTAGACTCTGAATAGCAAGAAGGTTGACAGCTCATTACCCTCGGTCACTAGTGTATGTCCAACTCCTTGCACAGTGTCTAACCCATGGTAGATGCTCAATAAATATTGGAAAAAATAAAAAATGTTTCCTGGCAGGGCACTACCCCATCAAGCTGTGGAGTGTTCATCTCAGCCAGCAGAGTGGGTTTCAAATTCTCAACACCTTTCCTTGCTTTCCTACCTAGGTTAAGCCTTCTGCGTATCAGGATGAGAAGACCAAATGAAGAAAAGCTTAGTGTGGTCTCTCTGAGGTCTCTCCTCTAGCACACTGAGCATATGAAGGGTGCAGATATTTTTGCAGCTGCTGAAACAACCAAGGGTGTGCCCTGTCTTGGGTCAGACAGGACATGCCTTCCAAGCTTGCCAGGGCATGCTTCTCCAATAATGGAAGCACTGTTCAAGCTGGATGGGCTGAGGCTTGGGTGGACCACAGCCAAGAGCACCCATGGGAGACTACCAGCAAGTGCAGATGAGAGGCACGTGGAAAAACAACACTCTCCTATAAGAGCCAACCTAGTGTTAGCAATTCTACTTTGAATGAAATCCCAACAGTAAGAGCTAAGAGAGTTGGAAAAAAAACAGAAAAATTCCCAGACACACAGACATTTTCCACTGGAGTCCATTTCACCTGTGTCTGTTTTTCAGGGCCTGGCCTTGGGGACTTTGCCTGCTTTGACCATCAAGAGCATTCTGTTCAGGGAGAAAAGAAGGCGGGAGTGAAATGGAGATAGCAGAGTCACAAACAAGGAGGGCAGCTGTGGAATTGCTCCTGGATGCTAGAGGCTCAGCCCAGGTTGCCTCTGGGCCCCTCACCCCAGGGAGGAGGGTCTATCTCTTAATGAGAAAAGTCACAGCCTGATGGCCAAGAGTCCTCAGATCTTGTCCTCACTTCACCAAGTGGTCTTTGACAACCCACTTTGCCTTGAACCTCAGATTTCTCTTCTGCACAATACGAAATTTAGATGTGTCTTAATGTGGTAAATGTTTATAATTTGCCATTCTAGCCATTTTCAGTACACAGTTTGGTGGCAGTTTATTCGCATTTGTGCGACCATCACCATCATCCACATCTAGAACTGCGATCATCTTCCCAAGTTGAAATCCCATTCCTGTTAAACACTAACTGCTCGTTCCATTCCTCCCTCCTGCCAGGGACCACTGTTCCATTTTCTGTCTCTAGGAACTGACTTGTCTAGGAAGCTCATATAAGTGGACTCTACAATATTGTCCTTTTGTGACTGGCTTATTTCGAGTAACATAATGGATCCAACCTTATTGTAGCATATATCAGAATTTCCTTCTTCTTCTTCTTCTCCTCCTCCTCCTCCTTCTTTTCTTTCCAGTACTGGGGATTGAATTCAGGGTCCTGCGTATGTTAGGCAAGTGCTCTACCACTGAGCTACATCCCCAACCGCTTTTATTTGATTTTGAGATAGGGTCTCACTACATTGCTGAGGTTGGCCTTGAACTTGCCATCCTCCTGCCTCAGCTTCCCAAGTATCTGGGTTTATTGGTATGCACCACCACACAAAGCCAGAATTCCTTCTTTTTAAACTGAACAAGATTCCACTGCACATATATATACGCATATATAAACACACACACACACGCACACACACACACGTACACCCTTGTATTGTTTGTCAGTTTATCTGTTGCTGGACACCTAGGTTACTTCTGCCTTTTGGCTATTGTGAGTAATGCTTCTATGAATGCCCGTGTGCAAGTTGTTTTTGTCCCTGTTGTTAATATTCCCGCAAGTAAAATTTCTGGATCACATGGTGATTCTATGTTTAATTGCTTAAAGAGTCTCCTTACCATTTCTCCCTGGTAGTTATATCCCTTCACTTTCTACCAGCCATGCACAAGGGTTCCAGTGAGAATTTGAACTTCTGTTAGTTAGGGAATCCATTCTTCTAAGGAAAGCTTCCAGGATGCTGTAGATTCAAAAGACATTCGAGTGGAGAGCTCCAGGGACAGAGGGCAAGGAGCCCAAAGTGCCCAACAAGCAACTCCGTGAAACAACATGAAACCTAGATAAGATATCCTCCAAGTCTCCTTCACGTATTAAGCATCTACTGTTCTACATTCACATGCCATGCTGAATACCAACAGGTTCAAGGCATATTTTATTTACTTTTGAATTCCACAGAGGATTTGAAGAGGCTTGCAAAACCCTACACCACAGGTAAAGGATAAAGCACAGTCAAGAGTGTCTTAGCAGAGGAAGGTGGGAGGGAGACCTTTAAGATATATGAGTAGATACTGCCTCCGCCCACAGGGAGTAATGCAGGTGAAGGAATGTTGGAAAAATCCAGGAGTAGTTTACTCTATGCTTGTGTGGAATCTCCAGAGCCAAAGGAAGCCAGATAGTTGATGTCACACATAACTTTTCCCACAGCCACCTTGCAAGACTCAAACAGTAAAGGGAGCAAGACTCTATTTTGAGCATAAAAGAAGCATGTGAGAAGGCAGAGTTAGTGCTTCTAAGAATGGACTCAAGTCACACAAACCTCAGTTTAAGCCCTTCTTTCACCACCTGCTAATTTGGGGCAAATGCTTATTGGACCTCTTTTTTTTTTTTTTTTTGGTACTGGGGATTGAACTTCAGGGGCACTGAACTATTGAACTACATCCCCAGTCCTTTTTTTTGTATCTTATTTAGAGACGAGTTCTCACTGAGTTGCTTAGGGACTTGCTAAGTTGCTGAGGCTGGCCTCATTGCAATCCTTCTATCTCAGCCTCCTGAGCCACTGGGATTATGGCGTGTGCCACTGCACCCAGCCTCTTTCAGCCTGTGTTTTCCTCTCTATACAATAAGCATCATGGTAGGAATTGGAGTGAAGATTGAGATTATGCCTCAAGGGTGTACATCCCCAGCCCTGGGGTAGTACCCTCTCAGTACTGGTAACTGCTTTTTCTAGAACTAGGTTTCAGAGGTGCCCATCCCATGTCTGTCTTATTTGTCCTCTGACAGTGATGGGTGACAAGGTTGAAAAGCACGAGGCCAGGCTGGTTGAAGGTGTTGCTCTCTAGGTAACACCCAGAGAGTACACGTTCATGAACTCTGATGAAATCCACGCAGTGGAACGTACGTGACCATGACTGCCCAGGCCTCTCCCCTGCTCTTCCCTGCGTCTTCTCTCTTCAAAGGAATGTTTCCCGCCATCCCCACCTATTTCAGCAAAAGATGTGAATCAAGGGGAGAGGAACTGGGAAAGGCTGATCAGTGGGTTGTGAGAGACAGGAAGAAGGATCTCTGGTGCTCATATTGCACAGTGTGGGGTCTATAATATATTATACAATTTTATTTTTCTTCTCATATCTCATTTTGTTTTAGTTATTCATGGACACTATCTTTATTTTATTTATATTTATGTGGCGCTGAGGATTAAACCCAGGTCTCATAAGTGAGAGGTGAGCGCTCTACCGCTGAGCCACAACCCCAGCCCCTATTATACAATTTTAAAGTTTCCATAAGAAGGAAATGATAAATGTTCGGGGAGACAAATATGTTTAATCTGATTTAAACATTACACATTGTCTATTAATTTATTTATTATGTACTTATTATTCTTGCAGTACTGATGACTGAGCCCATGGTCTCATGCATGCTAGGCAAGTGCTCTACCACTGAGCTACATCCCAGCCCTAAACAGAATAGTACATGGTCCCTCATTAATATGCACAACTTTTATATTTTTGTGTATCAGTTTTTATTTTTATTTATTTATTTATTTTGGTAGTGGGGATTGAATTGAGGGTCACTCGGCCACTGAGCCACATCCCCAGCTCTGTTTTGTATTTTATTTAGAGACAGGGTCTCACTGAGTTGCTTAGCGCCTCGATATTGCTGAGGCTGGCTTTGAACTCCCAATCCTTCCTGCTTCAGCCTCCAGAGCTGCTGAGATTACAGGCATGTGCCTCTGAATCCAGCTGGTTAAAGTGTTTTTTTTTTTTTTTTAAAGAGAAAAAGGCAGTTAAAGTAACTAATGTAATATGCTATATTACTTAAATAAAGGCACAAATTTTAAAGATGTGATGTTAGAATAATAGAGATATCCACCCTGAGAACTTGATCTTGAATCAACTACTACTGATCAGACATTTAACATGCACAGATTTAAGGTTCTTTACTGAGCTCAGTAGGAAATTCAAGCCTGAGCAAGAAGACACCTCTTCTCTCAAAGAACATATTTCCTAATAAGTGGGTGGTATATGGATATGGGAATGTTGAGGAAAATGGCCTGCCAAGATGATCGATTGATTGAATCATGCAGGAGATGAAAGAAGGGAGGAATCTTGGCTGCCATTATATGCAGATGTGTCTTGGGGAGGTGGCTTTTTAAAGGTTCTTTGAATTTAGCAGGTGGAGGGAGATGAGCAGAGGGAGACAGAAAGTGACACAGACAGGAGGAATGACACGGAGGCAGCAAGGTGGACAGCACTTGGCCATCAGGGAGTCAGCAGCTTGAGATGGATCCCAGGTCACTTTCAGAACTATGTGTCTACAAAGAGGGCTTTCAGGCCTTGAGGTCTGGGGAGGAACTGACAGGGGAGGGTTGGGACCCAAGTAGGGAAAATGTGTTTTGGAAGATCAATGCAGTAGTGTGTGAAATGGATGGAGGTGGAGAGACAGGAAGTGGCGGGGGGGGTGTCTCAGGTGCCAGGTGTGATGGATTAGGGCAGAATTTATGAAAGAGTGTCTTGGCAGCAGGAATAGATTGCAGGGCCCATGAGAGGATTTGCTGGGCAGCTATTACAGGATCTAAGAGTTCATCCTCTTGTTCTCCTTTGAGAGAAAATGAAATGTGGCCACTAAGTCTTTCCCAAACCAGCTCTCACGCTTCCTGCCAGCAGATCCCAAGCTTAGAAGCCAGGGGAACCTCAAGTCTGTGGGTTGGTAACAGGGCTTGGAGACTTGGGGGCACCTCTCATTGTCCTTGGTCACTATGTGCCTTCACCCTCATTCCCTGCTTCAGAAGAAGCCCCTGGATGAGCTGGATCAGAAGGAAGCTGCCCTGCCACACCCAGGTCCTCAGCTCTGTGGGGACAGCTGCACTGCCATGTTGGTTACTGGGCTGTGATAATAAGGACATAGGACCATAGTCATGCGTCTTCTGGGATGTGACAAGACATGGATTGTTAGTTTATGTGATCCCAGTCGACTCTCATTTCTCCCCTCTATCTACTCCTCCACTAGCTTTTATTTTGCTCACCTTCCTCCTTTCTGTCTCTGGCTCTGGTGGTTCTGTTTGTCTTATGATAGAGAAATAGGAAGACAGAAGCCAGGCTGCAGCCCATCTCAGCCTCCTGAGGAGCTGGGACAACAGGCATGCACCACCACGCCCAGCTTGTTTCCAATGTTTATTTAAGTGTCACACCATGCCAGACTGGACAACATTATGCCCCAGCTTATATTTGGGTTGTGAGAGAGTATAATGGATAACAGTAGGAATTCTAGAACCAGACTCTTGGATCTCAAATCCCAGTCAACCACTGAAGAGCTGTGCTAGCTTTGGTGAATGCTTGCTGCTTTGTGACTCAGCTGCTTCATCTGCGAAATGAGTTCACAAGAGTGTCCACTTTGGATTAGTTGAGTTGATATTTGCAAAGCTCAAGTGAAACTTGTGCAATGCCTGGAATGTAGTTCGCATGATGTAAGCATTCACTATTATGGGTACAGGGAAATTTAAGGTCGTGATATTTTTCTTGGTCCAACCAAGAAGGCGAAGACAACTGTCGGAGAATAACCTTCAGCCAAGCCTAATTAATGCTCTGGTAAAGAATGGAAGTTCTAGGTAGTTGTGACAGACAGACTCCCCAAATGGCCCCCAGTGATTCCCACCTCTGAGTGCTCATACCCTTGGATAATCTACTTCCCTAGAGTGTGGGTTGGACATAGTGACTTGTGTGTCACTCTACAAATATGTGATGAGGACAGGATATTGCTACCATGATTAGGTTACAAAAGGCTATGACTTTGATCTTGTTAGCTGACTCTCTTGGCTTTAATAAGGCAAGATCCCGTGTTGGGGAGACCCAGATGGCAAGAATCAGGGACAGCCTGTGGCCAACAGCCCACAAGGAATTGAGGTTCTCAATGCAACAGCCTGTGAGAAACCAAATCCTCCCAACAACCACTGAATGGGTTAGAAATGGATCCTGTCCCAATACTTGACTGCAGCCTTGAGAGGGACCATGAGACAGAGATCCCAGCTAACCCACAGCCTGATTACTGACCTTGGAAACTGTGATAATAAATGTGTGTTTTAAATCACTGTGCTTAGAAGTAATTTGTTACACAGCAATAGGTAACTAATACAACCATGGATCCAAGTAGAAACTTGGGAACTGAATGAAGGGCAGAGGTCCAGCTTGAAGACATCTGGGTGGAAGTAGAGGAGGGCCTGTGGGTGAGAACCACCATACAAGGAGCATTGTATGGTCAGCCCTGGAGAAACCCCACCCCAGGTATGTGTGGGGAGGAGAGTGACTCAGGCTGAGCCCTCCAGGGTGGGATGACAGAGGCTGTACTGGTGCTTCCTGTTCAAGTGCAGATCAGCCTGGGAACACTCAGTCCTCATCTTGCGTCACCAGCCTCCCTACAGCATTTCAGTGTGTACCTTCTGGAAATGCCTGCTTATCTTTATCACACTAGACTGTTCGTTTGTTTATTCATTCATGCAACAACTAGGAACTGGACCCTTTTCTATGTATATATTGAACATCCTTAGTCAAAATGTTTGGGACCAGAAATATCTTGGATTTCTGTCTCCCCCCCCACCCCCCACCATCAGATTTTGGAATATTTGACTACACAAAGAATTATCTTGGGAATGAGACTCAAGTCCACACATGATATTCATTTATGCTTCATATACACCATGGACATATGGGTCCACAAAGGTAGTTTTATATAATATTTTTAGTAATTTGGTGAATAAACAGTTTCATGATGTGGAATTTTCCACTTGGGGTGTCATAGGATAACACTCAACAAGTTCCAGATTTTGGAGCATTTGGGATTTCGGATTTTCAAATTAGTCATGCTCAAACCTGTGGTGTATAAATACACCATGAGCAAGAAGAAATGGGCCTCCCATACTTTCTGGTTCCTTCTGGCTCTGCTCCTGACTTTTGAATTGCTCCTTATCTCCTTCCCTGGGATTGCTTTTCATCACATCCCCGAAAGCCTGGGGTTCCTCATGGCAGTGTCCTTGTCCCTCTTTCCTTTTTACTTGACATAGTCTCCTGAGTGATTCCAGGCTCAGCAACTCTTTCATCACTGCTGATGATCCAGAATCTACATTTGAGCTCAGCACTGTGTCTGGGCGCCAGACTGTACAACCAACTGACCCACTGTACATTCCATATTCAATTTCAAAATGACAAAAATTAAATTCATTTTTCCCTCTCTTCCCTTCCTATCCTGCCCACCTCCCTTTCCCCATACTTCCTCCCCTAAATTAAAAGTTCCATCATCCACCCAGACAGAATAGGGTAGTCATTCAATCCTTCTCTTTGTCCTTTTCCAATCTCTCTGAGTCTTGTAGAATTTATCTCCCAAATACCCATTTCTTGCTCTTAACTCTCTCTGCTCATCTTAAGTCTTCTTTGATCAAGTCTGGCATCCTGACCTGTACGCTGATTCTCCTGCCTCCATGCTCACTCCTTGCTCTGACCTTCACAATGGTGCAGGATGATGCTTCTAATGGTGGAACTATGCAGGTATGGCTCTCATTTCCACAGGCTAAAGTCCACAGTCATTACCTTGCTGTGTGTGGCCCTTCATGATCTGACCCTGGCTACTCAGCCTCATCTCTAGCTATTTCTGCACACAGACTCCATGCTCTGGCCACATGATCTGCAGCCTTCCTGCCATGCTGTGGCTCTCGCTTTTTCACATGGAAGGCCTTCTTCCCTTGACCTTGTCTGCCAGGCGAACTCTAAGTCATCCTGCAAGACTCTGTTTCAGCATTTCTTTGGGTAGAACTGATGTCTTCTATCACCCTCTGCATTGGCTTTATTACAGGAAGAATGTGAGCTCCTTCAGGGCAGAAATTCTATGATTTCATCTTCAAGCCCAGAACTTGACCTTCACTAGGTGTTCAGTGGAATTTTATTCAGATGAATAAGTGAGTGAAGGAATAAATGAACAGACAAATGATCAGTGCAGTGAATAGTGGAAACAAATAGTGAGTGTGCAGGTGCAGAATGAAGGGGCCCAGACACAGGGAGCGTGGGGGAGACCGGGGAAGTGGGGATGCTTCTCTCCACTCTCAGGACCTGCGGCCCAGCCTGCGCCCACCCCTTTACAGAGGTACATCTCCCATGGACCTAATTTAGTGAAGTCGGCTCCTAGGTATGAATCACATAAAATAAACTTTGTTCCTTGAAAAATCCCTGAAGATTCCTCCACAGAACAAGATGAAGCTATTCTACTCCTCAGTTAATCTGGTACATCTGGTTTTCTCTCCAGAACAGATCTATTTCTTTGGCTGAGAACCAGATGAGGTAGTTGGTTTGTAAGCAGTGGCCCTGTTGAAGGAGAATGCTCCTGAGATTCCTCATGGTGAGGTCCCCATTCTGTGTGACAGAAGAGGACACTGAAGGAGGGGCCAATGGGCTCTCATCTAAGACATCCCACTCCCACTAAGGTACAACCCCACCACCCCCAGCTACCCTCCTCTGCCCCAAGCATCCAACCAGTACGCCCCCTTCCTGGCTTCAAAGCCCCTCTTTACCAATCCGGCAACAAGCCCCGCTCCTCCCCAGAGGCACACCTGCTGCCACATGAGGCTGGCTCGCTCTCTGCTCTGCTCCACACTTTTCACCACTTCTCTGACTCTGCTCCAGCTGTGTGCCCTGACAGGGTGCCTTCTTCCCCTCCTTCCATTCAAATCCCACCAACAGGTCAAATTCCAGCATATTTCAACACTGCCCCCCGCCCCCGCCCGCTGCCAGGTTTAGACCTTTCCATTTCCACACCAATGGCTTCTGTTCCTTCATTCCTATTGTCCTCTGGTTGTGAACCAAACATTTGAAATCTTTAATTGTTGGGGGAGTTTTGTGGCCCAATAACAAATGTCTGTATCTCTTTTTAGAAGAGTAATTGACAAATCAGGACATGAAGGACTAAAAAAAAAAAAAAAGGACTGAAAAAAACTAATGTTGGAATTCTATGTAGCAACCAAATGTCTCAGATGCTTCCGGTGAGAGTGAGGAGTGTTTGGTATTATCTATTGAAGATAAATGTTATATATCCCATGACCTGGCAATTATGTTCTTGGAGAGATACCTAACAGAAATAAGTGTGATGTCTACCAAAAGACATACATAAATATATTCAAACCACTTAAGATTTGAGCATCAGAGGCTGGGAGTGCAGCTCAGTGGTACAGTGCTTGCCTGGCATGAAACAGGTCCTGGGTTCAATTCCACACACGTACAAACAGAATGTCTGCTCATGTCTCTGTCTTTAAGTGATCCCTGGCTTCCATTATTCACAATATATTTATTTACTGCTCAATCCTAAAATCAGAGAATCATCATTAAATGGTGACACTTGCTCCTGAGTGTTATTGAAAGAAGAAAAGGTGTGGGTATATACGTGACCTCATGACCAATGTAACTCTGCAACCTGTACACTCAGAAAAATGAGAAATTATATCCCATCTGATTCAAATGTATGATATGTCAAGATCATTGTACTGTCATGTGTAACTAATTGAAACAAATAAAAAATGGGAAAAAAAAGAAAAGGAAATATTTTCTCTGGGAATGTATGACCCAGAGGGGCTTGACTCCCGGTGTACAGACTTCCAGGGACACCCCAATTCTGCTCCCCAGCCTTTTCTTTCTCCTCCACTTCTCATTCCTTAACAAAACCCTTATTCCCTAGTGTGCTGATCTCACCTGGGAGTAGCGGGGAGATACCTTGTTGGATGGGTTCACATTTACTGGTGTGTGGATCAGCAGCTCAGGAGCAGAGTTCCAGCCAAATTGCCCTGTGGGGACCGGGCTACCCACAGGGATCAGCTCAAATCAAGCTTCTGGACAAACTGAGCCTGGATCCAGCCTTAGCCTAGTGAGGAGTGCCAGCAGGTTCAGGGAAAAGAGACCACTTACCAGACCCACTAACCAACTGCAAGAACCCTTAATGCCAGACGGAATAAATGCTTTCAGGAAAAGTGACTCTTCTGGCAACCTCTATTGTGATAGTGCCAGGAGAGCATCTTCTCTGGGGTTGCTGGCAAGCCAGTTCTCCACACATCATCCCACAAACGGAGAGAATGTGCACTACGGTTGTACAGTGCCTCCAGGTGAACAATACACCTGATCGGTTGCAACTGATATTTTGGGGCCTTGTCACCTGCTCTGTCAATTGGAGTCACATCAAGTGGACAGGAAACCTGCTTCCTCAAGGTACATCCTGGTTTCAGGAGCTGGGATCAAAACATAAAGTGAAACTTGAGGAAAAGAGACTAAAAAAGGAATGAGTATTTGTGCACAGCAACATGTGTTGGGGTCGGTCCTCTCAGCTTCAATGGGAAACTTACCCTGGGGGGCAAGATAAGTTGGCTCTTAGTTTGTGGATGCTCTTTTGCTTACTCTGGTGCTTGGTCCACTTTTACAGTGCAGTACTCCCTTTTGCATGGTATGAATGAAATGTGTACCCCTCTCCCAATCCCGGTTGTTTTGGACACTTTTGTTTTTTTAAAGGAAGAGTAAATCAGGGCTAGGATATGCTGCAGTAACAAATAAAACTCAATACATCCACTGCTTAATACAACCAAGGTTTATTCTTTCCTCCCACAGGTCTGACGTGGCTTGACCGACTCTCTAGGCCAGCATCCTCATGCTAGCACCAGGATGGCATGATCACAACCTCACAGCAAGAGAAGCTGGGCAATGGAGGAGCACTGTGACAAGCACATGACACCTCTTGGCCCACCTCTGATCATCACCCTGTCCCCAGTGGACAGTCATCTTCTGTGAGCCCAGGTGCTGTTCTCACATACAGCATCCCCTTAGTGCTGGTATATGGCCCTTGAGTTTGTCAAGGCTGGAGGACTTCCCCAGCACCCTGGGACCTTGCTCAGCCCCCAGGTAGGCACCCTTAGCTGTGCCAGAGAGTTAATGTCCCTCTCAGCAACTTTCAACCTGTAAAGGACGGAAGCAAGTGGATAAATTCTCTCTCCTTCAGGTGACCAGTTCTGGGAAGCACTCTGTACCCCTCATTGTGATAACACCCCCTTCCTCTCACGTCGCATTCCCTGGTCTCTCACTCCTGCCCCAGGTGATATCTGCATCAGCAGACAACTACACCAAGGGCTTCTCTCAGACTCTGCCTTTGGGCCCTCAAAATAAGACAGGAGCTCACGGAAAGTCTGGGAGCACTAGCTGTTCTCAGACAGCAGACGGAGGGCTTCATCTGTCAACCTAAGGTAAGGAAAGGTTTGGAGATGGGAGAATCTACTGGGCAATTCCAAGTTAAGGCCTCAGGGATTTTGCAGAGCTTGTGGGAGAGAGGCAATCAGTCCCAGAACATCAACTTTGTCTCCCTCCTTCATAGATAAATCTTGGGTTTTACTCCAAGGCCACTCTGATTTCCATTGATTATTTTATTAGCTTATGATAAGGTAGATTTTTGTGGGGGGACTGTCCTGATTTAGTTCCTTTGTGTAAAAAGCAATGCATGTTGTAATTGTTGCTTTTTTTTTTTTTTTTTTTTACCACACAAGGTGATGGTGTGGCTTTGAATTTTTGTGCAAGATTATGTCCTCATTGCAGCTGCAATCTCTGGTGAATCTGGTTGACACAAATAAAGTGTAATTACTTGGGCATTACCCAACTTTGTAGAAGCATGCCTCAGAGGTCAGGTCACATGAGTATCTGATTGGGCCTAGACATCTGTAGGCTTCAGCACTTAACATTTGTAAATTTTGATCTCACTAAGTCAGCCGTAGCTAAGTGGCTATTCCCTCTTGGTTCAGAGTTTCTTTAATAACACGGCGATGTTAGAACATGGACTTAACTTTTCCTCAGGGTGGGTTCCATCACTACTCTCGGATGACCTGGATAGGAGGCAATCATGATCTCTCCTTCACAACCAAGAAAACAGGATGCTCAGAGAGGCTCGGGGACATTGCAGGTCCAACATCACACAGCAAGTGCGCTGACAAGGTGGAGACAGCAAGTGGTTCCAGTTGACTCCAGAGTTCTTGCTCTTTCTGTGTTATGCATGAAGAGGTCTGAGAAGGAAGGTCTGTGGGAAGCATGGGGAAGGGTGTTCTGTAATTGATCTGTAAAATCAGAGAAAAGTTGGAGGTTTTTATGGTCTGGATCTTGAATGCCCCCCAAAGGCTCTTGTGTTGAAGGGTCCCCAGTGCAGTGGTGTTCAGAGGTGGGGCTTGGGGAAGTGATTGGATCATGAAGGCTCTGATCTCATCAATGGGTTGATCCACTGAGGAGTTAATAATTGAATGGACTTTTGGGAGGTGGTAGAAACTGTAAGAGGTGGGACCTAGTTAGAGGAAGTAGGTCACTGGGGTTGTGCCCCGGAAGGGTGTATCTTGTCTCTGGCCCCCTCTTTCTCTCTCCTTTTGTATATCCTGGCCACTACAGGGTGAGCAGCTTGCTCCACCCCACCCTTCTGCCTCACCACAGGCCCAGAAACAATGGAGCCAGCCGACCGTGGACGCAAGCCCCTGAAACTATGAATCAAAATTAATATTTCCTCTTTTAAGTTGATTTCCTCAGGTATTTTGACACAGTGATGAAACACGAACATAGACTGAATTTTGAGGTCACTTTGCCCACACCTGTGGATATGACACATGAATGCTGCCTTCAGAGATGCGAACAGGTCCATGCACAAGGGGCTGGGCCTATGTTCTGCACAGGTGGTGATGGTGGTGGTGGTGGTGGTGGTGATGGTTGTGGTGGTGGCGGTGGTAGTGGTGGTGGTGGTGGTGGTGGTGGTGCTGGTGCTGGTGGTGGTGATGGTGGTGGTGATGGTGGTGGTGGTGGTGGTGGGACAGGAAGCAATTTCATAATTAAGGAATCCCCTGTGTTGGCTTTTCTGCTTTTCTCAAACCCGTGGTGGTGTATGTGTGTGTGATGAAATATACATAGTATAAAATTCACCATTTTAACCACTTGAAAATGTACAATTCAGTAGCACTTAGTACCTTCACAGTGTTGTACAACCATCACCCCTATCTAGTTCCAGAACATTTCCATCATGCTAAAAGGAAGCCCTGTATCCATTAAGAAGTCCTTCCCCATTCTCCTCTTCTCCCAGTCCCTAGCAACCACTGTTGTCTTTTTATGGATTGTCCTTTCCTGAACATTTTATTTTATAAATGGACTCACAGAATATGTGACCTTCATGCCTGACTCCTTTCATTTATGATAAGGTTTTCAAGGTCACCCATAATGTGGTATACGTCAGTATTTCATATCTTTTTATGTTCACAGCTTTATTTTCATGGTTTTTTCTTTGACTCATTTCCACTATAGTCTCAAAATATTAATTTGAAACATGTTCCTTTTCGAGAATATGATCAAAGGACTTAATTACTACCTTGGTATAACATAGCCAGTCTGCCCTGCTCCTAGACACAGAGTCATTGAATTACTCCTTGGTGTCCAAGCTCTGTGACAGAAGGAGGTGTTCTGTTTCACTACAAAAATAAATGAAAAAAAAAAAACTGCAATGTTTTATTGCGGGTTGTAAAGGGCTTGAATAAATGGTAAGATAAAATTTATTCTTATATAGGAATATTAGTGTAAAGATGATAATTCTTAAATTTATAAGTTTAATGGGCTTCTCATCAATAGCATTATTTTTTTTGTAATTTAACATGATCTTAAAGCTAATATGGGAAAGAAACATTTTAGAATATTAAAAAAAAATTCTGTAAAAAGATAACCTTGGGACTGGGATTGTAGCTCAGAGGTAGAGTGCCTGCCTCACATGCATGAGGCACTGGGTTTGATTCTCAGCACCACGTAAAAATAAATAAAACCAATGTAAGAAAAAAAAAACAACATTTTTTTGAAAGGCTGGATAATTCAAAGAGCAGGACTATTTTAAAGTTACAGTGATTAAAATTGTATGTTAGTTGGGAGTGGTGACACATGCCTATAATCCCAGTGACTTGGGAGGCTGAGTCAGGAGGATTGCAAACAAACTCAAAGGCAGCTTGAGCAATTTAGTGAGGCCCTACACAACTTAGCGAGACCCTGTCTCAAAATAAAATATAAAAAGGCTGGGGGATTTGGCTCAGTGGTTAAGCACCCAGGGGTTCAATTCCTGGTATCAAAAAAAATAACAACAACAATGCTAATGATGCTGACATCAAGGGGTAGTTCAATGGAACCATCTAGAACAGAAACAATCGAACAGGTCTCCTCTCTTTCCACCAGTCTCCCTCAGTCATTGCTGAGCAGCTGTTTCTTCAACCTTATCAAAACCTTGTGCCCTGAGCCCTCTGCTTCTCACTCTCTAGCCACACCTATTCATCTCCATGCTCACCTCCTTCCCAACCTTACTCCACCTTCTCACAATTCCTTGCTCATACTTCCAATGTCCTTCCTTCATTCACCTTCCATTATAGTCAATGGCAAAAAAGAAAAATAAATCAAAACAATTTGGATTCAGTGACTGGAAAGAGCCATAAAGGGATCACACCACGTGGAAAAGTACCCCCCCAACACACCAAATTGATATCTCTCAGAACCTTAGACTGTGACCTTATTTGGAATTAGGGCCTACCCTAGTCTGTTTGGTGACTGGGTAATTGACAAATTCACAGATTGGTTTCCCACAGCTCTGGAAGCTCGGAAGTCCAAGATTTAAAGCACTGGCAGGTGCAGTGTCTGGTGAAATCCTATTCCTCACAGATGGCACCATCTTGGTGTCTTTACTTGGAAGATGCAGAAGGCCCAAAAGATGACAAACTCTGTGTCCTTATATTACAGAAGAGCAGAAGGGAGCAAATCCATTTGTGAGGGCTTCACTCCCATGACTTTGATCACTTCCAAAAATTTCCACCTTTTAAGAGTATCTATCACATTGGAGATTGTCAACACATGTGTTCTGGGGGACACATTCAGGCAATAGCAGGGCCTTTGCATATGTGATTAGTTAAGATGAGATCATTCTAGATTAGGATAGTTTCTAAATGACATTATTGGTAGTCGGTGTCTTTATTAAGAAGGTCATGCGAAGACAAGGAGACACAGAGACATGGACGTAGACAGAAGGAAGAAGGTCAAGGGACAGTGGAGGCTGAAATTGGGGTGCTGCAGCTATACGCTAAGGAATTCCAGGGATGTAGGCAACTGGAGAAGTTAGGGAGAGGCCAGGAGATGTTCTCCCCAAATGCCAGTGCCTCGGTCCCAACTTCCAAACCGTGAGAGAGTGAATGTCGATGGTTCAAGCCACCCAATTTGTAGCCCTAGGCAAGATGGGGCCTTCTAGAATGCCGGGTACACAGGTGCCCTCAGCATATGAACCGACCAACCTAGACATGATGTGCTCACTCCTGTATATGCATGCTATACTTTAAGGTCAAATAATGATACTAATTCACAAATCCTCACTCTTCCTTATCTGAGCCCTCACCTGTGATGTTCAGGGTGGCTGGAGAAAACCCCTAATCTCAATGATTTACCTCTGCTGGGCTCTCACTGCCCAGAAATCCTTTCAGAGAAAGTCCTGGGATGGACCTTCTCTCACTGTCCCTGGAGCTTGCAATCAACTGAATGCCTCGGTTCCCCCAGAATCATGTTGAAATTCTAACCCCACAACATGATGGCATAAGAGGTGACACCTTTGTGAGGTCTTTGTCATGATGGTGGAGTCCTCGTGAATGAGATGAGTGCCCTAGGAAAACAGACCCTAGAGAGCCCTACACCCCTTCTACCACGTGGAGACACAACGAGAAGACAGCGATTTACGTAGCAGAAAGCAAGGTATCATCAGACACCCAACCCGATGGCAACTTGATTTTGGACTTCCAATCCTGGGAACTGTAAAAACTGCCCTTTGAGCCACTCGATCTATGATATTCTATCATAGCAACCTGAACTAAGACAGAACTGTTTCAAAATTCTCTTGTCTTCTCAAAAATCATTCTACCTTCACTCTCAACAAATGACCTTCCCCCCAAGTCCTCCGTGGATAAGATGTCGTTTGAAGAGGACACCATTCGTGCTACCATTTCTTCTCTACAACTCCCATTTTTCCTCTTCCCCTCTAGTTGGAACAGAAGGGCTCTTCCTCCTGTCAAGAATCAATCTGTTCTCTGGACTATTGGAAAGATCTCACTCTTATGTCATGTTCTCAAATGTATAAATAAATCCATGTTCTCTTTTGAGATACATAAAGCCTTCACCAATCCCTTCTCACCCATCTCCTGGAGATTCTAAGACTTTCCCTCTAGCAATGTGTGATTTGATATCCTTTGAAGAATCCCTCTCTCTTCTCTGTGTCCTCACCAGGCACAAAGAATGTGGAGCATCCCTTTGGAGAGTTTGCATCACGTGGACATCATCCATTGTGTGTGTTACTGTGTGAGGCAGGATATAACATATTGAACCTTTGTTCTGGTGTTTCCTGTTCCCCTTTCTCTGGCCCACATTTAGGCAGCGAGGCATTTTGTTCTATTGTTTCAGGGAGGGGATGACATAGCAGAATGTAGATAACAAAGGAGGCTAATTTTTGGATTTGGAGCTTTGAAATCCCAGGCCTCAGGGCAAACACAACGAATTAGGAAGGATATAAAAATGCCAGGGTGACCTTCCAGAATAAAGAGCCTATGGCCTGAGAGTTAAAAGAGAATTAGAGGGGTTAGGGGACACAAAGAACCGTCAAAGGCAAGTGGGCAAAAATAGCAGATGCTCTGGAAGAGGCCCAGGTCCTCACCTTGACTGAACATCAGCGAATGTCCTCTTCTGAAAGGTCTTGCCTGAGTCCCCGCCAGGAGGCCTCTCCCAAGACTATGCTCCTCTCTGGAGAAAAAAAAAAAAAAATCATTCTTTCCTAGGTAGGAGAACCCAGGTCCAGCCCCGTTGTCTCCACTTGGGATAACTGTGAGGGGTCATCCAGCCTCAGAGCTCTGCAAGAAAATGGGGGTGGCCTTTGCTGGGGCTGCACCCCATTCAACTGCTGTGTCTGTACCGTCTCACCCACCCACTTCCCATTCACAAATATTCATCTGCCTAAAACAGTCACCCAGGTGGGGCCCTGCCACCTTTGGGGAAGATAATATCTGAGAACTGAGAAGGGAAGGAACCCAGGTAGGCCCCTGGAGATCCCGCAGCTCAGCCTCGGGAGGGGTAGAGGAGAAATGGTGTGTGGTTTATGTGGGTGGAGAAGGCCCAAGAACCACACAGTTCTGTCAGAACCACACAGAGGCCATCTGTGGAGTGTGGGCCTGAGAGGCCTCAGGGCTGGGACGAGGAACCTGTGGCCATGACCCATGCGGAGCCACTGAATACAGAGGGTGCAAGTGTGTCACCCCAATGGGTGACTCTAAGCACCAACCCCAGCACCCCTCCCTTGAAGCCTTGATACTGGGCACGCCCCACCTCAAGTTTCATCACGAAAAAGAAATGGGACAAGAAACCTTGGGATGGGTGGAAATGGGGAAAACAATCTGACCATATTCACAGAGACCATGAAATCATGTTTACCAGACCTCCGTGGGAACTCCCAACCAATAATAAAAGTCATTAAATAAATTATGGATTGAGGAATCTGTTCAGCAAATGTGAAATAAAGGTTTACTATTTTTTAAATTTTTTTGAGTTACTGATAGAACTTTATTTTTATTTATTTCTATGTGGTGCTGAGATCGAACCCAGTGCCTCACACATGCTAGGCAAGCACTCGACCACTGAGCCATCACCCCAGCCCCAAGGTTTACTACTTTTAATATGAGAAAAGTCCATACAGACGAGCGAGAGAAACCCCAAGACCACAAATGTAAACTGACGGAGGATAGAAATAAAGATCACAAAAGAACAAATACCATCATGGAACAAGTGTGCAAAATGATGTTTGTCTCATAAATAATCACAGATGCCATTTTAAAAATCACGTTCATCTAGTGAACAACAAAAAAAAGTTTGTTGTTTTTTTTTTAACGCATTGACAGAGGTTTATTTAGAAAAGTAGACACACATTTAAGGAGAAGGGGACCATCTCAAGAGAGAGATCTTTGGAATGAAGCAAGGAAAACGGACTCAAGGAAGAATGCCAGCCACCTCCAGGTGGAGAGACAGCCAGCCAGTGACATCGACACTGGCAGGGGTTGGAAGAAACGGGCACTCTCAAGTCAAACCAGGGACTTTACAGTTGTAACCACAACCTCAGGGAGAGTGATTGAGTGGTGTGTCCCAGGGATCATTAAAATGTTCCTATTCTCTTGGTCAGAAGGTCTCCCAACCTCTACCTGTGCGTGACTCTGTCTCTTCTGTGACTGGAACTTGTGTGCTCAATTGGGACGTTGATGGTCAGGTACAGGTGACCTGAGGACACAGAGGTTCCCAGTGTCAGTCATTCAGAGAAGAGGACCCTTTTTGGATAAGAAACAGAAACTCAGAGACCTGAAAGGGATTTAGATCCTGGAGGAGTGTACGTGCAGGCACTTGGTTCCACCTGTAATGTTCAGAAAGTGCCACCACAAGAAAAAAGTCCATCAAGGAGGTGGGGAGGGTCTCTATGATGGTGACAACTGAAGGTTGCCAGCTAGGACAAGGTTACCAAGTCCTATGTGGTCATTAAGGACAACGTTTAGCCCGTGGGAAAAAGCTTAGATCTTAATTTTATATTATATACAAAATTCCAGACAGTTTAAATATTTAAGTTTTTTTTTAAATAAGACCATAAATTATTACTCAAATCCTATTGAAGTAAGAAGCCATTTTAAACTGAACCATAAAACTAAGACCCCACCAAGAAAAGAATTGATACATTTAACCATATAAAAAATGGAAACATCAATTCCATTTAGGAAGACATGAACATGTTAAAGAAAAATGGAATGAAATATTTAAAAAATATTCAAAAAAGGTCATAGCTATAATATAAAGAACACAAAATCAATGAGCAAAACATAACTTACTTACTGGGAAAAATTGATACATAGGGATAGTTAGGAAAAGAAAAGCAAAACTCAATAATAGTAATAATTAATAATAATAATCTGCTTTGCTTATAATTAAAGAAATAAAGCCAGACATAGTGCCATGTGCCTGTAGTTCCAGTTATTCAGAAGGCTGAGGCAGACGGATCACTTGAGAGCAGGAGTTTGAGGTCAACCTAGAAAACACAGTGAGACCCTACCTCAAAAACAAAAAAACAAAAAAAGAAAGAAAGAAAATTTAGACTAAATACTGTTAGCTCATTGATGGCAAAGCTTAAAAAAGTTTTACATTGATTAATATACAAAGATGATGAAAATTTGAAAACTTTTTTAGGTTTTCAGGGGAATTCTGATACACACACACACACATATATTAAAATTCTAAATATTTATTTCCTTTGTCTCATTGTTTCCACTTCCATTCTACAAAAATTACTTTCATAAATCAAACCAGGTGCAGTGGCTCACACCTGTAATCCCAGTGGCTTGGGAGGCTGAGGCAGGAGGATCACAAGTTCAAAGCCAGGCTCAGCAAAAGTAAGGTGCTAAGCAACTGAGTGAGACCCTGTCTGGAAATAAAATATAAAAAAGGGCTGGTTAAGTGCCCCTGAGTTCTATCCTTGGTACCAAAAAAAAAAAAAAATAGAAATAATAAGAATTAAAAAAATGGTATATATTTTCTTTTTGTTCTTTTTAGATATACATGACAGTAGAGTATATTTTGACATATATACACGGAGTATAACTTATTCTAATATAATTTATACTCTTTATAGTACTTTTCCGATGGTGAAAAATGCAAATAAACCAGTGTCTTTCAACACAAGCGTAGTTAAATGAGTCACCTCTGCATGTATAATGCAATTTCTTGCAACTACTGAAAAGAAAGATTTTATCAACATTGCCCTGAAAATAACAAGTCAGGACAGGTGAGGTGTATAAAATCCATATTGTTTTTGGTTTAAAAAAAAACAAGAGAAAGATACTATGCTGGTAAATGTTTAAAAATAAAAGAAGAGAGGTAGCAGAGAGGAGAAATACCTACCGCACTGTCATATTGAGTGTCTTGGGCAGTGTGTACATTTTCATAATGTTCAGGTTATTACACACTGTTATAGCTTTGTGATAATAAGGGCCCATCCTGGATGGAGAGTCCGCTGTCAGATACCACTCTCTTCTTTGCATGCACCACCTCATTAGCTCTCTGAAGCATCTTTGGGAACAAGTTCTATCATTTTCCCTATGTAAGGAACGTGAGGTTCAGGCCAAGGATTCCATGCTGAAATGCGTGGGACCAGAGTGTTTCAAATGTTGGATTTTTTAAAATTTCAGAACATTTGCATGTATATAATGAGATATGCTGGGGACAGGATAAAGCCTAAACACAAAATTCATTTTTGAGTCATATGCATCTTCTATACATAAACTAAAGGTAATTTTATACAGTAGTGTAAGTAATTTTGTGCATTAAACCAAATTTCATGATGTGGAATCTTCCATCTGTGGTGGTGTTTTATTGGCATTCAAAAAGTTTTGGATTTTGAAACATTTTTGTATTTCAGATTAGAAATGTTCAACCTGTATTCAAATAGTAAATGGTGGGGTTAGGATTCAAACCCAGACATGACTCCATAGCCATGGTCTTAACCACTATGTTATACTGGCAAATACACAATGAACATATTCACGACTTTCATGAGGGAACTGAGAATCAGAGAGGTGAAGCATCCTGGCCAAAGCTGCACAGGGTCTACAGAAAAATTACAAAGATGGTATAGAGAGCTCCGAGCACCTCCCACCCAGTTTCCCTTAACATTAACATCTTTGTCCCCATGGCACATTTATCAAGATTAAGAAATTAATATTGCTATTGTTACTATTCACCAAACTTCAGTCATTCAAATTCCGCTAGTATTGCTCTTCTATTCCAGGATCCAATCCCAGGTACCCACTGTAATTAGTTAAAATTCACCTTTCTTCCGTGTTACCAAAGACTTCAAAACCCACTCTTCAATACCTATGGCACACACTGCAAATCATGGCACTGGTTTTCCAAATCTGCTTGGAGAACTTTTTGCTTTTTCAATAACCACCCTCAGGAATACATAGTGTAGTCAGCTCTTTTGAGTTCAAAGAGCAAACTACTGCAAAGCAGGGCTGTGGAGAGAGTCTGTGGGAATCCATGGACAAAAGCAGCACAAGGAAGGAACTGGAAGAACTTTCAGGAAGGAGGAGGTGATTTTCTTGCCTTCTCCCAAGGGTCCCTCGTGGTTGGGTTCTGTCTTTATCTGTTCTGCTTCCTCTTCTCCGTTTCTCTCTTCTCTCTCCTGACCTGGATCCACTGCTGAATTCTCCTGCACATACCAGCCTGGCCCACAACCCCACACCACCCTCTGCAATTCCACTCTGCTCAAATCCCAGCTCAGGTGTTGAAGCCCGGCCCAGATCGGTAGTGGGAAAACTTGGGTCTCATTTCCATCTGCATCAACACTAAAATAGATGTATTAGATAATTTGATTTTGTTATTAAGGCAGAAAACTCTACTTTTCTACAAGCTATTATTATTGACTTTGTTAGACTTCCCTCATTAGAAAAAAATTAAAGAGAATCATCAAAATTGAACTTTTAATTGTCGAGAGGGTTCTTGAAGGGAATAAAACCTCTAGGCATTATTCAACACGGGGCTTCAAAGACTCTACCTTAAAGGATCTGGAACAAACTTTGAGGGATTCAAATTTCTCCCAGAGTTTCAGTAGAAAAGAATTTAGTTAAATTCCTAGAAAAGAAAGCACATAGCTCGTCCAAATCTGCTAATTAATCTCATAGAACACACTGGCTCTTGGCGGTTATTCCTCCTTGGGGAGAAGAAAAAATAACCCTGCTTATAAATAAATATTTCCTTAAACACATGGTCTAAAATTTACTGCAGTCTTCTGGGATTTTCACCTCCAGTACACGGAAAGGAGTCCTTCCCTGCATGGACATAGTCTCTCCCCACCCCACCCCCTTTATTTTTTCTTTTGGTACTGGGGATTGAACCCAGGGCCACTTAACCACTGAGCCACCTCCAGCCCTTTTTATAGTTTATTTAGAGACAGTGCCTCCTAAGTTGCTTAGGGCCTTGCTAAATTGCTGAGGTTGGCTTTGAACTCACGATCCTCCTGCCTCAGCCTCCCAAGCCACTGGGATTACAGACAATGCCCCAATGCACCCAGCCATAGTCTCCCTTAAAAGGGCCTCCCTTCCTCTCTCCTTCCCTCCTGACTTCCTTCATTCCCACCACAAGTACTTACTGAACCCCTCCCTGCTCCACACCACATACTGCTAGAGATGATAAAGCAGTGAACAAAAGTAGAGAATAAATGAGATAGTATGTTATATACGTTAAGCACTTTGGAGAAATACTAAGTAAGGGAGGAGTCAGGGAGTCCTGGTAGGGGGGCCTTATAAATAAATGGCCAAGAAAGACCCAGTGAGAAGGTGACCTTGGAGCCAATGCTGATGCAAGCCAGGGAGGAAGCCCTGCAGGTATCTGAGGCAAAGCAGCTGGGAGGGTTGCAGATGGAGTTTGAGAGCACAAGGATCAGGGCTGGGACTGAAAAGCAGAGGAGGTGAGATGAGCAAGACCACGTTTGGCTTCCAAACTTTTATACTTTGTATAACATGGATTATTTTGCATTAATTTTGATGTGACATTAAAATGTCATTCATCCTGAATACTGAGATTTTTGGCCTTTGGAGGCTAGAGCTCGCCAGCTCTCTCTAGGCCAGGCTCTGGAGATGAAGTAGATGGGGTAGGGGTGCAGGGGTGACAGGGGAGGCAGGTAGGAAACAAATCAGAGATGGGATGGGTAGGGGGTCCGAGGAGCTTGGCTTTTGCTCTGCCCTGGGTGGGAAGTCCCTGGAGGGCTGTATTCATTTTCTATTGCTGCCATAATAAACCACTGAAAAATCAGTGGTTGAATAAAACCAACCAGTCAGGTTACTGTAAGCCATACAGATGGGTGGTCCAGGGTCTCGCCAGGCTAACACCAAGCTGCCAGGGCCAGATCGCATTCCTCACTGGACGCTCGAGGACAGATTCTGACTCCCGCACATCCTGTGGTCAGCAGAGTTTGGTGCCTGGAGGCCACAGGATTGAGTCTCCTTGTCCTTTGGCTGGGGGCGGGGGAGCCTCCTCTACCCCAGCCAGCCGTCAGTGGAGGATCAAGCTCAAGCTCTTCTCTCATCAGCCCTGACTCATTCTTCTGCTTTTGAGGACTCATGCAATTCCATCAGGCCCCCTGGATATTCCAGATACTCTCTTCATCCTCAAGCCCCCTAGGAACATCTGCAAAGTCCCTTTGGCAAGGTGAGGTGACACATCCACAGGCTCGAGGCATTAGGACGTGGACATCTCCAGGGTGCAGTTATTCTGCCCACCACAGGGCTCTGGGCCAAGGGGCAATCACTTACTCAACTCGAAAACCGATCACTCTATCTGCCTCAGTGGAACTAGTTGAGGGAAGTCGGTGGGGGGCAGGGAGGACACAAGAAGCAGCAGGAAACAGGTAAAGAGGCTAAGGTGAAAACTCCAGGGGAAATGATGGAGGTTTGGACTGAGGGAGGGAAGGAGGTGACTATGGAGGACAGAGTTGAGGCTGGATAATGTGGCTGGGGGTTTATGGATCAAACTAACTATCAACAGTCCCAGTTGTTCGATCAAACCCCAATCTGGGTGTTGTGATAAAGAGATTTTACCTATGTGATTGAAGTCAGGAATCAGCCAGACACAGTGGTGCCTGTCTGTAATCTCAGCTACTCAGAGGGAGGCTGAGAAAAGTTCAAGGCCAGCCTGGGCAATTTCATGAGACCTGTCTCTAAATAAATGAATAAGTTTGAAAAGTGTGCTGTCGATGGGAGCTGGAGTTGTGGCTCAGCAGTAGAGCATTTGCCTAGCGTGTGCGAGGCCCTGGGTTTGATCCTCAGCACCCCATAAAAATAAATGAATAATGGTGGCATGTGATGGTCATCATTATACAAAGTACACCTATGAAGGCTTGAATTGGGTGTCAACATACCTTATCTACAGAGATAAGAAAAATTGTGGTATATGTGTGTCTTAAGAATTGTAATGCAAAAACAAAAACAAAGTACATGTATAATGGCATAAATTGGTGTGAATATGCTTTATATACAGAGATACGAAAATGGTGCTCCATATGAGTAATAAGAATTGTAATGCATTCCACTGCTGTTGTGTATTTTAAAAAAACAATAAATAAATAAATAAAACAAAGGTATTGTGTCAGACTACAACTAAAAAATAAATAAATATATATATTAAAGTGGGCTATAGATGTAGCTGTGTAGAGCACCACTGGGTTGAAACCTCAGTCCTGGGGTCAGGGGAAAAGTCCCTGATCAACTGATTCATAGCAAGGGATTATCATAAATGTAGGGTGGGCCTATTCCGATCAGTTGAAAGGCCTTAGGAGTAGAGCCAGTACCCTGATGAGAAGAAATGCTGCCTGTGGACAGCAACTTCTGCTCATGCCCAAGAGTTCCAGCCTGCCTTTCCTGAAGCTTGCCCTATGGATTGTGGACTCACCCAACCAGCTCCTGCCATTACATGAGCCACTTCCTTTCAACCCCTTAACAAATACCTCTGACCAGTTCTGTTTCTCTGGTTGAACCCTGACTGATCCAGACCCTGAGCAGGTTTTGCACACAGAGCCAACAGTATTAAGCTAGTGGATTGGAAGTGGGGTGTGGGGAAGGAAAGAGTCAAGGATGATCCTGCCTTTACCCTGAGCAGCTAGCAGGATGGTTCCTTGGCCTCCTGAGGGAAGAATCACTCACACAAAGATACCTGAGAGAGCCTTTGGAGTGACAGCGAAGGAAGATGCCCCCTTTACCCCAAAGAGCCCCTTGCACAGGGAGGCTGAGCCTGGCTTGCCTGGAGCAGGTGAGCCCCACCCAGGGCAGAAAGTAGGGAATAAAGTGACCACTGTGCTCCAAGGCGCTCATCCGGAAATATTGTGGTTTTCCATTGCATTCTGGAATCCACAGGAAAGCGAGAGCTGAGCTGTGCTGTGCTGTGAGTCCCACATCCCCTGCTGGTCTGCGCTCTGTGGGAACCAGTTAGCTGAACTCTGAGCCAAGAACAAGCAAGAAGAGCTGAATAGAGACTTTATGAATAAATGTTGCTCTGTGGGCTGCCGCAGTCTGGTGACGGAATGGGCTGTACTTGAAAGTAAAAAGTGAGGGATTTGATTTTCTGTTGTCCTTGTTTAAAAATCTTCCCAGAAGGTAGAAAAGAAAGAAAAAAAAATAGTATCTGTTACTTATCTGTTACTGTTCTGATTAGCGAGGTAATTGGGCCTCTGACCCAACCTGGCACTGAATATTTAAGAAATAGAAGAAAATTTTCCATGAGTCTGGCAGGTCTGACAGACACCAGGTGGCAGGCTATTTGGTACTAGTCCCACCTCCTCCCTTCCAGCCCCCAGCAAGCAGAGCTCCTGGGGCCTGCAGAGAGACACCCCAAAGCCAGCTCCTCACAGAGAACCAGATTCCTCTACTCTGGCAGAGGACAGGGCACTGCCTCAGTTTCGACCTAACATTGAGGCTCACTAGGAGCAAATCAATAGGGCCTCTTTGATGGGAAGAGAGCCAATATCCTGCTCACTATGAAATGGCAAAACTTCCACATCAGAAAGAAGAGGGATGGGAAAATGTGGATCCATGGGTACTGAGTTATGGTTGGGATCAAGAATCACTGTGGGCCATGGCACAGAGGGGTGGCTACTGATAAGAGGGATGTACATGTCAAAACGCTAGCAGAAAGGGTTTTGAAATTTCCCACCATATAGAAATGGTAAATGTTTCAAGAGATAAATAAGCTTGAGCCTATTTAAATATTATGCAATGTATATATGTATCAAACCTTGCCACGGTATCCCATTAATATGTACAAATTTTATGTTTTCATGTATCTGTTAAAAATAAATTTTAAAAAGCATGAAAATTCTAAAGTTTTTACATTTCCTACTAAAAAGTACTCATTTGGGTTTTTTGTTTTGTTTTGTTTTGTTTTTAAAATAAATTCATTTATTTTCTTCTTTCTTTCTTTCTTTCTTTCTTTCTTTCTTTCTTTCTTTCTTTCTTTCTTTCTTTCTTTCTCTTTCCCTCCCTGCCTCCCTCCCTCTCCCCCTCTCTCTCCTTCCTTCCTTCCTTCCTTCCTTCCTTCCTTCCTTCCTTCCTTCCTTCCTTTCTTTCTTTCTTTCTTTCTTTCTTTCTTTCTTTCTTTCTTTCTTTCTTTCTTTCTTTCTTTCTTTCTTTCTTTCTTTCTCAGTGCTGAGGATTGAATCCAGGGCCTCACACATTCTAGGCATGTGTTCTACCACCAATTTAGGTCCCCCGCCCAGGTGGGGCTCATTTCTAGAGACTTCTTTCTCCTCCTTCCTCAATTCTAGATTGGACGGTTGACCAGAAGTCACAACCAGACTGTTTTGCCCAGAGACGAAGCCGATGGTGGTTCTTTCTTCAAAAGCCAAGTCTTCAAGTTTCAGCTGGACTTCAGGTGATTTCTATAGGAGCTTTACTTTCTCTCCCCCAAAATACCCACAGTGGAGGTGAGAGTACAGAAGGTCTTTAGTGCCTTTAGAACTGCAAAGAAAATGAGGTTCTGTTTGTTTGTTTGTTTTGTTTTTGTTAGTTTTTGTTTTGGTCTCACCTCCTTCTGCCCTTGACCTCTACAGGAAAAGTCAAAGCCCTGGGGATTCTGCTGTGGAATAATAACATGCACCACACAAGATCTTTGGATTAAATAATTTGGGCCAAAGTATTTTGGAAGCTGCCAACAGCTTCTACAGCTGAAATGGACAGAAATATTGGCCGGCAGCTGGCCCAGAGCCACACGTGCATGGCAGGTGTAAGAGCTGAGAGAGCTCTGCAGTCCGGGGGGGTGACAGCCAGACAAGGGGTGGGGTGGGGGGGATGGGAAGAGGGGTCTCCCAGTGGAGAAGGTAAGAAGGCATTCTTGACCCAGAGAAAAAGCTAAAGGGGTGGAAAAATGTCAGGTAGCAAAGTTGAAAGTGACAGTGGGGTCAGAGGGTGTGTGGGGTTCCCCTGCTGTTTACTAGGCCTGTTAATGTACAAGGGACCCCTCAGGGTTGAGGTCTTGTGGGAGGGCACACCCCAGAGGCCTATGGGAAAATTGACCCAGAGGGATACTTGCTGTTTTCAAGCATGGGGTGAAAGACATCTAATGAAGTGCTTCTTTTAATTGAAAAAAAAAAAAGAAAGGGGAAAAAATCATAAGGTTGCTAAGATCTAGGTTAAGTTTTTATTGGTAAAAAATCTCTTATTGTGCCTAATTTATAAATTACACTTTTCTCAGGTATGTGTAGAAAGGAAAAAAAAAAAAGACATAGTATATGTGGGGCCCGGTCTTTTCTGTGGTTTCTGCCCTCCCCTGAGATTGGAACACGTCTCTCATGGAAAAAAGGGGGACAACAGTATGTGTGTCTCCTGGCAAAAATATTTGTTACATTCTGATAGTTAAACTTCTTTTCTGATGATCTCGTGGTTTGCATGCTACCAAGAGGCCTGCATGGAGCGGGGGGATGTCCTTCCCCTATTTCAACTGTTCCCACAAGTACCTGGCAAAGGAAAGTGTGGGCAGGAAGCATGACAGCAAATTGCCTTGGAAACTTGGAGAAGGGTGAGCTGCTGGGGAGGATGGTAATGAAGCGAATGTGTGTTTACTGGTTATTATAGTATGGCAGGCACAGTCCTGTGTATCCTACATGTATGAGTGCTTTTAAACCTCAGTACCATCCTATGAGATAGGACAATTATTTTTGCATTTAATGGATGAAGAAGCTGAGGCACAGAAGGGTTAAGTAGTGTTCCCAAGTTCAAATAGACTGTCTAACTGCATAATTTTCCACTGAGTGGATATGGTGAACTTTCCCTACCTGTCTCCAATTAGAAAATGGGGCAGTAACATGCTAGCAAAGGTGAGCTGTATTTGTTTGAACTGAAGTGTCTGATAAAGATAGAGCACTAGAGCTTTGAATGCTAGAATGCTTTTGGCCACTATATCAGTAAGGATGCTTTTGGCTGTACATAACAGTCTATCTAACCAAAAATAGTTAAATAATAAACTCTTGTTATTTCTATAGGAATAAATTTGGGTTCCGTTCAACTTTAAAAGTCTGTGCCGGTGATGTCAGCAAGCATCTAGTTGTTTGTTTTGTTTTGTGTTGTGTTATGTTTTGCTTTTTTTTTTGACTCTGCCTTCCTCAGTGTATCAACCATGTCTCCCTCATACTAGCAAGACGGCTGCAGCAGCTCCAGGCATCACAGGTCAACAAGATTAGATCAAGTTAAGGTATTTCTTATAAAAGACTCAGCAGATTTTGCAAGTAATTGGATCAATCAGGTATCATATTTATGCCCTAGCTTTTAGGGACTCTCAAACATGAATAGCTGGAATTCTCAGCTCTGTGAAAGGACAAGCTCCTCCAGTAAACCAGAAGGAGTTACAATGTGGGGTGTCATGCCACTGATTTGATTACCTATTTACTGGTATTTCCCCCCTTTTTGTTTATCTCTAAGTTGAAGATCCAGAGAGAGAGAGAATAAAACAAGGTCACAACTTAGTGCAAACTGGTGAACCACAGCTGAAAAATCCAGCTCCAGGCATGCCTCTGCCCTGAGACTGGACTTAAGATCTACACAGCTGGAGACAACCATTCCTGCTGCTGGCTGCTGGATTCCCTGGTGCTATCTGGTATCAGCTTCCGAGTCCCTGAGCTTGGTTCAGCTCTGCTCTCCCCACCTACCACTTTGAAAGAATCCATTCTGTTTTCCTCTCTTCAATCTCATTTCCTCCTGCTCCCTCTAAAGAGAGAAATTTCCTAGTGTAGGAAAGATTTAAATGGGGTCATACCCTCTTAGTAGAGTTTTTGTAAAATATTATAAATAAATTTCCTCATGGCCACCAAAGAGAAGTGCTGCCAATTCCCTGCACCAGGATGACAGAAATTGTGCTTGTTGGGGTCCATGTCAGCAGGATCGGGTCTTGAAGTGTGGTTTAAACAAGCCTGGACTCTATTTTTCTCTCATATAGAAGTCCAGACCCTTCAGGTCTGGTTAGAGAGACCCACCGTCCTTGGACCCCCGGCTACTCTTGCTTTCTGTTTTGCTGCTTTAACAGTCCACGGAGGCCCTGCGGCCATCCTACCTGCCTTCCAACAGCAGGACAGCCAAGGAGGAGTAACGGCCCCGGGGCATGGGCCTCCTGCCATTCAAGAAAATTTCCTGGTTGTAAATATGATATATTTAAATGAATTTCCTGGATATAAATATCCACAACACAGCATTGCTCTTTATATTCCATTGGTGAGAATTTAGCCACGTGGAGACCTCTTGCCACAAGGGCAGCTGGGAAATGGCACTGTATTAGGCAGGGTTGTCTAGAGAAGTAGAAGCCATGGATGTGTCTATATAGACATTGGCTCATGTGACTACAGAAGCTGGCAAGTCCCAAACCTCAGGGTGGATAGGCAGAAGGAGACCCAGGACAGCTGGTGCTCTGGGTCTAGTCCAAAGGCAGTGCTGGAGAGCCAGGAAGAGTCAAGGTTGCAGATGAAGTCCAAAGCAGCCCCCTGGAGAATTCCCTCTTTCTAGGGGCTTGCTCAGTGCCTCAGTCTGGCTGGGCACAAAATCACGAACCACTCAAGCAGGAACAAACTTTATTTCCAAAACTCCCATGAATGCCACGCATGCGGCCTTCTCCCGGGACACACTCCACCAACAGGAAATCCCTCCTCTGGAATTCCCTCCTACCACACTTCCCCAACCAATGGGAACTCTCCGGGAGTCCCACAGGAGCTCCAAAGTAGCAGGCCAAGTCGGACAGCAGGGGTCTAATCTCGAACTGAATGCACATTTTAACATAATCATTATCATCTCAATGGCTTGCTGGGGTCACCTTTCAACCCAAAATGCCATGCGTCATTCCTACTCGGCTATGGCTCTCAGCAGCTCAGGCCTGTCGTTTTGATCAATCAAGCTTTCGATTGATTACCCATCACCCATGTGATGGAAGACAATTTATTTCATTTAAAGTCCACTGACGTAAATGTTAATCTCAAAGAAGACCCTCACAGAAAACCCAGAATAACTTTTGGCCAAATATCTGAGCCCACTACGGGCCTACCAAACTATCACACACAGTTAGCTATCATAGGTATCTCTATCCTAGTGGCATTTTCACTTTAGACCAGCTGTGTCAAGTGTCAGCAAACTGCATCCACAGGACAAATCTGGCCCTCCTCCTGTGAATATAAACAAAGGCTTTAGGAACAGACACAGCCACACTCCCTTCTATACATAGTGTCAATGCTTGCTGTTGTAGTACCAAGGCAGGGTTGAGTAACTGAAATGAGATCACATGTAAAACCTAAACTATATACTATATTCCACCCTTTGCAAGAAATGTCGGCTGACTTCTATTTTAGGTGACCTTATGCCCAGTTAAATACCAGGAGTCTGAAGGCAGGTGGGATGGGCAGAGGAAATAGTAGTAGGCAAATAGCAATCTCAGCCCACAGAACTGGCTGCCGAGGTGTTCTAAGAAACCTCTCAGTTGCCCAGCAATCACATGTTGTTAAACAATCTGTGATGTACTGACAGAATCATAAGGAAGTACAAGTCTTTTTGTCGGCTTTCAGGAACTTACTGGATTAAGTTTAGTGGAGAGAAATGATCTCTGGACCCAGGGCTGAATTGAGGTTGATTCATCAGCCACAGGACCAAACTTTTCAGAGTATCGGTTTTCTCCTCTCTAAAATGAGCATGGGGCAAGGGGTGTAGCTCATTAATGTCAGCTGGGCAGGGCCATGAAATGTGGTACAGTGCTTGCCTAGCACACTTACGGCCTTGAGTTCAATCCCTAGGACTGAAGAAAAAAAAAAGAAACACTCCATAATGAGCATGATCTTATTGCTTCATTGGTTTTGTTGTTGTTGTTGTTTTCAGTGCTGGAGGTTGAACACAGGGCCCTGTGCATGCTAGGCAAGTGCTCTTCCACTGAGCTACATCCCCGGTCCTAAAAACAACTATTAATTGAACTTGAACTATGTGCCAGGCCCTGGGTAAAGGCTCCCTCTGTGTGCACCAATTTACTGAATCCTCACAGCCACCCTACAAGGGAGGCATGGTCATATCTGCATTTTCAGATGAAGACAGAGAGAGATTAGGTATCTTGGCAAAGAGTACCTCGTTGGTTAGTGCAGAGGTATGGTCCAGCCTGGTCTGTCTGATTTCCTAGCCCAGGAGCGTGACCAGCAGGCTGTCCACCACCTCCCCATGTCAGCACCCTCCAGGCATCTGTGTCTTTGCTCCTCTGGCTACAAGACATTCCCCGAGTTACTGGAAAAGTAGAGCATCCGCAAATCAAAGGCTAATAGGTAATACAAGGCTGCAGGTGGGGGCCAAGTGAGTGGTATCACAGGTCCCCCGGCCCTGGAGTGGGCAGGGAAGGTGTCACAGCAGGGATGGGCCAAGTGGGGTTGTGGTGGGTGTGCAGGGTTTAGAAGGCTGGAGACAGGGTGCCAGGCATGGGGAATGGAGTGGGTCAAGGCTGGGAGGCAGGAAAAGGAAGAATGTGTTTAAGAAATAGCAAGTGGCTGGGCGCAGTGGCACATGCCTGTAACCCCAGAGGCTCATGAAGCTAAGGCAGGAGGAGCGTGAGTTCGAAGCCAGCCTCAGCAACTTGGCGAACCCTAAGCAACTTCGGGAGACTCGGTCTCAAAATAAAATATAAAAAAGGGCTGGAGGGGGCTGGGTTGTGGCTCAGTGGTAGAGCGCTTACCTAGCACGTGTGAGGCCCTGGGTTCAATCCTCAGCCCCACATAAAAATGAATAAAGAAAATAAAGGTTTTGTGTCCATCTACAACTAAAAAAAAAAATCGAAAAAAAATAAAGGGGCTGGAGATTGGCTCAGTGGTTAAGCTCTCCTGGGTTCCATCTTCATTACCAAAAAAAAAAAAAAAGGAAGAAAGAAATAGCAAGTCAATTGCTGGCTAAACCCTAGGATTCTCCCAGGACAGAGCAGTTGGGAAATGCAGATTGGAATTTAATGAAGGAGCTCAAATGCTGGTCTGAGGAGCTGCACTTCTCAGCTGGTTGACACTGGAGGGTTTTGAGTGAGATCACTGGCAGAGGCAGTTTCTTCAGGAATAAACGTGGCAGGAGGGATGGTGGGTGAGAGGCTGGGAGAGCAGGTAAGAGACGTTTGCCATGATCTAGACATGAGGTCATGAGAACCTGGAGTGAGTGTTAGCACAAGGCGGGAAGGAATGGGAGGGGTGTGAGACGCCACTGCAGCAGAGCTGAGTGACTGGAGCTGGGAGGAGGGCACCAGAGGGACAGAGATGACACTAGGAATTAAGCCTGAGTGACTGAGAATATCCCACTCCCTGGGAAGCCCGTGTGCCCCCATCCTCCTTGAGATCTCTATTCCCACTGAGCATCTTCAACCAAAGGTGCCTTCGAGCTCCTGGCTGTCTTCTCTACCCTCTTGCTGCCTCCACCAAAGAATCAGAGGCAGAGGGCAAAGCATGGGCTTTGGGTAGAAGATCGAGGAATTGAAATCTGCTCTGCCTGTTACTAGCTTTGTAGCTGTGGGCACATTTCTTCATTTCCACGTTTCTCTTTAGGGTTGATAATATCTACTCAATGAAGCACAAACACCAAACATTTAGCACTTTCTGGCACACACTAGATGCTCAATAATAACGGTCAATAAAAATGTGCTTGCTCTGCGCACGGGTCTAACTGCTTATGTATACAGCCCTCCTCCACATCTGTAGGGACTGGGTTCCAGAACTCTCATGGACACCAAAAACCATGGACACTCAAGTCCTTTGTATAGAACAGTACAGTATTTGCATATAACCTATAAGCACATCTTCCTGTACACTTTAAATTACCTCCAGATGACCGATGATACCTAATGTAATTTAAATCCTTTGTACACAGTTGTTCAACTGTATTGCTTAGGGAATAATAAGAAAAAATCTGTTCGTGTTCAGAAGTAACTTTAAAAATATCTTCAATCCGTGGTTGATTGAATTTGCACATACAGAACCTAAGGATATGGAAGGGCGACTGTATACACTTGTTTATTTCACACAACAATCCCAAGCAGTGGCTGCTACTCTGACCTCCAGGTAAAGGAATGAAGCACAAGGAAGGCACAGAAACTGCTGAGGTCACAGGGACTAGGTGAGGCTGAACCAGGGCTGTCCAGCCCCAGGGTCTGCACTCTTCACCACTACCCAGAACTTAAGTAAGCTCCGGCTGGGGCTGGGGCTCAGTGGTAGAGCGCTTGCCTTGCATGGGTGAGGCACTGGGTTTGATCCTCAGCACCACATTAAAAATAAATAAAGATATTGTGTCCGTCTACAACTAAAATACATATATATATATATTAAAAAAAAAAAAAGCTCGTGCTCGCACCAGCAGGAAGTAAGAAGAGCAAAATGTTCCCAGTGAGGGGGATATTAAACTAATTAACAACCAGCCAGGTGCGCTGGCACATGCCTGTGATCCCAGCGGCTTGGGAGGCTGAGGCAAGAGGATCACGAGTTCAAAGCCAGCCTCAAAAGTGAGGCACTAAGCAACTCAGTGAGATTTTTGTCTCTAAATAAAATACAAAATTGGCTGGAGATATGGCTCAGTGGTTGAGAGCCCCTGAGTTCAATCCCTGCTAGCCCTACCCCCCAAAAAAAATTTTAAAAATTACCAGAGTGGCAAAAGCACCCATCTGTGAGATTGGCTTCTGATCACATCCAGGAGCTGATCCTTAAGGTCTCTTTTGGTTGCTGGACCCTGGGGCGGGTGCAGGAGGGAGTGGTCCCAGGGGAGAGTGAAGCTAGAGGGTTGGAGAAGAGACTCAGGATGCTCAGGGCCATGGCTTTCAATAACTCATACAGAAAGACTTCATTAACTTTAGTATGGCAGTATGGGTGTGTCCCAGCTAAATACCAGAAGTAGTTGTCATTTATCAGGGTCCTCGGATCAACCTGTGGACAAAACTATGGTGTTTAAGGATATTCTCAAGGTTGAATAGTATATGGATATATATCTTTATTGTGAATACTATGCTCACATTATTTCTTATAAGAGATCTGAGGTAGCTTGTAGTAAAAAAAAAATCCTCTAAAATAAAATCATTAAAATATGGAGCTAATAAGTTATGTGTGTTTAGGTTTTTTGTTATGCTCTGAATATCTGTGTCCGTGCAAAATACCTATGTTGAAATGAATGTCCTCTAAAGGGATAGTATCAGGGGACGGGGCCTCTGGAAGGTAATGAAGTCATAAGGGAAGTGATCTTACAAAGGGGATTAGTGTCCTTCTAAAAGACATCCCAGTGAGCTTTCCCGCACTCTTCTTGACATCTGAGAAGACAGTAGAAGACAGGAAACTGCCCTTCCTACATAGGCTGGTCCTTAGACCAAAATATTAGAGAGAGAAACAAGATTTTGTTATTTGAAACACTCAGTCTGTAATTCAACTATGAAGACTTGAACTGAGTAAGGCAGTTTTATACCTAAGAACTTAAATTAAGAACACATAGTGAAAATGAGGTCTAAATTTGACTCTGAGATTCCTAGTGGCTAAGATAAAATGAGAAATAGGATGAGTTTCCTACAGATTATGAAAACACACCTGAATTCTGAGAACCCTATGCTTAGAATTTAAGTGTGAGGGTCAAGATGGCATTTTGATGTGAAAACCAAAATTCTTATCCAGAAAAAGGCCCAGTGAAAAGCCCCTAGTCGGCTTTGAAGTGGGTGACTCTGGAGAAACGCCCAGAAAGGGCTGCTGGGCATCAGGAAAGGCGAGTGGGATTTCCATCATGCCTTTTGCTTCCATGGCCTCAGAGTAGAACAGTGGTCCAAGCAGGCACTTTAAGATAATTTGATTTCTCTCTATGCAGGCATAGGCAGGAGGAGCAGATTAGAGAATTTCCCAAGTTTTAGAGGTGTTGTGTTTTCTTCCAGGCCACATAGAGTTGTCTCTGCCTGACAGCACAGAGTTGTCTCTGATTCTGTCCTGCAGCACCTTGCTAGAATGAAGGAAAACCCATAAGGTTTGCTACGACATTTATTAAGAACTGATGCTCAAAAGGCACCGTGGCTCATGCCTTTAATCCTAGTGACTCAGGAGGCTGAGGCAGAAGGATTGCAAGTTCAAAGCCAGCCTCAACAACTTAGTGAGGCCCTAAGCAACTTTAGTGAGACCTCCATCTCAAAATAAAAAATAAAAAGGGCTGGGGATGTGGCTCAGGGGTTATGTGCCCCTGGGTTGAATCCCTAGAGCAAAACAAACAAATCGCAAGAAGCTTACAGTGTCTTAGGACTAAAAGGCATAATTTCCACATCATTTTCATTGCTGTCCATGTGATCTAAAATTTCCCAGATGTCAGCACATTGTAGGTACAAAAGGGAGTGCACCATGGTGCCCACACCTGCAGACTTGGAGTTTCACATCCCAGGGCTTCCCCTTAAGATTCTAATAAGCTTTCTCCCAGTGGGTGTCTGCTGGGCAATGTCCTGGTGCCCTGGCATCTGCAACCCCCCTACCCTCCTTTCCCTGGTGACTATAGGACAAAAGTGAAAGTGGGCATTTAGCTTCTAGGAAGAAGAGAAAAGACCAGGCCATGACTGTTCCTGGGCTTGCACAGGACAAAGATTCAGTTCATGAAATGGCAATCACCTGGCTCTGGTATTTGTGATATCACCTTGTGCAGGTCACCTTGGTGCTTTTTGTTTTAATTTCCTTTACTAAAAATGGCAAGAGTTCTCACATCTCACAAAGATGTAGTGGGAACTGGCGACTTAACGATTAGATGGTATTTTGAAAGCATCAAGTATAAAATAAGCGCCAAGACAGGAAAACCAGAGATTTGTGGCTTCCCTGATGAGGTCATTGGATATGCTTGCCTTTTATGCTTTTCACTTAAAACATCAAAAGGAAATAAATTTTTAAATGTCTGCCTAGTACTGAGAGAGAGAGAGAGAGAGAGAGAGAGAGAGAGAGAGAGAGAGAGAGAACAATATTAAGTCCCCCAAATCAATAAAATGCTCCTAAGCCTGCAACTAACTTGTTGCATAGGTGAGCCCCAGGTTACAAGGGCAATACATTCTTGACAAATCCTATGCACCTTGAAGCTATATAATGAAAGGTATTAGGAGAATATAGAAACAGCTCCAGACATACTCTCAGAGACCATATCAGAAAATAGGAGACACCTTATGGGTTGAATTGAGCAAATTCATATGTTGAAGCCAGAACTCTCAATAACTCAGAATGTGTTCTTATTTGGAAATGGGATCATTGCAGATGCAATTAGGTAAGAGAGGAGGTCACATTGGAGTAGGCTAGACACCATATCTGTTATTTCTGGACTTGGGGGAAAATTGGATGCAGACACGCTCACCATTGGCCAGGTGCAGATGAAGGCAGAGGCCAGCTGATTCATCTACAATCAAGGAACATGGGTGACCACCAGCCAAGCACCAAATACAGAGGAGAGGTATGGGACAGATCCTCTCTTACAGACTTCAGAAAGAATCCACCTCCAACGCTACAATCTCAGACTTCTAGCCCCCAGAACTGTGAGACCGTACATCCTAATGGTAAGCAACACCCCACCCCCGCCACACACACACACACACACACACACACACACACACACACATGCAAGGCATGTAGTACTTTGCTATAGAAGCTCAGGAAACTAATAGAACACATCACGCTCAACTGCTTTATGGTGAAGAATGGAGGATAACTTGGAGAATAAGGGATTGAAGGCAATTGACACAAGTTCTTCAATACTTTTTCTATTCATTAAAAATTTATCTGGGTTAATATGTTATTTTCTTAAAATACAAATATTTTTCTAAAAGGCGATGGTCATTAGTTATTTATGACTGATGTTATGTTGTCTTTTCCAGAGATGGCCACACTAGCTCTCATCTTACATTGCCCTTATAGAAACTTGCCATTTCTCTATTAGGAGGTAATGTCCTGATTTCCCTCCCTCTGAATGTAGATGGGCTGTGACTCACTTGTAACCAACAGAATGTTATAGAAAAGAGGGTACATTTCTAAGGTCAGTCATAAAAGTTGATGGAGCTGCTATCTTGGGAGTAGGGTCTTGCACTGGAGCATTTAGTTGCCTTGATGTCACCATATTGTGAGGAAGCTCAACCTGACTCTTAGAGACCATGTGGAAAGAAATTGCTGAGACTCTAAAGACAGAGATGCCCAGGGAGGCCGCAGGGACTCCAGACCCTCTTCTATTGTGGCTCCAGCTTTGCCCGACCCCAAGCCAAATTTCCCCACAGAGCCCTCTCTGAATTCCTGATCCACAGAAACCAGGAAAGGTAACAAAATGACTCTTGCTCATTTAAGCCAATGGGTTTTGGGGTGATTGATTATGTTGAAGTGGATAATGGACATGCCTTATTGCATTACTCTAATAATTAAATTTCTTGACATTTAAATCAAGTGTTTCGGAATTTCATTTTCTTCAGGAAAGGATGGGAAGCATAGGAGAAAGAATTGAAAGGCACCCCGTTTCTGCTGTAAGGAAAGGGGGCGAAGATCTTTCTGGCTTCTTCAGAATGAGGTGGTAACCTAGAAACATCTACTTTTGTAGAATTCCCCAAAGTCTGGGGGTAATTCTCTGAGCCACTAAAAGCAGTCAATGTTGCTCTCTTTGACGTTCTGTCCCTTGGTTAATTTAGAATGTAGATGTCAAGGAGGTACCTTAGGAGTTGAAACCACTAACCACACTCATGATTATGTAAATCAGTAAATTTACATAAATTACAGAGTCCCTTTTTTTCTTTCTATTTCCAAAGGTATTCTAATTATGCAAAATTGTGTCCCCAACTGCCATGGACTCACAAGTTCATTATCACTGGCACCAGAGTCTTGCATGTTGAATTTTCCAGCTTTGGCAGACCCTTATTTTCAATCAGAATCTGCTACTAATTTAATGATCTTTGCTTCATTTGTGGTGGGGTGGGAGGGCCAGGTTGGTAAAGGTCTTTACACGTGGAATAATCCCAGCCCTTGGCATATAGTTCTGACTCAACTCGGCTCAATTATGAAAGATCATTCCCCAATCATTTCCTTCCGGTCAGAGAAGCCTGGTCCCTTTGACAGTCTCGTGTTCTAAATCCTCCCTCTCTGCCTGCAGCTTGTTTTCTATGGTGTCTTTGATTAGGCCTCCTTCTATCAGGGCATTTGCATTAATAATCCCTTGCCTCTCTTTTGTTAATGGAGTTCTTGCCTGCTGCTTCTGGTCTCCAAGACAGCTCCCAGCATTGAGTGCCAGGAATTAAGATGCCTGTGAAATCCTCCCTTGCACTGCAAATGCCTTGCAAGGGAGTCCTTAGAAAACATTGACTTCTTTTCCTTATTGAGCCATGAAACAGTAGTTACTGGAAAACAGTCATTCAGAACGTGGTTAGAATCTCTGTAGACAATAGCTGAGGAGCAACAAAGAGGCTGAAAAGAAAAAGCTTCATAATCCCTTTATTTGTGACTCCCAAATGGTAGCTGCTAAAAGTGACTTCTGCAAACAGTCATTTACTCTTTATCGGATAATCACAGGGCTGGGAGAGCACTTAATCCACCCTTCTGCATTAGCTAGAGCCTGCGAGGCTTTCTGAAGAGTGTTCTGGAATCCTCAAGAGCTGCCTTCATAACTACACTTGGAAAAGTCAAAGCACATTGTGGGGGAGGAGACATTCACTCCTTCAAACGGGGGCAGAAAGATAGGATTTTTGTCACCTAGTCTTTTACTTCTTTCCTGAATCTTTGGATGCAGACCAACTCTGGTCCTCAAACACACTATATGAGATTGCTATTATTATCCTTATTTCCCATTGAATGAAACTAAGTCTCAAAGAAGTTAATGACTTGGGAATGAGAGAGCTGAAGGAGACTGGCCAACCATCCTGGTTTGCCCGGGACTGAGTGGTTTTCTGGAATACAGGACTTTCAGTTCTAAAATTAGGACAATTCTGGAAAACCAGAAAGGTGCACACCACAGGTTTGAACCACGTCCAAACTATCTCCGAGCCTCTCCTCTGAAACCTGATACAACCCTCAATTGTTCTCAGCCTGAGACTGGTCTCTGGGACATCAGGGCATCTACTAGCAGTACCATGAAGAAGACAGAGTCAGAGGACAAAGTCAGGTGTGTCAAACTGGGACACCAGGTCCTCACACAGGTTATTCAGAACCCACTGGAAAGTCTAGTCAGGGAGCTGACTCTCTAGAGAGTTAAGAGCTAGATGCGTGAGTGTGCACCATTATTTATGTAACATGCCACATCAGAAGGTGTTCCAGAAGCAGCTGTAAATCATCACCAGCAGCCCTGCCAAGCCTGGTTGCAGAAACCTCAGAAAGGGCCAAGGAGGAGGCAGATTTTTACTGAACTGCTCTGGGGCCTCCTCCCCATTCACCTGCCCCAGACATGCTTCTCTTGGAGGACAGGAGGTTAAAACAGAAAGGACCTCAGAGAACATATCAGGTTTGCTTCCTCCTTAACACAGAGGAGGGGATGAAAGGTGTAGAGCAGATGTGAGCTTCTCAAAGTGACATCTACTTCTCCATCTTGGTGCCTCTGGGGTAGAGAAGGAGGGAGGAAGAAAAGGGTCTTGTGGCTTCTAGTCAAAGCTCTCCTCTGTTGGCGGTTCATGCCTTTAATGCCAGAGATTCCAGAGGCAGAAGCAGGAGGATTCCAAGTTTGAAGCCAACCTCATCCACTTAAGGAGACCATGTCTCCAAATAAAAATAAAAAGGAATTGGAGATGTAGCTCGGTGGTACAGGGCCCCTGGGTTCAATTCCCAGTATAAATACATATGTACATACACACATAAAATTTTTAAAAATCTTCCCCTTCTCTGGCCTGCTGCTCCATGATTTAACTTAAATATCTAAAAAAAAAAAAAAAAAAAAAAAGAGTTTGGTATTGGGGATTAAACCAAAGGATGTGAAGCTATATCCCCAGTCCTTTTTATTTTTTGAGTCAGGGTCTCCTGAAGTTGCTGAGGGTCTTGCTAAATTGCAGAGGCTAGCCTTGAACTTGCAATCCTCCTGCCTGAGCCCCCAGCTCATTGCTGGGATTCCAGGTTTGAGGCATCTGACTAGCCCACATCATTTTCAACCCTTTCTTTCTCTACTGTGTCAAACATGTACTTAGTTTTTGCCTTGTCTTTGTCTCTCAACTTCATTTTTTTGTTGGCTCAGTCTTCCTTTCCCTGTCCTCTCTGTGGCCAAGTAAAACCATGAGTAGAATTCAAGCGTCTCTGGTGGAACTTGGGGTCAGGAGCACCCAGTGTGGCTGAGGCGAAGCCTGTTCTTCATCTGCCACCTGGGGCTCCGGTGAGATATGTTGGAAGTGGCTGCAAAGGCTGTGCTGCACGGAGGTTAGGAGTGCGGACCAGGAGCCCGAGGGGCCAGGGGGCAGAGGGGCCAGGTCTGCTGCCCCCCAAGGAGCCTTTTTCCATAGGATTCTGTTGTTCTCCACCCCAGCTCCCGGCTGGCTGCTTTCTCAAAGCACAGAGACCATCCCTGGAATTTCAGGAGGGGTGTGGGGACTCTCCTCCTCCACACAGGGGATTGCCATTGGGTGGGTGGCCCCAACCCACCTCGACTTCCCGTCCTTCACCCAGGGGACCGCCTCTTAGGTGAGGCACCGCCACCCGCCCCCTCGAGAATGATGCCCTGTTGCTTCTTGGCAGCTCCTGCCAGCAGCAGCGAAGCCCTGTGTTCAGGAGAGGAGCCAGGATTCGAAGGCCAAGAAAGAGACCTCCTCCCTCCCTCAATCCATGGATGGTATTGGGGATTAAATACCAGGGATGTCCCCTCCCCTGTTACCCAGGGCTGCCCCTCCTCCGGCCGAATGGATAACAAGGAAATGAGCTCATTCATTATGAGCCTGGAACCTGCTCATGCATTAGACCCTGGATGAGGAAGCTGAAGAAAGTTTGGTTCTTAAGCAGAAAGGTGAACACAATTAGGGTCACTCCAAATGGAACAGCTCTGTCCAGGCGCCCCTCTGTAACAGGCACTGCTCATGGGCCACCCCATCTATCCACCAGGCATCGACTGATTAGGACACAGTGCGTTAGATGAGATGATGGAATCCACACTTTGAATAAAGCGTATACAGTTCATTGAAAGGGTGAATAGGATGATGGCATCATTACCATGTCAACAACCAACTACCAAGAATACCTAGTGTAATTACATCTTGACTTTCACTCCCCGCTCACCAGGGATCATGAGAACTCCTCTACCAGGAGAAGCCAAGGGAACTGTCTCTATCAGTGGGTTGGCATTCAAATTCTTCTTTGTGCAGCTTCTCTGTCACCTGCCACTCCCCTCTCTGCTTCCTCCACTTCATTAGTCCCAGCCAGGTTAGGCCAAGAAGGGCCCTAAGTCAGTTAGAACTTCCAGAGGTCTGCAGAGTTTTTAGTCTGCAAGTTCATATCCTAGGGGCAGAATTTGGGGCAGGGATGCTCCTATCCTCTGACCGCACCTCTTCCTCATTTGCTTCCCTACAGCTCAGATTTTGGTCTTTGGGAGATCTGTACACTGTGAACTTGCTGAAATGTCAGTAATTTTCTGTCTCTTGAGGAATGGCTTCTGTCTCTTTCCACCATTGTTAGTTCCACATTCCCCCTATTATAAATTAGCTTCCTGCACCATAATCTCTATTTTGGGTAGGAAAAGATTAGCTGCTCCTACTAACCAATTATCACTGCCTTCTATATGGCTCTACCAATGCCCTGGCTCGCTATAGCAATGAGGAGTTTTAGATTTAACTAATTTTTATTTATTTATTTTGGTACTGAGGATTAAACCCCGGGGCACTCAACCGCTGAGCCACATCCCCAGCCCTATTTTGTATTTTATTTAGAGACAGGGTCTCACTGAATGCTTAGGGCCTCGCCATTACTGAGGCTGGCTTTGAACTCGTGATCTTCCTGACTCAGCCTCCCAAGCCTTTGGGATTACAGGCCTGCCCTGGCTAGATTTTACCAATTTTTTGTGGATTTCACAAAGATGACTAGGGATGGGCTTGGTTGTAATCCTTAGCAGTAGCTACCGTTTTATTGGGCATATATTATGTTTGAGGCATTAATGCTAAATGCTTTGCATATATTATCATTAATCTTTACAACACATCTCTGAGAAAAATATCATTACTCTCATTTTACACATAAGGAAACTGAGGCTGAGAGAAGTTGCCCTGGATCACATAGGTGGTGAACACAAGCGAATCCGCATGATTCAAAAGCCTTCACTCTTTCCTGTCCACCAGTCTCCCACTCACTCACCAGACATATGTTGAGCATCTGCCATTTCCCAGACAGGCTCCTCCCCTGTGCAGCTGAACAACTAGCTTATCTCATCTTTTCTCCCATTTCTTTTGATCTTTGACCATGTAGAAAAGAATGCCCAAGGTCTATTCTAGAATTCCCAAGAAAAAGTCTAGAACAGCAAATAGAAGGGTAAGAATGAACTATTTGCCTGTGTTCATTTGAAGTTTGTTGACGGCAGAGAGAGGAACGGTGAGAAAGATGTTATATTCCAGGCAGTGGCTGAGATAGATGCAAACGTGGATTAGGAAATTCCACTCAAGTATAATAGGCAAGAGGAAGAGTAGGGCAAATGAGTGTTATAGCATTAAAGACTGTGTTGCTACCTTTTTATAAGTATTTGCAGTATTGGAACCAACGTTTCTAAGAAACCAACATCATCACCGATCCCTTGTGGTACCAAAGCAAGAGCCTGACGGACTGCGTGCTGGTCTCTGGAAATCAGTAGTGACAAAGTTCCAAACCTATAAGGAAAACCCAAAGCAACAACAAAAATGTCACTGAAGCCAGTTACTTCCCTTGTCTGTGAGTCATTGAAATACTTTTAATTTTTCTGAAAGGCAAGGCAAGCTTTCCTTGTAAAAAACAAACAAAAATCAAACTGATATAGTGAAACCAAATTACCATGCTCTGAACTAAACTAAAGCAGTTTTGGTTATCATTTAAATGACTTCCTGGATTGGCAGAACTGTCGGCAGCACTTTTATACATCTCCCCTATTAACTACATCCTGAGCTATTTGTCTGAGGAAGGTAAATCCTTCCCTTGTGCCCAGTGAAGAAACTATCATCAGCCTGATTCCTTTCCTTTTTGCAAATGATGGACTTAGTCAATGTGGTGGCCATTTGACCCTGTTCTCAGCAAGAACATGTAAGTGGAAGTCGGCACATGGCTTCTGAAAAGATTTTCTACTCTAACAAGCAAAAAATGATACTTGTCTTTGGATGTTTTTGCTTAAGGATGTGATGCATGTATCTATTGCATCCACCTTGTCACCATGAGGGGAGACAATGCTGCTGCATTGAGGTCCACAATATAAAAGAGAACAATCTTGGTGATATACAAACTACTTCTTGGTTTCATCTCAGTGATATGCTGGAAAAGGAAAATAGCTTGAAGCCAACACATCATATAGGAGCAAAAGAAATGTATCTGACTGAACGAAGATGAGACTCTATTGTTGTCAAATTCCCTATTGGTTTCCACAGCCTCCAAAGGAATTTAGAAGCTGAGCAAATAGCACATATTTATTGAGCATCTTCTGTATGCCAAGCACTGTGCTGGATGCTGGGTTACAAGAGTGGACAGAGCAGACAGAGTCATTGTGATCCTGGAAATCATGTTCTGGAAGACGGGTGATAAACAAGCAGAAAAATAAGGATAAGAGGAAACATTCTTAGTCAACTTTCTAAATATTGGCTTAAAACAGTCCTCAGTATAAACCCAGACTCTGAAATCAGAGAGATCTGCATTCAAATTTCACCTCCACCATTTACTCTGACCTTGGGAAAGTTCTTTAATCTTTCTGGGTATCAGTTTCTTATGGGCAAGATGTTGATCACCAAGACACTAATTGACAGACTTGTGAGGAATCAGCGAGCAAAGACTCTCTGTGAAGTGCTCCACAAAGAACCTGTCACAATTGTCCTTCTAGATTCTAGAGTGTCATCATCATCGTCATAATTACTAATGCAAGGCATTGTGGGTGTCAAGAGATGAACAAGACATAGACCCTGCTCTCAAGAAATCTGGGGGCAAGAATCCAGAGCTGTCCATAGAACAGTCGGCAGTTACACAACCGAAGAATCTCCTGGTGACCAGGTAGGGTGCTCTTCTCCATACACATATTATAACCATAACCTACCCTCTTTTGCAAGAGGGAAAGAAATATTCTGAATGGTCGCCGCTCTTCTTTCATAATACGGCTACTTTCCCAAGAGAATCAAGTGGGGGGTGCATGTTGGGGTTGCCATTTAAGGGTTTGTGCTTCATATCGGCAAATACACACAGATATCCCCACAAATGATCTTACCAAAGCCTGCCCCTTTCCCTCCTCTTCTCCATATCATGCCCACTTCATGTGTTCAGTGTGCTGCAATTGACTGTTAACTGCTGTATCTAGCTAATAAAAAAGATAAACATCCACCAGCTGGGTCCTCACACCCCCACACACCCTTATTTTTAGAAACAGTTCCAGGGATAGTCACAGGAGACCCTGAGCTCATTCCTTCACCTTTGGTGTGCTTCTTCCCACAGCCTTGCTCACACACTGCCTTTTGATTGGCAATCCCATGGAGAATCTTTCAACTCTTAGATAGGAATTTCATTAGCAAAGGAAGGGCAGGGGAAAGGAGGAGGACAGCACAGATGCGGACCGAGAGTGGGTGAAAACAGGGTTTGAAGGGGACCTAAAGTTGTTTCATACTGGCTGCCCTCTCCTTTAATTGTTCCTTTATTTGTACATGCGGTGTCCAGAGGGAAAACCGCTTTTCATTAATTGGGCAATAGTCCAGGCACCGAGCTGGGCATCCCGCCTGCAGAGCTGTGAAGTCAGCCACATCAGTCCTAAGCTTTGAAATGAAGTGACATCTAACAGGAAGCACATTCCAAATAGGGAAGTTAAGGGAAAGGGTCCAGGGTCCTATTTCTCTTCCCCTTCTTCCTGCAGCCGCATCTTCCATCCAATCTTGAAGAGTCTTATTTGGCTAAGTAAGAGGACAGGGATGAGGAGGATGGGAGGAGGGGAGAGTTCCATGGGACTCTCAGAAGTCACCGCCTGGGTATCAAACCTGAATAACCAGGAGAGACGTACCCTCCCAGGGCAGACTGTTTCCCTCCTGCCCACGCTGCAGGTTTTTCAGGTCCTTGCTTGAGCGTGCATTCACGGGGCGTAAACAAAAGTGCTATCAGCAGCCTGCGTCAGCCAGCCAAGCTATTTAAGCAGGCAGGCATCAGCAAACGCAGCTTCCAAACCCAGGGCTCCCCTTGGCCACTTGCACGTAAGTAACTTTCATTCTCTGCCTTTAATGCAGAGAATGAACTTGCATAGAAACTAGACCAAAATGTTATCGTTACCATGATGATAGCTTTTCTGTTGGAAAAGGGTGGACGTGAAAGGGAGAATAAAAATGTAATGCTTACCCCCAGCAGAGAGCCAGACCCCCTGCCAACAAACATGCCCGGGGTTGAGCTGACTTTGGATGAAGCAAGGGGGGAGTCCTGTTGGTCTTTTGGCCAGCAGGTGAGGTGTTTTCTTTTTGCTCTCTCCCTATTGAGACACTTTGTGTAACTGCCAGATGCGTAGTTTTGTTATTTAGAAACTGATAATTGCTACTGTATATTTCAGCCTTTTCTAAGATCAGTTTAATTTTTTTTTTTTTTTTTTTGCGTGTGGGATGTACAAGAGGGGGCATCTCTGGATTGAGTAGAGATGGTTTAATGATGAATTTGCAGTGTTACTTAGTATATTTCTTGTTCTCATTATACTTATAAATAACAATGAAAGTATTGATCTTGTTTAAGATTAATAGAAATCCTAAACTCTGGAATTTTCAGGAAATGGAGGTTTGTGATAAAAAAAAAAATCACTCTGGTATTAAGCTGGAAGGAAAGCCCTTGAATAAAAGGACTCAACATGCCACACAGCTTAGATGAGAAGATGTGGAAGAGAAGAATGCCAAACGTTCCCAGGCAGTAGACAGCGCCTGGAGTGTTTATCACACCCTGAGGTTAACCCTGTGTAGGCATAACCAGGGCCGGGCAGAGAACAAAATACCAGGGAGGCAGGAGGGAGAGAAGGAGGGAGTAGATTGCAGAGGATTTATAACTAGACATCATATTTATAAAATGCATGTGGGATATTAAAGGAAGACAGTGTGGCATTCATTCCATAGCTCAGCCATTTGGGTCTAGGATCTAGGGATTAAGAGACTGGCAGCAGCCAAGGATCTTTCCCAGGTATTCAGCCCCCAGCCGCTTCCCCTGTCCTCAACACACATCTAGAAGCGCACTGTCTAGACCCCTGGAAGTCCACAGACCCTAAATTAAGATACCTTGGTTTAAAATCATGCTTTATTTTTTAATTAGGAAGAAGTCGAAAATTAAAACACTTAACTCGATGGGCACTTCTTGATCACCAAACTGAAGCTATTACAATTTTACAAAGCCCTTTTTTTTTCAATCCAACAAATAATGATTAAGCGGTTTCTCTGAGCAAAGATCAACTGGGGGCTGGGAGGAGGAAACAAGAAATAAAAGGACCCTGGTCTTGAAATGTAAAGTCCAAGGATGTAATAATAAGAAGCAACAGTATTTACTTAAGATTCAATTTGTAGAAGACACAAACTCATCTGTAGTAGAGGAAGACAGATCAGGGATTGCCAAAGGCATAGGAAATTTGGGGGGCTGCTGGATACGTTCGCCATTGTGACTACGGTGACCATTTCTTATTGTGAAAACTTATCACTTTGTATACTATGAACGCTAACATTATTAGATGTCAATTACAGCTCAACAATACTATGGCACTACTGTACAATATCGTTCTTTTTTACAATTAAATCAACCAATGTAACATGAAAATAAACTATGAGTAATTTTGGAGAAAACTAAAGACGCAAAGTGGAGGAATGAGAAAGTCAGGATATAGACCTTTTAGGACTAGAAAGGTCTGTAGAGACTATCTAACTCAAAGGTTATTGGACCTGGAGAACCTTTTTAAAAACATCAAGACTCAGCCCCACCCCAGTGCAATTAAATCGGCAGCTCTTTGGTCGGCAACTCTGACCTTGGTTATTTTCTTGGTTTTTGTTTGCAGTAGGAGGGTCGGAAACCAGGGCGTCACACATGCTAGGCAAGCCCTTTACCACTCAGCCATGCCACCAGCTCTTTTATTGTATTTTGAGAGGATAGTAAGGCCCAGACAAGGGGTGGGGATGGTCCCCCAGCCCCATGACCACTGTGTCCCAGGGTAAGAGAGGCTGGGAAGCCTGGGGAGCACAGTAATGGGAGCTTACAGGATAAGGAAGAGGCTGCTCTGGGTCCTCAAAGTCACACTTCCAGCTCCGGGCGAGGGGATCCAACACCTGCCAAGAGAATTCTTGGAACCCAGAAGTGCTCCAGGCAGCAAGCGGCAGGAATTACTCTGAGCCTCAGAGGTGCATTATTTAAGGATTGTGCTATGAGTCAAAAAGGAGGGTGATGAGAAGGGATATTTCAAAACTATAGCCTCCTTTTGTTCCCTACATAATATCTGGTCTAAGCAAGAGGATAGTACTTATTGAAAGATATCTCTTCGGAAGCACAGGGCGCTCTGCTCTGGTGCCCAGCCACGTTCCATTGCCGGTTCAGGAAATGGCACGAGTTCTCAGCATTGGGGTGAGTCTGTCTAGCCCAGGGTCTTTTCATTAGGATGTCCAGAGCAGCCCTGGGCAAAAGCCTGAGTGGGTGACATCTGTCTTTATGACTTGTACCCTTCCTGTCTGTCCCTCCCCACCTGTGTGGGTACTGGGGTATGGGACCACAGTACCTCACTGCACTGCCCTGGCCAGCTGCCATGTTCTAGTGGGTTCCCATCTCCCCTTTCACCCCAGAGTGCCATTTCTGGGGTCTCATTCTCCCAGGGCTTTGCCTACCCATCGTTGGGAAACTAATTAAAGTCATAATGTTAATGGACAATAATTGCTTAATGAGTGATGTCTGTCCCTGGGATATTAAGTAAGTTCCACCCAAATAACATATCTGGGAGTTCTTTGGACTGTTATGTAAACATAATTGCCATCTGAATTCTAAAATGGGGCAATGGGAGAATCGGTTTTAGGTAAAATATATAACCCTACTGGTCAGAATTTTCAAACAACTTGCTGGTAGACAATATACCTAGATTGTGGGTTTTCAGTAGAATTCTTCAAATTATATCCTGTATGCAACCATCTCCAGACCATGGTCTTGGTTGGATAGATTTCTTTTTCTGAATTAGACCACTCTTTGTTAAATGGATTTATACTCATTAGAGGAAGCTACATTTCACTCGTGTTTCTGAAAAAATGAAGAGCCCTCCTAAGATCTCGAGACAAAATGTCAAGAAATTCTGCTCTCTTTTTTTATTTTGTATTAAAAATTAAACCCAGGGGTGCTTAATCACTAAGCCACATCCCCAGCCCTTTTTATCTTTTTTTTATTTTGAGTCAGGGTCTTGCTAAGTTGCTTAGGGCCTCGCTAAGTTGCTGAGGCTGGCTTTGAACTTGCAATTCTCCCATTTCTGCCTCCCAAGCCACTGGGATTACAGGCGGGCAACCGGGCCCAGCACGTTCATAGGGTTTTAAAAACATGAGCTGTTCCCTCTCTGGAGCAGAAGGCAGGCACCAGCAGAGGAGCTTGCCCAACTGTAGTGACCAGGAGCCTTCTTCCTTGAGGACCCATTCTTCCATTCTTACAGGCCAGTCAACCTGTGCATCCTACCCACCCCAATCTCTGTGGCTCTCCGCCCACGACAGCCCTTTTGTCCCATTGTAAAACAGATTACTTCAGCTTGGGACAGCAAGTGGCAGCTGCATTTGACGTGCCCTGCCCTGGAAAAGAGGAGTGTGGTGGAACCAGAGGATCAGCAGTGAGAGCTGTCCTGGGGAGGAGAGGGCAGAGGTGAGCTCCATCCCCAGCCCTGGGGACTGGACACTGTGCTCTGGTGAAAGGACTGGTTTCCATTGGCTTTGGGGTGATAACCAACTCTGGTTTAATGCTACTGTTGTTAAGTCAAATGCTACTTCTTGTCGTTCAGAGTTTCACCAAAAATAAAAATAATAATAATTTTTAAACAAGTGATAGGTTTATACTGCTGAAAAAATAGGTTTTATATCCAAGGAGAATGTCCTCCTTGGATAACTTTTCTTTGAACATTTCCCCCTTCTCTTTTATTTTTAGATTCTTTCAGTGTGGAATGGCTTAGTTCAAAGGGTCACTTGGACTTTTTTTTTTTTTAACAGGCTGTGCTATGATCTAACCTGAATTAAGTGTTGAATGTTGCTGATGGTTTCCTCAGGCATCTAAAATATCAAGTAAATGGGGGTGGTGGAGCAGAAAGGTGACCTGTGGCCTGAAGGGATGGATAAAGCACCAATCTGCCAGGTTAAAAATTGATCCCTGAGGGCCCCGAGGCAATGCCTGTCCTCCTGATTACTGGAAGCTTGCTGGTGGGGATGCGGGTGATCCCACACTGCAAGTGGCAGGAGGCTGTGTCCTACGGAAGGGGGTGCATCTGCTGCCCCCTGGCCCTGCTCACCAGGCTGCCCTGGCTTTCAGTGGCCCTGGTGTGGATTTGGCATTCCAGTGGTGTGGATGCTGAACACATGTGGGATTTGAGGTGTGTGAGTGTGCAACCAAGCAGGTGCGGGATAGGCTGTGCCTTTCAGTTGCTGGGAAATGTCTATATCAATCTTTCAGTCCCAATCCTCCATATAACTGGCGGAAGATGGTCCAGCTCAGGGAGTAAAGCACTGGCCTGGTGCTCAGGAGCAGCCTGAACCCTATTTTCTCATCTGTAATAGAATTTTAAAACAGGAAGAAGCCCAAAAGATTAATCACCCAAGTGGGATTATTAATAGTACCCCCTTTCACTCTCAAAACACCTGGCCTGACCCATAATCTATCTGATCACCCACGAGTACAGTCCATGAAGGTATGAGAGAGCATGCTCACTTGCATGGAATCGTAGGATTTAGTTGGCCTGGCTCTGGGACCCAGGCTGCCCCACACCTCAATCTGGCTTCTGTGACAAGTCATTGACTCCCGCTATGCTCAGGTCCCCTATGGGAAGCCTGGTACCCATACTGCCCAGACTGAGAACTGGTTATTTATGTTGGCTCATCATCAGGAAGTTCAGAGTATATGTGGGGGCTCAAGGAATTATTCATCACATGGTCAAGTTACTCTGTTTGCTTTAGGCTCTTATGAGCTCATAGACATGTTTGGGTAGCAATAGAAGCTCTATTAAAAATAGGGAAGACAGTTTTTATCTATGCCACCATAATTTGTTATAATATGCTTTTGGTGGTGTTAATAAAATGTGATCCAACATGAAAACCCTGCCAGGTCATTTTCAAATAACTGTTCTGCCCTTGTATACTAAAAGGAAAGAAAGAAAAAAACCTGAGACAGATGGTGATCCATTCTGATCTTAGTATATACTGAGCAGGAAACTAATGACAGTCATTCTAGCCATTGGATCTAGAGGGATCAAGATGGAAATTTCCTGGAATTCTTCAGTCCTGACAGATCTGCTTACATAGTGAGTCTCTGCTGATGTTTTTCCCTTTCCTTCCTGTGTGGCGTCTCCCTAAGGAAATTTACATAAACAATCTTCCTTAGTGCTTGTATCCCCCCAGCCCTTTCTAAATTTCTAGTCTACTAGTGCCTAGGAGAAATCGGTTTTATAAAAACCTTCCATAATGAATGCTGGAAGTATCGTAACTTTATCAAGTCTTCTCACTCTTCACCCTTTGGAGCTGGCTACAACTGGGATTTATAAAGAAGCAGGGAAAACAGTAGGAGGTCACTCCCCCTTGGATTAGGTCATCCACCTAGTTCTGGGCTCCACAACTGAAAAGGGAGGAGAGTCCTTGGAACTAGTTCAAAAGAGCTCCTCCATGACTAAACGCAATAAAAGCACATCTAGAAAGAGCAGGAGAGGCCCTGGTGTGATTCAGCTTGGACAAGAGAAAGCTAAAGGGCCTTTTAATGGTGATGTTGAAAAGCATGGAGGTCAATGGCCAGCTCTTCATCTTGTCCTTTGAGGGTAAAAACCAAGCCCAGGGATGGGTGTGTGCTGCAGCACGAGGGACATTGAGCAAGCCACAAAGTTAGCCCCTCGTTGTGAAAAAAATATTTTGGGAAGAATTACACAGGCCTCTCTGGAAGATGGGGCAATCCATTCCCTTTTAATTAAGTGTTTTTTTTGTTTGTTTACTCTTTGCTTTGGCCTCTAGGCTTACATTAACACATTTCTTAATTCAGATTATATCTAAGGTTTTGTACCTCATTCTTGTTTCCTCCTCCCTTGCTCTCTCCTTCATCTCTCTGTTGAGCTCCATGCTGGTTTTTTTTTTTTGTTTTGTTTTGTTTTTTGAGAGAGAGCCATGTATGTCACTGATAATTCTAATATAGTGTTTTACACTACTTATTATTAGTCTGTCATTTATGGAATAGGTAAGTAAATAGAACTTGTCCTCTGGTGTTGGCCATCTCTCCTGCCCCTGACTCCCACAAATGATGCTGTGATGCATATCCTCAAACATATGCTCCCTGCCCTTCAGATCTGGCTGTTGGTAGGGAAAAGTGGAGGATAAGTGGCCTGTGTGTCCTTTAGCAATGAAGGAGAGATATGACATCACAAGTCCTTTTTTAAACATTTAGGAACTGCTCTGGATTCCTTAACATTTTAATAAGAGACAGAGTGGCAAAAGTAATTTTATGGAACTTAGAGATATTTAGTTGTCCCCCTCCTCCATTTTATTTGTTTGTTGATTGGTCCTAGGGATTAAACCCAAGGCTTTTCACATAGTAGGCCAGTGCTCTGCCACTAAGCTGTACCCCAGCCCCATTTTCCTTTTTTGATCTCATTTTCTTAAACTTGGATTCATCTATCCTAGAAGCATTTCATTTTTCCCACATAGGTCATAGATGATCTTGAGCAAAGCAAATGAAATGTTCTAAGAAATCATATGGCTTCTTCTGAGGTTAGGCAAAGTTTCTAAAATGTTTTGCCATTTTAACAATCGCAAATTTGATGTCATTCAGGTTGCCCAATATTACATCCTGCCCATTATTATATCCCAGGTCAGTGGGAAAGCTGGAGTAGTACACTGTATTTATATAGTTTTATAATTGATACTTCCATTCATAAACTTAATCCATCTCAATGAATCCTATGCTGTGTGAGACAGGTGGGGTAGGATGATAACAATGGGAGATGAAGAAATGAAGTTCCAAAGCAATTGTGAGCTGTCCAAAGTCGCTTGGAAAAGAAAGCAAAAAAGCTGGAAGGCAGTTTCGGGTTTCCTGAAGCTCCATCTAGTCTCTTTCTGAAACATGTCTAATGCTTAGAAGGGTGATCTATTATAAATTCAGAGTTATGCCCTAAGCAGGTCTTCTAGTGTATCTGTCCCTTTCAATCATTTTGTGATGTTAACGAGTAAATTAAAGCTATGCACCTCTGTTTGTTCACCCATATAACTATGTATTGCAGCAAAAAGTAGTATGGGTGTTTGGACTTTGGCACAATTTGGAATTCTGTCAGGTACCGCTGTGTGTCACTTTATCTGTTACTTAATTGTAGTCAATAAAATAAGAATGGTCGTTGGATCATAAAAAAATTATTGATTAAAGAATTTTTATACAAATTTACCAGTCCAGTCTTTCAAAGAATCTCTTCTGGACTTCTCAAAATTCACAAAGCATCCAAGGAAGCTATGCCTGCTTGCTTTAGGCAGAGTACAAAGCCTAAGAAAGGGCACACCCTGGCAGTATAAGAGCCTATTGTTCATGATATCACACAGGTCCCTAAATTTCTTACCATGGAATTTGGGCTAGGGCAAAAATACTGTAGAACCCAGCCTAGATTCTCAAACAAATAAATTATGGTTTCACATTCCCAGAATTACAAATGAATATCCCTTTACAAAGCCAGGCAGTGGGAATGAGAATATTTTGGGAAAGAAGCTCTAAGTTTTTAACATGCTAAGGTGACTGGATGGTGACAGGACAATCAGACAAGTTTATCTACTTGATTCTCAATTATCTGTGAGTGACTTATCTTTATTAGATGTTTTTGGAACACCAGACTGATTTCTAACATCGGCATTTATGTTTCTCAGTATGCAACAAATACGTCTCCCTACCTTGCAGTCTGTTGGTCTAATTAAGCTAACACTCTTCTGAACAAAACATGACAAGGAAGTCAAAGGGTAACCAAAAGTTAATAATATCCTCCAAAACAATAAAAGTATATTTATTAGCTACCATTTTTAATTATTTGGGCCATTTTTCCTCTCCCCAAACTATTTAAAAAGTTGATCTTTTGGTTATTTGCTTCCACACTTAGTCATGCAAGTTTCTCTTTGGCTTTAATGGTTCTCTTTAGCAAATATTGAGAATTTTACCCCAGGGCAGAAATCTATTTGTCTGATTTCTTGGTGCATTGGGTCATCAGACATTTTCAGAGAGGCTATTTGATCCTTCAGTTTGCTTCCCAAACCTCATCCCTTCTGTATGATCTGGTTTGAAAAGCCCTGCACACGTGGCAGGGCCCCATAGAAATCTCCAGGACACACCGTTTTTGTTCCTGTTTATATTTGATCATAGGACTGAACTCTGTTTGAGGTGTAATGGATATTCTTGCCTATTAAGCATCAGCAGGACACACCAACAATCCCACAGCAGGCACAGGCCCAAGCATTATTCATCCTGCCAGGCAATTTCTACCTCACATTGCAAAAAAAAAAAAAAAAAAAAAAAAATGAAAGGTCAGGAAATTTGAAGCCATCGTCTATCCTCTTACCTTTAACAACAGAGCTGCAGTGTCGTCTTTCCTTAAGACTAAAAAACAGCCTCTTCTTCATCTATGTTATTCTGTTCTCTAAGGGCCTCACAGGTCTAAATTTTGCTGATCCATAACAGCAGCAAAAATGTCCAAGTTCAACAGGAATCTTTACCATCTCAAACTGAAGTGAGGAATTTAGAATCTTATATATAATAAGGGGACTCAATGTCCAGGCTGGCCCCGAATGCTCCTGGCGTCTGCCTGTTATGGTGGTGTATGTATTCAGAACATTCCATTTATTCTTAAATGTTCTGGGTTAGATGACAAATTATACTGCCACCTTTATTTAACAGACAGGCTGAATATTAAAAAGCACAGGGGTTCCAAATTTTTTCATTCTTCTAAGTTGTCCTTTGAAGAAGGAACTGGGCACAAAGTGTTCAGCATACAAGGACAGAGCTCAGAATAGGCCTGTCTACTCCCTTTCTCAGGTCAATGACATCGGTAAACTGTTGATGAGGAAGAACATGATAATTTAGAACCCAGGCCACACCAATCCTCAGAATTTTTAGGAGAGGAATGATACCACTGTCACATTGCCCAACACTATTGCTTCTCTGTATTAAGTAAATTGCCGGACCCTGTTGCACACATTTGTGTTACCAGAAATGTGGGAGGCTGAGACAGGAGGATCACAGGTTCAAAGCCATCCTCAGCAACTTAGCAAGGCCCTAAGCAACTTAGTGAGATCCTGTCTCTAAATAAAGAATAAAAAGAACTCAAACCCTAATACAAAGAAAAAAGTGATTATAACACTTGTAGAAATGTGTACCTCATTTTACACTTTTCTGATTTGTGTTTCATGAGCATCCACCACTGGATCACTACTGGAGTAAACAGGCAAGAAAGGAAATTCCTAGCCACATTTTACAGACAGGAGAACTAAGTTTAAATAAGCCAAATGACCCAGCCAAGGTCATGTGATGACTAAGTAGAGGAGTTAAAATTGAAACTCAGCTGAGTCCTCACCCAGTGCTCCCATTCCTCCCACAGTTTAACGGCCTCACTCATTAGTGAGAATTTAACATGTATCCCCTGCTATTCCTGTGAAACTATCCATTGCAGACACACAAACATCCCCTCTGTGACTAGTGCCACACACCCAAAAGCCCCTAGTTGCCAGCTGCCCTGAGCTGTGGTCAGCAACTAAACTGTCCTTGTGTGACAGTGCTCCTTGGTGTCTGGCTCAGGGAACATGACCCACAAAATCTTTCCTATTCTCTTCCTTGAGACACTTTGAATGGAAGAATGAGCAGCAGGGAAAAATGCAAATTAACTGGTGTTTTCTTTATTGCCCACAGTGAGCATCATTAATCAGATCTTAGACAATGGAAGTCTACATCAACACTCCACAGTCCCCATCACTGTCCTATCTCTCCCTCATCCTTCCCTCTCGAACATAAGCACAGCTCTAATTATAATGCTTTTATATAAAGCTAAAGAAAAACCTACTTCTTGACGTGAAAATAAGCTCTAATCAGCATGAATTCAGTAAGTACTTAGTAATCAATTTTGATGGACTCTTCTGGAAACTTGACACACATCAGAATTTTGCTGCAAGCGTTTGGTATCTTCAAAAATCCCCTGAAAGTCCCGTCCATACCTGCATCCAAACCTCCTTTCCCTAAATCAGGTTTCAATTAAAACAGCTTTTTCATAAGCATCTTCCAAATAAATAACTTCTTATTCAATGTCACTAAGATATTTTAACAGGATTATTTTCTTTTATAGTTACAAATATGTAGTAAACCCCATCCCCAGCTCTGTGTGTTAGCCTGGAATTCTATCTACATTTAAAATGTTCTTTACAAAGAAAACTTTTTCTGGATTCATGGACTTTGGGAAAAGCAGCCTGTTTCCAAAATGGAGATTTTTCTCCAAGGGAATTATGGAAACAGCATTGGCCTCCTTCATGGGCCCATTTATTTCTAAAAAGGTAGGCTAGAGTATCCACTTATTTCACAACATGCTCAAAGAAGAAACTAAAACTTTGTTACTCTCTGTCACCATTTTCCCATGTTGTCACATACAAGATTAAAACAGGAGTTGGGTTCTCAATGAGAAGAACTCAGTGTGTAAGCAAGGAATTCACAGTTAATCAATGATTCATGGTTGGAAGCCATTCACAGATGCCCTCCCCTCCAATAACTTCTTTTTTTTTTTTTAATAGTATCTTCTTGTTTTCTGAAGGGATCTAGAAAGTCTATATCACTGAGAATTTTGTTTTGGGAGGATCCTTAATTCAATAAAATTCTGCCCATCTAAGTATTAAGTGGTAGCAATGGTCACTAAGCTCCTACTGGTGCGGTGGAAGTTATTAGTACCTTTCTATTCCATTCCAGTGGCTGCTGTAACTTTTTCTCATTTATACATTATTTACTAATGTCCTCTTTCAACTCTGTCTATACCAATGAAAGAAGAGTGTGAGGGGAAGCAAAGCCAGCCAAGCGGGTGGTGCTGGTGGTATTAATGGAAATTACTGGCTGAGCCATTGAGCTGGGTCACCAAAATTGAGAAATATGTCACAGAAAGGAAGTGTGGCTCCCATGAGAGCCAGGGCACTGTCCTGCTCCTGACCCTGGTGGCACCACCCAGTTCTGCTGTCCCTTTAACCACAACCACCCAACAAGGATCTTCATCTACATAGCTGCTCAGTACAAAGAGGAAATGCAATGTAGTGTTTAAGAAAGTAGATGCAGAAGTCAGACTATCTGAGTTTGAATCTCCATTTTTCACTTATGAGATTTGTTATTTGGGGGAAGTTGTATCCATCTCCTTGGGTAAGGTGTATAATTTCCATCTGTACCAGTTTGCACGGGTGTGAGATGCAGAGGGGCATGCCTATCACAGAGAGTCGCCATTCCTCTGATGATTAAATGAATTAGTTCAGCGAAGGCACTTGGGACAGTGCCTAGCACATGGTAATGAATAACTTTTGCTATTAAATAATACTATTGCTATGAAAACAGGGGTGGGATTTCTGTATGTAATTAAACAACAGGAATCGACTCTATGTTGTTAGGGGTACTGAGGATGGAAAGATATCAAAAGCTATAGAGTTCTTTCTATGTTTTTCCTTTGGCTAGTCTTGGTTGTTAAAAACACAGAGCAGTCTTTTCGTAAGTTATATACCATCCAAGCCACATCAGATGCCATAGTTTAAGCTCTGTTCAGCAGATACCAAAAGACCACCTATTAAATGCCAAATACTCTTTTTTTTTTTTTTTTGTACCAGAGATTGAACCCAGGGGCACTTAACCACTGAGTCATATCACCAGCCCTTTTTTGTATTTTACTTAGAGATAGGGTCTAAGTTGCTAAGGGCCTCCCTAAATTGCTGAGGCTGATTTTGAACTCACAATCCTTCTGTTTCAGCCTCCTGAATGGCTGGAATTACAGGTATATACCACCATGCCCAACCAGATACTCTTATGAATGTTGAGGAGACACAAATGTATAAAAGTGAACACAGCCTCCACAGAAGAGTATAAAATTTGGTGGGGAGAACAGGCCCATGAATAAGTTATTTCTAAACAATTTCAGTGTGGTCATTATTCTCAAAGGCCAAGAGAACTTCAAAAAACTTCTCAACTCACTAATTCATAGAATATTTGTTCCTGCTTATTATTATTATCTTTTTTACTACTCCTGTCTTATTAATACGTCCTTGTTCATAGATTAAAGAAATGGAGAAATTATGAAGTGGTGATGAAGAATAGGCAAAGAAATCGCTATTTCAGTGAAAATGCCAACAATAATGAAATATAACCAGTGCACCACACAGAGAAGAGATGCTGAGTCCCCCACACCCACCTGTCAGTCTGGAGATCTTCCTCCAGGCATGCATTTTATAAGGAAGCAACATATGCAGCATTTGGTTTTTTAAAAAACAGGTTCTAATTTCAATCAATGTACTTTACCATTCTGGAAAGATAAAAAAAATATCATAAGTGAAATTTAGAAACAGTTCTTACCAGTTTCCCAACCTGGAGATGTGTCACAGTAGCTCACAGCCATTTAAAGAATAATAATCTGGGGTTGGGGATTTAGCTCAGTGGCAGAGCACTTGCCTAGCACATGCAAGGCCCTGAGTTCTGTCCTTGGTCCTGAGGGGTGCGGGGGACAATAATCTATTCTATAAGCAAGCGCTTTACACTTTAGAGAAACGCCCCTGTAATACTATGTGAACTCTACAACAAAGTTGTAAGCTGGGCAAAGGTGTGTGTTATTATAGCCCTTCTTTACTTGAGAGAAATGGGAGCTTGCAAATGATATTTCAAGTGATTAGTACTTGGTGCTTCTAAATATTCAACCAAAAGGTCAGTATGGTAAAAATACTATATTAACTCACATTGCATTTTGCTCTTAATTCTACTGTTTCTTAGAGCCAGGGGGTCTCCAAGGCAAGAGGAAAGCTAACTTAAAGAGGAGGAGGACAGGAAAATAGCAAGGTGAATAATTAGCAACTCTGCAGGGCACATACTAAAAAAGCATCAGAGGGCTGGGGTTGTGGCTCAGGGGTAGAGCATGTGCAAGGCCCTGGGTTCAATCCTCAGCACCACATAAAAATAAATAAATAAAATAGAGGTATTGTGTCCAACTACAACTAAAAAATATTTATTTAAAAAAGCATCATAAATGCAGAAGTGAAAGATCTTTAAAAGGCAGTACTTTATATTTTTAAGATATGAATTAACAACTAAAATATACAATCCACAGCAGGGCTAAAACTACCTGACAAACCTTGCCAGGAATAAGGTACTTGGGAGGGTCTGGTCACTGGTGACCCATTGGAGTGGTTTGAATTTTAGTAAGTATTTCAGTCTTCCTGCCTCACAGTCAAGCCCAGAATATCCCAGGAGGACAGATGCTCCACTTGGGAATTCCCATGGTTCTGCCTGTGCCTGTACCCGTTTCACAGGCTTAAAGTTAAGAATACGGACACTCCAGGACAAACTTGAACAATCTCCCCAAGTTATCTGTACCTCCATTTCCTCATCCATCAAATGGAGTAAGAACAAACCTTGAAACAAACCTCAGTTGTCTGATGTCAAGAGATGCATGGAAGTTGGCAAGACTGCTTGCTGAGAAGCTGAGAGAGAGAGAGACTGGAGAGGCCACAGCCGGCCAGCAACTGCCCAGCCCACACTGGCACCACCTACATCCAATTCTTTACTAAAATGACAGAGGAAGCCTGATGAAGTGGTGGTCACATGTAATCCCAGCAACTCCAGAGGTTAAGGCAGGAGGATCGCAAGTTCAAGACCAGCCGTAGCAATTTAGTGAGACCCTCCCTCAAAATAAAAAAAATAAAAAGAATTGGGGATGTAGCTCAGTGGTTAAATGTCCCTGAGTTTAACCCCCAGTACTACTACTACTACTAATAATAATAATAAAATGATAGAGGATGGCCATGTTAAAGCTCAAAGATCCAAATGGATTCAGCAATAGCTTAGGATTTCTGACATCAGTAGAGCATACGCAGAATGTCTGTGGGGGGCGTAAATCAATTTTGATGATAACAAAGCCTTGATTTACCATTATTGCCATAGCCAGAAAAAAAGGTAGAATCCTTAGTCTCCCCCTGACATGTAGAAAGTTAGTTAACCTCTCTTGACTGCAAAACAGGACTAATTTCATTTTCATTTCTAAGAGAAGAATTTGAGAGAAACTGAAATGACTAATATCAACCTGCTGGTGGCCTGGAGCTCCATGCACTGCATACAAACCTTTGAGCATGCTGAGTGCACATGGACATGCTTTTTTAAACTCATAGCCTAATAGTGTTTCTTTTTTGCACTGTCCATCTCTCATCATTTCTTCTTTACTCAGTCATTTTAAACCTATCTCTGTGATTTTCACTTGAAGACTTTGATATTTACTTTGGGGGGAACTAATAGGTTAACACATTTTTAAATTACATAATCAAGTCCTGACTCCCTGAGCCCTATGGAAGCAAAACCAGTAACATTTTTGGTACCAGGGATTGAACCCAGAGGCACATAGCCTAATAGTGTTTCTTTTTTGCACTGTCCATCTCTCATCATTTCTTCTTTACTCAGTCATTTTAAACCTATCTCTGTGATTTTCACTTGAAGACTTTGATATTTACTTTGGGGGGAACTAATAGGTTAACACATTTTTAAATTACATAATCAAGTCCTGACTCCCTGAGCCCTATGGAAGCAAAACCAGTAACATTTTTGGTACCAGGGATTGAACCCAGAGGCACTTAACCACTGAACCACATCCCCAGCGCTTTATTTCTTCCCCCTTAATTTTGACACAGGGTCTCTCTAGGTAGCCTAGAGCCTCATTAAATTGCTGAGGCTGGCCTTGAACTTGTGATCCTCCTGCCTCAACCTCTGAGGTTGCTGGAATTTACAAGCATGGACTACCATGCCCAGCAAAATGAGTAACACTTCCATCCTGATCCAGATGAAAAGTCTTAGTAATTAGTTTTCCATAATTTTTTTTTTTTTTTTTGGTATTGTTCATGGTCACCAATGGAAATAACTGAGCTAGCCTGGAGACCAAGTCCTGACTCTCAAAAAAACAAAAAAACAAACCTCAAATCCCCTTCTGGCCTGGAACAGGAAATACTTTTGCAGAGTAAATAGTAAACATATGGAACCTTTTAACCCCAAGCGGTCATGCAAGCTTCTGAAAACATAAATAGCTTCAACAAGGTTTAGATAGTGTTCGTGTATAAAAAGAATACACATCAACTTTGGCAAAAACTAAGATTGACAATACAATTATTGATGAGGATATGGAGAAAAGGAAATGCTATATACTGCAGGTAAAAGGGTAGTTTTGTTCAACAACTTTGGAAAATAAGTTTATAATATGTTGTAAAGTTAAATAGTCACACCCCACTTAATGTAAGCCTGCAGTTCCAGACCTGGCAAGATTCCAGAGAACTCCTAATGGTGGGGAAAAGAGAGGAATGTTCAAGGAGTCAGGACAGTAGCACATACCTGTAACTCCAGAAGACTCTGGAGACTGAGGCAGGAGTTTTGTAAGTTGCCTGGGCAACTTACACTCTGCCTCGAAATAAAATTTAAAAGGACTGGAGATATAGCTCCATGGTAGAGTGCTTGATTAGAATGTGGGAGGCTCTGGGTTTAAGCTCCAACACTTCAAAAAAAATTATTCAGGGATACAGTGTTGATAACAGCAAAACAAGAAACAACCCAAGTATGAGGAGATGTCAATCAGTCAAAATATATTTATAAAATGGAAACAACAGTGAACATGAATGAACTTCTCTACATGCAGAAATATGGATGGATCTTGAAAAAAATGCTGGGTGAAAGAAGTAATTTCCCAAAGAATTATATATATTATGATACTATTTTAATTATAATTCTAAATGTATATTAATTATACAAATTAATCCTCAACAAAATACTTGCAAATTGAATTCAATAGCACATTAAAAATATCACATACTATGATCAAGTTAGTTTCAATCAAGGATGCAAGGATGGTTTAATATACACAAATTAATAAACAGAATATATCACATAAATAAAATCAAGGATAAAAATCACATGATCATCTCAATAGATGAAAAGAAAAAGTTTGATAAAATTAAACACCCTTCATGATAAAAGCCCTGAAAAAATAAGATATGGAAGGATCATACCTCAATATCATAAAGGCTATATATGACAAACCTATAGCCAACATCATATTAGATGAAAACTAAAAAAGGGTTTCTTCTAAGCAAAGGCACAAGACAAGTGTGTCCATTCTCACCACTCTTTTTTCTTTTCTCTCACCACTCTTATTCAATATAATTCTAGAAATTTTAGAGCAATTGGGCAAGAGAAATAAATAAAAGGTATAATATGATTTTTATACAATTTAATAACATACAAAACTTAAAAAAAATTTAGAGATCCATACACATGTGCTAGAACTAATCTTAAAAACAAAACAATAAGTAACACAAAATTAAGAATCATGGTTCCCTCTGGGGACAGGCCAACCAAAAGGGAGTTGAGGGAGAAATACAGGTAGCTTCCAAAAGTTCAGTGATGCTTTAATTCTTAAACCAGGTCGGGTTCATAAAACTAGTGTTTTCTTAATTTATGTTTCATAATTTTTATGTGCATAATATATATATACTATCTTTTTTTTCTTTTGTGGTACAGGGGGTTGAACCTAGGGGTGCTCTACCACCAAAAAACACCCCCAAACCTATTTTATTTTTTGAGATATATTCTAAGTTGCTTAGGTTGGCCTCAAACTTGTATCCTCCTGCCTCAGCCTCCTGAGAAGCTAGGATTAGAGGTGTATACCACTGTGCCCAGCAACATATGCCCTTTTGAATACTAATAATATTTGAGTGGAAAATGAAAATGTCTATATCTCTAACTAGATTTGAGAAACAATTCCCATATTCTTTCTGGAAATGTTACTATGTACCAATAATAAAACTCAGCGCAAGGTAGGTCTCTGGTCTAATCAAGAATGTTTTGTTTTGTTTTGTTTTTTAAAGAAAAAACCTATTTTTAAAATTTTAAAGTGATGAGAGCTTATTGTACAAAGTTTGGAAAAGCAGAAAAGCATAAAGAAGAAAACTCTTTGGGCCATTCATAGTTGTACAATATAACCATTGTTAACATTTGTTATATTTTCCTCTTTTTTTCATATGTAAAAAGATGGAATCAATATAGCATTTAAAAAAAATTTTTTTTAGTACTAGGGATTGAGCTCAGGTCCTCACACGTGTTAGCGAACACTCTCCCACTAAGATACATCTCTATGATTATGATTATGATTATGATTATTATTTTGAGACAGGGTCCCACTAAGTTACCCAGGCTGGCCTCAAACTTGCTATTCTCCTGCCTCAGCCTCACAAGTTGCTGTAATTACAGGCAAACGTCACTACTCCTGTCTTCAATAGAACATTTCAAAATATATTTTCCTGCTTAGATTTGGAATCTTGCTTCCCTGAAGGCAGCAATGATGCTTATGTGTACATAAAGCATCTTGAGTCGAATGTTCAGTTTTAAGTTATATTAACTATATTATCTACATAAAGTATAACTTAAATTTTAGCATTTCCTCACTGGAAATTTTAAGGAATTAAAAGAGGACAATCAAACCAAAGGTTGATGTAATATTTAGCTTCTAAGTCAATTAGAATAAATAAATGTGATGGGATAGGGTTTTTCTTTTGATGATATGCTTTTAAAACCTCTGATCTCAATATAATATTTTTAAAGACTTGTTTTATTTTTGAAATTGTTTTCTTTTTTAAATTTTTTTTCTACATTTTTATTGGTACATTACAGCTGTACCTAATGATGGGATTTGTTGTTACATATTATTTCTGAATTCTTGAAAGCTCAGCATCTCTCTGGCTAACATAAGTTTAAAGGCCTTTTCCCATTTCTTACCATATGTACAAAAGATTAAATTGTTCATTCTTATATGTACTTTGAAAATTTATTCCTGGGCTGGGGATGTGGCTCAATCGGTAGCACGCTGGCCTGGTATGCACGGGGTGCTGGGTTCAATCCTCAGCACTGCATAAAAATAAAATAAAGATGTTGTGTCCACCAAAAACTAAAAAAATAAATATTAAAAAATTCTCTCGAAAAAAAAATTATTCCTTTTAAAATACCTCAACTTACCATCTACTCAAATATTAATGATATATGCAACATCAGAGCAGGTATCAGGCATAAGAATTTCTAACCATTCATAGTTGACTTTAATGATTAAATTGCAAAATCTTTTTTTTTTAAAGAGAGAGTGAGAGAGGAGAGAGAGAATTTTTTTTAATATTTATTTTTTAGTTCTCGGCGGACACAACATCTTTGTTGGTATGTGGTGCTGAGGATCGAACCTGGGCCGCATGCATGCCAGGCGAGCTCGCTACAGCTTGAGCCACATTCCCAGCCCCAAATCGCAGAATCTTGTAAGAACTGGAATACTTTTCATCTCTCCCATGCTGGGTTCCTAAAGTGTGATTCTGATTCCGAAGGTCTTTGGTGGGCTTGGACATTTCTGCAGGTGATTCTGAAGCCTGACCAGGCTGGACATCTCCTGCTCTTAGTACCTTAAGGACACTAACCACCAGTTTTATATTCAAAACAACAAAACTCTGTCCCAACCCTTTGCACTGGCCTGGAGAAGCAGATCAATATTCCACCCCTTTTTGTCAAATTTTTTTGGCAGGGCAGTGGGGATGGAACACAAGGTGTAGCATGCTGGGCAAGGTTCTATCACTGAGCTGTAGCCCCAGTCCTTCTTTTTATCAATTTCTGAGAGACACCAACAGCCTGGGTGAGCCCCCTCCTACCTGCTCCAGATCAGCTCAATCAGTGATGAGTGGGAAGTGCTTTTCCCACCAGTTTGACTAGGGAAGTGGCCACACATCAATTTTCTCACTTAGGAAAATATGTTTCAAGAGCCCATTGTTCAACAGACACGAGTATGGCAATATGTAAATCAATGGAAGTGTAACTGATGTGATTCTGCAATCTGTATACGGGGTAAAAATGGGAGTTCATAACCCACTTGAATCAAAGTGTGAAATATGATATATCAAGAACTATGTAATGTTTTGAACAACCAACAATAAAAAAAATTAAAAATTAAAAAATTAAAAAAGAGCCCATTGTTCACAGGAAGTTCACAGAGAACATAAAAGAAACATAGGTGAAAGAAAAGAAAAAATTCTTTACAAAAAGGGGTGGAATATTGATTTGCCTCTCCAGGCCAGTGCAAAGGCTGGGCCAGAGTTTTGTTGTTTTGAATATAAAGAAGGTCCTAAAGAAACATCCACCTGCTTGTTTCCCTTTTGGCCAGTTTGGGTGAGGACTTGCTGTTGATAATCTTTGTTTCTTGGTTTCATATTGGTGGCATTACAAAGAGGTCAGATTAGCTGGGAGAGGAAAGAAAAGATGCCAAAAGAAAAGGTAACTAAAGATTAACAGTTGGTAGCACTTTCTGTGAGCAAGTTTATAAAGGTAGAAGTAAAGTTGTCAGATTGACACAACTGTCTGCTCTATCATTAGAATTAATTTAGGAAAAACCAGCAATTTTCACTTGAACTTTTTTTTTTTTTTTTTTGGTACTAGGGATTCAATCCAGAGGTGCTTTACCACTGAGCCTCATCCCTAGCCACCGCCCTTTTTTTTGTTTAATTTAGAGACAGGGTCTTGCTGAGTTTCTTAGGGGCTTGATAAATTGCTAAGGCTGGCTTTGAACTCATGATCCTCCTGCCTCAGTGCTCCCAAGTCACTGAGATTACAGGCATACACTACTTTGCCCAGTGTTCACTTAACCTCTTGAAAATATTTATGCAATGACTTGACCAAACCATGAAAGAAAAATACAATCACAGGACACATTACTCTTTGAATGTTTCATAAGATGTGAATAACCACAAAAACAAAACCTGTGCTAAGATTAAAGTTTAAGTAGCTTTAAAGTATTTTTAGTTCTTTTTATCTGAAATTGTTTAGACTACCTTCAGAGAAACTTCTCAATCATTTCCTTATTAGAAACTGTTGAGACGCTTTCTAAGGTCAAGGTTAACAAGGCAGGTTGATTTATACAGTAAGAGGGAAAGAGAGAAGAAACGAATCAACAGCAAACATTTGTCAACCACCAAGGGCTGAAATAACAGAGATTGAGCTCTGTAGAGAACTAACAAATATATGTGACGGTAGAGATATTTTGCCTATGTTTCTAGAAACCAAGCAAGTTTATTTGGGTGTACCTTGGAGAAGTGGGTGCTGTCAAATGGCCCTCCCACAGATCTTCTTAACCGCCAACCAAAACCAATGGCTTTCTGCCAACTAATCCAAGGAGTACTTTAAAGTCAACCAGGACCTCCCCATGAAACCTCAAAGTCCTCTAACAGTAAGCCACAGAAATCTAATAAAATAGAACGCACCTGACCCACGTAAGAACATAAGCAGCCCTTGAGTTATATAACAGTGGTAACAAAAAGAAAGGAAGAAATATATACAGAACAGCCTTTCAATCTTGAATCCAGTTTAGAAATCTAACATTTCTGAAGGACTGAGGATTCTACAAAGCTGCAGCAGAGATTCTCAAGGCATAGCCAGCACGACAGTATCAAGTGGAATTAGACGGAAACTTTCTAGAGCAAGAAATAAAATTAGAAGCAGTAGTCTCCCTGTCCTGGTCTCTTCTAGGCAAAATAAGTAGTGGTAGGTGGTTTCAGTGGGCAGCTGTGGCCTGGAGTGGTGTCACCACTAGGATAGTTCATGCCCATTCAAAACGACAAGCCCCCACCTGCATTTAGACTGATGGTCTCTTGATTTTTCCTCCCTACTGAACTGAAGACAGACTGGCCTACTGAGAAGGGGTGAGCCAAACATGGGCTGAATCCAAAGCTAAGGCTTTCCATTCTAGGATGCTGGTCACTAACTGGGCAGCATTGGGAAAGTTAGCCATTTCCCTGGAAGAGACTGCAGGAGGTAATTTGGAAGGCTCTTTCCAACTCTGGAGTTGTGTGTCAAAGCCAGCTGAGACATGGGTGCAAACAGGGGAGGAGCTGTTTCAGAGGTGGCTTGACCCCCTCCTGCCTCAGTGTTGAGACAGGAATTGTTGCTACTGATTTTTAGGTGATGGTGGTAGGGAAGCACAGTTCCCTCAAAACACATGATTTCACAGTAAGCTGGTAAGGGATTTGAACATGACTGGCTCACAGTATTGCAGCTTCTTGTCTTGCCTGAAGTTCCTTAAGGTGACCTAGTAGAGAGGCAAAGACATTTATTTAGGGAGAAGAAGATTCAGGTCACAGAGGAAAAGGTTGTAACAGCATTGGGTACATGATACAGGCAGATTAGTGGAGTGTGGCTCATCCCCAGGCACAAACCACATCAAAACCTACTCAGGATTGTGCTGGATGATTTTGCAATTGTTTGTTAAAACAAACCAATGTGATTTCATAATTCCTACACTTGTTTTTCTTTTACTGTCAGTAACAGTCAAGTCCTGACAGGTCTGTACCAAATCCACAGTCAAGAATATCTTGTAGGCTCACTTTCTACACCTGGATACAACTTAAATTGGGAGAGGGGGCACATCTGCCAATTTTCTTTGCCCCAATTGCAAGGCTGCCTAGGTATGGAAAGACGGAGTACCAGGCAGTCATGTTGTCCCAAATCTGGGCAATGTTTGGCTCTAAAAGAAAGGCCTAATGTCGTTTATGATGGACGTGACTTTATAGGAAGTCTATACTACCATCACAAGGGAAGTCTGAGGTTTTAAGTGACAGTTGAATTTGATCCTCCTGAGTGTGGGCTTCATCTTGGAAGTGATCACGGTGGTGGGGAGGCACTTAATGAGGTGGACTCTTTACCATTTACTGTGAAATACTGGCCCCGCAGCTGCAATCTTGGGGACTCACGGATTGCATTAGAGTAGGCAGGATAGTTGGAGGAGGAGGTTACAGGGTGCAGAGTGGCCCACGCAAGCCCTGCAGGTGTCTCAGTCTCTCATCCTAAATCCCCTATGCTCTGTAAACCTGTCTTCAACTCCGTAAAACGGAAAGATCTTAAAAGCGCATCACCACTTCTCCAACTTTCAGAGGTAGCCTGCCCTGTGGGAAGTTTTTCCAGAGGAAGTGTGGGTGCTCAGCCCTCCCTGGCGCAGGCTGCCAAGAGCGCGCGCGGGAGGCGTGGCCGTAGCGGACTCGAGGGAACCCACCCTCCCATCTGTCGTCCTCACCCTGGGAGCTCCCCCTCCGGGAGATAGCACCTCCGGGAGAGGGCGGGAGGCGGGGGCGCGGTATCATCTTCCTCTGCACCAGCCTAGACGAGGTCGGGGAAGTCGCGGGGACCAGTCCTGCGAGGCAGGAGGACGCGCCGCTCCGCTGTGCGACCCCTGGTGCAACCCGGGAAGGTCGGCCCCGGGGAGGGCGCTCGCGAGCTCCCGCCGCTGCCTGCGGCCACCGGGGACTCACGCAGCTGGGCAGCGGGAGGAGGGGACAGCCGAGCACAGTGGTCCAGCCGCGTCCCGAAGAAGTTGGGTCCCTCCGGTGCTCCCCGCCCGCGGCCTCGCTCACGGCAGCCGCTTCTCGCTTCCCTGCAGCCGCGCCAGGACCATGTCAGCGGAGACGGCGAGCGGCCCCACGGAGGACCAGGTGGAGATCCTGGAGTACAACTTCAACAAGGTCAACAAGCACCCGGACCCCACCACGCTGTGCCTCATCGCGGCCGAGGCCGGCCTTTCGGAGGAGGAGACCCAGGTGAGTGCCGCACGTGTCCCGCGCGCCGGACCCGCTGGGGCAGAGGAGTCCCGGTCGCCCCCCGCGTCGCGCCCCCGCCTGATCGCGGGCGGTCTAGAGCCCGGACCCTGCATCGCTGCCACCCCCGCAAGCCCAGCTCCCTGGTTCCCAAGGGCGCCCCGTCTGCCCTCTACCCTCAGCCTGCGGCGGTTGCCCCAGGATCTGCGAAGGCACCAGGGTCACCTTTATGTCCCCTGCTTTTCCACTCTCTCTCTCACAGCCCGGGATAAATTCTGTCCTCCCTCTGGGCTGGGAGCCGCGTCGGTCGCCAGCTCTTGTTTCGATTTCCCTGGCAGCTTGGTATCCCCTCCGGGCTGTGGCGGGAGACCTTCAGGAGCATCTATTCTCAAAGGGGATGTCACAGTTGGAAGGGACCTTAGAATTTAACTACAAATTCAGTGCTCAGATTTGGCAAATGAGGAAACTAAGGCCCAGAGGAAGGGAGTTGTTAGAATGGCAAGGGTCCTTAAGCGTGTTTTCTTCACCACAGCATGCCCCTCTTAGCTGCAAAACTGAAATTGTACCTAGCCAGGCCAATTTGGCTCAGATTTTTTTTTTTTTTTTAATTCCCTGGTTCTAAGGTTTAGAGTCTCTTTCTGGAGTTTTTCAACAATGAAGACATTTGACATCACAGCTGGAGGGGAATTGGCAGCACATACCTCTTAAGTGCTCTGATTTTTAATTTTTTTTTAAGAACTCTCTTATTAATCCACCACATTGCTTAGAGAATGCATCACTTGCCTATGTGCAATGTTGGAGTCTTTAGCTGACTTTTTTTTTTTTTTTTATAAACCCTGTCCAAACTCTGGCTTCTCTTTTTCCTTCCATCATGAAAAGACAATTTGTTACCAGTGATAAACTACTTGGAACTGAGCTAGCATTTCCAAAGCACTTCACACCTCTAATCTCAAAGCTAAAGCAAAGGACATTGTTACTATTCCCATTTTCTAGAGCACCAGGGACTCTGTCCTCTCCTCACTATGCTCATTTGAAGCTTAAAACCTTGTAATCCATACTCCCTAGGATCCTAGAACCAAGACCCTGGACCCAAACCCAAAATAATTTCTGCTAATTAAGCCAGAGGCATTTTGGAAAACCTGCCCATGGATAATCTTCTCCTTCACAGATCAAGTAGAAAGGCAAACATATCTGTTTCTAGGAAATGGAACAGCTGTCTGATTAACCAGAACCAGAACTAAACGGGAGGTGATTTATTGTAACCCAAGTCTAACAGCTCATGTTTCTTGGAACCCCCCGAGGAGGCAGCCTGCTGAAGTTTGAGCATTTAAAACCCCATGCTATATTTAGGAAAGAGGAATGATTATAGAGACAGCTCATCATTTTAAGGCTGTAGGATACTGTAGGGACAGTACCAACAAGGGATGGTAACCCCTTCTCAGTGTCTGATTGTCCCATGGCAAGTTAGCATTAATCCCTTTACTTGTAAAGCAGAGTAATTATGTTAATATTTGTTGTTCACTATTTTGTGTCTGTGTATATTGTGTGTGTATGAGAGAGAGAAAAAGAGAAAGTTAGATGGATGCTCGGCATCAAACCCAAGCCCTCAAGCATGTTAAACTTACACTCTATTCTACCACTGAACTACACCCCCAGCCCTGTGTGGATCTTTGGAATGGATAATACTTGCCATGTGTTGTTCAAGGAATCCTCCAAGTATTGTTATTTATTTGCCAACATAGCATGAGGGTAGGTACTGTTAGCCCAATTGTCTAGATAAGAGACTGAGGCTTAGAAAGGTTAAGTAACTTGCCCAAGATCACAGTTAGGAGGCAGCCAAGCTAGGACTTGAACCTGGGAAGTTTGGTTTCACAATCAGGATGGAAACAACGGGGTGGGTAGGAGGGAAGGACTGAAAACTCATATTTCCTTCTGAAAAAAAAAAAAATCCATGCATTAAACAATGATCACTCCAGGCCATAGTCAACGGTTCCTTGAGAGCCACCTGATATTAGAGAATTAAAACTAAATCGGGGTAGGCACAGAAAGAAAGGCACCTGCTTCTTTCTGTGGTTGAGGTCTGCAGCTCAGACACCTACACATCAGATCCACCTGCCCCTCTCAGGCAGCCCTCCCTCCATTCCCTCTCTTCTGCCATCCTCAAATAAACAAATGGTAGACCAGCCCTGACAGCAGTGGGTGTGGGTGAGTCAGCCTCATAGCAGGGGCCCCTTGGCTTCCTCTTCCTGCCATGAGGCCAACACCTTCTTCCTCCCTGTGGCTACCATAGCTCAGCCTGCCTCTGTCTTCCTGCCTAGACCTGCAGGGAGGCATCTGGAACACAGAGCTCAGAGAGAGACAGCTTAGCAAGTTTCAGGAAAGAAGACCCCTAGGTTCCTTGGACAGCCTGTCCTTGGTCACTTCTTACTAGACTGGGTCTCATCTTCCCAATCTTTCTGCCCCCCACTCCTGCCATCTTCATGTGTACTGGGAGATGGGAATGGTTCTCTAATCTCCTCAAACAACTTATACATTTTTTTTAAAAAGTGTCTTCTACAAAAAAAGAAAAGCATATTTTGGAGATATAGTGTCCAATGATGAACTTTCAGGCATTCGTGAAATTATTTTTATTTGTAGCAGTTCTTTTGGGGACCTTGGAATAGTTCCATGGAGGCCAAGGCCCGCTGGGCCCACATATAAGCAGGATCTGTATCAACACATCCCTGTCTCTGTTCTTCACCAGTGTGGCTCTTTTCACGCAGCAAGGTCCAAAGCCAAAATAATATTCATCACATAGACCCGAATCTTCACCCTACCCTAACACCAGCCACCTCCAGATAGAATCACACTTAATTTTCCTAGAACAAATAATACTTTACAACAAGAAAAATAAGCATGAGATACTCTTGTGAGGCAGTTCCTGCAACGACTCACTACTGATGATTTGACAGGGGCAAGAGGAGCCAAAAGGTGGACACATTCTCTGACTAGGGGGGGTTTGTGAACCTCTTTTTTTTCCCCTCCAACCTTCCTTACATCAGTTGAGTAATGTACTGACATCCTAACAAGTTTGAGGAAGGCACATCTTTCATGATGACATGAAAACCTAGTCATTGCACTTATGAACCAACCACAAAAGAATCTGCAGCTCTCTTTATAGCTCTCTTTATTTTATTTTATTTATTTATTTATTTATTTATTTTTGTCTACTGTAGGACAAAACTCTCTGCTATGGGGGGTGGGCAGGCAGATATTCAGAGTGTCATGAAGGATGCTCTAATTTTTTTAAGTTGTATTGACTAGGATCCTAGAATGATTTTTCCCTCTCTAAACAGTAACCTAAACATCACCTACATTTAAGTTAGTTGAACCCGTTTAGAACGCCTCTTTTTATCATTTTGAAGTCAGTGTTAGAAGGGGCTGGGAAAGCTCTTTCATCAGCCCTCTGGGAGCCTAGGATGATCTAGTGTTCTCTATTTTACACACACACACACACACACACACACACACACACACACACACAATTCAAGTGCAGTGTAGTTGGCATTGGTTCTTGGAGAAGTTTCCAGTATTTTTTTTTTTTATCTCCTCTTGATGTTTTGGGCTTGTTCCCAGAACCCAGTAGTTTTTAGTTGTTGGATGTTTTATCTGTGGAATAAAGACCTCTAAAGGTCTCCCCGTGAAAAGAATGAAATGTTAGTTGCTAGAGAAAAGGATACGAACAATGTTATTTTGCACTAACCCCTCCCATTCCAGTGTCTCATTATCATCTGTTCAATCAGAGTAAATAAATCTCCATCAGTGGGTGAGGGTAATGAGGGCACGCATTTATAAGCAAGCTAGGGATGAATATCTTTCCCAGGGGATGATGGAAACAAAGGGAGGGAAGGACAAAGCCAGGTGGAAAATCAGCATAGATGTAATGGAGACATATGATTCCACTGTGTTGGGGGGTGGCGCAAGTGAGGGATTTAATGGTTTTTGTTGGATAGCAACTTGTTTGTTAAATCATTATGTATGTATTTGATTTTAAAATATATATATTTGGAAAACAGTTGAGCTTTTCTGGCACCTCCTCCCATCCCCCAGTGCTAGAACTCAATTGGTTAAGCATTTGGATGCCAGCTTGCAAATTTGCAAACGTGATCCAGGCTGAAGCAATTTTCGGTAATGCCATCAATATTCTACCTCACTCCATAGTGTAAAGATGTGGGTGGTTCTTTTGAATGGGGCCAGCTCAACCATTTGGTCTTAAATGAGTTCTGATAGAAAGTGAGATTTTTCCTCCTCTAGGTTTTAATTAGTCAGTCTTTAAAATGCCAAATAAATATTCGGCTCTGGTCACTGGAAATCCTATTTAATCAGCACTTGAGGCCTCAAAACCCCCACAGGGCTACCTCATTAAGGAAGCTGGTGTCACGCTGTGCTCAGGCCAGAACCCAGAGTTAGCTGAACACACATATGGATTCTAGAAGAAAATGTGCCCAACTTTCACAGAACTTGGGTTGAAGCCACCAAAGTTATATGAGCTTTCACTTCTCAAAGATTAGTGATCCCCAGGAGCAAAATATGGCATCCAGGGAGCAATCCCCAAAGAAAGGGCTTCCCTTCCCATCTTGCTGGCCTCTGCTCTGGCTTTAGATTCCTTTTCTCCGCTGTCACTCCCCAGTATAAAGGAGGATAGACAACTGACCTTGACAGCTGTGTGTGGCCGTGAGGTGCACCTCTGCTGTACCAATCGGGGCGTTGTGGTGTGGCCCTGTGACGTTCATCCAGCCTAGCACTGTCACGGAGCCCCAAGCCGTCCTCGAGCCTCACCCCCTTTCTAGTGCCACAGCCTGTCCTCCAGCACTTGTCCTTACAGGCACTTCTGCTCCTGTGCTTTTTCCCATTTTTTTCTGATCTTGAACTGACACTAAAACTCCCTTTCAGATCTCTAGATCTCTGCAGGGATGAGATCTTCCCCAGTATGGCCCTAGAGCCTGGTCCACTGTTCTGAGGTTGAAACTGCATCTGAGCAGCCATCAGGTCATGCTAAGCATGGAGCCACTCTAGATGCTTCCCTCTGCACCGCCTCCATCAGCACATCCCAGGTCTGGTGTCTCAGAGCTGGGCTGTCTCTGATGTTTCCTTTCTGCCCCCTCATTCCCTTGCCCCTAGAAGGAGTGAGTTTCAGAAAGCTCAGAAGGGACAGTAGAGACATCCCCCACCACCAAGCTTACTTCATTTATAGAAGAGCTGAGTGATGCTCTATTTTTAGGGACTTTTTTTTTCCAAGTTTTCATAACTAAATAGTTACAATATAGCTTCCTAATAGAAGGGCCCAGTGCTGCAGAGCCCTGGGCCACCTCCCCAAGCAGCTTGCCTGTTTACACTGAGTGACAGGCACTACCATCATTCTCAATGTGTACCATGACATGTGAGCCGCTGGGAAGCACAGAGGCAACAGAGCTTGGGGATCCCGACTTCTTGTCAAGCTAACCTGTTCTCTCTGGTGGGGATCAAGATTGCTGCTCTGTTTCCTCACTACTCCCTCTTCAAAGTTTTGTTTTGTTTGTTTTGTTTGGGGGGGTTCCTTGGCAATATTAGGGATGGAACCCAGGGATTCATGCATGCTAGGCAAGGGCTCCACCACTGAGCTATACTCCCAACCCTTTTTACTTTTTGTTTGAGATAGGATCTCACTAAGTTACCCAGGCTGGCCTCAAACTTGCAATCCTCCTGCCTCAGCCCTCTGAGTAGCTGGGATTACAGACATGAACCACCACACCCTGCCAATCTGTTTTCTTAAATCCCAACTTCTTAAGTCCTGATCAACCTGGTCCAGACCCCATCCCCTATTCCCAGCATGCTTCTCCTGAACTCTCATCCACTCCATAGCATAACAAAGACAGCCAGGGACTAGGAGAGTAACATACTGCATTACCACAGCACATCAAAATGTTTTAGTCTTCCTATGGTACCAGGTCTAGAAGCACGACCCCAAATTATGGTCACTTTTTTTTTTTTGGTGGGGGGTGGGGGACGGTGCTGGGAATTAAACTCAGAGGCACTCAACCACTAAGCCACATCCCCAGCCCTATATTGTATTTTCTTTAGAGACAGGGTCTCACTGAGTTGCTTAGTGCCTCACTTTTGCTGAGGCTGGCTTTGAATTCACAATCCTCCTGCCTTGGCCTCCTGAGCTGCTGGGTTACAGGCCTGTGCCACCTCGCCCAGCACATGATCACTTTTCATGAGATGTGACTATGTGAGTCATACAGAGCTGGAAGATTCCAATAAACTGTAGGTCTCTCCATCTTCTCTCACTCCTCAGTGGCCCTGGAGCAGGAAAGAGGGGGCTGGCCCCCTCCACAGATCCCCGTGTGCTCCCAGGTTGTCTAGTGCTCAGTTATCATTCATTTTATTCATCAAATTCTTACTAATTAGCTGTCAATGAGCAAAGCCCACAGTAGATCAGCCATAGAGATCTATCTGGGCATCAAGCAATGTCTTTAATTCCTTTTATTCATTCAACAAACATGGATTAATCTCTAACTCTTGATGCAATGGTGATGATATGAAAACAGTTTCTGTTTCTAGAAGAATGTATAGATTTTTTAAAAAGTGAATAGTCCAGGCAATGTGGCATACATTCATAATCCCAGTGACTCAAGAGGCCAAGGCAGGAGGATGGCAAGTTCAAGGTCAGCCTCAGCAACTTGTGAGAACCCTGTCTCAAAATAAAAATAAAAAGGGCTGGGGATGTAATTCAGTGGTAGAATACTCCACTGGTTCACTCCCAAATACTAAAAACAAAACAAAAAGAAAAGTGAATACATAAGCAAATATTTTTTTTAAAAAATATATTAAAAGTTCTATGAAGGCAACAAAGTACTAAAATATATAAGGAGAACCTACTTTTGATAAGAGTGGTCAGGAAGACTTCATCAAGAAGGTTCTATTCAAGCTGAAAACTGTAGATCACAGAAAGACCATCTGATAAAGAATATAGCCCATTCTAAGCATAGGAAATGACTGTGCAAATGTCCTGAGACAGAAAAGTTGGGTGAAATGTGAGAAACGTTTCACCATGCACCCATCCCTTGCTTCCCTCCTTCCCAACTGGGCCACAGAGGCTATGTTTTAGAAAGTAAACAGGCATTTCAGTTTCTCAGTATGTGACAGATAATCTTGTCCCCTTCTCTCTTCCAGAAATGGTTTAAACAGCGCCTGGCCCAGTGGCGGCAGTCGGAAGGCCTGCCCTCAGAGTGCAGATCTGTCACAGACTAAGGAGGCCCCGCACCAGCAGCTCCCCTCCGTGAGGTCCGTCTGCTGATTCTCCTCAACTTCACCATGCCGGTTCAACTTTTCAGTGTAATGATGTATGTTCCATTGTTAGCTGTCCTGGATTTAACACAGTGTTGTGGTTTTTTAGCTGTACATAACTAGAAAATAACAACCGGAAGCTAACCTCAACTTCCATATAAAGCAGTGGCTTGGCTGGGAAACTCGGTGTGGCTTGCGTGTCCCTCTGGGTTGGAATGACAGATGGTGTGAAAGCCATCTAAGTTTGCTTTGGACCCTCACCTCCCAATGACAATTTGCTTTTACCATCCATTTCAAAACAAGCAAGGCCTCTGTTGAAAAGATAACATGATGGAGCAGGGAAGGCATTTCCTTCTGAATCTCCTTACCTAAGTTTTTCTCCTTAAGTTTCATTTGACACATTGATGGTTGGGTGAGAATACAGAGGTGTATCTGAGTCGTTCAAATTTTATAAAACAGCTCCTTGGCATATAGCTGCATTAATTGGGAAAGAACCCCGATGGATTAGAAGCAACGTCAACCAAAATGCAACTCCAGAGATTCAAAAAGTCTTGAATTTATACTTTATTTAATGCATTTGTTAAATTTATTTTGCTAAATAAAATGAACTGCTTTTTGTCTCCGAAATGATATTCTAAATAAAACCTTAACTTTTTGTTGAAAATGCACTGAGTCCTTTACAGATTTTTTTAACCTAATAAGAAACATATCAAAGAGAAAAGCAGAATAGTTCTTCCTAGGAGCTGAGAGTTGTCATTTTCCAAATCCTTGCTTTTCCAAGTGTGGTCCAAGACCAGTCATTAGCATTAGCGGTGAGCCTGTGAGACTCCCAGAATCTCAGACCCCAATCCAGACCTGTGGAATCAGATTCTACATTCCTACTGAGGTCCCCAAATGGTTTTAATGCATAGGAAACTTTGAGCAGCACTGTTTCAAAGGACACCACTGGTCAATTTACGTCAATTTACATCCATTTGCTAAGGTAGCTCATAAATGTCTTAATGGTCTCTCAGTCAAGATGGTGTCAGATTGCATGGAATAATAACTTGGTAACAGATGAACCAAATAGACAAAGGTGGGTAATCCTGGGCTGTTCAAGTAGTTCCCTAATGCTGTCAAGAATTTAGGGTCCCTCTGTATTCTCAACTTTGCTATCTTTAGCACTTGGCTCTGGAGACAGGAGAGGAATGCTGGGACTGAATCTGCATTTCAATGGTAGTGGGGGAAAGGAGGTGGAGGGAGGCAGCTAGAGCAAGTGCTCAAGCCAAAGGCAAATGCCAGCTCAGTCTTTCCTTTTAAAAAGGTTTACATATGGGGCTGAGGTTGTGGCTCAGTGGTAGAGCTCTTGTCTAGCACATGTGAGGCACTGGGTTCAAACCTAAACACAGCATAAAAATAAATAAATATAATAGAGGTATTGTGTCCAACTACAACTAAAAAATAATTTTTTAAAAATATATTAAATAAAGGTATTGTATCCATGTACAACTTGAAAAAAATATTTTTATAAAAGGTTTACGCACAATGCCAGGCAAGGTGGCGTAGGCCTATAATCCCAGCGGCTCAGGAGGCTGAGGCAGGAGGATCACGAGTTCAAAGCCAGCTTCAGCAAAAGCGAGGCACTAAGCAATTCAGACTCTGTCTCTAAATAAAATACAAAAAAAAAAAAAAGAGGGGGGTTTTACACACACACACACACACACACACACACATACACACACTGCCTGGAAGTCCCCACTAGCAGCTTTCATCTACATCTCACTGGCCAGAATGGGTCACAAGGCCAGCACTAAGTGAATCTGGGAATCTGGGAAGGTGCCCATTTGTGATTGGGCATGGGGTACAGTTGCTCAGAAGGAAAGCCTGGAGGGTGTAGCTGGGTGATAGGGTGCTTGCCTACTGGGTTTAACCCCAGCACTGCAAAAACCAACCAACCAACCAAAAAAAAAAAAAAAAAAAAAAAAAAAGGCAAGAAGGAAAGAGCCAGGCATGTTGGAACACATTTGTAATCCCAGCAATTTGGGAGGCTGAAGCAGGAGGATTGCAAACTTGAGGCAAGGCTGGGCAACTTAACAACACTCTGTCTCAAAATTAAAAAATTAAAAAGGCTGGGATGTGCTCAGTGATTCAAGTGCACCAGCAACCAGCATTCGATCCCTAGTAGACACACACACACACACACACACACACACACACACACACCACACACACCACACACACACAGAAAGGATGGATATTGGAAAGGCTACTAATAATGTCTATCAATGCAACCAGGAATGATGCTGGTGAACACTTCTGAACTCCTACCTACAATTCTGGCTCAGTTTTCGAGTTCTTTAAAATAAAGAGCCCAAGAGTAAAAACACTAACAATTGTTCTGAATACAACTGTTTACAAGATCCTATTAAACATCCTTGGTGAGTTTCCTCTCCCCCTACCTTAAAACATTTCTTCTGTAAACAAATAGTGAGCCAGGGCCTGAACAGAATAGCCTCATCTTGGCATCCTCCTCTCAACCTAATTAGTGATGGTCTAAGCATCTGCCAGCCACAGGGTTGTATGCTGACTTTTTTTCTGGGGAAAAAAAAAAAAGGGTGAAGGCAGGGTTTGTAATATACAGCCTTTATTGTGTTGAGGCATATTCCTTGTAGGGATGAGGCAGAAGTATGTCTTTATATTAACACTTGATCATAGAGAGCATTTTTAAACTTTTCTAAGCATTCTCACAGATACTGGATTACCCATTGAGAGGAACGTGGGCCAGTGACACAGAGCACAGATCTGCTCATAAAGTAATGAGAAAGAGAAGCTGAACCAGGTCTAAGAACTAGGTGGGAAGTCTTTCCAGCCCATCTAAGCCATGATTCAAGAACAATCCAGGACAAGAAGAGTTAACCTGTGGGCAGAAGTCTCACTTCCCTTGAGGGAGTCTGGAGTCCTTGAGTGCCCTAGTTGGGAAGGAAGGAAGGAGTCAGTGTTCTTTAAGATGTGAATTTGTTCCCAAGCCTCATCTTCTTGAGTTTGCTTTTTTAAACCATAAAACAAAGATTGTAACACTTTACTTAAAAAAGAGCCTCTTGTAAATAAGTAATAATTACCATTGCTACAAAGTACTCAAGTACATAGGGCGGGCTTATTTTGATCCATAAGCCTTTATGAGAAAACAGAGCTCCAAGTGTTATCCTAGAGTCTCTGCTGGACACCCAGGGTCAGGCCTCTAAGTGATAATATCCACCCTAGACTGAGAGAAATCCCACAAGCTCTCTCTTCTCACCTTGTGTCCTAGCTCCACTACTGCAGACACGGCACAGATCATCCTCAAAGTCCCTCACTGTGGCTATTCAGGCTATAGACGCTGGAAAAATGAAATACTCCCCTTTGTACTCACACTTGAAGTGGTTGTGGTGATGTGACACTGCCTACCCAATGAGACTTAAATTGAAGACTGGGGGGTGGGGCTTGAAAGGAGCATTTTTGCATTTCTTATTTTAGTTTTTGCAGTGCTGGGAATTGAACCCAGGGGTCAGGGCATGCTTGGCTGCATTTTTGCATTTCTTTCTTTCTTTCTTTCTTTTTTTTTTTTTTTTGGCTCTTTTTAGATTTACATGACAATAGAGTGTATTTTGACATATCCCACATACATAGAGCATAACTTTCCATTCTTGTGGTTGTACATGATGTGGAGTTACACTGGTGGTGTATTCATATATGAGCGTAGGAAAGTAGTGTCTGATTCATTCTACTGTCTTTCCCATTCCCATCCCCCTTCCTTCTCTTCATCTAATGAACTTCTATGCTTCCTCCCCCACCCTTATTGTGTGTTAGTATCCATATATCAGAAAGAACTTTTGGATTGGCTTATTTCACTTAGCATGATAGACTCCAGTTCGCATTTTTGTATTTTTTTTTGAGATTTTTAATTAAATTTATTTTCTCTGATACATAAAAACTTACATATAGTACATATTAAGAGGGGTACCATGGGATGGTTTGATACATACAGACATTGTATAATTTTTAACTCATGGTAAAGGTATCTGTATTCTCATTTATCATTTCTTCATAGTAAAACTTTCAAAATAATTTATTTTTGAAGTGAAGAGTACATTTTTGTTATCTATAGAGTCATACTACTGTTCAATAACACAACAGAACGTCTTGCTCCTATCTCACTGTGACTCACCACCCCTTATCAATCTTTCCTCATTCCTCTTAACCCTACTCTCCACAGCTTCTGGTAACCGCCACTATACCCTTGTCTTGTTCCTGGTGTTAGAAAAAAGGGTTTTCAGTGTTTCCTTCAATCAGCATAATGTTGGCTATTATGGGTTTTTAATATATAGCCTTTATTGTGTTGACGCATATTCCTTATAGATATAATATTTCTGAGGGTTTTTTAAAATTTATGTGTTCTAATCAGTTATACATGATAGCAGAATGCTCTTCGATTCATTATACACAAATAGAGCACAATTTTTGACTTCTCTGGTTGTACCCCAAGTAGGGTCACTTCATTCATGCAATCATACATGTACCTAGGGTAATGATGCCCATCTCATGTCACCATCTTTCCTACCCCTACCCCTTCCCCCTTCCCCTTTGCCCCATCCAAAGTTTTCACTCATCCCATGCCCCACCTGATTGGATTGGCATCCACTCATCAGAGAAAACATTCAGCCTTTGGTTTTTTGGGATTTTGGCTTACTTCACTTAGCATGATAACACCAACTCCATCCATTTACCTGCAAATGCCATGATTTAATTCTCTTTTATTGCTGAGTAACACTCGGTTGTGTGATTTTTGCCTTTCTTGATAAAAGGTACACAGCTTTTCTCCTGTTTTGACTTGAACTAGTTTCATTCGTTAACTATAGAAATAATCCAAAAAGGAAACATACAACATAACAAACAAAATTCATAAAAAATTACTCAGGATCACACCACCCAGAGGTAACCACTTGTTAATCTTAGTATTATGGACTACCATATTGAAGGGGGGAGGACTACTTTCTGCATGTAAGTACACAGAGATCAGGGGAAAAAAATACTTAATATTTAGAAGTTGGTTGCAGTTTGAATTATTTCCCTGAGAGAACGAAAAGATTCTCCCTAAGGAAAAAAGCCTTGGCTTTTTGTTTAGAAAAAGATCTTGATATATTTGGGGGACTGTCTAAAATATAGATCTAGAAGGAGAAGAGGGGAAAAAATTCAGTGACTATGCTCAATTTTTTTTTTTAAAGTGTAAATTTAGTGCTTTGTCCCAAGTAAACTCTGATAGGAGAATATCTGGGAACTTTTGGCATTTGAACAAGGAAGAGACTGAGGAAAATATAATGTCAGTTGACCCAGAAGAGAACCTATGAGAGAGTGGTGGGCTAGGCTTAGGAACTTTATGCTGTTCCTTTCTCTCCTCTTCTGCTACCTGTACATTTCAGAAACTCCTCCCACGTCATACAATCCTGGTAGAACAGTTAATTCCGGTGTCCCAAATGCCCAATCCACCCCATGATAGGTGGACACATGACCAGCATGGCCAATCACCATTCCAGGCCCTGAAGCAATGCAGAGGCTCCTCATGTAAGATAAGCCAATCAAAGTGATCAAAAGACCTTTACCAGAATTTTCCCAATTGATCTGGAGATGATTTCCCAATTGATCTTACATGGAAAGTCCTGAGGATGGACTGGTTGTAGGAAGCCATCTTTCAGCCACTCTGTAATGAGAGAGGATGGAGCTAGCAGAGATAGGAGTTAGATTGATAGAGAGAGAGAGAGATGGGGAGAGAGAAAGAGAGTCCTGCAACTCTGATCAACATTCTCCCCGTGGTCTACCTAAGCCTTCCTATCTCTATGAACTTGTGAATTCCCTTCATAGTGTATATCTGTGATCCATCATAAAAGGAGTCCTGACTAATGGCATGATGAAGAAAGGAAGATAGAAATATGGAAAGACGAGTATCAGCCACTGGGGTAATTCAGAACCCAGAAGAAGCAGTTCAACAAATCTTGAAAATAATTGGGCAGAGGAGCAGACTTTTCTTAGTCAATAGGAAATTGAGAAAAAAAATATTTTTGCATATTAAAGAAAAAGATAGATAGAATATTCGCAGACATACAAGTTATGTTCTGTTTTGAAGTAGATGCAAATGTGTGGTAGATAAGCTTTTGTTCCCTTCTTGGGCACATTTTGCTACTCACTCTCTCAACCCTTGCCTTCCACATATAAATCTTGCCCCACATATTTTACTGTCATTTAAAAACCTCACACCAACTGTTTGAGATGTGTCTCTGCCTACACTCAATGCCAAAGTGACTAACAATAATGGTAATAATAAAAATAATTTGAAGGTGCATTCTTTTCCCATGATGAAACTGCTGAAAGTTATCACTCAATATGTCAGGCAAGTACGTAGGACACCTGTCAACTGCTTATGTTGGCAAAGCAGGAGTATGAAATAATGAGATTTTTGTGTGTGTTCTTTTTACCGTAGGTAGGCTGGTGCTGTGCTGTTGTGCTCTTTATACACAAGTATAGGAATGGAAGCCAAGGTTCCTAGAGTCCTTTTCCTACAACTTCACCTTCACCTGCACTATTCCAGTTGTACTATTACAAACCCTCATGAGGAATGTGTTCCTGTAAACAAATATCAATGTGGCTGCTAAGAGTTTTCTCCTGAACCTTAGAAAAACATAAGAAATGTTGGTTTGAATCTCAACTTAGGTAACTCATCCAATTACTTAAATACAGTGATGAGCTGACTCAGAGTTTGTATGAATCATCCTGAGAATTCCAGATTAGCAATGCAGAAGGATTTTCTTTCTTCTTCTTCCCACTCCTGTTTTTAAAAGCTTTCTAAATGGGAATTTGGCATCGTCTGGGAGTGAAGAATGCAAATTTCTGGAGATAGTAACCCTAAGAATAAGAATCCTCAGGGGCATAAGAACTACCAACCCAAAGCACAGAATATGGTCAGGATACAGAACGTGGGTAGATTTACAAGAATGCACGTGTATATTTGCATGGCCATGGGGGACAGCTGAGGCAGAGTTTTGTTTGTCCCCTTAGCCCTCTCCCCTTCTTGAGTTTCATCCGGGAGATGGTGACCTGCCTAAAGACAGACTAAGTTTTTTTCACTTTTCTTTGTCATTAGGTTTTTAGCCAGCCTCCAAGATGCCCCCAAGGATCTCTGCCTCCTGGTATTCACAGCTTTGCATAGTTCCTTCCCTACCCCACACCAGGCTTAGTCTGTGTCTTGATCCATTTTGTGTTGCTGTACAGAATGCCTGAGATGGAGTAATTTATAAAGAAAAGAAGTTTATTTAGGCTCACGTTTCTGGATACTGGAAAGTCCCAGATTGGGCAGCCACATCTAGAGAAGGCTGCTTTATAACCTGGCGGAAGTCAGAAGGGGCAAGCCAGCGTGTGCAGAAGTGAAACCTGAGGAGTTGACCTGCTTTATAACTGCCTGCTCACACAGCAACCCACGCAGTCCCACCAGAATTACCCCAGTCCCACAAGAAAGTTATTAATCCCTCTTAACAACCTAATCACCTCTTAAAGACCCCCACCTCCAACAACACCACAATGGCAGTCCAATTTCAACATGGGTTTCAGAGGACAAAAAATATTCAAACCATGACAGTCTGTGTGACTAATAAAATACAGCAGAAATTATTGGGTGTCATTTCTGAGATAAGCTCCCAAAAGACACGAAAGACCTCTTCTCTGCCCAGCCCCACCCTCCCTCCCTCTGATATTATTTGCTCTGGTGGAAGCCATGTTGAGCAACCCTATGGAGAGGCCCACACAGCAAGGAACCGAGGCCTCGTGACAACAGCCAGTGAGGAACTGTTTGCCAACAACCATGTGAGCGAGATTGGAAGTACATCCTCTGGCCTGTGTCAGATAACTTCAGCCCCTTAGCCACCCCCACTTCCCTATGCTGCTCTCAAAATCGTTTGATATAATAAATGTTTGTTGTTTTAATCTGCTAAGCTTTGGAGCCATGTGTTATGCAGCAAGAGATATCCAAAACTAGATGTGACCAAGAAAGAGATAGGTGGCATTTGTGCACATGCCCCTGAAAAGATTAAGTGTGCTCTCTCCTCTTTCCTTGCCACATCCTGAGCTAGCATGCAACCATTCTAGGTAGCGATGAGCCATCTGAGATCATGTGGATGACGATGATGCCTAAGGACTATAGGATAATCACAGAGAAAGAGCCTCTCTCTCTGTTATTAGTCAGGAAATACTAGGTTTATTGGCACTGACCAACAACCTCCATTCTCAGTGTTTTAAAAGTAATGGTGTTATTTCTCACTTCCACGAATTTGCTGAAGCTCTGGGCAATTTCTAGGCTAACTGTCCTGTATATCAATAGTACTTCCAGAAATTTCAGTCAAAGAAAAAAAGAGAGAGTCTTGCACTGGCAACCAACTACTTCTGTGACACACATTTGCACTCACATTTCATTGGCCAAAGCAAGTTGCATAACCATATCTAACCCCAAGGGGGCAGAGAAGTACAATCCTCCCTTATTTCTGGAGCATGAAGTCCTGAAAATACTTTTTTTTATCAGAATTACAATCTACCCAGGAATTCAGCTTCATATTGACCTCAATACACCAGTCCTGGACTCTTATCTAGGAAATAGCTGGATACAGAAATAAATTTTATCTTAGTGGAGTTGCAGTGTTTAGGGGCTTCTTGTTATAGACCCTAGTCTATATTGTAAGCAATAAAGGCATTTATCTAGCTAAGAATGGCCCTAGGCCCGCCTACCTGCTCAGTGGTCTTAAATTGTTGACAAGGAAAAACAGAGGCCCATAAACAGTCTCCATTTGTCCTTTCATGTCCATTCTTCATTCTTTTTCATCCTACCCTGTGGCCAAGGAGGATGCCATTATAGATAGTGTCAGCCAGGATCCCTGGTCCTTTCACTTCTGGTTGGGTTTAGCCAATAAGAGGCACTAGCAGAAGATCATAGGATAAACACAGAGAAATGTCAGCTATTTTTCCCCCTGGCTTTGAGCCTATAGAGTTGTGGTTGGACAGTGGCTATGTTCTTCTGCCCAAGGCCACAGTGCAGGCAGGAGGCCATCTCCACAGCCACAGGCCTCTCCACCTTCCAGTAATGTCTCCTTCCATGACCCATCCTAAGCCTAGAAGTGATAACTATCATTAGCCCCAATGCTCCACTGTCCCTTGTTGGTTTCCCTTAATAAGTACCTTTATTAAAGTATCTCCAGTTACCTCTGCCATATATTTCCTGTTGGTACCCAGACCAATGCAATACTTCTCACTCAAATGATAGTGATTGGCCAAAACAATGAAGAACTTGAGAACTGGGCAGAAATGAATGTCTTTTGGATCAACTGTGTAATAACCGGAGCAAACATGTTTTCACACCTAAATCCCAGAGTGCACGAGAAAGGTCTTTTGCTTGTTTGTCACCATGATGTCGGTGAAAAGCCAAGTGATGTCTGAAATATTTGTGACTTTAGGCCAAATCATTCCAGTAAAAATCTATCTAACCTACTTATTTCAAAATTAAAGGGTTTTTTTCCCAAAATATTTCTATTATTCATTTCAAATATCTATCATTGACTTTCCAACCTAATTCATTAGCTGGGGTTTCACTGAACCAGAAGCTAGAAAGCTCTGAATTAGAATACGGAGTTGCCAGGTTTCCGTTTGAACAAGCTTCAGGAGGTCTCCAAAAATCTCGTAGGCCACAAGGAGTACACACAGCTCATGGAACTTGATTTCTGTCCTCAAAGATTTCTGGGATGGAAATCCCTCTATGATTAAACAACAGAGCTAGGAAAAAAAGGTGGAAAATCAGGTTCTTCATCCATTTATTAAAATATTTACCTATTCTTAATCAAAAAAAAAAAAAACCAAGAAAAACAAAATAATGTCTGTTTGTTAGAAAGCAAGATTCTATTGAAAGTGTATTATCGGGTTTCTATTTTCCGGTATAACAAAGCTGTGATTCCAGGTTTGGTTGGTTAGCTAGGCCAGAGCTCCAGGTATCTTTTCTGGGAATTTCCTCGTCCTCCTCATGGTTACAAGATAACTGCTCCAGTTCCAGGCATCATATCCCAAATGACATCATCCAACCACAGGAAGAAAAAGCCCAGCTTTCTTTTCAGGCATTTATTTTATCAGGAGGAAAGGCCTCTTCCCAGAAGCTCCTAGCTGTCTTCCCCTTCCTTCCCATTTGTTTTGGAGTGGGCATATGGCCCAACTCCATGTTGATAACTGGTAAAGGCAGCCGGCACAGCTGGGTGTGGTGGCACACGCCTGTAATCCCAGCACTCGGGAGGCTAAAGCAGGAGGATCGCAAATTCAAAGCCAGCCTCAGCCATTTAGTGAGGCCCTAAACAACTTAGCGAGACCCTGCCTCAAAATAATAATAATGTGGCTCAGTGGTTGAGTGCCCATGGGTTCAATCCCTGGTTCACCCCACTCCCAAAAAAAAAAAAAAAGCAGACTGGCATAGAGCCAAAGCTTATTAAATACCTATTGAATGAACAAAGGGTAAATTGGATCACCATGGTTGGCTTAGACCAACTGCAGCCCATTCCTTGTGCCCATTTTTCTAGAAAACATTGTTGCTGAAGACAATTGGCATTTTCTTATCAAGAGAGAAGAAAGGAATGAGTACTTCTGGGCAATCAGTCAACAGTATATGCCACATTACACTATTTATTCTTAACGCAGGGAATAAGAGTGGCTCAGTAAAAGAGATAATTATCTCCCCATGGCTATATTGTTTAAAAAAAAAAAAAGTTTGGACACTGGGCACAGTGGTACACACCTGTAATCCCAGTAGCTCGGAAGTCTGACAAAGGAGGATCTCAAGTTCAAAGCCAGCCTCAGTAACAGCAAGGCGCTAAGTAACTCAGTGAGAACCTGTCTCTAAATAAAATACAAAATAGGGCTGAGGATGTGGCTCAGTGGCCGAGTGGCCCTGAGTTCAATCTCGGTACCAAAAAAATAAAATGCAATTTAAAAAAATTTAAAATAAATAGAAAGTTTGGGTGTTTAAAAAAACTGCTCACAGGAGAAAGAGTCACACTAGTAAACAAGTTACCATGTTCTAAAGAGAAATGAACTCCGCCCCCACCCCCACCAGCTTAGAACTCAGTTCCTTCGGATATTCTGCCTGCCCAAGCCCAAATCTGGTTTGTATCTTTCCCTCCTCGTATTACAACACTTGGCTGCTGGCTTACGCCTCCCTGTCTCTTCTCCCCACTGCAGGAGAGGCTTGCATGTGTTTACCAGACCCTCTTCCTTTTCTTTCTGTGCCTACAGCTCTGTTTCCCACCCCACTTTGCAGGTGAGTGAACTGTGTGAGTGAGGGTGGTCACTGGAACGTGGGTAAAATGATGTGGGCCACTTCCAGGCCTGACCATAGAAACTACCCAATCGCCTAAATCCCTTCTAATAGGGAGATGGGGGTTGCCTCCGGTGACTGTCCTCCTTGTCATCAAGGAAGGAGAGGAGGAGAGCTGCATCCCACTTCTTAACCTGAATGATGACAAAGAAGAATTGCAGAGAAGTGAAGGGCAGAAACTTTTCCTCCATTTTTGTGAGTTTAAAAGGAATGGGGATGTAGCTCAGCGGTAAAAGTGTTACCCAGCATGCTCAAGGCCCTGGGTTAGATCCATCGCAGCTGGACACTCAACAAAATGTTTAAAACTTCTGGGAAAAAAAAAAAAAGTAATGTCAGTCAACAAGGTGCTAAAATGTCTTTGCCATTACCTCAGCACACATTATGTGCAAGCACCACTGTATCTCTACACAGGGTTTCTAAATAGATGTTTGCTGAGATATCAAATAAAAATAACCTGAGGGGGCCGGGGTTGTGGCTCAGTGGTAGAGAGCTTGCCTAGCATGTGTGAGGCACTGGGTTCAATCTACAGCATCACATAAAAAAAATTAACCAATAAAATAAAGGTATTGTGTCCATCCAAAAAAAAAATGAAAAAAAAAATTACCTGGGGTCTGTCTTTAAAAGTTCATGTTCCTAGCTTCTTCTCAGCAAAAGAAACAATCAGTGAGATGAATAGAGAGCCTACAGAATGGGAGCAAATCTTTACTACAAGCACATCAGATAGAGCACTAATCTCTAGGATATATAAAGAACTCAAAAAACTTAACACCAAAAAAACAAATAACCCAATCAATAAATGAGCCAAGGAACTGAATAGACACTTTTCAGAAGAAGTTATACAATCAATCAACAAACCATGAGAAAATGTTCAACATCTCTAGCAATTAGAGAAATGCAAATCAAAACTACTCTAAGATTTCATCTCACTCCAGTCAGAATGGCAGCTATTAAGAATACAAACAAAAATAAGTGTTGGGGAGGATGTGGGGGGAAAGGCACACTCATACATTGCTGGTGGGACTGCAAATTGGTGCAGCCAACATGGAAAGCAGTATGGAGATTCCTTAGAAAACTTGGAATGGAACCACCATTTGACCCAGCTATCCCACTCCTCGGTTTATACCCAAAGGATTTAAAGAAAGCATACTACAGGGACACGGCCACATCAACATTTATAGCAGCACAATTCACGATAGCTAAATTGTGGAACAACCCAGATGCCCTTCAGTAGATGAATGGATAGGGAAACTTTGGTATATACACATAATGGAACAATACTCAGCATTAAAAGAGAATAAAATCATGACATTTGCAGGTAAATGGATGGAGTTGGAGAATATTTGCTAAGTGAAATAAGCCAATCCCCAAAAACCAAAAGGCCGAGAAAGTTTTCTTTGATATGAGGATGCTGACTCATAATGGCAATTTGGTGGTGGGCGGGGGGCACCGGAGGAATGGAGAAACTTTAGATAGGGCAAAGAGGAGGGAGGGGAAGGGAGGGGGCAAGGGGGCAGAAATGGTGGTGGAATTAATTAGGTACATTACCCTAGGTACATGTATGAAGATACGAATGGTGTGAAAATACTTTGTGTACAATCAGTGACTTGAAAAATTGGGCTCTATATGTGTAATAGGAAATGAATTGCATTCTGCCATCATGTATAACAAATTAGAATTAAAAGAAAAAGTGCATGTTCCTGCACCAGACACAGTGGCGCACATCCACAATCCCAGTGACTAAGGAGACTGAAGCAGGAAGATCTCAAGTTCAAGGCCAGCCTCAGTAACTTAGGCCCTAAGCAACTTAGTGAGAGCCTATCTCAAAATACAAAATTTAAAAGGCTGAGGATATAGCTCAGTGTTAGAGCACTTCTGGATTCAATCCCAGTATTAGAAAAATACAAAACCTTCAATATTTGGGTTTTTTTCCCATTAACAGGAGAATGGATAAACATGACATATTTATACCATGAAATACCTACCACACAGCAATAAGAAAAAAAAAGTCATAACAATATAGAAAGACCTCAAAAACATGCCATCCACAAGTTAAAAAAAATGCTTTAGGAGTCCATTCATATGCAGTTTAGGAAAAAGGCAAGACAATTCTGTCGTGATGTAAGAGTGGAAACTACTTCTAGACAAGAGGAGAGGTCCAGGAACCTGGACTATAAGAGGATTTTCTGGGAAGATGGAAATGTTCTAAACCTTCCACAGGTGCATATGTGTAATAAATCAGTGAGCAGTACACACAAAATAATAAGATTTGTTTATTTTACTTTAATTCTAGGCAGGTGGCTAGACTCACGGCTATCCAAAGACAGACCCACATGCCTGTACTTCCCCACCCCTCCTTCTCTGGGTTTCTTCCACTCCACAGGCCCCAACAACTTTTGTCTTCTTATTTGCCAGACATTTCCTGTAGCCACGGGTCTCTGCTCAGTCTCCTTTCTAGAGTTTTCTTCCACTGTTGTGGCTGTGAGTGCACTAATACTGATGCTCTGTATCTACCCCCTAACCACACAAGGCAAGTGACCAAGGGAGTCCAGAATAGGTCACTACCTAGATCCCCACAGGTTTGGCCCTTCTAGACACCATAGTTGCTATTGTCACTTCTTTCTTTATGGCTCTTTTAAATCTTCCAAGTTCTATTTCTTTCTTCATTGCCATCTTTTTCACCAGTTAACTCCAGTTTCGGGGAATGAATTTAAAAAAAAAAGTTAATAAATTTTGGTTACTGAATTCAGTTAGGACCACTGTGGTTTTGGACACCACTACAGATAGGTTTGCCAAACCATGGCTGTTGTGGCCAAGCAACTTAGTGAGCCACTGGCAAAGAAGGGTGTGGAACACCTGAGGCTAAGACTCCCGGAGGCCAAGATTACAGACAGTTAAATAGACGGGATATTACAGTCGGATGAGGATGATAATTAGTGCAGGCGTGGGTCAAAGTTCTCACATGTTTAGCTCCTTGTGACTTAATTCTCTGCTCAAAACTTCACAAACTATAAACTCTAGATTTTTCAGAGCAAGGTGCCAACGCTTTTGGCCAGAATCCGACTTTTGTTCCAGAGTGGAACAAATGCATCTCTGCCCACATTTGAATCACAGCAACCTAATCCCACATGAGAAAGAAAATGGAAAGTATAAAATATAGCTGAACTACTGAGTCACCCATAAAAGTGAGAGTGTGGGTGAACTTGTTGAAATTAAGGAGGCCTCCTGACTCGGGAGCTGTCTGTCCCTGAGGTCAGGCAGCTGTCTTTGCTGGACTGCTATGTGTGGAAAGAAGAGGGGAGCCAGAGACATTGCTTCCCAAGTGGACCAAACGTGCTGAAAGGTCACATTCAAGGCCAGTGATTCCCAATGATGGCTGCACACTGGAATTACATGGGGAGATTTAAAAACCCCTGCAGCCTGAGGGCTGGGGTTGTGGCACAGTGGTGGAGTGCTTGCCTTGCATGTATGGGGCACTGGGTTTGATCCTCAGCACCACATTAAAAAAAAAAAAAATAGAATACAGGTATTGTGTCCATCTACAATATTTATTTATTATATATAATAAATAACAACAACAACACTGCAGCCTGGAACCCCCACCCCCCACCCTAGAGATTCTGATTTCACTGGTCTAGGGTGTGGCCTGGACCCGGGATTCTTCAAAGCTCCCCTGTGATCTTAAGGTGCAAACTTGAGGACCACTGTTCTAGATTCTAGAAGTTAGAAATATTGGTTGTAATGACAATAGTAATTTTAAAATAGAAATATATTTCACACAACATAAATTCACCATTTAAAAGTGTGATTTAGTGGTTTCTCATCTGTTTCTTATATTGTATAATCATCACTACTATCTACTTCCAGAACATTTTCATCACCCTGTTATGGACTGAATATTTTGTCTTCCCAATATTTATATGTTGAAACCCTAACCCTTAGTGTGACAGCATAGAGGTGGTATCTTTGGGAGGTGAGTAGGTCATAAAGGGGAGAGCCTCATGCATGCAATTACTGCCCTTATAAAAAGAGACACAAGAATTCTCTGCTCTACACCATGTGAAGGAATAATGAAGTCCGCCACTGGCAAACCAACAGGTAGGTCCTCACCAGACACAGGCACTGCCGGCATCTTGGTCTTGGGCTTTCCAGAACAGAGAAACAAGTTTAAATTTATTTGTTTAAACCACCAGTCTGTAGTGGTTTAATCATAGCCTAGATTAAAACAACCCCCAAAACAAATCTGTCTCCATTCTCTCTTCTCCTCAGCCTCTGACAACCACCAATTTTACTTTCTGCCTTTGTGAATTTGCCTATTCTGGGCATTTCATATCAATGGAATAATATGTTATGTGGTCTCCAGTGAGGCTCAGTATACTTTCAAGGTTCATCCTTGTTTTAGCTGGTATCAGTACTTCCATTTCTTTGTATGGCTGAAAAGTATTCCAACGTATGATTTGTCACATTGTATCTGTTCATCATTGACGGACATTGGTGTTGTTTCCACTTTGGGGCTGTTCTGAATAAAATGCCTCTGTGAATGCTTGCATATAAATTTTTTTAACATATACTTCAACTCTTGGGTATATATCTAAAATTAACATTGATGGGTCATGTAGTAATTCTATATTTAATTTTCTGAGGAATCACCAAGCTGTTTTGTATGGTGACTACCCCATTTTTTTTTAAAGAAAAAGAGTTATGTTTTTTATTAAAAATGGAACTACGTAATATAATTCCAAAAAGTCAGATGATGCTACATAAGATATTTTTGTTTCTTTTTGTTAGAAAAAAGGACTTTTATGAAAATGTCTCAATTTTTTCTTCCATTCCTCTGTGTCCAAGGCTGAAGGCAGATTATATTTTAGGGTCCATTACATCTTCTTAACTAAAAGATGTTACTTTTCTTTCAGCCTTGGCCACCTAGAAAACAGTCTTATGTGCTTTATGACTTCATGCACACAAAAAAGTTGAAAACGACTATAACACAGCAGCTTCTCATTTCAGGGGGGTGAATAGGGTCCATCATTGGACTTAAACTGTGTTGTTTGCTTTTGCAATTGTCTCCACTAACTGTAAGCATGCATTCACAGGGTTAGCTGCGGCACAATCTGGTCCTTCCGTGGAAGAATGAAAAAAAAAAAAAAAACACTTTAAAAATAGCAAATGTCCCAAGACTCTTGAAAAAGTCAACAACAACTTCCTCTTCCAGGAGAAAAAATCCCTTCTTTCATCCCAAAATGTGGATTTACACATGTAACAATGTGTATTTGTACATCAATTGTTATTGTTTATTCAGATGTGAAATCAATCTTGACATCGTGTCCATATGCTTGTTTGTCACATCACAGGGTTAACTGCAAAACTGGACTTTAGCTTATGTCCAGTAAATCTGTCACAAGATGAACTAGGATTTAGAGACATATTTCACTTTTTAACATCTCTTTCTTTTCAAGTTACACAAATATGCGGAATTCACTGCTGCAGTCTCAACTGTGCTTATCATATAGTGACTGAAACTGAAAGACTTTAAAAAAAAAAAAACCCTGAAGTCATCCAAACTTGCCATTAATTTAGTCTTCTTGGAACAAAAGGCAAAGAACTCATAAATACCATTACTTAAGCACCTGTTTCAAATTAAACATCAGCCTTCAGCTTGCAAAATAATTTCTTGATAATTAGGCAAACTATAGCAGAAGACCCATGTGAGTTGCTTTTTTCTTTCTGGAGAAGTTAGCAAATTGGAACAAAAGAAAAGCAATCTTTTCCATTCCAAACCACGGAGGTATGTGTAGAAAGATATCCACTTTTCATTGGGGAGAGGGGCTGGATAAAAGAAGCAGGATGACTCTCTGGAAGACAACATAGAAATACCTGCCATGGCCTACGTTTAAATTTTGTTTTGACATGAATATAAAAGCATCTAAAATTCAACAAAATGTTCTTCCTGTATGATAAGGATCCTTCCATGGTCCAGCAGACGCATTCAATCTCCCAGGGCCTGCCTCCCCAAAGACCAGATGGGCAGATGGTCAAGGCCCACCTCACTCCACCACCTTGGCTTCTTCTCACATCTGCCAACCCTGTGGCAGGCCCCATTTCATAAGAATTCCAGTTTTCACACATCTTTTCAAACACTTGTTATTTTCTTTCTTTTTTTTTTTAATTAAAATCATTCCAACAGGTCTAAAGTGGTAATCATTGTGATTTGGGCTTGCATTTCTCTAATGACTAATGATATTGAATATCTTTTTGTGTGCTTATTGGCCATTCCTGTATCTTCTTTGAGAAATACCTATTTAAATCTTTTGCTCATTTTTAAATGGGGTGTCTTTTTATTGAGTTGTAAGTGTTCTTTATATATTCAGGATACTAATCTTTATCATATGTGTGATTTTCAAATATTTTCTCCCATTCTGCGGATTGTCATTTTCTAGGTACTATCCTTTGAAGAACAAAAGTCTTTAGTATTGAAGAAGTCCAGTTGGTCTTTTTTTTTTTTTTTCCTTCTTTGCTTATGTATTTGGTGCCACAGCAAGGTCATAGTAATTGTGATAACAAATAGCATGGTTACCTAATTTCTCTTTAGCTGTGGTAGGTAGCATCTAAGATGGCGCCAATGTTCTTTACCTCCAGCTACTCATGCTCTTATGTCATCTCTCTTTGTTTGTGGACTAGTCCCAATGACTCACTTCAAACATACACATTATGTCAAAGTGATGGAAAGTTGCTTCCAAGTGTAGGTTACAAAAAGACTATGACTTCTCCCTTGTTCTCTTTTGCTCAATCTCCGACTCATTGGAGGGAGCCTGCTGCTGTGCGTGAGCTGCCCTGTGGACAGGCCCACATGCCAAAGAGCTGAGGGAAGTCTCTGGCTCACAGCCAGCCAGGAGTGACACACCACTGAAGCTGCACCCAGATACCCAGCCCATGGAAACTGAGATCATAAATACTTACCGTTTTAAGCCATTCCATTTTAGGTTAGTTCATTATATGGTAATAGGTAACTCAGGTGACTTCCCACAAAGGCAAAATGAGGGGCAATAGCAAGGTAAACTAAAGCCCCCCACCAGTAAAGCACTCTGCCTCTAAAAATTAAGTGACCAGAATGTAGCCATTGTACCGTGTGGTGAACCATCTCAGCACAGCCGATTTTATTTACTGAATGGATTTCCAAGAGCAACAAAATATATCAATATAACTAATTTTAGATCAGTAGCACTTGTATCTCTGAAACACAATAAAAAAATATAAACCCATTTCCCCTACTTTTCCCCCTTTACTTCACCTGATTGCACCACTTTCAAACTGGTGTGAATGGAAGAACACAAGCAATTATCTAAGCAAAATAAAATTAGGAAAACAATGTATTTATCCAAATAATATGTAACCTACATAAAGTTACCACGTGATCCATTCCCAAGGCCCCCCAGATTTCAAATATATTTTCTTATGGTCCAAATGTATCCTGTTTGGGGTACAGAAAAAGACTTGCCATGTCTTTTCCAAGGTCATTTAGTAAAACACAAGGTCAAGCAGAAACCATCTGCATCTTTTTCTGGTTTAGATCCTTTGATTCCATTTCAATTAGGTGTTAAGCAGGGATTATGGAAGTTTATGGTAACTCAGGTGATTTCCACTATTTTGGACTAGCTTCGTATGCTAGCTGCAGAGGTCAGACCAAGCCAAAATGGAGGCACTCATGCTAAGAGAAGCAAATAAATCTCCAAAAAGACCAGCTCCTCCTGAAAACAGGAGACTTTTTCTGAGAACAGCAACCAGACAGAAGGAGTTCCATCCACCTGAGTCAACCCAGTAAGGAAATTCTCTCTGCTTCAACCCTTAGGAGAAAGGCCAGGGTTTTCTTGCCTTTTTTATTGTTCTATTTACAAAAACCAACTATTCTGTCATGCCCAGCATAAAATAGAATGCTACATTGTAACCAGGAAGGAAAGACTTTACTACTTGCTGTGCTCCATTAAAACTCAGGAGTCAGGCTGGCCAGGAAAAACAGATTTTATTCAAGAAAGGAAGACAGAGGAGAACTTTTTCTTTCTCACATCTCCATCTTCAGGGATTCAGGGGCAAGGAAATTTTCTATTAGAGGAGAAGAGGCAGAATGTGATGAAAAGTAGGAAATATACATATGTAGATTTAGCTAGGCTGTATTAATTGGAAACAAGTCACAGCCCCTCTGCCTACATCCTCAGTATGAGGAATTTGGAAATTTAAAACAATTTGGATGGTGGGGCACTCCTATATTCGAAGTGATTGGGGAGTCTGAAGCTGGAGGATCACAAGTTCAAGGTCAGCCTCAGCAACTTAGTGAAGGCCTGTCTCAAAATAAAAAATGAAAAAGGGTTGGGGTATAGCTGTGATAGAACACTTGCTGAGCATGTGCGAGACTGGATTCCATCCCTTGTACTACCCAAAACCAAAACAAAATGAACACACATACCCTCACAAAAAAAAAAAAAAAAATAGAACTTTTAATTTCAAAGGGTATCTATTTCAGTATCACCAATTTCTTGAATAACAAATGCAAGCCAATTAGATCCTTAAACTAAATTTGCAATATGTAATTTTGTCTTTTGACATAGGTTATTGCATTTATAACAACAATTGGGAGCTGTGGGGGTTAATGAGTGAAAACCCCATTAATAGTTGGGAGACTCTGCAATTAGATAAATAAGTCATAGACTATGTCTAAAGCCAAAAAACGTTTTAAAACAACAGCAGTAACCTAAGGGGCCTTGTGGATGGGCTCCACCGAGTCTAAAACCAGGATAATGATCAGGGAAGTAGCCTTGCATTGTCCTAGGGGAAGCCACAGCAAGGGCAGACAGAAAGGTTACTTTGCTCCAAGGAGCCAAGCAGCTGGCCAGAGGGAAGAAAAACCTTTGGTATTCCTGCTCCGGCCAGCACCATCATTCCTTTCATCTTCTCTCATAAGGAATCCACTAGGGTGTCCAGTTCTGACAGGAAATACTTATTCCATAAAAGCTCATGAGCATCTGCTTTGGTAATAAGCACAGAAGGGGCCTTCCCTCCACTTGATTCCTTTGCACTCTGTACTCCTTCATGCCTGGAGGAGTGGAGAGCAATGAGAAAAGTCACAGCAAAGCATTAGGAACTTCAAGGTCATTTAGTAAAATCAGCCAAATCTTTTTCAGAACCCCAGACTTATTTGGGGATATTAAAGTTTGGTAAGATAGACTCCAATTTTACAAATGAAGACTGAGCGCAGTTTCTTCTCAGTACAGTAAATATGGACACAGTGGCTACCAGGTGGCAGACCAGGGCTGGGCACCAGGTGCAGGGAGGAACAAAGCTCTCCATAGATAGGTTCCCCTCAGCATCTGAACTCAGCATTTTAGTTGAGCTCCCAAAGGCCATGTTTCCTGCCAAGTATCGAAACAATTGCTCACCACGACAGCAGGCACCTTCAGAACTGGACTCAGATTAAGGATCAAGCAGAAACTCAGATAGGTTTGAATAAGGGGCTTGGTCTTCTTTACTAAAAATAATAAAGCCAGGCAGGCACAGTGGTGCATGCCTGTAAGCCCAGGGGCTCAGGAGGCTGAGGCAGGAGGACCAAGAGTTCAAAACCACCCTCAGTAAATTAACAAGGCCTTAAGTAAGTGAGATCCTGTCACTAAATAAAATATAAAAAAAAAGGGCTGGCTGGGGATGTGGCTCAGTGGTTAAGTGGATGCACTTACCAATACCAAAAAAAAAAAAAAAAAGAGTAAAGCCAAACTCTACACTGTTCCAGCAGAACCTCCATAGCTGGTTTGCACATTTTGAGATAAGGGTTCATCCCTGAGGGGGTAGAGGAACAAAACTATCTCTCTAACTGCTCTGTTTTCTCCTCTCAGCAGGCAACAGAAGATAGGCCCCCAAATAGCTTGCCTAAACCCATCTGTGAAGTTAAGATAAAATCATCCCCCTTTTAGACAGGAAATGCCAGAAGGTTTAGAAGAGTTAATGGCCCTAGGGCTACTGGGGGCTGAAGATCACCTTCAGCCTTGGGCAGCAGAGGCAGGAGAGGAGGGTGGGGAGACTGGGTAGCTGGAGCAAAGAGGGACTGTCTTCCAAATCCACATCCAAGTGGTGCCTCCTGGTGGTGAGCCACCAACCTGGGCCCTGGGACTCCAGCCTGCAGGGTGAGCGGAAACCCTGGGGAGCTACATACCAGGATAAACACACAGCCCTGGGCTCCCTGCCCAGTTGAGTGGAGAGTGATTAGGCTCCCCTGGGACAACTCACTAAAAATAATGTAAAGGGTTTACACAATTTCCTTTCCACAGAAGCATGGTCCATCCTAGGCGAATGATAAACTTTGGAATGGGTTTAGGAGACTCTCTCATATCTCATTTCTAAGGAAATACACCCTCAGATGCCACTCTACTGAGAAACAAATCCTGCAAGTTAGCATATACAGCAAAGAGAAGACCTGTGTTCAAATGCAGTTGTCCCTTGGGGATCCATGAGGGTCGGATCAGAACCCCAGCAGATCCCAGTTGCCCAATGGAGACCATGGCTTTATCTTTTCCCCATCCTACCTTCTTCCACCAAAACTAACCTGCCCTCTTTCTCATTCCTTCAGGGATGATACACTACTGAGTATTATGAAGGCAATCTAAGGAGATCAGAAAACAGCACTTTCACATTTTCAGATGGGCCTTCAGTGTCAGCTCAAGGAGTATCCGTGTGTGAATCCCGGTTGAGCACTATGGTATTGGGGGGAAGAAGATGCAAAATATCAAAGTTTCTATCCCTTTCTCCTCCCTCCTCAGAGTAAGGTGATTATTTATATCTACCATTCTCTTGAGTGACTTGAACTGAAATCTTTCCAGTTGGTGAAAAACTGTTTTAAAAATTTCATCCAACCTAGTGAACTGTGTTCAGAGGAATCCAATGTCCCCAAAGGTGAACAAAAATGTAATAGCTGGCAACCCCTGGGAAGGGATTTGGTCTTAGCAGCAGGGATAGGGCCATTGTGACCAACAGGAGGGGTCGGAGCTTTCCTCAAAGCTGGCCATAGCTTCAAGGAGAACCACCAGAGATGGCCAGAGAAATACAGCCTCAGATGCCACTCTACTGAGAAATGAGTCCTGCCGGTCAGCATATACAGCAAAGAGAAGACCTATGTACAAATGCAGTTGTCCCTTGGGGATCCTGAGGGTTGGTTCCAGGACCCCAGCAGATACTGAAACCTACGGATGCTCTAGTCCCTTATATAAAATGGTATGACATATACACTATGTAGCTCCTCCATATGCTGTAAATCATCTCTAGGGTACTCATAACAACTGCACACTGTAAATAGTTGTTATGCTGTATTGTTTAGGGAATAATGACAAGGAAAAAAAGTCAGTATGTGTCCAATACAGATGCAATTGTTATAGACCTAAGTCCTTTTCCATCTGTGGTTGATTGAATCTGTAGATGCAGAAGCTATGGATACAAAAGATCAACTGTAGAATAGATGGCCAAATAGTATTTTGAAATATGGTTTTTCCTTTTTCTTTCTAGAATGCTCATTCTATCCTAGCAGGCTCTGGCTCCATTGCTTTGGTGGGGAAATGTAGCAAGGAAGAAAACAGATGTGGTTTGGAAGTAGTTTTGTTTCTCCCTCCAAAAGCTTAAACCCATAGGGAATCCTAGGTTTGAGGCACTGTGGAGGAGATTAAAGGTAGAGAATCTGTGTCAGACTGGAAAAAGTTTTCCTTAGGTGGGAATGAAGAGGGGGAAATGAAAGATTGTGAGTTCCAGGAGAGGAAAGGATCCTACCTGGCTTGGCAAGCCAGTCAGTACCAAGGAAAGAAACCCCTGGAGAGAAAAGGTCTGTGTCTACACAGGTAGGCTCAAAGGCAGCTTTGCCAAAGACTCCCACATCCTAGTTGGGACAGAAAAACAGCAGAGCATACAGAGAGGGATAATGTGCCTCAGCAGCAATCAGTGTGCAGCGAGGCCCAAGGATTTTCTTGTCCTCAGCCCCGCACCCCACTGCTCAGAGTCTTGGCACTTGGGAGGTTCCTGAAATCCCAGAAGAGTGTGAAGCTATTTTTCCCTCAGCTGGATTGGAAAAGGCTCAAGGTCAGAAAGCAAACTGTTATAGAGAAATAAAGTACTGTGTATTATAGGCCTGAGTTTGTGCCCATGTTTCATGAAAAAGAAGTTAGTGAATGGCATGAGATAAAAGGATGAGAGGAGTCCCTGGGCTGAATTGTGATTGGCCCGTCCCTGGTTGGGGTGTGATGGTGGAGAGCCAGTTTGGATTTGCCTGGATTGGCCAAACTTGCACATCAGGGAGAGACCTCAAGACCTGGTTTTCTGCCTAAGCAGAAGCCACGTGTTCTGATAGCATGAAGCAGATTGAGATGCACGTGCTTCTTATCACTAATCTTGCCATGATGGTTAAGGCTGAATCAGATAGTCGCCATCGGATGTCATCATTTGTTAAGCACCTTCGGATATGTTTGCTGGTGTGGTGACTTCTCTGGTAAGAATTGCTAAGATACAGGGCTTACTTGATAAACAGTCTGAGGGAGATTTGGAACTTTTCCTAGGAGGGGAGAAATTGATTCCTCTGAATACACGGATTTAATGTTCATGATAATCACCAAATGAGAAAGTTTATTTTGGCAATGAGTGAAAGCCCTTTTTATCATCCTCATTTCATTCTGAATCTCTTACACCTTTGAAAATAAGCAATGAGCCTTCATGGAAAATAAACAAGAACTGAAATCATGTTTTAGCCTGACTTGTGTTGGATGATTCAAGATTTCCCCAAGAGTACATCACACAGCAGTCTTCTCTTCCGCCAACTTACTTAAAAAAAAAAAAAAAAAAAATTAACAGATTTTTTTAAAACAGTTTTAAGTTTACAGAAAAATTGAACAAAATATATAGAGTTCCTTTACACTTTCCCATGCCCGCCTCCCAGGTCCCTCCATTAACATCTTGCACTGGCGTAAAACAATTATTAAACATTTGAGGAGGCAAAATTGATACGTTATTAACTAAAGTCCATAGTTTATATTAGAGTTCACTCTTGGTGTTTGGACAAACATATGGCATGTATTCACCATGACAGTACCATACAGAGTAGTTTCACTGCCCTAAAAATCCTCTGAGATCCACTTATTATCCAACTCTGGAAACCACTTCAATGTGCTTTTATTAATCACACAAACCACAAAGAAGATGAGAATCCACCAATGTAGGCATCATTTACATCAGTTTAAGTTAAGCTTCCATCTTTATCAGTAGGCAAACCTAAGTATTTCCAGAGCTAGGATAATGGCATACTCATTTGCACTCAAATTGTTTTATTTATTTATTTGGTACTGGGGATTGAACCCAGGGGTGCTTAACCACTGAGCCCTTTTCATATTTTATTTAGAGACAGGGTCTTGCTAAGTTGCTGAGGGCCTCACTAAGTTGCTGAGTCTGGTTTTAAACTTGTGATCCGCCTGCCTCAGCCTGCCAAACTGCTGGCATTACAGGCATACGCCACCGCACCTGGCTACTCTAATTGTTTTCAGTCAACATTACTTCATAGATCTATTTCCATGTCCACGCAGAGTCCACACACTTACTTACCATTGCTAACCCTGCCACAATGTGTAACCTTAGAATGGCACTTTTCAGGATGAATTGCTCTACAGATATGAGATGTTTATTCAAGTTCTAGTTCTTAAACATAAATAATTGACATAGAAATACAATTTGATTCTATACTTGCGAACCAAATGTTCACCCAGTCCTACAGAGGGCCATGTGTTTTTTCAAGGAACAAGTTTCTGGAGATCCCTCATAATTCAACACTCATTTTCCCACGGGAATAAATAAAAAGCATTCTGGAGTGTAAGCAATCTCTAACCATAGGAGCACATTTTTTGCTTTAGTGTTACTTTTAATGCTTTAACACTATTTTTAATTTTTTCTAGGCTACCTGATAGCATTACATAATATTAATAATTACAGGAGAATATTTTTTTGCTTTAATGTTATTTTTAATGCTGTAACACTATCTTTAATTTTTCCATAGGCTATCTGCTAAATTAATGGTATTATATAATATTAATTTTCCTTATTCATTCTACTTTATAACATCTTTTACTCTGGACTTTTTGGCTTTAATTGCATTTTTTGACTCTAGTTTTAGCAACATTATGTTGGGGTCCTGCCCTAGCGGGGTCCTGGGGGTCCTAAAGGATGAGTGGCATTGGCGCAAAGGATGAGACAGGAGTCGTTCCATTAGAGCAATCTACAGAGAGAGAGAGAGCTCTAAAGCAGCTTTCTCTGGGTCATCTTTTATTGTAATTTTTCTCATCATTATGGATTCAGAATACATCAATGATTATATAATTTCCAAATTTTACCAAGATGTGACATTTCCTTAACAATCATTAGGGGTATAGAAAAATGTGACATCAATTTACATTTTTTCAGGATGTGACATTTCCTTATCAATTATTATGGGTAAAAAATCGTTAATAAAATGCATCACTAATTTGCATTTTTCACATTTTCCCAAGATGTCCTGTTTTTCCCAAGATGTACTATTTTCTTATTAACAAATGCCAAACTACATAACCAGACTCTAAGTCTCCTAACCTTTAAGTTTAAAGTATACCTGTACTTTATTTCCAATCTAAAATTCCCATCTAAAGAAGTCCCCTTAAGGGCTGGGGATGTGGCTCAAGCGGTAGCGCGCTCGCCTGGCATGCGTGCGGCCCGGGTTCGATCCTCAGCACCACATACCAACAAAGATGTTGTGTCCGCCGAGAACTAAAAAATGAATATTAAAAAAAAAATTCTCTCTCTCTCTCTCTCTCTCTCTCTCTCTCTCTCTCTCTCTCTCTCCTCTCACTCTCTCTTTAAAAAAAAAAAAAAAAAAAAGAAGTCCCCTTAAATCTCATACTTAAAATCTCCTAAAGTCTATAAACTATTCGTAAAGCATCTTAAGAACCCATACAGCTAAAAGCTTAAGAATTCTAAACTTAAGAATCTAAATAAAATAATATTTCTAAAATTATTCTAAAAATATATCTTATAAAGCTACTTTTAATTAATTCCTAAATTTACTCACATAAAACTGGTTGGGTTGCTTTCTCAAAGAGTTTCTTTGTTTCTTAGTCAAGGTACACTATTTCTTATATCTTTGTAATCTCTCTTACTGGAAGGCAAGTTCTGAACATCAGTCCACTTACCGCCAACATTAACTATGCTCATCATAAGTCCCTATGTGAAGTAAAAGAGGATTTATACAAAAGAGGAGCATGTATCTTTATTTGCTAACTTTCCTAAGGGTATAACATAACTTTCCCTTAATCAAATAAAACTACATATGGTGGGCTTTGTGCAATAAACATAATGAATGATTAGGCTTTCTAAGAGGCCAGAAATAGGGGCTTGGGTTCTTAGTTGATATAATCAATGTGGTGCCTAAAATTCTCATGACCTTTCAGAGGATGATTGTTGTCCATTATCAGTTTTGTCTTCAATGTGCTGAGATAGAAGAATAGCCTTCTATCTTGTCCTCAATGTGCTGAGGGTTAGTAGAACAGCCTCCAAGGCATGAACTACCTGTTACATTCTAGCCATCTGAAATTTAATTTGGTTTGGCATTAGGCATACTCATGCTTCCTGTCAGGAATATGAGCATGACAATGAAAAGTCCCAATTACATAAAAAAGGGGCTCATGGTTTTGGTTTCCCACCAGAGAGGCTTTGCCAGCACTTACCCTCACTGTGACCTTGCAAAGGCAGTGGGAGGGGGAGCACCTTCACCAACATCATAACTTGAATGATACAGGATCTGTAAAATCTTTCCATTTGCAAATAGTAAACATTAGAATAGCAATGTCACAAACATTTAATCACAAAATTTCAGATGTCTTCAAATGTTCCTGGTTCTCCTGACAACGAAAATGAAGAGGATTACAGTTTGCCAGCTAAATAGGCTCTCTCGGGCGCTAGGCAGTAATAGGTTTGCAAGTTACTTCCTTATACAGGAAGACAATATTTTTGTATCGCATCACTTCAAAGTCACAAAAATCAAATGGCTTAGAACATATTTCCATAGCAGATCACAGTCTCCAGCTGGCCCCTCTGAATTGCATGTACCTTAAAAACACTAAAAGTTTATTTTGTTCTCATAAGCAGAAATTTAAAATGAAAACTAAAGGTTTTCTTTTTTTTTTTTTTCCAATAAGGAAAAAACTCCCAAGGAATTGGTCAACAGCAGCTAATTTAAAGAGGTTTCTTCCTATCTATGCAAGAATTAGTGTGATTCTTGGGTCCTGACTTTCCTTGTCTTAGGAAGTTGCTTTGAATAACTTGCTGGCAGGGCTAGGGCCCTGGTCTGCCATTTCCCATGCAGGACTTCCTTAAAACGTCACTGTGGAAGGGCAGTTCAGCGAGAAGCTTTGGAACAGCCACTTTCCGCCAACTTCTTACATTCACTCAGGTAAATGTAGGTGCTGAAGAATCCCAGCCAGCTGGCTTTAACTGTGATTCTGCAGTGCCTATTAGTGCTGCCTATTATTTCCTCAGGTCAGGCAATTCTACAACAGCCATTCCATGGATAACAAAGCTGCGACACTAGTGTTTTGTTTTACTGCCTCGATTTTTTTTATTGAATTGTAGGATTTCCTTATATATTTTGAAAATTATTCCCTTATCATGTATATGGTTTGCAAAATCAGTCATTCCCCAGTGTCTCTGGGTTCTGCATCCACAGATTCAAACAAATACAGACAGAAAAATATTTGGGGAAAAACTTGAGTCTATAGCGAACATGTATAGATTTTCTTATCATCATTATTCTCTAAGTAATATAGTATAACAACTATTTTCACGTTATTTACATTGTTTTAGGTATTATAAGTATTCTAAACATTATTTAAAGTATATGGAAATATATTCACAGGTTATATGGAAATATTACACCATTTTACATAAGGGATCTTAGCATCTGTGTATATACATGCAATGTAACATTACTCAAAAAAGAAGGAAATCCTGCCATATACAACAACATAGATAAACATTGGGAACCTTATGGTAAGGGAAATAAACCAGGCACATAGTGATAAATACTGCATGATCCCACTTATATGAAGTACCTTCACATAATCAAATTCATAGAACCAAAGAATGGAATCGTGGTTGCTAGGAGCAAATGGGCTGCACTAAATCTTCAGTCAATCAAGATTGAGGCACTCTGGAGATCTGCTGAACCACACTGTACACCGTGCAGTTAGCCACCATGTTTAATGCATTCACAAATTTGTTAAGAGGGTAGGTCTTTTGTTCAGTGTTCTTTCTGTAATTAAAATTAAATTTTTAAAAAGGATTCTGTAGATCAGCATAGAGAGATGAGCAAAGAAAAATAGCTACCTTCCACTGAGCATCTGAGTTGACTGATGAAGACAGATCTTGACAAAGAAAGCACTCCCACATCTCGGAGCATTCAGCAGAGTCTGAAGATGGATTTCATGTGCTTCTTTTATGAAAAGGCCTCACATCCATCTACAAAGCCCTGGTTCCTGACTATTTCTCTGACTTTGGGGTCTCTTTCTCTCTCCCTCTCTCTTTGGTCCAGAGGAAAGGAGGAAGAGAACACAGGCATTTTATTCATATTAAAGGAACAAATTTTAAAAGCCAGAAAACATCCTACTTCTTATAATAACTGGCAAACCTGCACTGGTTCTCAGATCTTTTGTTACCCAAGTGGCAGGGCCCACACTCAGAGAACAATGCATGAGGGGCTAAAATGTGTCTCTATAAAGTCCCTATGCCCAAGTCCTAACCTCCATACTTCAGAATGAGACTGTATTTAGAGAGGGAGCCTTTTGAAAGGAAATTAAGGTAAAATAAGGTCAGTAGGATGGACCCTAACCCAACCTGACCTATGTTCATATAAGAAGAGATTAGGACACAGACTCCTGTCCAAAGGGAGGACCAGGTAAGAACACAACTTGCCAAGAACAGACTTCAGAAGAAAACAACCTTGACCTCAGATTTGAAGCCCCCAGATCCTAGAGGTAATAAATGCCTGTTTTTTAAGCCCCCCAGTCGTGGTTCTTTGACAGCCCCAGGAAACTAAACCACAGCCCCAGCCTCACCTGAGTGGTCCTTAGAGATGCTCATTCTCAAGCCTCAATTTGGATCCCCTGGATCAGAACCTCTGAGACAAGTCCCCAGAGTCCTCTCAGTGATTTTTGCATGGCTGATGTTTGAACAGCGCTGATCTAGAACAGGAGCTCTCGTTCATGTGCACATCAGACTTGGCTTTGGGAAACCAAGCAGCACCTGAGCCTCATCTTTAAATTTTGATTCAATTGGTCAAGGGTTGCATGGTTACGGTTGCCAGAATGAGCCCAGCTGCGGTATTTTTGTTTTCTAAAGTCCCCTATTAATCCTAAGATGCCGGCAGGTTGAGATCCCCTGGTCTAGAGCCTGCCGGCATGGTGTAGAAGTCTCAGCAGTGACAACTGACTGCAGACACTTTGGGGGAAACCAAGGCAATGTACTATTTCCCTGGCCTTAAGGATCTTCTGAGAAGGTGTGTGATCTCAAGGAATAGACTTCTCTAGAGATAACGAAGCATCCTTTCCTCTGCCTGCAGATCAACAGCTCCCTCCTGTGGCTGGGGAAGCACCTTAATAAATCAGAGCAGCCTGACTCCCCAGGGAGAAAAAGGCAGAAGTTCTGGATCTGGTGCTTCTGTCCCTGTCTTGCATGGAATGGAGCATGTGCAGGGCCCCCTCACGATGATGTATGGTGTGTGGTACTGTGTCTCCCAAGACATAAAATTCTAAGCACCTACTTAGAGTTTTTATAAACAACTGCATGCTGGGATGGACATGTTGTAAAGATTTACTGCCTTTTCTGCCTGTGTTTGCATTTTCAAGTGAGATAAGTCTTAGGTGATGGGAAAATAATTCTGGAGGTGGAATTTTATGCATTAGCAAAGTGGCAAAAGAGGTGGGGTTTGGACAGGAAAAATACTACTAGTGGTTATACTCATTGAGTATTTACTGTGTACCATGTAGTTCCCTGAGCATTTTATCCCTTGTTTCATTTTATTTTCACAATGTCGGAGGTAAGTTCAGAGGACTCGAATCTAAACCATCAACACCCCCATAGTTCTCTGTCTACATGAACATGACTTTTTCCACAGCCTTCAGTAATATGGCTCTAGGAAACTCTAGCCCAAGAAGATGAAGTTGCAAATAACTTTATGGTTATTATGCTGAAAGTATTTTCCCAGCTTCATCAATTCTCCAAGGCTTCTTTGGAAAACTTTCCCTTGCAAGGTTTATCAGTTCCCTGCCCAATCTGAATCAAGCTTTCCCACTGAAAGACCTGCCTGAGGCCAGACCCCAACACCTAATAAATAACCCACACTGCCTCCCTCTACTAGATGCTGCTTAGCTTAGTCACCTACAATCAGCTTTGCTCTGACCCTTGCTATCTGATGGTGCTTTGTGGAGCCAGGATTGACATGTGCTATTCTTGCCTCCATTTTACAGGTAAGGAAATTGAGGCCACGAGAGCTTGACACAGCTACAGAACACCTACAAGACCTCCCTGTGATATTTCAAAGTCATATGATACAGTCACTTGTTGTTTCTCTACAAATGGTCACCAGTGTGGGAATAATCCCTAGGTTCCCTAACTCAGGTCACCTTATGTTGTTGTTGTTGTTGTTCTGGGGATTGAACCCAGGCCTAGCACTCGATAGGCAGGCACTGAGTTTGGTACATCCCTAGCCTTTTCTATTTTTTTGAAATAGGTTTTCATTGAGTTGCTGGGGTTGGCCTGGAACTTGCAATCCTCCAGACTCAGCCTCCCACATGGCTGGGATTACACACAGTGCCATCTGTCCCACCTAGGCCACGTGTTGAGTTTGCAGAAACCAGGAAGGTAGTACTTTCAAGCTATCCAAGCCACAAGGCACTCCTGATGGCTTCCATCATGACACAGAAAGCATTGTGTCACGTGGGGTCTGTGACTGCTTGCCTCTGATGTCCACCTGCCTGAGTCCCAGCCCCCCGGGCCTTTCTACAGAGCTGCCCACCCACAGCCACGGTGTCTGTGGCATCCAGGGTGACTCACCCCCCACCTCACACAGAAGGCCAACTGCTTCTTTCTACTCTCCATTGCCTAAATCCTGGCCTGATGCCTGCCTTGCCTTGCAGTCCTGCCCAGGAGGCCCAGCAGCCTGAAAGTTCTAGAAGGTTCTGCCTTGGCAATGGAGAGTGGGCAGGCAGATGCATGCTGCTGGGGCTTAGCAATGTTCTCTCACCTGGGAAGCCCTCCTATATGGAAAAGGAAGATCATCACAAACTATGAAAGAGCATGTGTCTTCAGGCTCCCTCTCCCTGCTGCCTGGGCTATGTGCCTGCTGGCAAGGGTGGCCACAGGCCAGGACCTCCTCACACTGGGCCCTTAGGAAGCAAAGCCTCAGGGGGCAGAGGGGAGTCAGAGAAGGAGGGAGGCCTGGCGGACAACACACTGTTCTCAATCTCCGTGGGCTCTTATTAGTTCGTCTGCTGCTGTGAGCTGGTTCATGCAAGCTGATGGGGATCTCCTAAATGAAGGAGAAGTGTCTACCTTTTAGCAGACCACAGTCGAGGGCATGCTCAGAAGCCTCTGAAAAATCAGCCAGCTGTTGGAGATCTTCTCCCCTTGTTCTCCTCTGCCCAAGGCTGGCCTTCAGTTGTTCTTCCACCGGTTTAGGACCTGTTTCAGGTACCTATTGTAGTCCCCCCCCCCCCCCCCCCCCCCCCCCCCCCCCGTTACCTGTGGTTTCATTCCCCACAGTTTCAGTTATCTGCGGTCAACATCGGCCTGACAATATTGAATGGAAAATTCCAGAAAGTTTCAAATTGTGTGTTGTTCTGGGTACCACAGCGAGGTCTCACACTACCTGTTTCTCCTGCCTGGAGCATGCATCATCCCGTAACAGGGGTTCCCTTGATGCTTTGACTTACCCCTTGTGGCTTTGAACCTTACATGTTTGCCCCCCACCCAATCTTTTCCCTAAACTTCTCCTCCCTGATCTTCCTGATCTCCCCTCCCTAATCTCATTCCCTCTGAATCACCTCTATGAAAGCCTCCTGTTCCAGCCAATGGGCAGAATCACAGCCTTTGGGACAGGAGTACCCTGTGCTTATCCTACTAGCTAAGCAATGATCCTTCTTCTTCCTTTTTTCTCAGAACTGAGTCTTGGATAATGGATTGGCATTGGGGACAAGGACGGAGCTTTCTTTTGGTAGCAATCCCTTTGTTCAGGGTATCTGGGCCCTATATGCTACCTGTTATCAGACTGGCTGCACTGTCACAGCGTCTCTGTTTCAAGTCACCTTTATTTTTCTCTTCATAATGGTTCTAGGGCACAAGAGAGGTGATGCTGGCCATTTGGACATGCCCAAGAGAAGCTCTAAAGTTCTTCCTTAAAGCAAAAGAGCAAAAGTTTTCAACTTAATAACAAAATTGCATGCAAGTTTCCCTGAGGCACAAGGTCATGTTAATAAGCCTCTCTTTATTTTCTTCTTGTTAATGTCTTTTGTTACAGGGTCCTTGACCAGCTGCCTGTGGAGCTAAAGCAACAGCCTCAAGGTCTCTCACCTTCCTCCTCCCTCTCCCTCAGCAGGGAGTGGCTTTCTCAGAAGTTCCCTTATCTAAGGGAAGTTCCTCCAGAAGAAACAGAAACCCTTTGTCTGTCAAAACCCTTCTCCTTGTAACCTCCTCCAACAGGAAAGATGGAAGGAGAGAAAGGAAAACTGGAAGGAGAGACTAGAGCGAGTGCCGCCCTTAAAGCCCCGGCCAACCGAACCAGCTCAATATTCTTCAGGCCTATTCATCTCCCCTAAGAATCAGTCACACACACACCCCTTGCTTCTCTCCTGCAAAGATCATATAAGCTTCTACGCCTCACTGGCTTATTGACACTGTGTCTTGTGACGTCCCCCTACATGGAACACACTTGTGCACCTCTTCTATTAATCTGTTGTGAGCTTCTTTCTGAAGTCTCTCCTACCAAACTTCAAAGGGCAGAAGTTCCCTACCCCCAACACAAGTGAGAACCTATGAGAGTAAAAGAAAAAAGTATTTTTCTTTCCTTTATAAAAGTAACCCCAAACCGTAAAGCAACAAGCCTTTTTTTCTGGGTGATTTCTGTGGGTTAGCTGGGTGGTGCTACAGGTCCTCACTGGCTCTCAGGCACATGCATCTGCAGAGGGTTAGCTGGGGCATGTGGAGGGCAGGTCCTCACTCCAGCAGGTCTTTTGAGGAGTCTGGGTTTCTTCTCAGAGGGAAAGAATAGACGTTGCCAGGCTTATTGTGGTCTGGGCTTAGAAGCCACACAATCTTGATTCTGCCATATTCTCTTACTCTAATTTGGTGGGAGGACAAAAATTTTCTAACAGTTGTAGTTGTTGGTTAGTTTGGACTGTTGTAACAACGCACAGATTAAAAAGAACACAAACACAAGTTTTTTATGAGTTATCTCGAAAAAGTGTCCTTGGGCTGAGGCTGTAGTTCACTGGTAGAGTGCTTGGCTAGCATGTGTGAGGCCCTGGGTTTGAGTCTCAGCACCACATATAACTAAGTAAAATAAAGGCCCATTAACAACTAAAAAAAATTTTTTAAAAAAGTGTCCTTAGGTGGGCTGGGGATATAGCTCAGTTGGTGGAGTGCTTGCCTCGCATGCACAAAGCCATGGGTTCAATCCCCAGCAACCCCCCCACAAACACACACACACAAGTTTCCTTAAATTCAGACTTGAGCTGGCACGGTGGCACATGCCTATAATCCGCCAGTGGCTCAGGAGGTTGAGTCAGGAGGATCACAAATTCAAAGCTAGACTCAGCAACACTAAGAGGCTAAACAACTCAGGGAGACCCTGTCTCTAAATGAAACATTTAAAAGGGTTGGTGATGTGGCCCGGTGGTTAAGCACCCCTGAGTTCAATCCCTGGTTAAAAAAAAAAAATCATACTTGATTACCATCATCCCACTGAAACAAAGAAAGATGGGTATAAGGGACTCCAATTATGAGGAGATGCCTAGGAAAAGCATAGTCAGGATTTTTCAATTTGTAAGCCATGGCTTTTGTTTTCTTTCTATGATCTGCTCCATATCTTCTGGCCAGCTGCCACAGAATTAAAGCACTAACCCTCCCTGCACACTCTCTCCTCCCAGGTCACAGGCAAGGCCCCAATTAAAACAGAGTTGTAAAAATGTAAAACAAACTGTGAGGAATCACACACACAGAACTTCAAATGGCCAACCTCGAAATCATTGAATTTGCTTAGGTTCACAGGCCTAAGTTTGTTACAGGGGTTCACTTGATGCTTTGACTATATCCCCTTATGGTTTGAAACTTAAATTTTTTTTTTCTTTTTCCCAACCTTCTCCTTCCTGATCTTCTCCTCCCTGATCATCTTTTCCCTAACCTTTTCCCTGATCTTCTCTTCTCTACCCTTTTCCCCTGATCTTTTCTAATCTTCTTTTCCCTAAACTTCTCCTCCCTGATCTTCTTTTCCCTGATTTTCTCCTTCTTGATCTCTCCTCCCTAATCTCATTTTCTCTGAATCACCTCTATAAAAGCCCCATTCCTGCAGATGGACAGAATCGCAGCCTTTAGGACAGGAGTTCCCTGTGTTTATCCTTTGCTAACAAAGCAATAAACCTTCTTTTTCCTTTTTCTCAAAACCATGTCCTTGTTATTGGATTGGCATTGGGGACAAGGACCAAGCTTTTGGTAATAGGTTAACAAGGTGGCCTCAGGACTGAGTTAAAAATGCCAGTTCTAGAACTGACCATTTATCAACACTGTTGAACCTCCTTGGTGCTCAATCTCTGAGATCAAACAATCTCACAAAAAGATGATATATATGCCTATAATTCCAGCAACTCAGAGACTGAGGGAGGAGGCCCGCAAATTTGAGGCCAGCATCAGCAATTTAGCAAGATCCTACCTCAAAACTAGATAAAAATTGGGGCAGTCCTGGGAGTATACAAAATGGTAGAGCACCCCTAGCTAGGTTCAATCTCCAGTATCCTCCACCTAAAAACAAAAAAAACTACATGCTCAGAAGTAGCTCTGCAAGGCAAGCTTTACTTTTGCAGAAGGTTGTGTACTGAACTCAGTCTGGCAAACAAGCACACGTGGTTGGCCAGTCTGCCTGGTTTTTATCCCTAATGCAGAACTGCCTCTTGTTCTGACAGGAGAAATTTGGGATTACAATCCATGTGACTGATTAATTTAAAATAGGATTGGCTTATTTCACTTAGCATGGTGTCCTCCAACTCCATCCATTTACTGGCAAATGCCATAATTTCATTCTTCTTTAAAGCTTAGTAATATTCCATTGAATATATGTATCATATTTTCTTTATCCATTCATCTATTTAAGGACACCTAGGTTGGGGTTCCACAGTTTAGCTATTGTGAAGTGGGCCACTATAAACATTTTTTTGTGGCTGCAGTCACTGTAGTATGCTGATTTTAAGTCCTTTGGGTATAAACCAAGGAGTGGGATAGCTGGGTCAAATGGTGGTTCCAATTCACACTCAGGGGGGCGGGGCACTAGGGAAGAATAGAATTACCTTAGATTAGGTAGAGGGGAGTGAAAGGAGGGGAGGGGAGGGGATATGGAAGATAGGAAGGATAATAGAATGAAACAGACATTATTACCTTTTGTACATGTATGACTGCATGGCCAATGTGATTCTACAACATGTACAATCAGAAAAATGAGAAATTATACCCCATCTATGTATGATATTATCAAAGTGCATAAATGCATTCTACTGTCATGTATAACTAATTAAAACAAATTTTAAAATTATAAAAAAAATAGGGAAGGGAAAAGGGAAAGATTATAGTTGCGTTGAATACATGTTAGGGAGCTTAAAAAAATGGCTACATTTTAACCATATGACTTTGGTAACTTTAAATGTCTCCATAATACATCCTGGAATCTAGGTTATAGTAAACATGTTTATGTATTACATTACAAGTTTAACTCTGACAGAAAAAAAAAAAAGCAGTGACATTGCACTAAGCATTCATCATCCAGCTTGTTGGCTTGTCCCTGATAAGAATTTTTCTTCTCCTTCCACTTGTCTCATGAATTGTCGACACTTTTGAGTGGCAGCAGAGAACTGAACTCTTCCCAGTTATGGTGAAAGGGAGACATACTACAAATAGAGAATCCCTTTACAGATGTGAATTTCCATTTCAAAAAGATAACTTTCATGGTTTTCAGAGTTTCTCCTCTATCTGTATTCTCAAAATAACCAGCTCAGAATAAGCCTTATTAAATATGGTGGTGACATTTCAGTCTTCCACTGTGCAAGTCCAGGCCAGCGAGGAGGGGCAAGTAGACCCCAACCCAATCTCAAACTGGGGATTGAATTCAGGGATGTTCTACCACTGATCTACATCCCCAGCCTTTTTAGTTTTTCTTTAGAGACAGGTCTCCCTAAGTTGTTGGGGCTGGACTTAAAAGTTGCAATCCTCCTATCTCAGGTTCTCCAGTGGCTGGGATTACAGGTGTGGGCCACTGGGCTGCTAGTCTCCTCCTCCTCTTGATAAGAAGATTGTGGTTTTGTTTGTACTATAGCTAGCACCACTGTTGCTGAAAACTCAGTCCTTGTCCCCAATGCAAACCCAATAACGAGGACATGGTTTTGACAAAAAGGGAACAATTTTTATTTAATTCATGCTTTATTATATACATCTCCTCATAGAATCCTTATGATAATGTGGTAGGAACTCACTTTATACATAAACTGAGGCTCAGAGAATAGGAAATTTGTTGAAGATCACACACCTGGTAAATAACCTGTGGGAGATACAAACCCAGATGGTTCTGATCCCCCCAAAAGTTCAAAACTGCAAAGAGCATAAAGACAGAACTCATCTAGTAGTAAAATAGGTTTTCAAGTAAAGTTTCTATGTTAGCTTTTTGTCTCTGTGACCAAAATATCAGACAAGAACAACTTTGAGGAGGAGAAGTTTATTTGGGGCTCATGGTTTCAGAAGTTTACTCCACGGTGGGACTGACTCCCCCATGACCTAAGGCAGGCAGATCATGGTGGAAGGCCATAGTGGAGGAAAGTCACTCGCTTGATATAAGTCAGGAAGTACAGAGTAAGTGGCAGGAGCCAGGAAGAAGATACATAATTCCCAAGGCATTCCCCCAGTGACCCACCTCCTCCAGCCATGGCCCACACCTGCCTAAATTTACCTCCCAGTTAATCCATTCAAATTATTAATCCATCATATGGATTAATCCATTAATTAGGTGACAAGTCTCATAATCTAATATTTCACCTCCTGCATTAATACAGGAGGTTTTGGGGGACACCTCACATCCAAATCATAACAATTCCTTTTGACACAATTCTAGGTTCGTCTCATAAAAGCTAGTTTAATTTAAAAATATGACGTGTGAAGAGAATAAAGTAAATAAAATAAAAACTATGAACAGATACAATTAGAGACTTTTTCCGTGTCTGCCACTAAAAGCCGCATCTTGCTTTCTCTGCTATTTGTGGTAATCTACTCTGATCAAGAGTGAAGGAATAGGGCTGGGGTTGTGGCTCAGGGGTGGTGTGCTTGCCTAGCATGCATGGGGCACTGGGTTCGAATCTCAGCACCACATACAAATAAATAAATAAATAAAGGTCCATCAACAACTAAAAAATATTTTTAAAAAAAGAGTGAAGGAAGAGATTGGTGGTGGAGATGGGGTCATTTAAGGCAACCCATTTCCTAAGTATCAAGCTACAGATTATGAGAAGCATTTCAATTTTTAAAATATTTTTATTGTTTCTTTTTAGGTATATGTAACAGCAGAATCCATTTTGACATAATTATAAAAACATGGGTTATATCTTATTCTAATTCAGACCCCAATACCTCTTCTTCCCCTTCTTTTTCACCTCCCTGTGCTCCCTTCCCTCTATTGATCTTCCTGCCATTTACCCATAGTTACCTTTTTTAAAATTCATTTTTTGTGGCCCTACATGATGTTGAGATTTCACTGTGGTATATTCATAAATAGGAAAGTTGTGAGAGATTCCTTCCCCTGTTTTTCCTTTTCCCATCCCCACTCCCTTCTCTTCATTTCCCTTTGTCTAGTCCACTGAACTTCTACACCACCACCCCTTATTGTGGGTTAGCTTTCACATATCTGAGAAAATATTTGACCTTGAGTCTTTCGACTTAGTGTGATAGTCTCTAGCTCTATCCATTTACCAGCCAATGTCATAAAGTCCTTCTTCTTTATGGGCTGTTATTCCATTGTGTTTATTTACCACATTTTCTTTATCCATTCATTTGTTGAAGGGCACCTAGGTTGGCTCCCTGGCTTAGCTATTGTGAATTCGGTGGCTATGAACATTGATATGGCTGCGTTGCTATAGTAAAGCATTTCAAGTTATCTGAAAGGGCCTCATGTATTAGTGTTTTTTCTAGGTAATGAGGGAAGGTTGGCAAAGTAACATAAAGAAGGATGTCAGTTGGGGCTGGGATTGTGGCTCAGTGGCAGAGTGCTTGCCTAGCATGTGTGAGGCACTGGGTTTGATTCTCAGCACTGCCTATAAATAAATGAATAAAATAAACATCCATCAATATCTTAAAAAAAAAGAACAATATCAATTCCCAGGACTTACCAGAGAAGGGACTGAGGCAGGATTGGCTACCAGGAACATGGAACTTGCTAGAAAGAAAACAAAGCCCTCTAAGGAAGCGTCTGGGATCGGCCACAGCAGTGAACAGTCATAATGCTCATGACGAAGTAGTAAGGATAGCAAGGCAGGCTCTCAGTCTCTTTTTATTACATACTGAAGTCCCAAAAACCTTCTAAAGAAGAGATTATAGGCATTAGCAGCAATTGCTATTTCATGCTTACAGTACTGTTCCCTGGAGGTCTCATATTTGGGGGGCAGTTGGACAAGTCCTAGGTAGACAGTACCAGAGTAGAGAACCAAGTCCTCTAATACATGTGATAGATACGTAAGTAGTGTCTACAGCGGTGACTCTCTATGTTTAGCGAACAACAGGTTCTGCCAACTCCTGGATCCTTGGAGAACATTGTGCTTTCAAAGCAGCCGGCTTGACTTTAAAGGCATTAGGATCGTAGAAGAGAACATGCATAGGAGCCCTGAAATGGGAGGAAAAGAAATCAGCCTGAAGAACTAGAGTTTCCCAAGCACCCACTACGTGTTAATCACTAGGACATCATCTCATTGAGATTTTCATGACCTCCACTTGCAGACAAGAAAAGGAAGGCTCAAAGAGGTTGTAAGAATGATCAATGGCCAAATCCAGATTTGCACATCTGTCAGATTCCAAAGCCTTTGCTCTTTTCACAGAAAGTGAATTCTGGAAAATTTTCAATAATTAGCAATGTTAAAATAAGCCAGACAGTCCCCTATAGTCATCCATCAGTCTAGAAAAATATGTAATTCTTTTGTGGGTATGCTGGGGATCAAACCACAAGTGTTCTTTCTACCTTGAGCATCTCTAAGCAAATGTATTTTTTCTTACACAAATTACAATAGTGCTCTGTTTCGCAACTCATTTCAACGAACAATATACATTGGATAAATATTTCATCTCCATACATTCAGAGCTATCTTCTAAATCTAAGTTTCGGTGCCTAGTCCACTACCCTACTGGTATCTTTATATTTATTAGAATAAGACCATTTATTTGTCACAATAAATGTAACTAGTGAGCTGGATGTGGTAGCACTGTAATCCCAGCGGCTCAGTAACTCAGCAAGACCCTGTCAGTAAATTAAAAAATGGCTGGGGATGTAGCTCAGTTGTTAAGCGACCCTGGGTTCAATCCCTGGTACTAAAACGAACAAACAAAAAAAGTAACTAGTGACATGTTATTGCCATTTTTTAAAATTTTGACGACTCTTTTCATTAACCTTATTAAATCAACCTTCTCCCTGTCCCCAGACACCCAACCTGTCCTAGTCCACATTAGCCTTAAATCGGCATACCTTGAACTTGGATTAGCTAGTTCCTGAATTCTAGCAGATATCTGAGAATGGGTAGCAGCATGAGACACTGGCCACTGGGCATCACGGGCAGGTAGGTAATCTTGATGGACAGGCTTGAACTTAGCTAGATCTAGCGTTCGGGAGCTAGGTATGGCGAACATGGCTGCCGGGGATACCTGTAGGGGAAACAAAGAGACACAAAAATACATCCCAGCTTTCACCACATCTCCCTGTCTCGACAGCTGGCTCCCGTCCCTCTCCTGGATTGCTGCAACAGACTCCTGACAGGAGTCCTACTTCCATCCTGGCCTGTGCGATCCAGCCTCCCCATGAGAGTTACCAGGGAATGAACAAGTAGATAGCGTGTTCCCTGAGACAGATGGAGTTCTAAGTGATTTGCCCATGTCACTCTCACTTCATCACTATGACAACCCCATGAGGTAAGCACTTTTTATTTTAATTTATTCATTTATTTGTACGGGGGATTGAACTCAGGGGCACTTGACCACTGAGCCACATCCCCCGCCCTGTTTTGTATTTTATTTCCAGACAGGGTCTCACTGAGTTGCTTAGTGCCTCGCTTTTGCTGAGGCTGGCTTCGAACTTAAGATCCTCCTGTCTCAGCCTCCCAAGCCCCTGGGAATATGGGCATGCGCCACCGCACTCAGTGAAGTAAGCCCTTTCTAAAGCCCAATCAGAACATGGCACTCCAGGCTTGAAACCCTTCCTGTAGCTGCCCATTTTGCTAACATAGCTTCTTCCTGTGCCTAAGAGGCCCTGTAGGATTGGGCTATCTGCCACTTCTCTGACCTTCCCCACTGGGTCACTATGACCCTGGTCACAGGAGGCCCCTCTGGTCCAGCTTCTTCTGCTCATGACCTTTATAGCTGCTAATTCTGCTTGAAAACCTCTTTCCGTGATCTTGGCTTGACTGCCTCTTCCTCTTCCAAGTGTCTGGACTCAAACATCAAGTCCTCACAGGGGGCTTGCTGACCAGCCAAAATAAACCAGCCTCTCCAATGAAGCGCCTCTGTGGTTCCCATCTACTCTCCTGGCTAGCAGTTATCCAGACCTGAACCAGCTTGTGAAGTACTGTTTATTGCCTGCTTCTCCCCAACAGAATAGAAGCCACTGGAGAGGATGTGCTTGTTGGGCAACAACTAGAACAGGCTCTGGCTTGTAATTGGTGCTGATAATATGTCAACTGACAGTCCCCCTTTGATCTTCTGCCGGATGGCCTTTCTATTATGTGGCTTTATCGGTAAAATAAGAATGACATGTAGCTACTGTTCTCTCTGTTAAGTGTTCATCCTAAACTTCTCAGCCACCCTGAAAGTATTCTGAGTTGCATGAGGCCAGTGAGTTCTGGATTCTAACAGTATGATTTTTCACAGCAGTATCTCCCCTTTTTAAAAAAAACTTGTTGTAAAACAAAAAACTCAAACAATTCTAGCAATAAAGGAAAGATATCTATCATGCCCATTTCCATACCAAAAAAAAAAATAGCATTAAGTAATTTTCCTGCAAATTCAAGACACTCTCCCAAGAGTTTTTGGTTCCCAGAATGGTTTTCCTTTTTAAATCCTAAGGTTCCCAGAGAGAGGATGGACCTGGTTCCTACCTCTTTCGGCAACATGATATTTAATGAAAACCCAACTGAGACAGGGCACCAAGTTGGCACTGCAATTAAAGAAGGGAAATATCAAGGAGGAAGAGGAGGGAAGCCAGTGGGTGCACCAGGCTCCAGGCTGAGCACTTGCCTTTGCTGCTACTATGTCACAGCTGACCTCTAAGTAGGAGGTCAAACACCTGCCATTCCCTTGCTCACCTGCTCCACCCAAGCTCACCCCAGATTGAGGGCTTGGGTATGTGCTCTTCCCTACATTGGAACATTCTTCTCCCAGATCTTCACTCATCTGACCCCTACTCCCTCTTCAGGGTTGGCCCAAACTTTTATTCCTTAGAGTAGCATCACCAACTACCACATGCCAAGTAAATTATTCCCCACCACCACCACCACAGTCACTCACTTCCTATTTCATTTTCTCCATAGCATTTATCACTACCTGGCATTGTCTTATCTTTTTACTTATTTATTGCCCCCCCCCAGGAGCTGCATTTGTTCCCTGGGAAGAGTACTTGGCACACAGTACACCTTCGAATACTGAATGACCAAGGCTCAGGAAGGCTGCCTCGACATCATAAAGCTAGCATGGGTGAGGTGGGAATTTGAACCCAGCTCCAACTCCTCTGCCTCCCTCGGTCATCATGTAGCTAGGTTTTCCTTCCTGCCACAGAACACTCTTCCAAGATTCTTTCTTTCAATGATTTTGGGCTATGTCCTGTAGGGGGAGAGGGGAACACCTTAGGAGCAACCAGAAAGAGCAGAAGGATGGCAAGACAGGCAGTGGTGGCTTACAGGTCGGATGGGCATTTCGCTTCTTTGTCTCTCATAGCACAGACCATCTAACTTGATCTTTGGGTGGGCAAGGTCTATAATTCTTGGAGTTGCAATAGCACCCAGGGTAGAAACTGAAATCTTAGTTTTAACCTAGAGAAGAAAAATAAAACAGTACCTATAAGTATTAAATACTAAACACCATCTAGTTCCAAGATTAAAGAGTATTATCTGATCTCTGGTCCAGGCTTCCCAGTAACCAGCAGAAATGATGAGAATCTTACAATAACCCCTGGTCACATCTGGAAGGTTCAATGTCTCAAACTATATAGATTCCAAACCAACTTTTTAGGAACTTACCTGTTAGACTACAGAGATAGAGGACATAGCAAACAATGTTACATATCGACTCAGAAATAAATGATAGCATTGATTTGTAGACTGATAAACTCTGGGAAGATTCAACCCTATCACAGAATAATGCTTTACCAGATAGATTCTGCTTTGTTCTTGATTATTTTTGCCCTTTGGAAAGTGGGACTCATATTATCACTGTGCCAAAGGGAATTTAAGTGGCTGTCTTGGATAAATAAGGAAAAAAATAGCCAATAGGAAAATAATGAAGCCAATAAGAATAATGGAGAACTATATACCTGCATTGGACCCCCAAATCATTCCTCATTTTCTTGATTATGAAAATTAGATCAAATTACATGGCCCTCTATTTAAATTACTTGTATTTGAGTAACTTCTTATATAAGATTTGAAAGGGAATATAATCAACAACTGGAAATAAAATAACTCTTCAACCATGGGTAGAAAAATATGGTATACATAAAGTATTTTCTGAATTCTTTCCTGTGTTAGTTAAATGATGATGATGATGACACTAACACTGACAGTTTCACATGTAATTAGTTTATTTCTCTCCTGGAGTATCAATTTTATTTCTATTTCACTAATGGTGTAACCAAGGTGCTTGAGATTCAGTAGTTGAAGTTTACATAGTTAGTAAGCGGCAGGTCTGGAATTCTAACCAAAGGTCTTGCATGTTGGTACAACACCATGAAGGACTGATTAAACATTTAAGCATTTCCTATGAATAAAGCTTTTGTCTCCTATCAGGCTCTGGCAAATTGAAGAAGTATGTGGCAACCATTGCCTTCAATTAAGCCTTCCAATCAAAAAGGAAATAAAACAATCAATCATTAATTCAATTCATTAAACAAATATTTCTTAATCAAGTATATTATGTAATGCATAATAAATAATAATAAAATACAGTTTTTTTCCTTAATGTAATTTTCACCTTATAAAGAACCATAGACCTCTAGACAAATAATTAAGATTATTTGGTGCTCAAAAGAGAAGGAAAAACAAAAAATATCAGATGAAAGGTGGGAAAAAATCAGGAAGGATGCTCTTTTTTTTTTGGCAGAGGTAGGTACCAGGGATTGAACTCAGGGGCACTCGACCACTAAGCCACATCCCCAGCCCTAATTTGTATGTTATTTAGAGACAGGGTCTCACTGAGTTGCTTAGCGCCTCACTTTTGCTGAGGCTGGCTTTGAACTTGCCATCCTCCTGCCTCAGCCTCTGGGATTACAGGCATGTGCCATACCCAGCAAGGACGCTCTTTTCAGGGATAAAGAGTCATTGGATTGGACCTTGAAGGAAGGATCAGATTTTGACAAATGGAGGAGGAAACATGAGGGAAATGAAGGAAGGGGGCCTGAGGACATTGGTGGTTGAGAGTGGGGCAGGTTATGCAGGAAGATCAGGCTTGTGGATACACTTGAAACCAGGTGAGGAGGGTGGGAGGGCATCTTCACAACCAGGGAAGAACCAAGGAGCCTTCACTAGACAGGAAACAGGATCAAAGCTGGAGACTACCCTGCAGCAATGAATGAGAAAGACACGCAGGGCCACAGGAAGCAGGGAGGCAAGGAACCTACCGGTCCAAAGAAGAGAACCAAACACCTTTTCCCATTCTGAAATGGTGTTAGGGCAGGTACTGGGGGTTTAGTCCAGGGGAGCTGTACCATTGAGCTCAGCCCCCACCCCTTTTTTTCTTAAGACAGGGTTTTGCTAAGTTGCTTAGGCTGGCCTCCTGCTTTCAATCCTCCTGCCTCCGTCTCCCAAGTCACTGGGATGATAGCTTGTATGCCCAACAAAAGTGCTTAAGCATAAAACATAGCACAAAGATTCCCAGGGAACACCATGTAGGTTAAGAAATAGAACATGGCCCCAGCTACGGGGGCATGCACACTTGTGATCCTGGTGCCTCAGGAGGCTGAGGTAGGAGGATTGCAAGTTTGAACCCAGCCTCAGCCACAACCAGATCTTAAAATAGTTTCTGAAGTTACAATAATTTAAACAAAACGATACCTACATAATAACAGATCAATGTAACCAGAAATATAAGCGAATACAGTGGCTTTCAACTGTTCTTTTAACCTAGTAATATCCCATGCTTGTATAATTTTGTCAAAATGAAATTCCACTGTCATGTATAACTAAGAAGAACCAATAAAATAAAACTCTTAAAAAGTAAATGAGAGCTTCCAAATATGAAAACAGTTTTTAAAAATTATTCCATCTAAAACGAACAAGAGGGGCGTGGGTTTTGCTTGGTCGAAAATCCCTTCCCTAGCAAGAGGCCCTGGGTTCAATTCCCAGCACTGACAATAAATGAATAACAATAATAAACACATTACACGTTGATAAACAGACACTTATGACACAACTCTGTTTTTCAAAATAAAAAATAGTGAGCAGAGTCATGTTTTGCATTTTTGCAAATACCTTTAATATCTGCCTGAAGAAGATACTGTTTTATTTTGTTTGTTTTTCAGTACTGGGGATTGAACCCAGGTCTTCGTGCTGGTTGGGCAAGCACTCTACCACTAGCTACATCCCCTGCCCTTTTAAAACAGGGTCTTGCTAAGTTGCCCAGGTTGGCCTTGAACTTGCTGGGAACACAAGTGCATGCCACCATACCCAGCCATACACCCCTTTTAATAGCCAGATTTTTTATTATTTGGTAAAATTTCTGGTTTGAAAAAACACTAAAAGCAACGATGTATAGAAGTCCCCACATTAACAGAGTAAAAGGCGGACAAAATCGTAATTGTCCCCTCAATAGATCTGGAAAAACATTTGGGGAAATTCAATTCTAATGTTTTTAACATTAGAATTTAAAGAAGGGAAAAAAAACTCTTTGGAAAAACTCAGAGTAGAAGAGATTTTGTCCAACTTAATAAAGAAAATCATCAAAACCTGAAGCTAACATCATGTTTTATGGTAAATATTGAACACTTCTTCACTAAGATGAGGAACAAGGCAAGAATTCCCACACTCACCAGTCTGTGTCCCATGAACTAAACTCCTAGCCAATACAAAGGGCAAGAAAAATTATTAAAAGTCCCTTGGATTAGAAAAAAAATTATTCACAAATGATATGATTTTATACATATACAGAGAGAAAATCCAAAGGAATCTATGAAAAAACTAATAGATTATGAGAATTTAACAAGGTCATAAAGTCAACATACTATCAATAAACAATTAGAAAATCAAATCAAAAATACCACTTAGAGATATCATCAAAAACATAAAATACTAAGACAGATAGGGCGGTGTGTACCTATAGTCCGAGCTACTTGGGCTGCTGAGGTAGGAGGAAGACTTGGGTACACAAACTGGAGCCCAACCAGGGCAACACGGTGATACCCCAATCTCAAATAAAACAAAACGAACAAACAAAAAAACATAGAATAGGAGGGAAAAAATAACAAAAGGTGTGTAAGAACTCCACACTGAGAACTATATAAAACATCATTGAAAGAATTAAAGATGCTCTAAATAAATAGGGGAGATATAAAATGTTTATGGATTAGAATACTTACTATTACTAAGATGTAAATTTTTATTAAATTATTTTACATATTCAATGCAATCTTACTCAAAATTCCCACAAAACGCTTCTTTGTATCTATTGTTATTTTATTATTTATTTATTTTTGGGACTAGAGATTTAACCCAGGGGTACTTTACCACGGAGCTACATCCCCAGCCCTTTTTGTTTTTTTTTTTTATTTTGAGAAAGGGTCTCACTAAGCTGCTAAGAATGGTCTCAAAATTGGGATCCTCCTGCCTCAGGCTCCTGAGTTGTTGAAATTATAGGTGTGAGACACTGTGCAGAGCTACAAAGCACTTTTATAGAAACTAACAAAGTGATTGCAAAGTTTATGTGAAAATGAATAAGACCTAGAAAGCCAAAAATACATTGATAAAAGAGAACAAAGTGGAGGACTTACAGTACCTTATTTCAAAACTATTTTAAAACTACAATAATCAAGAGAGTAAGGCACTGGTGTAAGGAAAACAATAAGTAATTAGGACAGAATCGGGAGCCGAGAAATAGATTCAAAGTAATTCAATTAGAAAAATTGAATTGTAGTTGAAAATTTTAACTGTAGTTGAAAAACTGAATATCCATATGGGAGGCGCCTTAACCTGAACTTCACATATGCCAGAAAAAAGTAATTCCAAGTGGATCATATACATAAAAACACAAAAGTTAAAAAAAAAAGGCTTCTATAGGAAAACATAGAGCACCTTCATGAGCTTACAGTAAACAAGTACTTCTTAGCCAGGACACCATTAACTGTAAAAGTAAAGATTGACAAATTTAACTTTATCAAATATGGAAACATTTTTTCTAATCAAATGATACCTTTAATAAAATTAATAGGTTTAGCTGTAGACAGAGAGAAAATATTTACAAAATCTTTACCCTGAAGAAAAGACACATATTCAAAAATAAATAAAATTTGAAAACATCAATAAAGAGGAAACACTACAACCTAATTTTTTAAGTTTAATAAGACAGACAACTCTGTTCAAACACAAATTATTGCGAGGTGGAAAAATCCTGAAGAATGTAAAAACCCCAAACCAAACCAAACAAAATACAACTACACTCAAGGACAGAAGAAGCTACAAATGCCAAGAAGCACATGGCAAATGCTGAACATGCATATTTGACCTGGAAATGCAATTTAAACTCACTATGAGACACGACTATCTCGCTTTAAAATGTCTAAAACTTCTAAGAAGGGACAGTGACAAATGCTGGCAAATCTGAAGCATCTGGACCCCTCATACATAGATGAAAATGAAGGGCTGTGGCTCAGCTGTGGAGTGCTTGCCTAGCATGCATTAGGCTCTGAGAAAAAGAACAAAAATGATACATTCACCTGCAAAGTAAGAGTTTCTTATAAAGCTAAATCTACACTTACCCTATGACTCAAGAATTCTACTGCTATGTATTTACCCTAAAGAAATAAAACCATGTTCACAACTGTATTCTTTTTTTCTTTTCTTTTAGGATCAGGGATTGAACTCAGGGGCACTCAACCACTGAGCCACACCCCCAGTCCTATTTTGTATTTCATCTAGAGTCAGGGTTTCACTGAGTGGCTTAGCACCTCGCCATTGCTGAAGCTGGCTTTGAACTCTCGATCCTCCTGACTCAGCCTCCCAGGCTGCTGGGATTACAGGCATGCGCCACCGTGCCCAGCACAACTGTATTTTTAACAGCCCATTTGGAAATATCCCAAATGTTCATCAAAGGAATGAAAAAACATTATGATGTAGTTTTACAATGGAATAATCCTTAATAAAAAGGAACACAATGTATTGATACACTCAATAGTATGCATGAACCTCAAAAACACTGTGTTAACTGAGCAAAAAAAGCCAGATACTAAAGAGTATATATTGTTTGATTTCATTTAAATCAAGTTCAAGAGCAGCCCAAACTAATCTGTGCTGATAGGAATCTGAATGGTAGTTGCCTTTAGGGCAAGGGTTAGATTAGGAATTGACTGGAAATAGTCAGAAGGAAATATTCTGGAACTGTGGATATGTTTTGTATCTTTTTTTTTTTTTTTTATTGTTGGTCATTCAAAACATTACATAGTTCCTCATACATCATATTTCACAGTTTGATTCAAATGAGTTATGAACTCCCAATTTTATCCCGTATACAGATTGCTGTATCACATCAGTTACCCTTCCATTGATTGACATATTGCCTTTCTAGTGTCTGATGTATTCTGCTGTCTGTATTATTCTCTACTATCCCCCCTCCCCTCCCCTCCCCTCCCCTTTTCTCTCTCTACCCCTTCTACTGTAAATCACTTCTTCCATTTGAATTATCTTGTCTTACCCCTCCTTTCCTCTTATATGTCATTTTGTATAACCCTGAGGATCGCCTTCCATTTCCATGCGATTCCCCTTCTCGTTTCCTTTCCCTCCCACCTCTCAACCCTGTTAATGAAAATCTTCGTCTCAAGCTCTTCGTCCCTACCCTGTCCTTGTTTCCTCCCCTTATATCAGAGGAGTCATTTGGTATTTGTTTTTTAAAGATTGACTAGCTTCACTTAGCATAATCTGCTCTAATGCCATCCATTTCCCTCCAAATTCTATGATTTTATCATTTTTAAATGCAGAGTAATACTCCATTGTGTATAAATGCCACATTTTTTTAATCCATTCATCTATTGAAGGGCATCTAGGCTGATTCCACAATCTTGCTATCGTGAATTGTGCTGCTATGAACATCGATGTAGCAGTGTCCCTGTAGCATGCTCTTATTAGGTCTTTAGGGAATAGACCGAGAAGGGAAATAGCTGGATCAAATGGTGGTTCCATTCCCAGCTTTCCAAGAAATCTCCATACTGCTTTCCAAATTGGCTGCACCAATTTTCAGTCCCACCAGCAATGAACAAGAGTGCCCTTTTCCCCACATCCTCTCCAGCACTTATTGTTGTTTGACTTCCTAATGGCTGCCAATCTTACTGGAGTGAGATGGTATCTTAGGGTAGTTTTGATTTGCATTTCTCTGACTGCTAGCGATGGTGAGCATTTTTTCATGTACTTATTGATTGATTGTATGTCCTCTTCTGAGAAGTGTCTGTTCAGGTCCTTTGCCCATTTATTGATTGGGTTACTTGTTGTCTTATTGTCTAATTTTTTGAGTTCTTTGTATATTCTGGTTATTAGGGCTCTATCTGAAGTGTGTGGAGTAAAGATTTGTTCCCAGGATGTAGGCTCCCTGTTTATCTCTCTTATTGTTTCTTTTGCTGAGAAAAAACTTTTTAGTTTGAGTAAGTCCCATTTGTTGATTCTAGTTGTTAACTCTTGCGCTATGGGTGTCCTATTGAGGAATTTGGAGCCTGCTCCCACAGTATGTAGATCATAACCAACTTTTTCTTCTATCAGATGCCGTGTCTCTGATTTAATATCAAGCTCCTTGATCCATTTTGAGTTAACTTTTGTGCAAGGCGAGAGATAGGGATTCAGATTCATTTTGATGCAAATGGATTTCCAGTTTTCCCAGCACCATTTGTTGAAGATGCTATCCTTCCTCCATTGCATGCTTTTAGCCCCTTTATCAAATATAAGATAGTTGTAGTTTTGTGGATTGGTTACTGTGTCCTCTATTCTATACCATTGGTCCACCTGCCTGTTTTGGTACCAGTACCATGCTGTTTTCGTTACTATTGCTCTGTAGTATAGTTTGAAGTCTGGTATCGCTATACCGCCTGATTCACACTTCCTGCTTAGTATTGTTTTTGCTATTCTGGGTCTTTTATTATTCCATATGAATTTCATGATTCTTTTATCTATTTCTACAAGAAATGCAGCTGGGATTTTGATTGGCATTGCATTGAACTTATAGAGAACTTTTGGTAATATCGCCATTTTGATGATGTTGGATCAGCCTATCCATGAGCAGGGTATATTTTTCCATCTTCTAAGGTCTTCTTCTATGTCTTTCTTTAGGGTTTTGTAATTTTCATTGTATAAATCTTTCACCTCTTTTGTTAGGTTGATTCCCAAGTATTTTATTTTTTGGGGGGATATTGTGAATGGAGTAGTTGTCCTCATTTCCGTTTCAGAGGATTTGTCGCTGATATACAGGAATGCCTTTGATTTATGCGTGTTGATTTTATATCCTGCCACTTTGCTGAATTCATTTATTAGCTCTAATAGCTTCTCTGTAGACCCTTTTGGGTCTGCTAGGTATAGAATCATATCATCTGCAAATAGTGATAATTTAAGTTCTTCTTTTCCAATTTTTATCCCTTTAATTTCTTTCGTCTGTCTAATTGCTCTTGCCAGTGTTTCGAGGACTATGTTGAACAGAAGTGGTGAGAGAGGGCATCCCTGTCTTGTACCAGATCTTAGAGGGAATGCCTTCAATTTTTCTCCATTCAGAATGATGCTGGCCTGTGGCTTATCATATATTGCTTTTACAATGTTGAGGTATGATCCTGTTATCCCTAATTTTTCTAGAGTTTTGAACATAAAGGGATGCTGTACTTTGTCGAATGCTTTTTCTGCGTCTATCGAGACTATCATATGGTTCTTATTTTTTAGTCTATTGATGTGGTAGATAACATTTATTGATTTCCGTATATTGAACCAGCCTTGCATCCCATGGATGAATCCTACTTGATCATGGTGTATAATTTTTTTGATATGTATTTGAATCCGGTTCGCCAGAATTTTATTGAGAATTTTTGCGTCAAGGTTCATTAGAGATATTGGTCTGTAGTTTTCTTTCTTTGAAGTGTCTTTGTCTGGTTTCGGAATCAGGGTGATGTTGGCCTCGTAGAATGAATTTGGAAGTTCTCCCTCTTTTTCTATTTCCTGAAATAGCTTGAAAAGTATTGGTGTTAGTTCCTCTTTAAAGGTTTTGTAAAACTCTGCTGTATACCCATCCGGTCCTGGGCTTTTCTTAGTTGGTAGTCTTTTGATGGTTTCTTCTATTTCTTCTATTGTTATTGGTCTGTTTAGGTTGTCTATATCCTCCTGGTTCAATCTGGGCAGATCGTAAGACTTAAGGAATTTATCTATGCCTTCACTATCTTCTATTTTATTGGAGTATAAGGCTTCAAAATAGTCTCTGATTATCTTCTGTATTTCTGAAGTGTCTGTTGTGATATTGCCTTTTTCATCCCGTATGCTAGTAATCTGGGTTCTCTCTCTTCTTCTCTTCGTTAGCATGGCTAAGGGTCTGTCAATTTTATTTATTTTTTCAAAGAACCAGCTTTTAGTTTTGTCAATTTTTTCAATTGTTTCTTTTGTTTCAATTTCATTAATTTCAGCTCTGATTTTGATTATTTCTTGCCTTCTACTTCTTTTGCTGTTGTTTTGCTCCTCTTTTTCTAGGATTTTGAGATGAAGTATGAGATCATTTATTTGTTGGTTTTTTCTTTTTTTGAGGAATGAACTCCAAGCAATGAATTTTCCTCTTAGGACTGCTTTCAATGTGTCCCATAGATTCCGATATGTTGTGTCCGTGTTTTCATTTAACTCTAGGAATTTTTTAATTTCCTCCTTGATGTCTTCAATAACCCATATGTCACTCAGCAACCTGTTGTTCATTCTCCAAGTGATGCTTGATTTTTCCTTTCTTCTTTTATCATTGATTTTCAGTTTCATTCCATTATGATCAGATAAGATGCATGGTATTATCTCTACCCCTTTATATTGTCTAAGAGTTGCCCTGTGACATAATATATGGTCTATTTTTGAGAAGGTTCCATGTGCTGCTGAAAAAAAAGTGTAACTACTTGATGTTGGGTGGTAAAGTCTATATATGTCAATTAAGTCTAGGTTATTAATTGTGTTGTTGAGTTCTATAGTTTCCTTGTTTAACTTTTGTTTGGAAGATCTGTCCAGTGGTGAGAGAGGTGTGTTGAAGTCTCCCATGATGATTGTATGGTGGTCTATCAGACTCTTGAACTTGAGAAGAGTTTGCTGGATGAACACCGCTGCACCATTATTTGGGGCATATATATTTATGATTGTTATGTCTTGTTGGTTTATGGTTCCCTTGAGCAGTATGAAGTGTCCTTCTTTATCCCTTTTGATTAGCTTTGGCTTGAAATCTATTTTATTAGATATGAGTATGGACACGCCTGCTTGTTTCCGCTGTCCATATGAGTGGTATGATTTTTCCCAACCTTTCACCTTCAGTCTATGGATATCTTTTTCTATCAGATGCGTCTCCTGTAGACAGCATATTGTTGGGTCTTGTTTTGTGATCCATTCTACTAGCCTGTGTCTCTTAATTGGTGAGTTTAAGCCATTGACATTTAGGGTTATTATTGAGATATGGTTTGTACTTCTATCCATATTTGTTTGTTAATGTTACTAAACCTAATTTGTTATCCTCTTTGACTACTTTCCCCCCTTTACTGTCCTACCTCCCATTGTTGGTTTTCAATGTTATTTTCCATTTCCTCTTCCTGCAATGTTTTGCCAAGGATTTTTTGAAGAGATGGTTTTCTAGCTGCGAATTCTTTTAACTTTTGTTTATCATGGAAGGTTTTAATTTCATCTTCTAACCTGAAGCTTAATTTTGCCGGATACACGATTCTTGGTTGGAACCCATTTTCTTTCAGTGTTTGAAATATGTTATTCCAGGATCTTCTAGCTTTCAGAGTCTGTGTTGAGAGATCAGCTGTTATCCTGATTGGTTTACCCCTAAATGTAATCTGCTTCCTTTCCCTTGTAGCTTTTAAAATTCTTTCCTTATTCTGTATGTTGGACATCTTCACTATAATGTGTCTAGGTGTGGATCTCTTATGGTTTTGTACATTCGGCGTCCTGTAGGCTTCTAGGATTTGGGATTCTGTCTCATTCTTCAAGTCTGGGAAGTTTTCTCGTATTATTTCATTGAATAGGCTGTGTATTCCTCTGGTTTGGAGCTCTGTGCCTTCCTGTATCCCAATGACTCTTAAATTTGGTCTTTTGATATTGTCCCATATTTCTTGGATGTTCTGTTCATGGTTTCTTAGCAGACTTGCTGAGCTGTCTATGTTCTTTTCCAGTTGAAATACTTTGTCTTCATTGTCTGATGTTCTCTCTTCTAAGTGATCTACTCTGCTGGTAGTATTCTCAATTGAGTTTTTAAGTTGGTTTATTTTTTCCTGCAATTCTAGTATTTCTATTTGTTTGTTTTTTATTTCCTCTATCTCCCTGTGAAATTGATCTTTTACTTCCTGGATTTGTTTGTCAATGTGATCTTTCATTATCTGATTTTGCTGTCTCATGTCTTCCTTGAGACTCCAGATCATCTGAAGCATGTATATCCTGATCTCTCTATCTGACATTCCATCTGTTGCACCTATTACCTCTTCTAAAGTTGAGTTGACCTGCATTGCCTGTGGTCCTTTCTTTCCTTGTCTTTTCATACTGCTGGCGTTTCTTTCTGCTTGGTGAAACTGTTGTGTTTTGAAATTTTCCCTCTATTTATTTATATTGCTCTTGTATAGTTGAATAATCACCCTTGCAGGGCATGTAGTGGCTGTGATCCTCCTCCAATTGGTGTGATCCGTCTACCACGCTGGGAGGCCCTAGGTCTGCTCTGCTGGTCGGTCAAAGGTCCGCCTACCCAGCAGGTACGAGGGGCACCTCTATCACTCCGCAGGTTGCTGGGCCTAACCTCCCGATGGGTCAAAGGTTCCCCTAGCTTGCAGGGGGCTGCTCCCGGAGCGAGAGCTAGGCCTCCCGGGGGAGCCCGGATGGTGGAGGCCGACTGCCGGTTCAGGCGGGGTGGGCCAAGCCGCACTGGGTGCCGGCGGCTTGCAAACGCGGCTGGTATCAGCAGGACTTAACTCCTGCACCCGCTGCGGGGGCACCTTTATCGCCGAGTAGCTGCGGTCGCGTGGTTGGGACCCGGGCGGGTGGGGCCGCTTCTCCCAGGGCGAGAGCTGGGCCTCCCGGGGGAGCCCGGATGGCGGAGGACTGCCGGTTCAGGCGGGGCGGGCCAAGCCGCTCCGGGATCCCGCGGGTTGCAAAGGTGGCTGGCGTCTGCAGGACTTAACTTCTGCACCCGCCGCCGGTTCGGGCGGGGCGGGCCAAGCCGCTCAGGGTTCCCGCGAGTTGCAAAGGTGGCTGGCTTCTGCAGGACTTAACTTCTGCACCCACCACGAGGGCACCTTTATTGCCGAGTAGCTGTGGCTGCCTGGTTAGGAACCGGGCGGGTGGGGCCGCTTTTCCCTGGGCGACAGCTAGGCCTCCCGGGGGAGCCTGTATGTCGGAGGACTGCCGGTTCAGGCGGGGCAGGCCAAGCCACTCAGGGATCCCGCGGGTTGCAAAGGTGGCTGGCGTCTGCAGGACTTAACTTCTGCACCCACCAGGAGGGCACCTTTATCTCCAAGTAGCTGAGGCCACCTGGTTAGAAACTGGGCGGGTGGGGCCGCTTCTCCCGGGGCGAAAGCTAGGCCTCCCGGGGGAGCCCGTATGGCGGAGGACTGCCGGTTCGGGCGGGGCGGGCCAAGCCGCCCAGGGATCCCGCGGGTTGCAAAGGTGGCTGGCGTCTGCAGGACTTAACTTCTGCACCCGCCACGTGGGCACCTTTATTGCCGAGTAGCTGTGGCTGCCTGGTTAGGAACCGGGCGGGTGGGGCCGCTTTTCCCAGGGCGAGAGCTAGGCCTCCCGGGGGAGCCTGTATGGCGGAGGACTGCCGGTTCCGGCGGGGCGGGCCAAGCCACTCAGGGATCCCGCGGGTTGCAAAGGTGGCTGGCGTCTGCAGGACTTAACTTCTGCACCCACCACGAGGGCACCTTTATCTCCAAGTAGCTGAGGCCACCTGGTTAGAAACCGGGCGGGTGGGGCCGCTTCTCCCGGGGCCTATGTTTTGTATCTTGATTGGAGTAGTTATTGAATAGACATATGCATTTGTTAAAAGCTTATTAAACTACACAATTAAGATGTGTGTTTTATATAAATTAAAATTCAAGAATTTTAAATTATAAGTGAGGAGAAAGTATTTGCACTATATATAATAGATGAAGATAATTAATCCCTAATATGTAAAGAACTTTATAAATCAATGAAAAAATACAGGCCAGCAGAAAACTAATTAAAATCATGAAGTTTTTCAGAAAAAAAATGCATGGCAAATAGTTCATTAACTATTTGACTTTGTTATTATCAGAGAAATTTAAAGATATACTGTTTTACTACACAATTAACATTTTGCAAAAGAAGTAGTATTTCATGTTGGTTGGTACAGTGGAAAAACAGCCAAAGAATGCAAGCAAATATGCAAATCAAAGTCACTTTTGGGACCATGTTTAGGAATCTTACGTCACCTCAACATGTTCATGTACTTTCTCAACCCAGCGATTTTAGTTCTAGAATTTTTATTCTAGGAAAACAGAGACTGAGGAAGATGGATGGAGGAGGAGGGATGAGTACAATGACCTTATAAATTAGGACAGCAAGTAAGACAGAGCCAAGAGGGATAGCCAGAGTTCAAGTGCATTGTACTCAAAGGTATCTAGGTATCTGCCAGATCGAAAATAAGAGTCTGAAGAATCCATAATCTCTCAAAAGTTAAAGACTTTTAAAATCCAAAACAGTTGATGTGTCTGGGTAGGAGCTGCAGACATTGGTTAAACAGAGAATCACTGATACGGGCTAAGTGAGCCATGAGAGTGATCCATTTTTAAGTTCGATTTGATTTGGCTGGGATGGTTTTTGTTGGTTTTGCAATACTAAGATTGAACACAAGGTGAGTCTCGACCATTGAGCTACTGCCCATTTTTAAGTTGTGCGGGCTCCAAAAACTGTACTATAAAAAGGGAATTCAATAGGACCAGCCATTGACGTAGAAAGACTTCCTCTAGTTCATCCTTCCAAGGTCTCTGGTGGCAAGTAACCTCAGGCACCTGTGAGAGTACCTTGACTTCCTTTAAACTTGAGGAAGAGTAATGATTAACTATTAAAAAAAAAAAAAAAAAAAACCTTAAGAGGATGAAATCATGAACTTAACATTTTGTTAAGAATAAATATGTGCAAGAGATGATGAAACTTGAACCTAGAGATCATAGATAGGGTGGATATAGTATATTGTAAATTTCCTGATTTTGACAATACTATTATTCTGTGGTTAGATAATACAATGTCCTTGTTTTTAGGAAATTAACATTGAAATACTTAGGGAAACTTGGATATAACATTTATAAAGACAAGCTATAGCTTATCTCAAAAATAATTCAGGGGAAAATTATTCACACACACTTGCATACAATACACATGGAGGAGGGAGAATGATAAAGGAAAGGGAACAAAATGTGAATTTTTACAAATTTTCAATAAGTTTAAAATTATTACAGTGAAACTCTATGTACATTAGAATAAAAAGTATATTCATGTTAAAGAGAGTGAAAAATTTACAACTGCCACAAGACAGGGATGCCCTCTCTCACCACTTCTATTCAATATAGTTCTCGAAACACTGGCCAGAGCAATTAGACAGACGAAAGAAATTAAAGGCATAAAAATAGGAAAAGAAGAACTTAAATTATCACTATTTGCAGATGACATGATTCTATACCTAGAAGACCCAAAAGGGTCTACAAAGAAACTACTAGAACTAATAAATGAATTCAGCAAAGTGGCAGGATATAAAATCAACACGCATAAATCAAAGGCATTTCTGTATATCAGCGACAAAACTTCTGAAACGGAAATGAGGAAAAACACTCCATTCACTATATCCTCAAAAAAAATAAAATACTTGGGAATCAACCTAACAAAAGAGGTGAAAGATTTATACAATGAAAACTACAGAACCCTAAAGAGAGAAGTAGAAGAAGATCTTAGAAGATGGAAAAATAGGGGCTGGGGATGTGGCTCAAGCGGTAGCGCGCTCGCCTGGCATGCGTGCCGCCCGGGTTCGATCCTCAGCACCACATACCAACAAAGATGTTGTGTCCGCCGAGAACTAAAAAATAAATATTAAAAATTCTCTCTATCTCTCTCTCTCCTCTCTCACTCTCTCTTTAAAAAAAAAAAAAAAGAAGATGGAAAAATATACCCTGTTCATGGATAGGCAGAACTAACATTATCAAAATGGCGATATTACCAAAAGTTCTCTATAGGTTTAATGCAATGCCAATCAAAATCCCAACGGCATTTCTTGTAGAAATAGATAAAGCAATCATGCAATTCATGTGGAAAAATAAAAGACCCAGAATAGCAAAAGCAATTCTAAGCAGGAAGTGTGAATCAGGCGGTATAGCAATACCAGATTTCAAACTATATTACAGAGCAATAGTGACAAAAACAGCATGGTACTGGTACCAAAACAGGCGGGTGGACCAATGGTATAGAATAGAGGACACAGAGACTAATCCACAAAGTTACAACTATCTTATATTTGATAAAGGGGCTAAAAGCATGCAATGGAGGAAGGATAGCATCTTCAACAAATGGTGTTGGGAAAACTGGAAATCCATATGCAACAAAATGAAACTGAATCCCTTTCTCTCGCCATGCACAAAAGTTAACTCAAAATGGATCAAGGAGCTTGATATCAAATCAGAGACTCTGCATCTGATAGAAGAAAAAGTTGGCTCCGATCTACATATTGTGGGGTCGGGCTCCAAATTCCTTAATAGGACACCCATAGCACAAGAGTTAACAACAAGAATCAACAAATGGGACTTACTTAAACTAAAAAGTTTTTTCTCAGCAAGAGAAACAATAAGAGAGGTAAATAGGGAGCCTACATCCTGGGAACAAATTTTTACTCCTCACACTTCAGATAGAGCCCTAATATCCAGAGTATACAAAGAACTCAAAAAATTAGACAATAAGATAACAAATAACCCAATCAACAAATGGGCCAAGGACCTGAACAGACACTTCTCAGAGGAGGATATACAATCAATCAACAAGTACATGAAAAAATGCTCACCATCTCTAGCAGTCAGAGAAATGCAAATCAAAACCACCCTAAGATACCATCTCACTCCAGTAAGATTGGCAGCCACTATGAAGTCAAACAACAACAAGTGCTGGCGAGGATGTGGAGAAAAGGGTACTCTTGTACATTGCTGGTGAGACTGCAAATTGGTGCGACCATTTTGGAAAGCAGTTTGGAGATTCCTGGGAAAGCTGGGAATGGAATCACCATTTGACCCTGCTATTGCCCTTCTCGGACTATTCCTTGAAGACCTTAAAAGAGCATGCTACAGGGATGCTGCCACATCGATGTTCATAGCAGCACAATTCACAATAGCTGGACTGTGGAACCAACCCAGATGCCCTTCAATAGATGAATGGATAAAAAAAAATGTGGCATCTATACACAATGGAGTACTATGCAGCAATAAAAAATGACAAAATCATAGAATTTGCAGGGAAATGGATGGCACTAGAGCAGATTATGCTTAGTGAAGCTAGTCAATCCCTAAAAAACAAATACCAAATGTCTTCTTTGATATAATGAGAGCAACTATGAACAGAGCAGGGAGGAAGAGCAGGAAGAAAAGATTAACATTAAACAGAGACATGAGATGGGAGGGAAAGGGAGAGAAAAGGGAAATTGCATGGAAATGAAGGGAGACCCTCATTGCTATACAAAATTACATATAAGAGGTTGTGAGGGGAATGGGAAAATAAACAAGGAGAGAAATGAATTACAGTAGATGGGGTAGAGAGAGAAGATGGGAGGGGAGGGGAGGGGGGATAGTAGGGGATAGGAAAGGTAGCAAAATACAACAATTACTAATTGGGCATTATGTAAAATTGTGGATGTGTAACCGACGTGATTCTGCAATCTGCATTTGGGGTAAAATTGGGAGTTCATAACCCACTTCAATCTAATGTATGAAATATGATATGTCAAGAGCTTTGTAATGTTGTGAACAACCAATAAAAAAAAGGAAAAAAAATTTACAACTGCCATTAGAAATGTATAACTGATTAATCAAATTAGAATTATGACATTAAATTAAAATCTTAGCTTTCTGGATAGAAAATTTTACATTCTTACAATATTTAAAAAAAAAACTTTAGTTCTCCCATGTTCTTAAACTTAACATGTTAAATTTTAAAGTAATGCTTTAGTATTTCAGAAGATTTTGTTTGCTAATGTAGATGGGTGAAGTAAAGTACCTGAACATAAATCAAATGTAATATATTGATAAATGTAGTTTAAATTGTTTGAAGGTATTTTATTAAATAGGTTTGTTAATATAACCAAACATGGTTTGGGACTCTTAAAATTAATTATTAAAGCTGCTTGAATTATAAATATAATAAAACCTGTAAGCAAAACTTGAAAGTCTAAGAAATTTTGAGTTTTTTTTTAATATTTACTTTTTAGTTGTAGTTGGGCATAATATCTTTATTTTATTTACTTATTTTTATGTAGTGCTGGGTATCGAACCCAGGGCCTCACACATAGGTGCTAAGCAAGTGCTCTACCACTGAGCCACAACCCCAGCCCTGAAATTTTGATTTTTAAATTTGAAATTTTAAACATGAGACTATTAACTCATAATCTGCTCAAGGATACCAAAATACTCACATCATTGGGTGTGGCAGGGTTTTTTAAGCGCCTATAAATTCTTTCATACTTCTCTCATTGGGAGGTAGGGTTTGCATCCCCGCCCCCTTGAATCCAACCAGACCACACATACCTGCATCAATCAACAGAGTATAATTGTGGTGACTTGTGACTTCCAAAGGCAAGTCACCAGAAACTGTGTAGCTGCCTCCTATTCTCTTGGAATGCTCATCCTCAGGGCACTCCATTTTAGGATACTCCCCCAGAGCATGGCTGCCAAGCTGAGAGAGGTCTTTGCCCACTTGGAGAGGGCTTGGGAAGGTGTACACATTACCAGCTGAGTCTAGCCTCAAGTCATTTCCAGCTAGACATCACACATAGGTGTTGTTATAGATTTTTTTTTGAATGTTGAATGTTTGTGCCTCTCCTAAATTCATATGTTGAAGCCCTAGTGTGCTGAAATTTAGCAGGGGGGTCTTTGGAAAGTAATTAGGGTAAGATGAAGTCATGACCAGGGAACTCCCCATAATGGGATTAGTGTAAAAAGAGAGAGACAGAGAGAGACCAGAGTGCTCTCTATCCCTCTACCTCCATACCCTTTCTCCCCCAGCCACACACCCCAATTTTCAAAGGCGTCATGTGAGCACACAGCAAGAAGACAGCCATCTGCAAGCTAGAACAGAATCTGCTGGCATTTTGGGCTTCCCAACCCCCAGAACTGTGAGAAATAAATATTTTCTGTTTAAGTACCCAAGCTGGGGTATTAGGTTATAGCACCTTAAACTGACGAAAACACAAAGGAGCCTCCAGATGATGCCAGCCCCTTACTAGTTCAGACACCTAAGTAATTTTCTAAGCTTTCCAGCTGAGACCTCACACATCTTGGAGCTGGGACAAACATTACTTATTTTCCTGTCAGAATTTCTGACTCATAAAATCCTTGAGCATAATAAAATTATTGATGTTTTACGCCACTAAGTTTAGGGTGTTTTGGTATAAAGCAACCACCAAGTCAGGTTGTTACCAAAGGAAAGATTATCTAGAAATTGTTTTCTGAGCTGATTAGATTTAAAGGCATTAATGAGCCCATTATTTATTACAAATAATAACTATAATATTAATAATAATAACAGCCCACTACTACCAGCAGTCTTAAAAAAAAATCCACTGGCAGCTCATGGCATGCAGTAGCAAAATAGAAAGACAGGCTTTGGGTGATCAATAGTTGCTATCAAAGGACACTGTAGTGATATAAAGAAGTACAATGGGGTTGGCCGATTGTTTGTAAGTGCACTTGAGAACTGGAGAAAAGAAACCATCCCCACGCAAGTCTTTGAATTCCTAACTGAAAGTTCTGTTAAGGGAACAGAAAGCCTCTATCTTCTATGAAAAAGTAAAAATCCTTTTATTCTATTGTCAGAGGGCTGAAAATTCTGAAAAGCAAAATCTAATTCTGTGCATGGGTGAGTTAAAATGAAAATATTGCACAGACCTTTATGTTAAAGTTGAGGCAATGACTGGGAGGGACTAGGACCTTGAAAATTGAAATGGGGACATATGGGAGGTTCCCAAGGAAGCTGGAGACTTTAAGCCCCTAAATGCGCTAAAGCTTCCTTACTAGAATCAGCCCTTCCACCCCTGAAGAGGTTAGACTCCCCTGGCTCAGACATCTCCCAGGGAGTCACAGACCTGTCTCTACTACCTCTCTTTGCTTCTACACCAATTACCAGGACCAAATCCCAGATGCCATCCAGGCCTTCCTTAGACTTTTTCCGCCACATTGCTTAATGCCTAATCTGTATAAGAAACCATTTATTCTATATCACTCATGGTTCTGCTTCTCTAATCCACTCCTGACCAATTCGTTAAGCATAGGAGAGTTAGTCAGAAAAGTTCATTTAATGAGAGGAGAAGTACAAAGGAAGAAAAAAAAATACGCACCTAGACATAAAAGAGTACCATGTTGTAAAGTCAATTAAGAACTGGTTCTTTCACATGGGTCACTTACTTCTTTTGGAGGAACATAGTTAGGATCTATGCCTTTGGCAATTGACAGTCGTAAAATCCGGGGAGAAGGATCAGGTATTTGAAAAGAACTTCTTACTACATTATCATGGGTGGACCTATATGCAAATGGAAATATAAAATGTCATATCTATTGAATATGGGGACAATAACTAAATTTGTCATTGCTATAATCAACTTCCAGTCAATGTTTCCATCTTAGGAACACCTTTTCCCGTAATCATAGTGCTCTTTCAGATTGGTGTTTCTCAAAATTTCTTTACTATAATCCACAATAAGAAGTATATTTTATCTTGTGATACAGTATGTACATGTGGATTTGTGTATATAAAACAAAATCTGAATCTCTGGTATGATATTGAATAGAAACGGTGAAAACTCACAATCTTGTATTGTTCTGATCTTAGGGATAAAGTATTTCACCATCAATTGTATTTGTTGAGGCATTTTTACTTATGTCCTTTATCAAATTAAGTCTATTCCATTCTATTCCTAGTTTATTGAGCATTTTTATTATGAAAGTGTGTTAAATGTTGTCAAATACTTCTTCTTGGTGTACTGAGATGATCGTGTAGATTTTTTTTTCTTCTACCAATTCAGTGTATTACATTTATTTTATTGATTTTATCATTTTGAACCCAACGTATTATTCTTACATTTCTGGGATAAAACAATCTTAAGAAGCACAATTTTTTTATACCTTTATTTTATTTATTTACTTACTTACTTATTTTTATGTGGTGTTGAGGATCAAACCCAGGGCCTTGCATGTGCTAGGTGAGCACTCTACCACTGAGCACAACCCCAGCCCAAGAAGTACAATATTTTTATATATTATTGGATTTGATTTGTTGGTATTTTAATGTGAATTGTTGCATGAACATTTGGATTTGATTTGCGGTTTTGGTTTTGTGGTTTTGGTGTGGATCTCTGCATATATATTCATAAGAGATATTATGTTTAAAATATATAGTAGGGGCTGGGGCTGGGACTCAGCAGTAGAATGCTTGCCTAACATGTTAGACACTGGGTTCAATCCTCAGCACCACATAAAAATTAATAAAATAAAGGTATAATGTTCATCTACAATTAAAATATATATATACTTAAAAAATATATAAGTCTTTTCTGGTTTTGTATGAGGATGATACAAATATAATAGAATGAGTTGGGAAGTGTCTTACTTTTGGGAATGAACTGAAGAGTATGATGTTAATTCTTCTCAAACATGTAATAGAATTCACCAATGATTCATTTGCATGTAATGGAATTACTAGTCCTGGGTGGTTCTTTGCAGGGAGGATTTTTGAAAACTATTAATTTGATTTCCTTTACTGTTGATGGGCCTGTTGAGATTTCCTATTTTTTCTTGAGTCATTTCAGTAGTTTGTTTTTCTAGGAATACGTCCATTTCATCTAGACTATCTAATTTGTTAGCCTTGTAATTGTTCCTAGTAATCCCTTATAATCTTTCAATTTCTATAACATCAGAAGTCATAACTCCTTGTAATGACCCCTTAGAAAGGTTCTTATTTTCCCCCTGATTTTACTAACTTCAGTCTTCTTTTTGTCTTGATTAAACTAGCCAAAGACTTGTCAATTTTGTCAATTCCCAAAGAATCAACTTTTGGGGGGGAGGTTGTCATTTTTCTCTTTTTCTAATCACTATTTCATTGATTTCCACTCGATCTTTATTATTTCCTTACTTCTTTATGTTTAGAGTAAGTTTGCTTTTCTTTCTAATTTCTTAAGGTGAAGTTATGATTTGAGATCTTTTTATACCTCTTATGAATATACATACATACAGAGATCCATACCAAAACATCAGCAAACTAAATTCAAATGTACATGCAGGATTGACATCAAAATACTAACAAACCAAATCCATTAAAATATAAAAAATTATGCTTCCTGACCAAGTCTGTTTATGCTCCACCCCCTCTTTGTGCTCTTCTAAAATACACTGTATGTCTATCAACACAGGACTATACTTTTTGTTTTATGCAGCTGCCCTTCAATCATGCAAGAGAATAAAGAATTATAAACAAAAAGTACATTATATTGCCTTTTATATTTAATTAATTTTATTTATTGACACTTCTTATGTAAATTCAAGTTATTATCTAGTGTCTGAAAAGACACTTGAGGGACTCTAATATTTCTTATATAGCAAGTCTGCTGGTAATTAAGTCTCAATAAAGTTTTTATCTTGAAATAGCTTCATTTCTCTCTCTCTCTCTCTCTCTCTCTCTCTCTCTCTCTCTCTCTCTCTCTTTTGTGTATGTATGTGTGTTGGGATACTGGGGATTGAACTAAGGGCACTCAACCACTAAGCCAAGTCCTTTTGTATTTTATTTAGAGACAGGGTCTTAACTGAGTTACTTAGAACCACGCTAAGTTGCTGAGGCTGACTTTGAACTTGGGATCCCCCTGCCTCAGCCTCCCGACCTTCATTTTCTTTTAAATATATTTTTTAGTTGTAGATAGATCTCAAATCATAACTTTACCTTCTTCCTATTCTTCCTCTTTTAGACACGATACCTTTGCTTTATTTATTTTTATGCGGTGCTGAGGAACGAACCTGGTGCCTCACACATGTAGGCAAATGCTCTACCACTGAGCTAAAACCCCAGCCCTGTCCTTCACTTTTGAAGGATAGTTTTGCTAGATAGACTATCTTGGCTTGTGGACTTTTTCTTTCACCACTCTATGTCTCCCACTGCCTTCTAATCACCATGACTTCTGATGAGAATTCATTCATGAACCTTATTGTAGATCCTTTGTATGTGATGAGTGGCTTCTCTCTGGCTGCTTTCAAGACTCTTTTTTTCCTTGGCTGTTGAGTTTGCTGATGATGTGGCAAGCTGGGACTCTCAGAGTTTTTCCTCTTTGGAGCTTTTGTTGAATTTCTTGGATGGCCATGTTTTTCATCAAACTTCGTATGTTTGGGACCATTGCTTTCTTCACATATTCATTCGGACTCTTTATTTCTCTCCTCTCTTTGTAAGATTCTCCTTGTGGCTCTGTTGATTCACTTGATTGATGGTGTCCCACAGGTCTCTGCGGGAAGCCAGGAATGAATTGTGGGCTTGTCTGAGCCATCTCTAAGCAGAGGTGTGCCCCTCAGAGAATTCTCAGTGTCATCCCACCAATGCTGCGTTGCCTTGGCAACGTCCTGCTCAAAGAGTATTCTGTGATACCCCAGAATTTATTGGCTCAGACAGCCCTAGGTTCACTCAACTCCCGGAGGTACAGAGAGATATCAGAGAGCCCAAACAGCCTGGAGGCACCAGCAGCCGGAGGAGGAAGAATTAGTGCAAGTGATGAGTCTCCAATCAGGCCAATTTCCTACAGCCTCTTGCTTCTTGTTTATCTTGAAAAAGTTTTTCTCACAATAAATCTGCCTTTGATGTGTTTCACTACAAATAAACACTTGGGCCCTTTTCCCTTTGTTAGGATCGGACCCATCAGGTCTTTTCTACCCATCAATCCCCTCCTTTAACTATATTTCTTATGTCCTTTGTCCTTCTTTTTTTTTTTCTTTAACAGTAAGTTTCCTCTTTCTTTCTTTTTTAGTTGTAAGTAGACACAATACCTTGATTTTATTTATTTATATGTGGTGCTGAGGATCGAACCCAGGGACTCACACATGCTAGGCGAGCGCGCTCCCGCTGAGCCACAACCCCAGCCACATCTTTATTTCTTAATACTATTTTTTCAGCCTTTTATTTCCAGCCAGCCCACACCTCTGCCCAGTTTACTTATTCCCTTCCCATGCAGATAGGGATGAGAAGTCTCTGAGCCTCTGTTCATTTTACTTCATTCTTTTCTGTTGCTTAGAGCTGATCATCTCAAATGACCTGTCTTCATGTTTGCTGATTCTTTCTTCTGCCTGCTCAAATCTGCTGGTGAGCCTTCTAGTCCATCAGCCCCTCTAGTGCCTCAGAGCCCAAGCTTGTGTAGCAGTACATTTTTTTTTTATATATCTCTGTATCTCCACTAATCTTTGGATTAGCTACAGTTTCTGCTTTGTTTGCTTTCATACAACAAATTTGAAGGTCAAATAAGAGACTGGTTAGAGAACAGTCCTCCCTCCCACTCCAATTTCCATTCCTGGAAAGCTATTCAGAAAGACTTTTCTAAAATTAGCTGACATCCGCTGTAAATTCCTTCTTGTACTGAGATGGATATAAATTAACTTTCCTTCTTCCTCTTCTTCCCATTCTTCCTCTTTCATATGCCATCCTTTTTACACACTTCAACAGAGCTATCCCTGTTTCCTTGGTCTCTTCTCTAAGCTAAAAATGTCATTTCTCTTAACTATTTTTCATATAACAGTTTCTAGAAGCCTCGACATGTCATTTACCTCCTTCTGAACAGTCTCAATGTGTTGCATCTTCTTAAGGCATAACATTGACACTGGTTACAGAGACCCAGTGTGTCCTAACCACTGCAGCACACGAATGCATTGTTGCCTCCCCACGTCTGCACACCGAACATATTCCACTAATGCAATCTGATGTTCAAGTACCTTTTCCTACAACCATATCACAATCAGCTGGGGAAGGCAGCTCCTAAGATGTCTTTTAAGGAGAAGGCAAAATTCATCATTCAAAGCAAAAGCAAAAGCATGTGCCAAGTCAGCAAGATGTAAAAGAACATCAAGTTCTGCAAAATGCAGAAGCCTGTGATGTTCATTTGCTGATTTCCCTTTTGGTTTTATTCCGATTTTGTGGCACTGGATGACCAAACCCAGGGCCTCATAAATGCTAGGCAAACACTCTACTCCTGAAAAATTTCCTTTTAATTGACTAACAGTGATAAAGCCTAATATGAATTTTAGCTTCACCACAATTTGAGTCAAGTGTAATTATTGATGATAATCTTCAGATTAGCTACAGTTTCTGCAAATATTTGGCTTTTTTTTATCTGATGCTTTGGAAAACAAATGGACTTTTAGCTCATGAAATTGCACACACTCAAAAAACTACACATATTGAAATTAGAACAACAGTATTGTGACATTTAACTAGATTGAGTCAGGATTTAGGGAGACTCTCAAGATACCCTACCGACTTAGTAGAGACTGTCTTTTGAATCTGTTGGGCTGTGCCAGCTTCTGGATCCTTTTGGAGGGCTGGGTAAACAAGGCAGATGGAGGTATCTTCCAAATTACAGACTCTCTTCCACAACTGTAGTAATATTGGGGCCTGCAAGTTGTGTAAGAGAAATGAGTGAAATAGGCATGAATTCAGATCATCACGTTATTTTTCAGCTTTGATCCCCAGACCTAGAAGAGCAGGTATGACAGTATTTAGGATAAATAATAATATTGTTCTTATTATCCCTGCCTCTTCATCTTTTCATAATCAAAATGTATCATCAGTGGAAACGGAAGTGATCCTCTTTCCGGCCATGGGTTAACTCAGACTGCAGCGTCTCTTCTGATTCTATTCTTTCTCAGAGCACCTCTGTTTTTTTAAGAAAGGGATCCTTGTCCCTCTGCCCACGCCTCCGTCTACTTGCTGCTGCTGTGGGCCTCAGTCTCTGTGTTAGCCCGCATCTCCTTCCTTGTGACCCTTCTGGCTTAAGGCTGGTCCATACCTGCATCTGTTTTCAGGGGCCTGACAACTGCCAGACCTGAGTCCCTGATTGCTGAACTACCCAGCCCCACCCCCACCCCCACACAGCTGAGTTCACACAGGCAAGGAGCTTCCAGCACTTACCTGGGTTATCTTGGGGCAGGAAATAGCAGTTCAGTTTGGGAATCAGAGAAACAGAAGGAAGAGGTGGTTTTGAACAATGGGTCGCCTCAGACAGATTAGATTCAGGTAAGGGGACCACAGGGATTAGAAAACAGAGGTCACTAGGCAGCCAATGAGCAGCACAGAGGCCCAGACAGTGGGTCAGAGATAAAAAAAATAAAATGGAGACAAACTCAATCACTCCACATTCCGTCAGTGAGGAATGGAGAACACCAAATGCCATAAAAATGTGGACTGACCATGTGACCAACAACTAGAAGTACATGGGTGCCTTAGGAAATGGAGAAAATAATACATTTTATGTAGCTCTGAAGATTAAATAAGTAAAGTCATTTTATAATTTATAAAGTACTATTCAAATATGACTTTACTCATCAAATAGTGTATTAATTTCTCCCTGTATATTAATTTTCTCCTTCTATTATATATTTTCTCCAATTATTATATTATTGCATATTAATGAAATGCAGTGCTACTAACATTCATGTGTTTTTCCTCCTCCTGTAATTTTCCACAAGACCTAGTCTTATAATGCCATCAATTAGCAGGTACTCAAATATTATTTTAACATAGAGCATGCTGTATTTTTCTCATTGTAAAAGAAATAAACACTTACATATAATTATATTATACAAATATCTACACATATAATTACATATATATATATATTATATATGAGGATACTGGAGATTGAACTCAAGGGCACTCTAGCACTGAGTTACACCCCAATTCTTCTTCTTCTTTTTTTTTAAATTATTTTTTAGCTATTGATAGACATTTAGTTGTTTGTTTGTTTGTTTGTTTATATGTGGTGCTGAGAATTGAACCCTGTGCTTCACACATGCTAGGCAAGTGCTTTACCACTGGGCTACAACCCCAGCCCAATATCCCAGTTCTTTTTATTTTTTATTTTGAGACAGAGCCTCACTGTTTCCCAGGCTGAGCTAGAACCTGGACTCCTCCTGCCTCCACCTCTGAAGTTGTTGGGATTTCAAGCACGTGCCACCATGCTTGGTTTATAATAGAAATTGTTAATGTGGTATATATACACAATGGAATATTACTCAGTCATTAAAAAAGAATGAAATTATGGAATTTGCCAGTAAATGGATGAAACTGGAATGTTAAGTAAAATAAACCAATCCCAAAAAACAAAAGGCTGATTATTTTCTCTGATATGCAGATGCTAACACACAATAAGTGTGGAGAAGAAAGAATAAAGGTTCATTGGATTAGACAAAGGGAATGAAGGTAAGGGACAGAAATGGGAAAGGAAAGACAATAGAATGAATCAGACATCACTTTCCTACGTTCATATACGAATACACACCAGTACAACATGACCTCCACATCATGTACAACCCACAAGAATGGGAATTTATACTCCATGTATATACAGTATGTCAAGATACATTCTACTGGGACTGGGGTTGAAGCTCAGTGGTAGAGCTCTTGCCTCAAATTTGTGAGGCCCTGGGTTTGATCCTCAGCACCACATAAAAATATTTAAATAAAAATAATGATATTGTTGTTCATCTACAACTAAAAAAATTAAAAAATACGTTCCAAATGTCATGTATATCTAAAAAAATTAAAATTTTTTAAATAAAAAATTTTAAAATAATTTTTTTTATTTCTTGAGAGAAAGAGTGCATACTAGCACACATTCAAAATAACAATGGGTAATATTTTGGAATAATTTTTATCCTTTTTCCCCTTATTCATATACTCAAAAAAAAAAAAGTTCTTATTGATCAACAGCCACAGTGTGAGATGCTAAGGGAAGAAAGAGTGAAGAACATGAAAACCTCTGTTCTCTTGGAGCTTGAGGCTGGAGTGATGAGAGACATTATTAAGGAGTCAGTCATGCAGCAGGAATGGAGGCGTCCCAGGCAGGCTTGTGAGGAAGGAAACTTAGTGTATTAGTCAGCTCTGCATCACTGGGACCAAAATACCCGACAAGAACAATTTAGAGAAGGAAAATTGCATTTTGGCTCATTGTCTCAGAGGTTCAGTCCATGGTTAGCCAATTCCATAACTCGGGGCCCAAGATGAGGCAGAACACAGTGGTGGAGGAGCATGGCAGGGGAAAGCAGCCCAGGAAATGACAACCGGAGGACAAAATATATACCCCAAAGGCACACTCCCAGTGACCTACCTTCTCCTGCCACTCCCCACCTGCCTACAGCTACCACTCAGTGAATCCATATCAGTGGATCAAACCACTATTAGGTTAAGGCTCCCACAGGTGCAAAGAAACAGACCAAAAAGAATAGCAATGTCTCAACAAAATCAATGGAGACAGTGAGGTAACATCTGTTAATGTAGAATTTTATGACCAGCAGAAATACAGTTCAAAATGAAAGTGAAATAAGGAATTTTTCAGACACTCAAAAGCTGAAAGAATTCATCAGTAGCAGATCTGCACTTTCAGAAACATTAAGGAAAGTTTTCCAAAGAGCATAAATGATACCCAATAAAATCTAGATTCACCCCAAAGAATATAGAGTATGGGAAATGGTAAGAATGTGGGTAAACATAAAATGCCTTTTCTTATTTTTCAAAATATCTTTAAAAGAGAATTTAATGTTTAAAGGAAAAATAAAAATACATTGTGGGATTTATAAGATAATGCAGAGTAAAATACATGATGACAACAGCCCCGGGGCCAGGCAGGAGGAACGGAAGACATACCACACCACACAAAGCGGTACAATGTGAAGGTGCGTACTACAGAGCCCATGCAAAGTTCAAGATGTGTACTATGGATCCTGAAGTCATCACTATAAAACAAAAATTAAAAGCTGTAAGCTGGGCACCGTGTCACACACCTGTAGTCCCAGCTACCAAGAAGACCGAGGCAGGAGGATAATTGGAGCCCAGGAGTTCAAGAGAAGCCTAGGCAACAGAGCAAGAACCTATCTCAAAAATATTTGTGGTTCAAATATGACATCAAAAGAGGTAATAAAAAGTATTTTGAAGCCAGGCATAGTGGCACATGCCTGGAATCCCAGCAACTCAGGAGGCTGAGGCAGGAGGATTGCAAGTTCAACAGCCTCAGCAACTTAGCATGGCCTTAAGCAACTCAGTGAGATCCTGTCTCTAAGTAAAATATAAAAAAGGGCTCACGGTGTGACTCAGTGGTTAAATGCCCCTGAGTTCAAGCCCCAGTACCAAAGAAAGTATTTTGAACTTAATGAAAATGAAGACACAACATAGCAACATTTGTGAAATCCAGCTAAAACAGGACTTAGAGGAAAATACACAGACTAAATAACTATTAGAAAGAAGGAAAGGTCTCAAGTTAATGATTTCAGTTTCCACTTTAAGAAACTGGAAAAGGAAAAGCAAATGAAATCCAAAGTAATCAAAAGAAAGAAAATAATTTAGAGCAGAGAAGAAATAAATGGAATAGAAAACAGTAAAATAATAGAGAACTCAATAAAAAAAATAGATCAACCTCTAACCTAAATGATCAGCCAAAAAAAATCAAGTATTAAAAAAAGCATTATATAAAGTATATATTATCTCAAAAAAAATTAAGTAGACTATATATAAAATGCACACATATACATAGCAAAAAAAGACCAGAAGGAAATATTAAAAAATTATCTGAATTATAGGCCTATAGGAGATTTTTGTCACCTTTATTTTTTAAAATTTTTTTGTAGATGGACAGAAGGCCTTTTTTTTATTTGTATATGGTGCTAAGGATAGAACCCAGTGCCTCACACATGCTAGGCAAGCACTCTGCCACTGAGCCACAGCCTCAGCCCTATTTCCTTTTAAAACATATCTTTTTTATATAATAGGAAATTAAGTCTAATAAGAATATAAAACAACATGAAGCAAAATAAGATACACACCTAACGTGTCCTGAGTTAAATTCAATTGTAACATGTCACCAAAAATAATGGTAAAAAAATGAATTTTTAAAAATAAATAAAACAAAAAGAATGGTAAGACATCATCAAACAGGCAAGGATTATTCATTATTCAAGAAGGAAGATGCAATTAACAATGTACAACTGGAATTCTCTTGTTCAGACAAAGTAATTCCCCTTGAACCTGTTTTTTTTTTTTTTTTTCAAAAACCTTGTTGAAAAAAAAAATTTCTTTGCAATACTTAGAATTGAACCCAGGCTCTCGCACAGGTTAGGTGAGTATTCCACCACTAAACTACATCCTGAACCCTCTTTAATGTTATTTTGAGTCAAGGTCTCACTAAGTTGCCCAGGCTGACCTCAAACTTGCCATCCTCCTGCCATCCTCCTCCCAGTACATCTGAGATAAGAGAGAGGAGTTGAAGATTTGGAGGCCATCGCCACACAATTAGAAACAAAGTCCATATGAAAGGACAGCCTTGGTCTTGGGAATTGTTTAGAGCAGAAAGAGAAAGAAGTCAATTGGGAAATGGCAGAAAAGAAAGAGGAACCCACCAAGGACGTTGAGAGGGCAGGCGAGGAGGATGGGAGTGCATCGTGGACAGACAGCATCTCCCAAGCAAGGCAAGAACTTAGAGAAAGGAGTGGCCTGTCCTTTGAAGTAGTCCCAACAGGTGACTTTGGACATACCTTCAACTTCTAATATGTCTTTAATACTAAAATTAGGGATCCTAACTTGAAAAACTAATGGCTTCTATAGATTCATCAAAGACACCTTGAAGATCTCGGGGCTCAATATGTAGCTCAGTGGTAGAGCCCTTGCCCAGCATGTGCAAGGCCTAGGATTTGATCCCCAACACTAAAAGAAACTATTTTATAACACTGTTATTTTATTTTTTTAAAATTCTCATAAACCAAAGCATTATGAAATGTGATCCGAGTCTGGATCTTGCTCTGGAAAAGTTTGACTGTCATATGAGATTGGAAACAGACACAGCTTCACTAATCCTCAATACATTTTGATGGTAGATTAAACAATGCAGGACTCTTGGGAGAAAGGCCTGGGTTTTATGTTCATTTTCTTGAAGGAGTCATGGCAGAGTAACCTCGTGACATAAACACCAACCTGTTAGGTACATAATGCTTGGAGACTGGCTTGGGATGAGCAAGGTCCTTGAGTCTTTTGGATGGCTGAGTCTTCAAAGCAGTCTCACGAATGGGGCAAATGGGATCTTGATTTCCCCAAAATAGTTTTCTGTTAAAATACACAAAGATAAAATGGTAAAAAAAAAAAAAAAAATTCACTGAGAATGAACATTTTATACATAGCTCTTGACAAGTCTATGTGGGTTTTACTTCATTTCAAGAACTAGCCCCATCAAAGAACTTTAAAATTCCCAGAAAGAGAGAAATTATGGATATCAAAATAAGAATAAAATAAGACAATTTTGTCCACTATCTTTTTTTAAATTAATTTTTTATTTATAGATGACAGCAGAATATATTACAATTCTTATTACACATATAGAGCACCATTTTTCATATCTCTGGTTATACACAAAGTATATTCACACCAATTCATGTCTATACATGTACTTTGGATAATGATGTCCATCACATTCCACCATCATTTCTAATACCATGTCCCCTCCCTTCCCCTCCCCGCTTCTGCCCTATCTAGATTTCATCTATTCCTCCCATGTTCTCCCTCCCTACTTGTCCACTATCTTAAAAGTGGTCACCCAAAATAACCTATTAGAGATAAGATAGTTCTGCTCCTGTCCTTGGGGAATCAACAGTCTAAGTTACAGTCAGGTGGGCATCAATTGGACACGCCCGCCATCTCCACTGTGCTCCCTGTTGGGCGAAATCTTACACCAGGTAGTCAGATAATAGTCACAGAATAATGTTAATGACTATGATTTGTGTGATATTTACTGTGTGCCTGGAACTGTACTAAGTGCTTTACAGATATCAGTTCATTTAGTCTCAACAATCCTGTGCACTAGCATGAAGGGGGGCGGGGAGAGATCCAGACAGACAGAAATGTATAGGATTAACCTGAAAAGGCTTCACAGAAGAAAGTTGAAGGGCACAGACTGCCAGAAATGAAGCATGTTCTGTGGCAGGAATGGGAATAATTGAGTCCTGAACTAGGAGTGTTCGGGTGCAAGTGGAGAGTCCTGCTGGAAAACAAGGAAGGAGCACTGCGAGGTTGGGTAAGATGGCAGAAGGCAGCCTAGACAGTCCCTTAGTGACCCGGCTTTGCCCATAACTGAATTGGCACTGGCTTGTGGCTCAGTACTTGCCTGGCATGTGTGAGGACCTGGCTTCAATTGCCAGCACCAAAAAGAACAAAAAAAAAAAAAAAAAAAATTGGATTTGTCAACTGAGTCCATGTCTTTCAAAGTGTCCAGGGGTTTTTTTCCCCTACTCACCTCAACTTTGTCTCTGATTTTGGATATGATCTTTTTTTTCCTCTGATCTGCAAACATTATCCAGAGTCATTGTAGAAACATCAATGCCCCCACTCCCTACATTCCGCAGATTCCATTTCAGATCTGCTGGTTTCTCCTCATCTCCAGCGCTGCTTCTCCTGTTCATACATCCATCATGCTCACTTCTTTCTCCACACTAATGCCAGAGTGATCTTTGTAAACACAAACCTGATCGAGATACTGCCTTGTTCAAGACAGTGCAAAGGTTTCCAGTGACTAGACTGAAGACCCAACCACCCACCTTGCTATGGCTTCCAATGCCCTCCTCAGTTGTGATCAACAGCGTCCGCCCCTCCAGCCCACCTGTTCTTCCAGCTCCTGTCTTCATCTCTTGGAGATTTTCTCTTGAGTAGTTGATTGCTACTCACTAGAGTTTCTCAACAAAGGTTTTGAGTTTTGGGGGGGGGCGGGGAAGGGTTAATGGGGACTGAACTCAGGGGCACTTGACCACTGAGCTACATTCTCATCCTTTGTTGTATTTTATTTAGAGACAGGGTCTCACTGAGTTGCTTAGAGCCTCGCTTTTGATGAGGCTGGCTTTGAACTCATGATCCTTCTATCTCAGTCTCCTGAGCCGCTGGGATTACAGGCATGACACTGTGTCTGTTTCTCAATAAAAGTTTGGGGCTGGAGATATAGCTCAGTTGGTAGAGTGCTTGACTTGCATGCACAAAGTCCTGGGTTCAATTCCCAGCACCACAAACAAAAAAGTCTGTGAATTTGGCATGGCGAGGTTGCACTCACCTGGGGATGCAGCTCAGTAGGCAAGGGCCCCTGAGTTTAATCCTTAGTGCCAAAAAAAAAAAAAAAGAAGAAGTTTGAATGAATGCATGGTGAAAACTGGAGATTCACCTGATGGTGTCATGCAGCAAGTACTGGGGAGGAGAACCAGGGCCAGAAAAAGGGGAGCTGCAGTGGAAAGGATAAGAAAACTACAGAGACAGTGAATAGATCCGTGGTTGCCAGGGTTTCAGAGAGTGGGGAGGAAGGAAAAAGAATAACTGAAGAGAGCACAGAAGAGTTGAGGGAAGTGGAACCATTCTGTATGATACTGTAAAGGTGGATCCATGACATTATGCATTTGTCAAAACCCATAAAAGCATTCAACACCAAAAGGGAACCCAATATAAACTATGGACTTTAGTTAACAATAATGTATCAATACTGGCTCATCAATTGTAACAACTGTGAATGTGAGATATGAATAATAGGGGAAACTGAGGTAAACCTGGGAACTCCCTATACTTCCTGCTTGATTTTTCTGTAAATCTACCTTCTCTTAAAATGCCAGGCTTTATTCAGGAGCCAGAGAAGAAAAGGGGGATTCCTACAGGTGTGTTCTAGGCAGAGGCTTGGAGACCCCAGGACTGGGTGGTACAGGCTACAACTATGGATCTGCAGGATGGACACAAAAGTGTCAAAGGAGCATGGAGTCACACTCTGGGCAGTGAATCTCAAAACATTCTGCTTTTTAGAGCCATCTGGGGAGCTTTTTACACTCCCACAGCTGTACCCTAGACCAATTCAGTCAACATTTCTGGGGATGCCATCGAGGCAACCATCAGTATTAAAGCTCCTCAGGTGATCCCAATGTTCAAATTTGGGAATTGCTGGCCACAGATTAGCCCGAGATGTCACATGCTGAATCAACCACGGTGACGGTATTGGCTCAGTGGATCCAGTTAGGTAGAGGTGAGTGGGTCCACCTGGGACACAGGATTAATGGCAGAGTAGGATAAGACTTATCTACTTGATGTAGCAAACACAATCATATCAAACAAGACCACAGAATAATGTCTTACCTATCTGGAGTTCCCCATTGTTTTTTGGGCTCAGAAAGATCTTGGATTCTCCTTCTAGAAAGAATACTAACAAATACCAGCTGATTAATTTAAAAAGAATGCCTAAGAAATACAGTTACATTACATGACTCCTACTCAAGGAAATCTGTCTGTTGGGGAGGAGGGGAAATAACGCTACCCTTGAGATGGTTTGAAGAGTGTAGAAGGATCCCAAACTACTTTGGGCTCAAGATTCTTACTCGTAGAGTCATTAATATAGCACACATAATAAATTAAAGACAATAAATATACAACATAACAAAGAGTCTATGGGCTCCAGAAGATCCTAGGTAAAATCCATACTTGTTAGTAGAAAAAAAAAAACTGCATCTAGCCTATTAAGTTAATTTGTAGATGGACTGGAAGCACAGGATGGTGAAGAGATTGTACAGGTAAATTTCAGACAGGATGTCTGTCCTGATCTATGAAATGGACAAAATACACTTTTGGTACCACTCAACCCTCCTCATGTCCCCCTCTGTTCTCTTAACCTTCCTGATCATTCTTTTTCCAGCTGTGGCAGAGTAAGTTCGGGTTCTCTAAGTATCTATATGTTTCCATACATTTCCAACCCTTCTTTGCAGTTGTTCGGAGTCACGTAACTGGTCATGTCTAACTTCTATAGAAGTGTTGGGTATCACTTCCAGTGTACTCCCCCACTCTCTCTCTCCTTGTTGCCATGACCCTGGAAGTCATGTATTCTAGTTAGCAACAGAGCTACAAGGTAGAGGAGGACCAACTAATTCACACTATAGCATAAGGGAGAAATAAATTTCTTTTTTAAAAAAAAATATTTTTAGTTGTATGTGAACATGATATCTTTATTTTTTTTTTGTGGTGCTGAGAATTGAGCTCAGTGCCTCACATGTGCTAGGCAAACACTCTACCACTGAGCTGTAACCCCAGCCTGAAAAATAAATTTCTGTTGTGTTAATGTTAAGTCATGGAGAGTTTTGCATCTTGTTTGTTACTGCAGCATTGCCTAACTAATGCAGACTATATACCTCCCATGTTACTGAAGTTCATATTATAATTATTTATGTACGTGGCTGGAGTTTGAAGGGCCCAATAGCAAAATCCTTTTTGTCCACCACAATTAGGAGCCAAAAGAAAAATAGGTACAGGATTTGGACAAATAGAATAAAAATACTATCACTATTATCGATAAAATTGGGTGGAAGAGAATAGTTTGGATCCCTGACATACTGAATTGAATGTAGGTCCCAGAGCTTCAGGCTATTCACTGCAGGGGCTAAGCTTGCTATGTGATAGAAAGCAGATCACAAACATTACCACTATAGATAGGTCCCAGAGAGAGGTCTCAGAAGAGTCCAGTTCTCTTCCCCAAATCCATTAAATTGATGTCACTCCCACACCTGAGAAGTTTAATTCATAGGTGAGGAAATAGGCCAAGTGAATTAGCCCAAGGAAGAGCTTTGATGGACAGTTGATGGGAAAAGCTCTCCAACACTTGCTCTCCAACACTCTGTCATAGGCTACAAACTCTCCATGTTAAAATAAATCCTGGTCCTGGTCAGGTGGGATTTGGTTGATGACATAGCTCCTACAAACCCTTATGTGAAGAAATACCTCCTTATTAAAAGTCATTTGATATACCACGGACCTCCTTTCAGAAAATGGGAAGAGTCAAAGGGGGAGTAATAGTCAGCAACTCCCAAGATTGCACATTCACAAAACTGAGCCATCCAGTCTGCAGAACAAGCTAAAATCCATTAATCCAATTATCTATTTCCAAATTGTCTTATTTTCAAATTATATCCTGTCCAAAATTTACCAGTATAATCTCTTCACAATCCAAGGCTACCAATCCATCTATAAATTAACTTAATAGGCTAGTTGCAGTTTTTTTTCCAACTAACAAGTATGTATTTTAGCTAGGGTCTTCTGGAGCCAACAGGTTCTTTGTCATGTTGCATATTTATTGTCTTTAATTTATTTTGTGCTATATTAATTTATTATTTATCATGTACTATATTACATGGAGCTCTCATACACTGCCCCTTGGTCCATAGTAGACTTATTTCATCTATAGCCTTGACTTAGTTATGCTATGGGAATTGTATAAGCAAGAACTCTAGGCTGGGTTTGTGGCTCAGTGGTAGAGCGCTTGCCTAGCACGTGTGAGGCACTGGGTTCGATCCTCAACACCACATAAAATATAAATAAATAAAATGAAGTTATTATGTCCATCTACAACTAAAAGAAATATTTTTTTTAAAAAAAGAATCTATGTGTAAACCAGTTCATAATATTAAGAGTGGAACATCCCCTAGAAGCCAGCAAGGTGGTAGCAATGACAAATCTCAGGGACATGGGATTAGTCCAACAATTCTCCCAAAACCTGGAGATTCTGGGTTTAATTTTAATAGGAAGTTCCACCTTCAAATTATTTTTTATTGAGACATAATAGCTGTACTTCTTTATGGGGTACATTATGGTACTTTGGTATATTCGTAAAATGTGTAAATCATCAAATCAAGGCTACTAAACATTTCTCACTTTCCAAATGTTAATCATTTTATGTGTTGGAAATTTCATATCTTCCGATCATTTGGAAATACATCATAGATCATTTTAACTAATAATTACTTAGACTGTGTCATTGAAGGAATTCCCCTCCTCTGTGTTTTTGTGCCCCTTATTGTCATTTTCTGCTCTTTAGGTGAATACTTCATTCTTTGAGCTTTATTCATTCAATAAATGTTCCAGTATTTGCCAAGAACCCAGTAGTGTTCTAAGGCTAGTTATACACTGGTGAATAAAACAGACAAAAATCAGTTTCTTTCTCCTTTCTTGCCTGCATCACATACCACAATACCTTGTATTTAGTAAGTGCTGATTGGATTAAAGTGAACTGGTTTTTAATTGTTTGAAATATAACTTTGTTAAGGGTTCTATAAGGAAAAATCATGGAGCTCTCAACCCTATATAGTGATATAATTAAGATAGTTTAAATTGTTCTATTGATCCAAGACATTGCTAGATAAAATACAAACTAGAAAGTAGTAAAAATGGTGAGCCACTTCCACCCCAGCTGCTCAAGCCCTTTCTTACCAATATCACTCTCTGAACTTTCCTAACTTCCCCCTTTTCTATTCCAACTAACCTGTCTGCACATTAGTCTCTTAGGACTCAATTTCAGGTTTCCTAGCTTGAAGTTCCCAAATCCTTATGGGATATAATCCCCCTAAGGGCAATATTGGGAGTCTAGAATCTTTAGATCATCTCAAAAAGTCAAGTAGAATCCTATATTATCCACAAAGAGACTGCAGAGGCTACCCAAAATACCAAATTTGTTTCTGAATTATATCCTCTCCATGTTATTTCATACTGACAACAGTAACCTCTAACATTTATGTGTCCTTGTTTTTTTTGTAATTGTTCTGGGAACAATGACCATTTAAAAAAATATATATTTCAAAACATGTGATCGTAGTTGTGGACAATTAACCCAAAGATTCTTTGACTGTGAAAAGTTTAGCATCCCTTATGTAACTGATAGAATGCAACCTCCTAGCCACGCCTAGTCATGTTCATCTAGAAACAATGAAGACACTGTTCATTGCCAGAAAGAACACTCATGTCCTCATTCAACAGAGGAGCGGTTTTGCCACGCAGGTACCAGATAATCCCCAATGGGAGAGCCTGGGGCAACTTTCCAGGGAGGCTCAGGGGAGCCAAAAGCCAGAGTTGCAGACAAAACATCTTATTATATATTCAGCTTTTAAAGCAATTTAGCTTCTGACTTCAGACATCCTCCCTGGGCCAAGATTTCCCCTGTTACCTTCTTTTCACCAGCAAAATAAGAGGTTTTGAGTTTGTTTTTTTTTTTTTTGATGCAGCCTTTTATGCAAGTCTATTGACAGTTTCCTAGTTGTTCCTGTAGACAGTTAAATTGGGTTGTTATTTCAATTGAAAATGATCTAACATGGGTTTCCCTTCTCTCTTGGGAACTGCATTACCTCATAGTGTCTTTTTAATGAGGATTATTACATTGCTGTCCCCTTTCTGCATTGATAATTAGTCTCCCATGGCTTGTCAATAGCTAAGGAAGTTGATTTTTTTAACCTTTACTTTGGGTGCCTAGAAAAAATACATGTTTGTAGAACAACTATTATGGAAATGATTTCAGGTCTCTACTAGTGGGGCAGTCTAATAGCTCTCTCTCTCTCTCTCTCTCTCTCTCTCTCTCTCTCTCTCTGTCAGAATGCTCTTATCCTATCTTGCTTATATTCAGAAATTATTTTATTTCATAACTAATTAGGCCTAGACATTTTTATATGGAAGAAGAACTGCTTAGAGGTAGATAACGGAGATAAAACTATTTCCTCAGATAATCCACCCCAAATTAATGAGTCAAGCAAAAGCAAGAAGCAGTTAGAAATAGTAACGACAAAAAATCATCACCAGTGTCTTCACAATCTTTTTTTTTAAGTATAAAAACTTAGTATGTATAAATGATCTTTACTACCTATGTAGCCACAGGAAATCTTGTTAACTCAGGAGACATTACTTGAAGGAATTGAACTCAGGGGCACTTAAACACTGAGCCACATCCTCAGCCCTTTTGTATATTTTATTTAGAGGCAGGGTCTAAATAGTTGCTTAGGGCCTTGCTAAGTTGCTGAGGCTGGCTTTGAACTTGAGATCCTCCTGCCTCAGCCTCCCCAGCCACTGAGATTATAGGCACACACCACCACACCTGGCAGTTTTTTTTTAATGGTACTGGGGAGTGAACCCAGCAGTGCTCTACCACTGAGCTATATCCCCAGCCCCCTTTTTTAAAATTTTTACTTGAGACAGAGTCTTACAAAATTTCAGGCTAGCCTGCCCGGAACTTCTGATCCTCCTGCCTCAGTCTCCAGAGTAACTGAGATTACAGGTGTGTGACAGTGTGCCCAGTCGCACTTCACTTCTTATTTCATATTCCTTCTTTCCTTTTCCCATAGGAACTGAGGTTGGAAAGGGGCTGTGACAAAGGGACAGCATAGGAATCTCGTTTCCTAAACCTCCAGACACACTTCCACTTGGCATGCCCCTAGGAGTTGGCCCTGCTTGGCCAGCCCCCCTGTCGAGGTGTATGAGAATAGTACTAGAGCTACACTCTTACCATTTCTTTATAAATTCACTGACGGCAGGGTCTGGTAAAAGAAATAAAAGCAAAAATTAGGTTCAACAGGAATCAAAGGTATGATAAACACAGCATCACAAATCAAAAGAGGAAGAAGGAGGCTGGGGCTGTAGCTCAGTGGCAAAGCACTTGCCCAGCACATGGGAAGTACTAGGTTTGATCCTTAGCACCACATAAAAATAAATAAACAAAAGGAAGGTTTAAAAACAAAGAATGCTTTTTAAAAAATCCAAATTAGTCGGGCTGAGGCTGTGGCTCAGTGGTAGAGCGCTTGCCTACCATGTGTGAGGCACGGGGTTCGATCCTCAGCACCACATAACAATAAATAAATAAAAACAAAGGTATTATGTCCATGTACAACTAAAAAAATTTTTTAAATCCAAATTTGAGAAAAAATAATCACTGAATTTCATACCATCTAGAGTTAAAATCAACAAAAGATAGAAAAACAGGTTAAAATATTTAAAACTTGAAATTCCTGTGTGTCGAAAATTAAAACAGAGAGAGGAAACAAAAATGTTGGAGAAATATCAGGCAGCAAATAAGGTAAAAGCTGAGTAGTACTAGTATTCTAAGAGTATAAAAGCATCAACTAATGAGAAAAACAGTAAGAGGTACCAAAACTGAATAGGCTAAAGATAGAACCGGAATCCATGTATGAAGATCTGTCAAGTGGGGGCTGGGGCTGGGGCTCAGCGGTAGAGAGCATGCCTAGCATGTGTGAGGTTCTATCCTCAGTACCACGTAAAAATAAATAAAATAACTAAAATATATATATATATATATATATATATATATATATATATATATATGAACGGCTAATAAACATAAAACTTTCTTATACTCAAAACAATCAAAATCAAAATGAAAAATATTTTACACTAGCAAAATTTCATTGCAAAGGATAATGATTCTGGAAGGGTAAGATGAGATGAGCACTCTTGCAACTGCTGGTAAAAGTTTACATTAGTACACTTTATGAAAAATAATGTAGTCGTATGAATCAGCAGTATTTTTTAATCTAATTCTATTTCTAGAAATGTACCCTAAGGAAATAATTCCATGGGGGCAAAGATTCATGCTCAAAAATGTTCCGTGTGGTGTCTTTGACAATGGCAAATGGACAAGCCTGAGATGACCAAAGCAAATGAAATGCTCAAGCAAGTGGAAGTTTATTTTTAGAAGGTTTTTTTTTTTTAATGTGAACTATCATAAGGCCAAGATACCCAAAGGCTTGTCATAATAGGTCTCATAATGACAGATTGTCCCCACACAGATTTTCGGAGTTTTTCATCACATCTGAGAATTCTAACTGAAAAAAACATTTTGTACCTGTTGGAGTGTTTTTCATAAAATAAAGCAGGTGCTTTCTGTTTCTTTTCTTTCTTCTCTCTCTCTCTCTCTCTCTCTCTCTCTCTCTCTCTCTCTCTCCAGGTCCTCACTGAGTTGCTGAGGCTGGCTGTGGATTCACAATCCTCCTGCCTTAGCCTCCCAAGTAGCTGGGATTATAGGCAAGTACCATGACAAGTGGGAGTTCTATTTTTTTTTTTTTATTGTACTGGGGAGTGAATCCAGAAGTGCTCTACCACTGAGCTATATCCACAGACCCCTTTTTTAATTTTATTTTTTTTTAAAATACGTTTTAGTTATAGATGGACATAATATCTTTATTTATTTTTATGTGGGGCTGAGATTCTAACCCAATGCCTCACGAATGCAAGGCAAGTGATGTACCACCGAGCTACAACCCCAGTTCCTTATTTTTTATTTTGAGACAGGATCTCACAAAGCTGCAGGATAGCCTGGAACTACTGATCCTGCTGCCTCAGCCTCCGGAGCAGCTGGGGTTACAGGCATGTGCCACCATGCACAGCTAAGCAGGTGCCCTCTGGCATCAGAATGGATCAAACCCCAGTTTGTTAATTTCTCAACTGTACAGTGTGGGTAGATTGATTTCTCTGAGATGTTTCCTCCTCTCAGATTGGAGGATAATAGGTCTGTAAAAATTATAGACACACATATATGAATTACATATACATACGTATAAATGCACACACACATAGACATACACACATATAACACTTTGCATACAGTAGGTGAATGGTAATTGTAATCATTAGTTTCAACCTTAGTGCATCAATGGCTTTCATGGAGTGCTGTAGAAAAACTACTGTTCACACAACTGTGGATTGGGCCTCTATGTGCAAGCTTGGAGTGAATATGGAGAGGAGATGAATGAATAAAACATGCCTGTCTTCTCAAGGAGTTTGCAATCTACAGGAGACAGGTGAAAAACTTGGGAAAAAAAGTAAATGGAACTTTTAAAATTTTTTTAAAAATTTGTTCTAATTAGTTATACATGACGGTAGAATGCGTTTTGACACACTGTACACAAATGAAGCATACCTTCTCAGTCCTATGGTGGTACATGGTACAGAGTCACACCTGTAGTATTATCATACATGTATATATGGTAATAAATGTCTGTCTCACTCGACCATCCTTCCCATCCCCATAACCCCACCCCACCCCACTTCCCTCTGCCCAATCCAAAGTTCCTTCATTCTTCCCTACTCCCTCTCCCACTATGGATCAGCATCGGCTTGTCAGAGAAAACATTTAGCCTCTGGCTTTTTGGGACTGGCTTATTTCATGATAAGCATGATATTCTCTAACTTCATCCATTCACTTGCAAGTGCCATAATTTCATTCTCTTTCAGGCTAAGTAATATTCCATTGCATATATGTACCACAGTTTCTTTATCCATTCATCTGTTAAAGGGCATCTAGGTTGGTTCCATAGTTTAGCTATTGTGAAATGAGCTCCTATAAATATTGATGTGGTGCATCACTGCGGTATGCTAATTTTAAGTCCTTTGGGTATAAACTGAGGAATGGGATACTGGGTATGGTGGTTCCATTCCAAATGTTCTGAGGAATCTCCATACTGTTTTCCAGAGTAGTTGCACCAAATTGCAGTCCCACCAGCAATGTATGAGTACCTTTTTCCTAACATCCTTACCTACACTTATTGCTTGTATTCTTGATAATTGCCATTCTGACTTGAGTGAGATGAAATTTTAGTTTTGATTTGCATTTCTCTAATTGCTAGAGATGTTGAACATTTTTTCATATGTTTGTTGATCAATTTTATTTCTTCTTCTGTAAAGTGTCTGTTCAGTTCCTTAGCCCAGTAAAAGGAACTTTTAAACTCAAGTATTTTCTATCCCTCTACTTTTTAAGTCTACACTGACTGAAAGCTATGAAAAAGAAGGGAATAGTTTATGTTCTTATGCTGACATCCATGAGAGTTACATTTGTTCCATGGATTTTTCATGGATATATTAACTTTGGTTTTCAGCATTATATACACAGTATAATAATGACCATCTCTAAATACTGACAGTAACAGCTGGACATGGTGGCATATGCCTGTAATCCCAGCAACTCAGGAGGCTGAGGCAGGAGGATTGTAAATTAGAGGCCAGCCTCAGCAATTTAGCAAGACCCTGTCTCAACATAAATTAAAAGGGTAGAGATCTAGCTCAGAGGTAAAGCATCCCTGGGTTCAATCCCTATTATTTAAAAAAAAACTGAAAATATGAATGAATAACACTTCTTCCTATTGACCTCTCTTGCCAGAATGTCTCCTCCATAGCTTTCACTCTTTCAAAAAGATTTTTCTGGTGTTGTCTCATTAACTGGTAGGATTGAATAGCTCTCAGATGGCCAGTGTTAGCTAATGTCCTAAGCAAAGCCATGTTATAATCATCTCCAAACTTATCTGTGAATTAAAATCACCTGAGGATTAAAATAAACTAAAAAATAAATATTAAAAAGGTCCCAGGCCACACCCAAGACCAGTTAAATTGCAATGACTGGAGGTGGGACACAGGCACCTGCATTTTTTGAAGCAGACAGGTCTGGGGACCAACCATTACTTAATGGCTAGATCACTGTCTGTGAGATCCAACTGCCTAGAACCAAATCCTAGCTCTAACCTCTCATCCTGAGCAAATTTGCTTCTACTCTCTGTAATTCACATACAAAGTAGTTCTCGCTTCACAAGGTTGTTATGTGAAAATAATAAGTTAGATAATAAATGTAAAGCACTCTTCATACTGCCCCAATCATGGTAAATACACAATAAAGGGTAGCTATTATTCATTCTAAAAATTAGGAGATTCTTTCTAAACTTCTTCACATTAAACACACACACACACACACCCCACACACATTTAGGGCTGGGATTGTGGCTCAGCGGTAGAGCACTCGCCTAGCTCATACAAGGCCCTGGGTTCCATCCTCAGCAACACATAAAAATAAATAAAATAAAGGTATTGTGTCCAACTACAACTAACAAATAAATTTTAAAAAAAACTTAAGAAAAACACATTTAAATTGATTGTAAAGTAGTTGTTTAGGAAGCATTTCCCCTAAGGGTTCCAAAAATAAAGATAAATATTATTGAAGTGTAAAACCAATTATGAACATGTACTTGTCTGAGTGAGCTATGCCACTAACATACACCAAGCAGGTTTGTGATGACAGACTTTATTGAATAAAAATGAATCCACAGGTTACATCACTTTCAGCGGCAGCAGTTCACTGAATATTCGTAGGTCACGCTGTCGTCATAAGCCAGGCAAACACAAGTTTCTCTTATTCCAAGAGAAACTACTAATATCTATAACACTCTAGCTGCACATCAATTACACACACAATTACATACACAGGTTACAGAAAGGCTAAGAGGTTTAAGGTAGCCCCAGGGGTTCAAAGTCAAAGAACAGATACAATGTGAGGAGTCACTGTAGGTGGTCAGATAAGATCAGGAACCAAAAAACAGGAATTTATTCTAGGCCCAGCTCTGGAAGGCAGTTTCAGAGTGTCAACCTGAGACGTCATCTTGGCGTGGGCCTTGCGCCTTGCGTGGTCACTACAGGCAGGAGAAACCATGCTCTGCTGAAGCAAGAGGACGGAGATTCGGAAGGTTGTCATTGAGGTGATTTTCCTGGGAGAGTGAGTGACCAGGTGACAGGGTCAGAGTGCCACCATGCCCGGTCTCAGGGTACTTCTCCTTTTAAGGGCCTTTTTTTGGAGGGCCAGTGTGTTTGATAAGCAGATAGGTCTGGTTATTTCAGATATGAGATTGATACATCCATGCATCCATGTGCTTCTGATTAGTTCACAGTAAGTTCACAGGGGGCCCTTTTCGTTAGCATGCTTAATTTATCAGTTTGTACTTTATGGCTGTGCTATTCAGATGGTGATCATTTGCTGGTACAAACCAGGGGTAGAGTCATTTGAACTCCGTACTTGTTCTCAAAATGGAGTAACTCATGGGAAACTTCTGCTTTATAAAACGGAGTAGCTCAGGGCTAGGCAGAGCCTGAAGCCTACTGTCTACACATCCCAGCCTGCTCTCTATAGCACTTATGTGTCTTCACTGGGTTCTTTGTCTATACCCACCCTTATTCGAGATTGCTTACATAAACACACACAATTATACTACAGTAGGGTATATCTACTTTAAGATGAAAAATTCCAGGACAGAGGCAGAAAAGCAAAAGGGAATGGAAAATAAAATAAAATGAGAAATCTGTAATAAAATCCAGCACTGGGGCTGGGATTGTGGCTCAGCGGAGAGCGCTCACCTAGCACGGGTGGGACCCGGGTTCAATTCTCAGCACCACATAAAAATAAAGGCATTGTGTTGTGTCCATCTACAAAAAAGATATTCTTTCTCTCTCTCTATAAAAAAAAAAAAAAATCCAGCACTGTTGATCTGAACACATTCAACCATTGAAACTTCTCTTACTTCAGTAGCCCCCACCTCTGGTTCTGTTTTTCAGGGGGTCTGGTCAATGAAAGCCCAAAAACTATTAAATGGAAAATCTGGAAATAACAAATTATAAGTGTGAAATAATTTTTATTAGTATATTGTTATAATTGATCAATAAGACAATTAAGACTATTTTATTGTTATTCAACTGTTTTTCATAATCTTTTACTGCGCCTAGTATATTAAAAAAAAACTTTATAATAGATATTAACACATAAGAAAAAAAAACAGTGTACATAGGGTTCAGTACAATGAATGGTTTCAGGCATCTGGGGACCATCTTGGAAAGTATCCCCCTGGATAAAAGGGAACCACTGTATAGAAACGTGGAGGTTTGGAGCGAGAAGAGGGAGCAGGGGCTTCATCACCGTGTATTTCTTGGTCTTTGTCTCTCGTGGGTTATCCGACCTTTTGCAAATGTGAGCCCAGAAGACTCGCAGACTGTACGATTTGCCTACCCCGGGGGGTGGTCTATATGGACACCTCCACAGTCGTCCACCTTTTTCTGAAGTGTGCACACGACAGGCCTTGGACCTCAGTTGTGTTGGCCACCAACTTGAGGACATCGTCTAGGAGACACACAGGTGCTGCTTGTGAGCTGAACATCTGAGCCCTGTTGCAGGTGGAGATGTGGCTGTGCAGGTGCGGGGGGTGGGGGGTGTGCAGATGCATCATAATCTCCACCAGCATCTGGTGGTGGTGGAGGTCCCCAACCCCTGGAGCCTGGGGTGGCTCTGCGAGAGCAAGTTCAAATAGGTGAGCCCCCCCCCCCCAAGGCCAGGAGGGCTGCGTGGGTGGCTGCACCCTGCCCAAGGCCAGAGCCGTGCACTGCATCAGATGTTGAAATCTTATAGAAATTTCTTCTGTGAGGTCTTACAGATGTTACCCAAGGCATAAAATAAATTATAAGACTCGATCAAGGAAAGGAAAACAGAGGTTTCTTTGTTTCCTATTTCAAAGTTTGCTCTTGGTATGTGTTCCATGAAACCCAAGTTAAAACAAGAACATTCCCACTAACTTATTGTAAATGACTGAAAATAAGGCAAGATTTCCCTCCAAACAATTATTCTTCAGAAAAATGGAGGTTACCTTAATTGCAAGTTCTAATAAGAACCCATCTATGAGGCACTTTCTCAATTTTTTATTTTTCCAGTAAAAACTGGTCAAGGGAAATAAATTAGCCTGAAGCAACCTCAATAAATGCAAGAATGGGATCATTACAGAGTTCTCCCTGTCAAAACCAGCAGGGGGAAAATAAAACACAATTAAAAAGTAAAATAAGAGGCAGAGCTCCGGCTGCTGTGCGCTGGCGGAGGTGTGGTCCGTGGCGGGGATGGGGATCACGGTGGACGTGCACCAGGTGTACAAGTACCCCTTCGAGCAGGTGGTCGCCAGCTTCCTCCGAAAGGGAATTAGAATAATGGAGATGCTGCTAAAGGAACAGTGTGGTGCCCCCTTAGCTGAATAAGGAATCATCAGGGAGCCGTGTCCAAGTGGGCTTCTTTCCAATAATAACTTCTTGGCCACAACACATCGTAGGCACAGTTCCTGGAATACAGGTTTGAGGATACAGTATTGGCAGAATAAAGAAGAGGAGACATCCTTGCCAGGACACAAAACGATACCCTCCCCTTGGAGCCTGCTTCAAATAGTGGGACTCATGGAGATGAGACCATCTAGCTGGATTTTTATGAACAGTCTCTTTATGATTTTATAAATAAAGAAAAAGATCCATGTGAGATGACATCCACTCTTCAAAAAAAAAAAAGTAAAATAAAATTAAAGTGGAGGGGAAGAGGTGAAAAATTTAAAATAGATTTTGCAATTATTCTTGGAGATCTTGACTTACAATGGTGTTAGGTGCTGCTCTAAATAAGCTTTAAACATTATTTTAAAAAGCAAATGTGAACACAAAACACGACAATCAAGATCAGATGATTGTACATGGTAAACCTTTACTCCAGGGCACCTCCAGGGCAATTTCTTTAAGCTCCGGCTGTAGCATTGCATGAATGGGTTCTGATGACTTATGGCACGATTTCCAGCGAGAACATCAAGCACAGGATCAAAAGTGCCCGGAATTACTCCTAAGAAAATAGCAGTATCTAGACAATATCCACTGCTACAACTGTCAAGGAAAGGTAGATGGTGGGATCAACTGACCTCACCTGAACCCACTCATTGTCTTAAATTCATCAGGAGAGGGAGAGCCAGACTTCACATACCTGGCTCCAAGGATAAGGCTGGAAGAAGCTCACAGCACCAACCACCAATAATTCTTGCCAAAAATAATTTACTCTGAATCTCAGCGAGACTCTTAATCTATAACCATGGCAAGAAATTGGGGAATTTAAGACATCACAAAGAATAAAACAAATTCAGAATATAGGATAATTTATCCAATTTTTCTGACAAATAGCACTTCAAAAAGAAAGTGTAAGGGAGAGTGATAAAGAATAACAGACTGAAGACACTGTAACTCTCAAGTACACTGTGTGGCCCTTGTTTGAGTGCTCCTCAAACAAATCAGCTGTAATACATTTGGAGATTATTAGGGAAGCTTAAGTATTTAGTAAGTATTACCTAGTTTTAGAGAAAATTTGTAAATTTTTTTCAGTGTAATAATGTCATAGTAATTATTTTTCTTAAATATTTAGCAGTCAGAGATGCACACTGAGGCATTTGTGGGTGAAATGACATAGTGTCTATTATTATCTTTTGGGGGGGATACTGGGGATTGAACTCAGAGGCACTCAACTACTGAGCCCTATTTTGTATTTTATTTAGAGACAGGGTCTCACTGAGTTACTTAGCACCTAACTTTTGCTGAGGCTGACTTTGAACTTGTGATCCTCCTGCCTCAGACTCCCAAGCTGCTGGGATTACAGGTGTGTGCCACTGTGCCCAGTGGTAATTATTTTCTTTAAATAAATTTATACTACAGGATTGTCCCCAAAGTATGGAAGAATCAAGTGCCCCTGAGGTCAATCCCCAGTAACCAAAAAAAAAATAATAATAATAATAATAACTGCTGTTTTTTCTCCCACTAAAGATGAAACAAGATTCAAGAAATGTTAATACTTAATGAAACTAGGTGATGAGTACACAGATGTTTGTTATGACAGTCTCAACTTTGCATGTTTGACATTTTCCATAATAAAAAAGACTTTCAAGTTTTCTATCTAAAATCACTTAGAAATAAAAATGATATGCCCTGAAAAATGTGTTAAATAAAATAGTGGCATTAATGATATCAAATATGAGGTAAAAAACTTTTTCATGAAATGACATTAGAAATAAAAAAAATACTTCTATATTTTACCATTTAACATATCATCTTAATTTTATATGTATAACTAGATTAATGCAACTATAAATATACATTTGCTTATTTGGCCTTTATTCCTAAGCATTTATATATTTGTGTTAGACAGCTTTTCTTAGCTGTGACTGAAACACCCTACAAGAACAATTTAGAGGAGGAAAAGTTAATTTTGGCTTATGATTTCAGAACATCATGGTGAAAGGGCCAGTCCTGAGGAGCTCTGCTTACCTCCTGATGGCCAGAAAAGGGGTGGGGGGAAGGGCCTGTGAGGCAGGACAACCCTTCCAAGTATACCTCCAGGGACCACCTCCTCTAGCCATGCCCACCTGCCTATAGTGACCACTCAGTCCATTCAAATAGGATGGACTAATTAGGTGACAGTTCTCATAATCTAATCATTTCATCTCTGAATATTCCTGCATGAACAAAGGAATCTATGGGAAACACCTCATGTCCAAACTATAACAGTTATATATAAATTGGCCAAAAAAAATCTTATACTCAAAAATATACAGTAATCACACTTCAGCAACATCTTGTAATGTCAAAGTAAGTAGTCGTATCATCATACAGACTGTTAGAATTAAAGGTATCCAGGGCTGGGGATGTGGCTCAAGCGGTAGCGTGCTCGCCTGGCATGCGTGCGGCCCGGGTTCGATCCTCAGCACCACATACCAATAAAGATGTTGTGTCTGCCGAGAACTAGAAAATAAATATTAAAAATTCTCTCTCTCTCTCTCTCTCTCTCTCTCTCTCTCTCCCTCCTCTCTCACTCTCTCTTTAAAAAAAAAAAAAAAAAAAGGTATCCAGAGTGATCGGATAGAAAGGAAACACTCATTTATGACAAAACCAAAAGTAAATTCCAAGTTTCTGCCTCCTAGCTCAGTGCTCTTTCCAACAGCATCCAGCTTCTGAAATCCCCAGTACCTGGCCGGAGTCATGACTCAGGCACAGCAGTGTGCAAGCATTCAGATTTCTCTGGGGGCAGCAAGGAGGAATTCACACATCTAACTGGTCCTCCCTGGCTGATCTTCCTATAGCACAACTCCATTGTCACCTCCTGGCCCTGAAATATTCTCCAGATCCTTCTTCTATAGACAATAACTGCCAGGTGCGATGGTACATGCCTGTAATCCCAGAAATTCTGGAGGCTGAGACAGGAAGATCACAAGTTCAAAGCCAGCCTCAGCAAAAGTGAGGCCCTGCCTTTAAATAAAATACAAAATAGGACTGGGGTTGGGGCTCAGTGGTGGAGTGCCCCTGAGCTCAATCCCCAGTAACCAAAAAAAAAGGACAATAACTGCTGTTCTTCTTTCTCCCACTAAAGACCAGTCTGGCCTCTGCCCATCAAGTCACTGCAGTATTTCATAGGCTGTGCATCAACTGATACAGCTTTGGTTGCTGGCCCCCCCACTCTCTACCTTTAGATAAAGTACTGAGTCTCAGGTTCCTCCACGGTAAATCAGGGACAAAAATAATTTCCAAGGTGGGATAAGACTGAGAGATAATTGTTACGGTTCAGCTGAATGTTCACATCACTCATCTGGACCCTGTTAAATTTTGTTATATTTATATCTGCATTATTTCTCTTAGATTGTCAATGCGCTCTGCTTGATTTTGCGCTCCTTGAACCATGTGCTGTACATAGATGCATAGATGTCTTATTTCTCTCGTTGTTTAGGAATACTAATTCCTATTCCAACACTTACTGTAATGTTTATTGAGCACTTAGAGTGGGCCAAGCACTGTGCTGAGCTATTTATCTTCATTGCCTTTACTTCTCTATCACCTAGAACAGGCTTCCCTGTGCAGTGAGGGGGAGAACAGTGATGAGTGATAGGAAGGAAATTAATTAGTGTGAGGTAGAAAGCAGGGACGCCTTACTGTATGGAGAAAGGCTTCTTGGAACAAATTACACTTGAATTATGGAAAGAAATGGAGGTGGCAGATATTTGATGATCTGAGACAAGAAGAAACACTACAAAAGGAAGAACATTCAGAGGGCGGAAGCAGCCCCAACAGGGAACCCAGTGAGAGGCACAGGCCACGAAGGGGTGGCAGGAGGGAAAGGGCGGCAGGATTTGTGGTTAGATCACCGGGAGACCTGGAAGAGTTCCCTGTTTATTTTAGGGGACAAGAGAAAGAAGTCGCTGAAGGATGTGGAGCAAGATGATTCAGAGCATCGCCCTACAGGAGACCACCACGACATTATGGCTGTCTTATTCCTTTTCGCTGTTTGAATTTCATTCTGCACCACGCAAACCCCGCTGGGCACACAGACTTCTGCGGCTCGCAGCAGGCTGAGCACCCCGGGCTCCGCGTCACCTGTGGAGAAGGCTGCCATCTGCTGGGCGAAAGCAGGATTCAAAAGCCGTCCTTCCCGGAAGGGGACCGGGCGCTCGCACCGGGCCCTGCTACGTGCAGAGCAAACCCTTTAACCCTCCTCCCTGCCCCTAAGAAGGCTGTGTTTGAGTACCTAATGGGACACAGCTGGCCCACAGAGAAAAGGCAGGAGGGCCTCTAAAAGACAACAACAGATCTGGGCCAGGAGGCAGAAGAGCCTGGGAAGAGGCAGGCTGCGGCTTGAGAGAAATCACGCAGGTATTTGAGGGGATTAGCTGTCACGATGATGAGACACTTGGGAAGTGAAATGTCTCGAGATTTTAGCAGGTTCTGTTCTGTGTTGGAATTAGTTTCCTTGAAGATATGTCAATAAGACCTACATTGCTTTTTCTTTTCTTTTTTTTTTTTTTTGGTACTCAGGATTGAATCCAGGTGTGCTTAACCAGTGAACTACATCCCCAGCCCTTTTTATTTATTTATTTTTTGAGACGGATCTCATTAAGTTGGATCTCATTAAGTTGCTTAGGACCTCACTAAATTGCTGAGGCTGGGCTTTGAACTTATGACCCTCCTGCTTAAGTCTTCTGAGATACTGGGGATTACCGGCAGGCGCAGGGCCTACCATTACATTGTTTTTTAAAGGCTCTCTCTCTCTCTCTCTCTCTCTCTCTCTCTCTCTCTCTCTCTCTCTCTCTCTAAGTCCTTTTTTTTTTTTTTTTTAGTTGTAGTTGAACACAATACCTTGATTTTATTTATTTACTTTTATGTGGTGCTGAGGATTGAACCCAGTGCATCTCACATGCCAGACAAGTGCATTACCTACTGGCCACAACCCCAGCCCTTAAAAGCTCTTTAAAGTAAGATTCCTGCTTGTTCTAGGTGCACTGTTGTGCAGTCCTGTTATATAATGGGCATCACCATACAAACAACATTGGGACTGTCTTTGAAATATTAGGGCAGGGTCTGTTACTACAGTCCACTCTTTCTTGCTCCTCTCCTAGGCACACCTCCCTACCTGGTACTGCTGCCTTAGAACCTTAGCTCAGGGTCATTTGGGAGAGAGACAAGAGAGAGCATGGGAGAGGAGTGAGACTGCAGAGGGAGAAAGAGGATGAGTCCTTTCATATAGTTAAGCCAAAAGGCTGAGGCTTCTGTTCCAACTAGTGCTCAGAAACACCATACTGCCACACTACCTATTGCAAAAAAGGATAAATTATGCCTCCTCTCACACCCCTAACTTTCCACAGATGTCACTTTTTGTCCCCTTAACTTCAAATATATTTTTCATGTTTACTTTCATTTGGTTCATCCATGGGAAGATGGTGCAGGCCACTGGACAGCTCTGAGAACCCTGAATTTATAATTTACACCATACACTGCATACACTCCAAATGGACCAAAGATTTAAATAATATTTTTTTAATATTACAAAATAAAACACATGAATTGGAGCTGGGGTTGTGGCTCAGTGGTAGAGTACTTCCCTAGCATGTGTGAAGCACTGGGTTCTATTCTCAGCACCACATAAAAATAAATAAATTAAAGGTATTGTGCCCATCGACAATTTAAAAAATACTTGAAAAGAAAACACATGGATCAAGTCCTTTATAATCTGGAAGTAGGAAAAAAACCGAATTATGATTCAGTACAGAAAACATAAAAGATATGATTGAAAAAATTTACAACAAAATATTTTTATAGTGAAACAAAATAAACATAACCAAAGACAAAAAGAATATCAACAAAGTGAAAAAATTTGTCACACATTTCCCAAAGAGCTAATCTCCCTAAAAATAATATTTTTTAAAAAAAACTATTAAGCCAAAAGAAAAATAGGCAAAGGACATGAAAATATATATCAAAAAAAGATACCCAGGGGATGAGGTTGTGGCTCAGTGGTAGAGAGCTTGCCTTGCACATGTGAGACACTGGGTTCGATCATCAGCACACATTAAATAAATAAATAAGTAAAACAAAAGTGCTGTGTCCATGTTCAACTAAAAAAAAATGTCCAATATTACTCCTATAAGATAAATGCAAATTACAACTTAATTGACAAAATACATTTTCATCTATTAAACTTTCAAAAAGTCAAAAGTTTAACCACATTCTACAATGGTGAGACTACGGGGACAAAGACACTTTCATTTGCTGTTCAGCATACAAGGAGAATCAATTCCCACGGAGGGCAATTTCCCTAAACCAAAATTGCAACCGCGTTTACCCTCCAGCGCCCACTTCTGGGAATTCTACAGATACACCTGCGTGTGCACTAAGTGACATGCACAGGTTTCTCTGTTGACATTGTTTATAATAATAAGGTCCTAGAAGCAACCAAGAGGAGGTTAATAATGGAACATGATGCAGCTGTGGTTTTGAACAAAGGAGGAAACCATGTATGTGCTTGAGTGTAAAGACATGTTGTCCAGAGGAAGAGTGAAGAACAGCAACGCTCCCGGGGTGAGAAAAGGGCAAAGCATCCGCACTCGTACAGTTATTTTCTTGCATTTATATAAAGAAACACACAGACCTTGCCTATTGGCTGCCGGAGCCGTCCTGTCTCCTCGCACCTAGAATCCACCGACAGAGCGGATGTAGGCAGAGCGACAGTGGCCAGGCGGGGGCTGGGGCTGCTGCCTACCCACGCAGATTGATCCAAACTAAACAGCTGTTGTGACACTTTCGAATAACTCCTCACAGAGTACCTCTGCTGCCCCCAGTCCAGCTAGTGCTACACCCAAGGCAGGTGGCAGTGCCCTGCAGTCAACAGCCAGCCAGTCTTCTTGTGATCCCACTCTCTATTCTACATCTCTACTGTTAGAGACTCAGGCCAAGAAACGTCTCTGCTCCCCACCTTCTAAACCCAACCCAAAGGGCGACTAGAAGTCCATTGTGTCGAGGAAGAAGCAGGTCTTCATGAAATCTACCAATTCCACACCTGATTTTATTGATACAGAAAAAGTGGAGAATTCCAAATTGATTGGTTTGAAGGACACGTGAAGGGTTTTGCAGGTGATGAATGCCAAAATTAAATCTGCTGGAGTTTCACATACAAGATAAAAAGAAAACATCTAAAATTGAGACACGATCTCCTTGAATGAGGCATAAGAAATATGGACACTTCAAACTCTACCTTGAAAACCAGAATAGATTTTATCTAGAGGTAAAGGATGGAATGTGGAATGGAGATTTCAGTTTTCATTTGGTTCATGAAATCTATAAGGCCATAAAACAGGTAATATAAGAAGCTTCCATGATGCAATTTATATGTACATTAGAAGGAACTTCCAGGTGTTACTGTAAATCCTCAATGTATTTTATCAGCAGTATTAATTCAGTGCTGATATATTCTAGATAAAGTTTCACATTGTTAAGCTATTTCTGTTCCCTTGGGAAATGAACTCTTTCCTCTGTAGTTTCGGATTTGACAATATGTTTGAACTTTCATATGCTAACTGACATGTGCCAGGGCAATGATAGATTGGAATCCATCCCAAATCCAGGCATCTTGAGTCAATCTTGCTTATCCTCTCAAAGTCAAATGGTAGGCATCTCCCATGTCCTGTTTTCATTCAACAAGAGTGCCAGATTCCTTTAGCAAAACTGATTCCAAAGAGTAGAATTACATTGGCCTCAACTAATTTCAAAATGCTTTTTATTTCCGCATTTGTTGAATACTTTTAACAATTTAAAATGATCAGTTTTGAAGGTAATCTGGAAATTAGAATGGCAACTATGTAAAGAAGACAAATTTATAAATCAAGCATTTGGGAAGTGAAGACTGAAAGCTAGCTTGCATATTAAATTCACAAAAACCTTTATACTTTTTCTGTAAATACTTCTTTTTAAAACTATGGATCAGAGTAGCCACAGTTGGGACACTTTCTGTTATCAGTCAATATTTTTAGGTAGTTAGAACCTGATCCTAAGCCTAAAAGTGGTCTTGATCCTATAAATCTTTTACAACTGCCTTGATACACAGAAACATTTAAAAAAAATAGATACTCCTTGAAATCTTTTGTTCACATGGTCACATACTGATGCTTACATGGTCTGGTATCTAATAGGGCCACAGTAATCTTGATAACCCAACTCATTTTTTCTCATCTTTAGAAACCTACTCAGGAACAACCAGATCAAATAGATCTAAAGCTACTGTGTGTGTGAATGAACACACCCCTTTGCTTCATACCTGAATGTCGTGCATCTATTTGGATTTTATATTGTGTTTGTGTATTTATGCTTTGATTCATAATAACTCATGTTATGTAATTTATTTGCATTGAACCCAAACTATAAATAAAAAATAAATAAATGGCTGAAAAAATAAACACTGTAAAAGGCAAGAAAGGACTTCAGAGGGCACAGGGCAGGGGTGAGACGTTTCATTGCATGTCTTTTTATGTTGTTTTAGCATTTGAACACTGTGAATGTCTTACAAATTTTTTAAAGTTTTAAATTAAAAAAAAAACTCAGTTTGATTTCTTTTCTTACCTAAGATTTTTTCTTTCAACTCATTTCCCCAATTGCTTATGAATCCAGATTAAACACTCTAGGTTAGGTATACTTGAGATTAAACAGTCTCCATCTCAGTCTTGTAGGTAAAAATCTTTAGGAGGCAAACCGCATGCAGTGGTACACACCTGTAAGCCCAGCAACTTGGGAAGCTGAGGCACGAAGATTGCAAATTTGGGAGGAGTCTTAGCAATTTAGCAAGGCCCTATCTCAAAATAAAAACTAAAAAGGTCTGGGGATGTACCTCAGTGGTAGAGCACTTCTAGGTTCAATCCCCATTATCAGGGAAAATAATTATTTTAGCAGCATAAAAATGCTATTTAAAGTCATGATGTGAATATGACCACCTAAGGATGTAATAAAAGAATATAAATAAAACAATGTAAATAAAAAGAAAAAAGGGTCGAAAAGGAGCCCATTAGAATTCGGGACTACAGGAGGGCTCAGTAAGCAAGCCGGAGAAAGAGCAATCAATCAGTCAGGGATGTGATAAACTGAAGACTGTGGTGTCATAGAGCTGTGAGAAGAAGATATATATTTCAAGAAGTGGGCAATTTTGTGACAAGCTGATTGTGCTGCCAAGAGTCAAATAGGAAAACACCTGCTAGCATCAGCTGACACCTTCTGAGCTCTTTCCATGTACCAAAAGCTGTTCTAAATGCCTTACGTGAATTAACTCTTTGAATCTTCTTAACAACCCTCAGGATACAGAAAGAACCACTGGACTTGGTGACACAGTTCAATGAAAGAGACTTTTCATTCAACAGTAATTGAGAGCTTAATATAAACTCCTAAACAAGGAGATACATAATACAGTCAGATAAGAAAATCAGCAGGCCACAGTGTTCTTTTTTGGCATAAGGAAGTGACAAATACTTGAGGGTGTTAGGTGCAGGACAGGCTGAACTAAGTTGTCTGCAGGGCAGGATGAACACATGTTAGCTGCAGGATAACCCACGCACTCAAACCCTCCTCTGACTGTCCTTTATCACCTGTTTGCGTCAAGTCTGAACACTCGACCCCCACCTGTCTGGTGCAACGGAAACCCACATCTAGCCCCTGCCCCATCTGCCTGAAGGCAGAAGATGACACCACTGTATGATCCAATCACTGTACGCCAACAAGGCAGCTTGCAGACCCAGAGACCCCATTAGATTTGAGCTATAAAAACTCCCTCCTGCCGGGTCCCTCTCTCTTGCTCTTGCTCTGTCTCCCTCTCTTCCTCTTGCTCTTGCTCTTCATCTCTCTTTCTTCTCTCGCTTCTCTCTCTCTCTCTCTCTCTCTCTCTCCCCCCCCCACTCTATTTTTCTCCTCTTTTGCACTGCTGCAATAAAGATCTCTTGGTCACTCCGAATGTTGTGGTCACTTTCCTTTCAGAGGGGAAAAGTGTCCTGGTAGAAGACAAAGAAAGTGAAAGGATCCTGAGGTAAGAGAAAAGAAATGTGGCTGGAAAGCACAAACTATATACAGAGTGGTCAGACATGAAGTCGGGCATGTCTGATCAAGTGCAAGGTCAAGTGAATGGCAGGGGCCAGATCACGTGGGGCCTTGCTAAAGACTTCTGATTACATACTTTATGATATGGGAACCCCCTCTGGAGGGTTGAGAGCAACACAGCTGCATGTAATCCACCTTTCTAAGGAACTCCTGAGACCAATGTAAGTACAGAGCCCAGCTACAGTGGATTTGGCAAGCGATGATGACATTTTAGATGTTAAGAAACAGAGCCCCAGCGGCTTAGGAGGCTGAGGCAGGAGGATCAAAAGTTCAAAGCTAGCCTCAGCAATTTGGCAAGGCCCTAAGCAACCTAGAGAGACCCTGTCTCTAAATAAAAAAATAAAAATAAAAAGGACTTGGGACTTGGCTTGATGGTTAAGCACCCTGGATTCAATCCCCAGCAAAAAAGAAAAAGAAATAGAATCAGAATATAACTCAAAGTTAGGATTTGCTAATGGTTTGGAGGCAGGGTATAAGAAAAAAAATGGGTCAAAGTTTTAGAAACATTAAATTTTGTGTGCCTAATAGATATTCAAAAGCAGGAATACTGAATAGATAATTGGTTAGAAAACTCTGGATTTCAGAGGAGAAACTGAGGCTAGAGATAATCTGTGAAGTTACCAGAATATAATTAAGGTTATGGAACTAATGACATCACCCAGAGAATAAGGAAAGTTCTAGAAGAATCTGAGTGGAATTAGTCATCAGTCATCAGCCCAAAGACTGGGAATTCAGTAAAAGAAACAGAGTCAGGAACAATCCATGAGGTAGGAGAATGGTGGTGCTGGTATCCCAGGAGAGAATCAGAAAGAGTTCTAAGGCAAGGCAGGTGCCAAACGAGGCTGGTGAGGATGAAGAAGAAGTCTTTGGCTCTGGCCAGGCAGAGGTCATTGTGACCTCATTAAAAGTAACTTTAGGAAGCAGAGAGGATGAAAGCTTCATTTAAGCTGGGCACAGAGGCACACAACTGTAGTCCCACTGACTTGGGAGGCTAAGGCAGGTTCAAAGCCAGCCTCAGCAACTTAGGGAGACCTTGCCTCAAAAGAAAAAAATTAAAAGGGCAGGGATATAGCTCACTGGTAAAGTGCCCTTGAATTCAACCCCCAGGACTGGGGAAAAATAATAGAATTTAGAAAGTTTAATTTAAGTGGCCCTCAAGGAAATGGAAAAAGAGGGTGTAGACATAATAACTACAGGCAATTATTTTGAGTAATTTTTTTTCCTATAAAGAAATAGAGTGGTACCTGGAGTGGGTACGTGGAGTTAATGGAAGGGGTGTGTGTTTTTTTTTTTGTGTGTGTGTGTGTGTGTGTTTACCTTTTATTTGGTTTTCTGCCACGTTGGGGATCAAACCCAGCACTAGGTATCTGCTAGGCAAGTGCTTAACCACTAAGCTATATCGCCAGTTCCTGTTTCTTTTCTTTCTTTTAATAGTTATTGTGCTGATGGAAAAAAAGAGAATGTAGTGATGCAGGATAGAAAGGGGCTAATTTTAGAAGCAAAGAACTTAAAGAAGTTAAATAGGACAAGATCCAACATATGGAATGAGGGAATGGCCTATAATAGATGAGAGGACAATTCATCCATGATTAACAGGAGAAAAGGTAGATTATGTGTATAGGTGCTGGTGGTTTAGTAGATTGCAAGGTGAAAAGATATGGTGATTTCTCCTGTTCTCAATGGGTAAAACAACAACAACTGAAAGCCCATTTGAAGTTCAAGGTCATGAATTTAAAGATCAGTCCACATACTGTTTGCCTTTCTCTTGTCTTGGTCTGTTTTATAAGTATAGGCAAGAGTTAAATTTAACCAGGCACAAATGACAGATGAGAGACAGATGAGGGAGTTAAGGACACCTACAAGTGGGTGACTGAGTTGGCAAACCACGGAAGATGAGTAAGGAGAGACAGAAAAATGCAAGGTAGTGATAAAGATTAGTAGAATCAGCTGGGCACCGCACATGCCTGTAATCCCAGAGGCTCCGGAGGCTGAGGCAGGAGGATCGAAAGTTCAAAGCCAGCCTCAGCAACAGCAAGACACTAAGCAACACAGTGAAGCACCATCTCTAAATAAAAGAAAAAATAGGGCTGGGGATATGCCTCAGTGGTCGAGTGCCCCTGAGTTCAATCCCCAGTACTAAAAAAAATGGATTATTAGAATCAATGGGTCATACCTCCAACCATCAATGGGTCAGACCTCCAACCATTGAGCAGGAAAGATAGGACATGGTTAGAGATCAGAGTGCTCATGATAGAGATTCAGGAAATGGAACAGCAATTGACAAGGGATAGAGTGGGGGGTGTCTGAGATGGGGAGAGAAACCAGATCATTCCATGTGAGGATGTCAAGGGATGTTGAGATTTTGGGAGGAGCCAACTGGATCATCCATGGGGTTATTGAATCTCCACATGCAATGGCAGGGGTGGCAGTAAACCAGAGCAGTTTCAGTGAAGTAGAGGAGAAAGAGGCCCAACCAGGTGACAGCTGAGGAGAGAATAAGAGGTGAGGAAATGGAGTCATTGAGCACAGACAACTCTTTTGACAAGTTCTGCAGTGAAGAACAGAAAAATGGTGGTGATGGTGGGGGAGAAAAGGTCTGAGAAAGACATGGGATCAAGAGTTATTTCAAGATAAGAGATTCTACAGTATTTGTGTATGTTCATAGGACAGATTCATTAGAAAGGGACAAAGTAGTTCTGCAGGGAGAGGGGATAACAGTAGGAACAAAGTTCTTCAGGAGACAATAGTGGAATCTAAAGCACAAATAAAGGATTTTGTTTTTCATAAAACAAGGCACAAAGCTGATGTGGTGGCACATGCCTGTAATCTCAGCAGCTCAGGAGGCCAAAACAGGAGGATCACTAGTTTGAGGTCAGCCTCAGCAATTTAGGGAGACACTGTCTCAAAATAAATAAATAAATACAAGAAAAAGGACTGAGATGTTGCTCAGTGGTAAAGCACACTTGGGTTCAATCCCTAGCACCAAAACAAACAACAAACAAAAGGTACACACCTTCCCAGAAAAAAAAAAAAGAAAGAAAAGAAAAAGCAGAATCCACGAATCAGATGTGGGTAAGGCAATAGATTAATGGTAAGAAAATAAGTTCATGATTGATTGCTTCTATTTTCTTGATAAAATTTGAGGCAAAGTCTGTAGCTGGATAAGGGTCAAAGGTGTGAAGGTCACAGGAGATAAAGAAGGTATTTAGTCATCATCTCAGAGACTGGGAAAACTAACCTACTAGGCAAATTGAGTTTGCTAGGAAGTACCACATTACCAGTTGTGATTTGTGGTAATGCAATTAAAATAAAACCATCAGCCTAATTGTACAATTTGTATAGCAAGAGTAACTGCTAGGTGTAGGAAGAAAGCAGATGGATGGCTGGGTTTAACCAGGGTTGAGATTTGGGGCAGAGAAATGGCAGTTAGCAGGAGAGCCAATGGAGTGGCGGAAGAGTTGCAAGAGCAACCTCAATGATGGACCATGGAATTGAGGCTGGGTAAGGAGGAATCAGTGAGAACAGGGGATAAAAACTGGTTAGTCAGCTGGGCATGGGGGTTCACACCTGCTATCCCAATGGCTTGAGAGGCTGAACCAGAAGGATCACAAGTTCAAGGAAGCCTTAGCAATTTAGGAAGATTCTAAGCAACTTCATGAGACTCTGTCTAAAAATATTTATTTGTACCTCTTGCATGCAAATAAAAAGGGCTGGGGATATAGCTCAGTGGTAAATTGTCCCTGGTTTAAATCCCCAGTGTCTCCCTGACCAACCCCAGCAAACAAACAAACAAACAACAACAACAAAAAAAATGGTCAGTCAAGGGACTGGAGGTCCCATATGGATAAGAAAATTATTTGGGGTTGGATCATTAGTGAAAGGTCATGAGTGAACTGATGTAGTCAGAGCAAGGATGGGGTGGGGGATCAGTACTGGGGATTGAACCCAGAGGCCCTCTATCATAGAATCACATCCCCAGCCCTTTTTATTTTATTTTAAACAGAATCTCACTGTTGCTGAGGCTGGCCTCCAATATGCCATCATCCTGCCTCAGCCTTCTGAGATGCTGGGATTATAAGCATGCACAACCAAAGCCAGCTCCTGAGCAAGGATGTTTATCCCAAGTCCCATCAGCCCCAATACCATTTGAACTTGGGGAAGAGTGAAAAGATAGTGGGCACTTAGGTGCACTCTGGGAATATTTGCTCCAAGAATGCCTCCTCACTGGCAGCATGTGCCAAACACTGACAAAAATATCCTGACTTCCAAGGTCCCTACCATTAGTTGGACAGTAACAGAAATGATGTAATCTTAAGTCTTAAGTGCAATAAAGGGGAATGATGGAAGGACAAACCAGAGGGATGCAGTGACTAGCTGCAGAGGAGAATTAAGAAGGGCTTCAATAAGGTAACAGCAGGTCTTCAAGGAGAGCTAAGGGGTCATCAGGTGATAGTGGAGGAAGAAGAGAGTTTGTCATTGCCAAGGTGTCAATACCCCATCAGAGTCCCTTGAAGTGCAGAGAGTGACTGCAGAGAAGTGGGTAGATGACACAAAACACTGCAAATTCTTGCATGCACAACTTGACCCTAGACTTCCAGTTCTAGATGTGCAAGGTCGCAGGGGTGTGGGGAGCAACACCTACCATTCTGGGATGACCCCCGATACCGTGTCGGGCATCTGGTGATCAGAGATGGGGAGAACATCACCGCAGTGTTGTTAAACAGCCTTAACTCCTTGGCCTCGTGGGGCTTGCGGGGCTGGCTGTGCTCCTGGGGGTGCAGGGGTTCACAGGGTTGGAGGGGTTCACGGGCCTTTCGGAGCTTGCGCTGTTCACAGGGCCTAACACATGGCCTAAGGAGCTTGTGAGGTGCACCTGACTCAAGGGTCTCAGAGGATGCGTAGTGTACCTGGGCCCTGGGTGGTGTGCGCTCCTTATAGAGTTTGTGGGGTCCAGAAGTTTGGCCGGACTCAGAGGATTTGGTGGATTCCATGGGCTCAGAGGTTTCTTCGGATTCCTTATACCTGTCGACCTCATCATCCTCCTCATCCTCATCGTCCTCGTCGTCCTCCTCATCCTCGTCGTCTTCATCGTCCTCGTCGTCGTCCTCGTCGTCCTCGTCATCCTCGTCGTCCTTGTCGTCCCCGTCGTCCCCGTCATCCTCGTCGTCCCCCTCATCCCCATCTTGCTGGTCTCGCTGCTTAGCCTCCTCCTTCAGAGCGTCCTGCAAATCGAGAATCCTGAGCACTAAGGGTTTCTGGAAGGCTTCGGAGTTAGAGGACGTTTCTGTCTGCGTCACCTCGGACAACTCGGATGAACCTGAAAACCCTTGGCCCGCCATTGTGTCAGAAACCCTCTCGGGGAGGGTGGCCCAAGCCAAGTTCAAGGTCTTCAGGAGACTGAACTGGGTGGGGGCAGCCCACGCCCCGCCCCGAGGCCGACTTGGCCTCGCCCCTCCCCCCTCCCTACGCGTTGTCCCGTTGTCATGGGGACCTTGGGCCGCCGCCAGAGCATCCAGAGCAATTGTCTGCAGGGACCAGGCAAGATCCCGGAACTGAAGCTCTCTGCACAGCCCTGGGGCAGAACCTGTCAGCTTCCATCTAGTTGCTTTACAACTCAGCAGAGGCAGATCGGCTAGATTTCAGAGGTTCCTCTATATAAAGGCTGGGAGCAGATGCACAAAATTTAGATCCTCAATCACTAAGACAGTTTCTAGTAAATGCACATCAACCGAATAAGGACTGTGGGGAGAGGGCGGCAGCAGTGTGAAGTTTGTTTAACATTTCAGAAAGATTTTTCCATTTTATCTCCACCTGGATTTCTACAAGCTGTCGCAAGGAAACACTGATAGGTTTTAAAATCCTACAACTTGTGTCCCATCTCAGGATATATGATCCATTGAAGTTTGCTACAAATCATTACTTTATCTTGTGAAGAACACAATTGTATCCTCTGTGTGTACATTAATTTGTTATCTCTCTCTCTCTCTCTCTCTCTCTCTCTCTCTCTCTCTCTCTCTCTCTCTCTCTCTCACACACACACACACACACACACACACACCAGGGATTGAACCCAGGGGCACTTAACCACTGAGCCACACCTCTAACCTTTTTTAAAATCTTTGAGAGGGTCTCCATATGCTGCTTAGGGCCTCACTAAATTGCTGAGGCTGGCTTTGAACTTGCTATCCTGCTGCCTCAGCCTTTGAAGCTGTTGAGATTACAGGTGTGTGCCACCGTGCCCAGCAAGTGTGATGTCTTTTAAACCCAGCATACCACCTTATCCCCATATCCAATACATAAGCAACTCCAGTTAACTCTGAAAATACATGTCTTCCACGCATCCCTTTCTCTCCACGTCCAGTCACTGACTTAGTCCACCCCACCCAGTTCGCCTTCTGATTTCTACCTTTGCCCAGCTCCAATCATAACATTCCAAACATTGAGAGAGAGAGGACACACTTGTACTATAAGTGGTCCCACAATCTAGTCGTTGTTCTTTCTAGTCCACTTCAGGTCATTACACCCTTGCTCTGTACATTCTAGTCTCCCTGTTCTTCTCTAGTTTGTCAAACTTTTTTCCATCTCAGCCTTTTCTTACACCTGTTCTGCTGTCTGGAGTTCACTTCTCACCACTCTTCCCATACTGGCTGTTTTCTATGCTGTAATTCTCAGCTTAAATACTACCCACTCAAAGAGTCTTTCTAGCTCTTATTAATTTTTTGTATATATGTACAATTTTATTAGTGAACATAATAAAATATTTTCAATAGCACAGAATTCAGCTGCTAGGATTTTAAAGAGTAAAATTTAATTATTATTGATTTTTATTAGAGTATTATAATTATACGTAGTATTTGGGTTCACTCTGACAAAATTATACATAGCAGAAATTTTATTTCAATCCCCATCCCCCTTTCTTCTCCCTTCATTCCTCCCCCTTTTCTCCCTCCTCTACTGATCTTCGACTTCATTTTTTTAAATTGCAGTTGAACACAAGACCTTTATTTTATTTTTTTTAATAATTTTTTTTATTTTTTAAGATTTTTTTTTGAGACAGAATTTTAATATTTATTTTATCGGCGGACACAACATCTCTGTTTGTATGTGGTGCTGAGGATCGAACCCGGTCCGCACGTGTGCCAGGCGAGCGCGATACCGCTTGAGCCACATCCCCAGCCCCTTGTTTATTTATTTTTATGTGGTGCTGAGGATGGAACCCAGTACCTCGCACATGGTAGGCAAGCGCTCTACCGCTGAACCACAACTCCAGCCCCTAACTCCTTTATTTATTTTTTTAACAATTTTATTTTTATTTATTTTTTATTTTTTTAAGAGAGAGAGAGAGAGAATTTTTAATGCTTATTATTTAGTTTTTGGTGGACACAACATCTTTGTGTGTATGTGGTGCTGAGGATCAAACCCAGACCGCACGCATGCCAGGCGAGCGCGCTACCGCTTGAGCTACCTCCCCAGCCCAACTCCTTTGTTTTTGATTGAGGTTTTCTATATATACATAAGGATGAAATTCCCTCTGGTACATTTATATGTGTACATAGCATAATTTAATACAGTTAAATAAATTCATCCCATATTTCTGTTTCTGTCCTCCCTCTGTCCCTCTCATTCTCCTCTTTCTCCTCCACTGATTTTCCCTTTATCTTTGATATCCACTCCCCTCCCCCCATTGCCTTTCTCCCCTTATTTTGTTCTAGCCTACACACGAAAAACATTCCACCCTTAATTTTCTGAGTCTGATTTATTTCACTTAGCATGATTTTCTTCATTTCTATCCATTTACCTGCACATGCTATTATTTTGTTGTTCTTTATGGTTGAGTAAAACTCCATTGTGTATATATGCCAAATTTTCTTGAACCATTCATCTATTGACAAGCATCTGGGTTGATTCCATAATTTGGCTTTGTGTGAATTGTGCTATTATAAACATTGTAGTGACTGTTATTACTGTAGTATGCTGATTTTAGTTTTTTCAGATAAATACAGAGGAGTAGGATAGCTGGGTCATATGGTGGTTCCATTTCTGGTTTTTTGAGGAAACTTCACACTGCTTTCCAAAGAGGTTGTACTAATTTGCAATTCCACCAACAGTGTATGAGTGTACCTTTTCCTCCTTACCTTTGCCAGCATTTATTATTATTTGTATTCTTGATAACTGCCATTCTGACTGGAATGAGATGAAATCTTAGTGTAGTTTTGATTTGCATTTCCCTGATTGCCAGAGATGTTGAATATTTTTTCATATAATTATTGACCATTTGGGTTTCTTCTTTTGAGAAATTTATTTAGTTCTTTTGCTCATTTATTGATTTTGTTATTTTTCTGGGGGGTTGAGATTTTTGAGTTCGTAATCAAAATCCAGGGTCAGAGGAGTAACTGGCAAATTTTTTTTTCTCATTCCATAGGCTCTCTCTTTACTCTCTGAATTGTTTCCTTTGCTGTTTAATTTGATGGCATCCCACTATTGAGTCTTAGTTTTTATTTCTTGAGCTTTAGTGGTCTTGTTGAGGTAGTTGATGCTTGCACCTATATGATAGAATGTTGACTATGTTTTCTTCTAGAAGTTGCAAGATTTCTGGTCTAATTCCTAAATTTTTGATCCACTTTGACTTTTGTGCAGGGTGAAAGATAGGGTCTAATTTTGTTTTTCTACATATGGATATGCCATTGTCCTATACCTTTTGTTTAAAAGGCTTTCTTTTCTCCAACATATTTTTGGCACTCTTTCAAGTATCAGATGGCTGAAAGTAGGTGGGTTTATATTTGTGTCTTCTATTCTATTGTTCTTCATGTCTATTTTGTTGCCAGTACCATGCTGGTTTTGTTACTACAGCTCTGTAGTATAATTTCAGATCAGATTTTCTGATGCCTTCTGCTTCACTTTTTTAAAAATATTTTTATTTGTAGATTTACACAATACCTTTATTTTGTTTATTTATTTTTTTAATGTGATGCTAGGGATCAAACCCAGTGCCTCACACAGGCTAGGCAAGCACTCTACCATTGAGCCACAACCACAACCCCTGCTTCATTTTTCTTGCTTAGTATTGTTTTGGCTATTCTGGGTCTCTTATTCTTCCAATTGAATTTAAGGATTTTTTTTCTACTTCTGTGAAGAAAGTCTTTGGTATTTTGATGGGGATTGCATTAAACCTGCTTTTGGTAGTATGGCCATTTTGACAATATTAATTCTGCTTATCCAAGAACATGTCCAGCCCATATTATTTTTTAAAGTATTCTAGTACTAAGTACAGTGAATGACTAGAAACAACTGTCATTATTTCTGATATTTTCCTGCCTAGGCTCCCTTCCCTCTCCTTTTGAAAGCAGACCACCTCCTTTCTATGAGAGCATGGATTTCATATGGTTTGAGGGAGCTAATCCTTCTTCCTACTCTGGATCCAGCCAATCTGGCCACAAGAATCTGTTCAGGTATAAAGATGTGACCTCAGCAGAGCCAATCAGTGCCCCTCAATGAGATTTGCTGTCTAGCTGTTGAAAGAGAGTTCATAATATCCTGAGATGGGCTGGGGATGTGGTTCAAGCGGTAGCGCGCTCGCCTGGCATGCGTGCGACCCGGGTTCGATCCCCAGCACCACATACCAACAAAGATGTTGTGTCTGCCGAGAACCAAAAAGTAAATATTAAAAATTCTCTCTCAAAAAAAAAATAAAATAATATCCTGAGATCATGGGCTATATGAATAGTGTAGGCTTGATGTCAACAGCAATCATCTTACTACCTTGGTGAGGGTAACAAGAGTCTAAGTATTAATCCAGGCAGAGGTTAGCAGGACCAAGAGATGGAAAGACATTCTTACTATCTCTGAAGCCTTGAGTCTACTCATGCTCAAGTTTCTCAGTATGATGAGTTTCCCCAAACCACCCTTTCTTTGGGGCACAAAGAAATTTTTTAAAAGAAATTAGGATCTATTTTTTAATACTTTTGTTTTATTTGTTTTTATGTGGTGCTGAGGATCAAACCCAGTGCCTCGCATGTATTAGGCAAGTGCTCTACTATTGAGCTACAACCCTAGCCCCTGGGCACACATAATTTGAGTTCAATTCTCATCCTTTTTCACTGAAAGAGTCTTGGCACTTAGTTGGTACTTAATAAATGTTGACCGTCTGAATAAATGAAAAGGCCAAATCACTTTTTTGATTCAGTAACAAAATCTATGGTTTCTAAGTCAAGAAGACTTAGAAACATCAGATTGTCTTAAGTCCTCCAAAGTATTAAGTGTCTCCTTTTGAGGCCTGATGGGAAGACTACCAGCCAGCAGTCTCTCTGACATCACACCCATCTGTCCTGGATGAGTACTATTTCCATTGAAAACCCCTGTGACATGTACCTGCATTGCTAGCCTGAGAGCATCTCAAGTATAGAGTCCCTGCTTTACTCATTCCCCAGCATCATGCAATGATGATCACATTGGTATTAACAGTTCCCTGAAAGAAAAACTCCAGTTATTTTAGCAACAGCATTTGTTGCCAAAATGCAGAAAATAATATCAGAATGTGAGGGGAAAAAAAAGACCAAACAAGGAAGAACAGACCTATCATCCCTCATCCTGATAAAGCTTTTGGTATCACTTTTGAAAAAGGCATCAAGGAACTATATAGGCCTCTGATCCCCATTAGAATTCACAGGGAAGAAAGAGCATAGAATTCAAGCTCAGGGCTGGAAGTAGTCTACAATGGGCTAGATCCATTTATAGAGAGAAGACCAAGATGATTAAGAGATGTGTCCAGGAGTCCATTCGTAGAAAGCCTCGAGAAAGAAGGGTTTCTGATGATCCTAAATCAATGTGTGGTCCCATTTCCATAGACCAAACAAAAGAAGGTTTGACATTAGACATCTGAGTGGCAGTTGTAATGGGACCAGCACAGTCATTCAGTGTACTCAGGATGCTGCAGCCCTGACTGTGGAGAAGGTAAAGACCTTAAAGTCGCTCACTCCCCTGTTTCGCCTCTCATAGGCAATCATTTTGTATAAACCTGTGTACAAGAATGCCTAAGTTGGGTTACATTCCATTGTAACCTAAAGCTTGATAGAGATGGTTTTGTGCTAACATTGAGAGGCTTAATCATCTTCATCATAGTTGGTTCTTTGGCACAGATTCCAAAAATGTAAAAGGGAGAATTTATATATACCACAATCCACTTTCAAAAATAATTATTTTTTTTAATCAAGGAAAAGCACTATAGTTGAACTTCACATCAAGTCTGTAGGTAAATATCATTATCAGTTTACAAAACATCTTTAGTGGAGAAAGCATATCTATATATAAAAGTGAAATGTCAAGAATTTTAAAAGCAAATCCCTTCAATATTCCTCACCTAGTATGACAGGCTCCTAGAGACAAGCATTTCGTAATTCTTTCTGAAAGTGGTTGATTTCTATTTCTCTGTGGGTTTGAAGGTGCTCACTTTCCTCATTCTACTATCCTATAATTCTATCCCACAATGTTAATGGATCCACTTAAAAGAAAGACATATGGATTTTTACTTGAGAAGAAGAAGCTTGTTAAAATGTTTTAATAGAAACTTAATAGCACTGAAAAACCACAAGTGGGGTGAAAACATTCTAATGTTCACTTTACTTTTGTTGATTAAACATCCTAATTCTAGGGCTGGGGGTGGAGCTAAGTGGAAAAGCATGTGCTTAGCATGTGCAAGGCCCTGGGTAAAAACCACTGGAAAAATAAAAAATCCTAATTCGATCCAAATATGCTGTTTTAAAATATGTTAATTGTACAACCAGAGATATGAAAAGTTGTGCTGTATATGTGTAATAAGAATTGTAATGCATTCCACTGTCATTTATTTTTTAAAAAATCAATAAAATAAAATAAAATATGTTGACTGGGTGTGGCGGTGAATGCCTGGAATCCCAGCAGCTAGAGAGGCTAAGGCAGGAGGATCATAAGTTCAAAGCCAGCCTCAGCAACTTAGTGAGGCCCTAAGTAACTTAATAAGATCCTGTCTCAAAATAAGAAACAAAAAGAACTGGGGCTGTGTCTCAGGGGCTATGCACCCCTGGGTTCAATCCCTGGTACCAAAAAATAAAATAAAATGTTTTTGTTTGGTTAGCTGTTTGCAGTATTAGATTCAATCCAGGAGAATTTTACCACTGAGCTATATCTCTGGCCCTTTTTATTTTTTTATTTTGAGACAGGCTTTTTCTAGGTTTCCCAGGCTGGTCTCAAACTTGAGATCCTCCCCAGTCATCCTCCCCAGTCCCCCCAGTGGGATTACAGTCGTGCACCACCATGCCCAGCTATAAATATGTTTAAAGTTCAAAATCTAAATAAGTAGATACTCATAATGAATTAACGTTATCTTTGTGTATATGTCATGCATTGAGAAAATAGGAAATGTCTTATTGTGGGAAGCCATTCTCACACGTGATCGGGTGCCTCCCGTTGAGGGTCTGAGGCACTTTGGCATAAGTCGAAGTTTTTCCCGGCCCTCTCCTGATGAGAGAGCCCATCCGTGTGGGGGTGTGCCTGACCACTGACCCCGGGGACCCAATCGCTGACCCTGACCTTGGAGTGCAGCCCCCCCTCAACCTTCATTGGATGGAATTCTCCCCTGAATCTCTGGTTCCCTAATAAAAGGCTACTCCCCGGCTCGCTCTCTCTCTCCTGCTAGCCCTGAGTAATCCTTGCTGCCCTGCTGGGCGGCTAGAGGAGCGAACCAGAGAGGGGAGCCGTCTCGGACCTAGCAATAGAATTAAGGTAATTGAGTCTTGTGTTTTTATTTCGATCTCGTCTAACTAACTTTATGCCTAGAACCTCATTAATGAAACCACTGCGCAGGCCGCGTGGTAGATCTTATTTTTTAATCGAAAGTGGAAACCTTTAGTTTCAAGCCTGCCACTCAGCATTCCCCAATGACATGTAGGTGGTTAGTCATACAGTGGGCCTCGTCCTGCTTACTGCACATTTGCAGCCAGGTGTGCAATCAGGTCTTTGGCATCTTGCATAGTAGAAGGTATCTCTGAGCCATTCTTGGTCACTTGAGTTCCAAACAAGAACAATTTTCTGTCATTTCCCACCTCAGATAATGCTAATGCTTCGTGGATATCTGTAATGTGATAGGCTGCCTCGAGATCCTTCACCCAGAATGGAAAAATAAGAAGAAAAAGTTGGTTATTTTGCATTCCTTTGGGATATACAGACTTACTATTTGTATTTATTGCTCTAATGACTTCACCATTTTAATACAGAGGATGTTGTGACCCCAATTGTGATGACACCAGTAGATGTTTGAATATAAATATTTTCACCAGAATTATGCCAGTATGGGGGTGGGTACTAGGGATTGAACCCAGTACCACTGAGTCACATCCCCAGCTCTTTTTATTTTATTTTTGAGACAGGATCTGATTCAGTTGCTTATGGCCTCACAAGGGTGCTGAGGCTATCCTCAAACTTGAGATCCTCCTGTCTCAGCCTCCTGAGTTGCTGGGATTTCAGGTGTGCACCACTGCACCCAGCTAATGCCAGCATTTATGTGTTATCAAACAAATGTTTTCTGGAATGAAGCTAATCCAATCTGATACCTTAATTTTCTAAACAGAGTCATCACTGTTTTTAATTCAAGATTATTTTCAACAGAATCAATTAATACAAATTTATATTTATCAAAAGGAATTTGATTCATTAGTTACTTTTGGTTCATATCATGTATTTCTGATTTTAGCACTTGCCATTGTGAGCTTTCTTTTCTGATCATTATTTCTACTGAACAAGAACTTTGGATCAAACTTTGGGAGGTAGAGGGAGACAGACAAGAGACCAGGGAGGGAGCAGATCCATCGAGATATAAGAGAACAAAAATGGTAGGGAGGGAGGCAAAGAGGAGGAGAGGGGCAAAGAGATGCAGCAGGGGCAGAATCCTCTAGGGAGAGCCACCTGGGCTTACGCTGCATGCCACTGTCAGACTCCTAGAGGTCAAAATGGAAAGATCCAAATATACTCCTCTGCCTCTCATGCATCCAGAAGTATTTAGACAAAAGGTCTCTGATATTTCTTTTAATAAATATTAAATCCCTATTGTTTTTGAGTCCATTGCAAAAAAATGTTGGCGTCTTCACATCTAAAACTGCATTTGTAATTGGCTTTTTATTAATTCGCAGCATTTCTCTAAGCTTCAGAGTATCATTTTATCTATCTATCTATCTATCTATCTATCTATCTATCTATCTATCTATCTATCTATCATCTATCTATTTATTGAGATGGGGTCTCACTATGTTGCCCAGACTGGCCTCAAACTCCTGGGTTCAAGTGATCCTCCTACCTTAGCTTCCTGAGGAGATGGGACAAACAGGGGTGCCACTGCACCTGACCAGCAGAACAGTTTTCAAGTTCTAAAAATAATCCAATACTGAGTCATATTTTTCCTATGCCAATGTAGACCTACCAAATTCCACCCCGGGGAGGCTTCATGATGTGCTGTAATTAGTAACTGGGAGGTGGTTACCCCTCTGAGTACTGGTAGTCACATACATTCACTGACTGTTCTAAACCTGAATAATTTACATGATCTTAGAGCCTATAATAATTTGTTTAATGGCATTAATAAATCCAGTAACATGGATAATGTCCCAGATTAAATAAGTTCTCTGATTGAATTGGAGCAGAAAAAATAGGAAGAGAAGGGTGGTAGGTGGGAACAAGGGCTCCCTATCATGATATAACACATAAGATATAAATACAGGGTTTATTCCATGCTTATATAATTGGGCCTTAATAGAGTTAATAATGCAAAGAGTAAAGATAAAAAAAGATGACTTCTTTGAAAACCCTTACATAAAAACTTGAACTTGGGGTTGGGATTGTGGCTCATCGGTAGAGCACTCGCCTAGCACACGGTGGGGGGGGGGGGCCCTGGGTTTGATCCTCGACATACATGAAAATAGGTAGATAAAATGGAGGTATTGTGTCCAACTACAACTAAAAAATAAATATTAAAAAAACTTGAACTTAGCTAAAATAATAGACTAAATATTTTGGCCAAAGAATATAAACAAAGATAAATTGAGCTCTTGTTATGGTATGAATATGAAGTGTCCCTCAAAAAGCTCATTCATTAGGCAGTGCAGGAATGTTCAGAGATGAAATAATGAGCTTATGAGAGCTGTAATCTCATTAATGGGTCAATCCATTTGATTTATTAATAATTTAAATGGACTACTGATTGTAACTGCAGGCTGATGGTGTGTGGCTATGGAAATAGGTCACATGGTGGTGGTGGGTGGCCTTGGAATGTATCTTGTCCCTGGCTCCTCTCTTGCTCTTGGTTGTCATGAATTGAGCAGCTTCCTCTGTCATACCTTTCTACCATGATATTTTACCTCCTCTTGGGCCCAGAGCAATGGGATCAGATTGATCATGAACTGAACCTCTGAAACTTAAAGCCCCAAATAAACTTTTTCTCCTCTAATTGTTCTTGTCTGGTGTTTTGGTCACAGTGATGAAAGGCTAACTAACATAAACTAGAATATACAGATCTTTTCTCATTAAGGTTCAATAAAATTATAAATTTGACAATGAATTGCCTTGTTGATTTAATTTGATGAAGAGACAAATCACAAAAGAAAGTATTGATAAATTAAAAATAGAAATCTTCAATATGAAAATGTAAACTATAAGTAAAATAAAATGACATGCCACCAGAATGCTGAAGAAGATAGTAGAAAAGCATGTGACTAACAAAGAATGCTTTTAAAGACTCCTATAATTCAAACAAGAAAAGATAGAGGGGCTAGAGGTATAACAGAGTGGTAGGAAACATGCGTAATATATGTGAAACACTGGGTTCTACCCCCAGCAAACACACACACACACACACACACACACACACACACACACACACACACACATGATAAATACTCTAATAAGAGTTTGGAAAAAGATACTAATAAATTCACTAATGTGCGGGCTGGGGATGTGGCTCAAGCGGTAGCGCGCTTGCCTGGCATGCGTGCGGCCCGGGTTCGATCCTCAGCACCACATACCAACAAAGAGGTTGTGTCCACCGAGAACTAAAAAATAAATATTAAAAATTCTCTCTCTCTCTCCCCTCTCTCACTCTCTCTTTAAAAAAAAAAAAATTCACTAATGTGGAGATCAATAAACACCTGAAAAATATTTAAGCTCACTAGCACTTAGAGAAATATAAATTAGAATAATAAAAAACAATTCTGCCCCATCATATTGGCAAAAATACCAAGTACTGACAAAGATATAGAGTTCCAAAAACTGTCACCTTCTGCCAATGGGAGAATGAACTGGTATAACATCTTTGGAAAGCAACTTGATAAGATCTAGTCTAATTTACCATTTATAAATACAAAAAAACCAATAATTGTTCTTTTAGGCATATGCACCAGGAAAATGTTCACAGAGATCTACAAGGAGACACATATATTTGAAGGCTCATTTGCAACATTGTTTATAACAATGAAAAATTGAAAATAATTCAAATACACAACAAGAAAATGGCAAGACTGTGGTATATTCATTCGTGCAATGGAATAGTGTACAGCTCACATTTATCATGACTTTTAAAATCTTTGCTATTATTTATTTATTTATTGTTTATTGATGTTGGAACTGGCAATAGAACCTAGGGCCTCATGCATGCTAAGCACATCTTCTACCACTGAGCTATACCTCCATCCCCAAATCTTTATAGTTTATGGTATTTAAAATGCTCCTCTTAAAAATAAAAACAAAACAGCACGAGTGTTTCTTTCAAAATGTTAACCGAATGTCAAAATCTGCTGAACTAGTTTCCACAAGGGACTTGAACTAGGCTCCTACTTTGGGTCATCATTTGGGATTAGTTAGTTTATTTCCACAAATATTCACTCATAGAAGTCATAAAAGAAAAAGTAGGAATTGAGCTGTTTTATAATCGGCAAACCTAGCCATTGAGAAAGGGGCTTAAGTAATACAATGTTATGGAAATTCACTTTTTTAAGTATTATTTTTAGTGATGAACATAACATCTTTATTTTTTTATGTGGTGCTGAGGATCGAACCCTGTGCCTCACACTCGCTCCACCACTGAGCCACAACCCCAGCCCTTGGAAATTCATTTTTAAATTTTTTTTAATTGTGAAAAGTGCACGTAACAAAAGTTACCATCTTAACCATTTTTCAGTGTACAGTGCCATTAAATACATTCACATTGTTGTGCGACTATCACCCAAACTCTCTTAATCTTGCTAAACTGAAACTCTGTGCCTATCAATTAATTCCCCCATTCCTCCATCCCATAGCTCCAGGAAACCACCATTCTACCCCGTATCTTAGTGGATTTGACTTTTCTGGGAGCCTCAATAAGCAGAATTTTTCAATATTTGTCCTTTCTTGGCTGGCTTATTTCGTGTAACATGATGTCTTAAAGGTTCATCTGTGTTGTAATATGTCAGAATTTCCTTCCCTTTTAAGGCCAAGTAATATTCCATTGTATGTAAGTACCATGTTTTGTTTTTCTGTTCATCATTGGATGGACTCTTGGGTTGCTTCCACCTTTTGGCTACTGTAAATAGTGCTATATAAATACCTGTTTGAGAAGTACTTTCAGGTTTTTTTGTTGTTGTTGGGGGGGGGGCGGGGTGGAGATATATGCCCAGAAGTGGAATTGCTGCATCATATGGGAACCCTATTTTTTTTATTTTTTTGAGGAGCCACAATATTATTTCCCATAGCAAGTATACAATTTTACATTCCAACAGTGCACAGGGGTTCCAATTTCCCCATCGATATTTAATATTTTTAACATGTGTATGAAATAAATTCAGGTCAATCTAGTTGGTCTAAAACAAAACTATTTCTTTATACATGGAAACCTCTCAAATATTTTGTTGGATTCAACCATTAATACATGTTTATTAAAATAAGTTCAACAGACCTTTGCTGAATTCCTACTATGCACAAAGCAGTCTACTTAGGAACTTCAAAGGACACCAAAATTCATAACAGTCATTACGCTCAAGGAGTTTATAACCCAGGGAATCTAATAAGTCAAATTGAATATGCAGCATATTATTGAGTATCTAGCTATTAAAAATAGACATTTCTTGTATTAGTAAACAAAGTATTGAGTGTGATTTATATTTGCACAGATTTTTACCTGTTTGTGTGCAAACACAACCAGAGGAAGGATTGGATTTGCTTCTGTTAGTTGGTGAAGGAATTTTTTGGCTTCAGGTAATCGATTGTGATCTGCTGAATCCACCACAAAGATCAGCAACAATCCCTTGGACAGGTACATTTCCCAGTAGGAACGGAAAGGCTCGCTGCCGCCAACTACAGAGAACAGTAAAGGAAGAAGACACCAACAAATCACAGGAGCATTCACCCAGGACAGTCTGGGCACACTGGACAGGTGTTCCAACAAAATTCCACTGTGTGAGAAGATACCCAATTCTGAGAGCAATGAGAGGGACATTGCTGGGAAATAGCCATTGGGAATGAGTACCCTTCACAGTGGATCATTCATTTTGGAATCAGAAAGGATATTTGTTCAGATATTAAATATTACAGTGGGTGTCTTCTGATCCTGACATACACAGCAGACTCACAGCCACTGCAAGTTCATCAATGGGAATGGGCTACTGAAATAGTTAAAGGTGGTAGGTTAAAGCACAAGTTGTGCTGGGCACAGTAGTGTATGCCTGTAATCCCAGTGGCTTGGGAGGCTGAGGCAGGAGGATTGTGAGTTCAAAGCCAGCCTCAGCAACTTCACAAGTCTGAATAACTCGTTGACTCTGTATCTAAAAAATACAAATAAAGGGCTGGGAATGTGGCTCTGTGGTTAAGTGCCCCTGGTTCAACTCCCAGTATGGGGGAAAAACAAACAAACAAAAAACACATATCACTCTGATTTTTAAATGGACTAAACTTCTTGGCTACCCTCATTTGCATAATTCTTTTCCGTTGTCAGAATCCTAGAACTAATTTCTATTTTTAATATTGCATTAAGAGGAAATATGATCTTAAGGTATTCAGGAATATTTGCCTTATGCCTTTAGATTACAGAAATTGGCTGGGGATGTGGCTCAAGAGGTAGCGCGCTCGCCTGGCATGCGCGGGGAGCTGGGTTCGATTCCCAACACCACATAAAAACAAAAAATAAAGATATTGTACCCACCTAAATACTAAAAAAATAAATATTTAAAAAAAATAGATTACAGAAATTCATTCTGCTGATTCTTCCCATAGGAAACTTTTTGGTAATGATAATATACAAAATGAATTTAGCTTTTATTTTTCTCCTAGGATGGGGTTTGGCAGACCATGGTCCCATATTCAAATCTAACCAGCCACCTATTTTTGTATAGCTCACAAGCTAAAAAGGCTTTTTTACACATTTAAATGTTTTTTTTTAAAAGAATACCATATTACAACTGTGAATATTCTATCAATTTTAGATTCTAGTGTCCACAAATAGTTTTATTGGAACACAATATGTTTTGATTTATATATTATATGTGGCTACTCTTATACCACAAGGGCAGTTTACTGGTTACAACAGAGACCATGCGGTCCACAGAGCTCAAATTATTTACTACATAGCCATTGATAGAAAAAGCTTTCAGATCTCTGTAACAGCAACTTAACAAAAGCCATTTTAAACACTAATAAGAAATGATTTACCTTTCCTTGTTTTCTTTTGCATCTCTCTAGGCTAGTCATTCTTCTAAGTATTTTGTGCTTTCATTTGTTAAACTATTTTGAAAACTTCTAAGTAATTCTGATGGTTTTAACACAATTTAAACATCCATGGATATTGGGTTATTCCTCATTTATTGTTACCATAAACAATGCTGCTGTAAAGACTTTTGTATTTGTTTCCTGGTGTGGATATGCGTGAAAGGAAGGCCAACTATGCTAAATTGTTTTCTAAAGTGGCAGGTTCCAATTTATGTTCCACCAATGGCCAATAAATTTCCTTTGGATTCACATTCTCTTCAAAACTTGGTATTATCTGATTGATTTGTGTGTATGTGTGTGTGTGATCTTCTTTCAGTGTTTTCCAATGACATCTGCAAATTCTCTCTCTCTCTCTCTCTCTCTCTCTCTCTCTCTCTCTCTCTCTTGTGCGCGCTCCTGCGCCTAATTTGAATTCTCTTGCTTAATGATCATTAAACATTTTTTCATGTTTACTTCTAATTTGTTTCATGTGAAATGTTTTTTATGATGTCTAAATTTTTTCATAAGAGTTCTTAACATATTCTGATTACTGTCTGTTTATTGGTTATATGTGTTGCATGTATCTTCTCCCATTTTGTGGCATCTTTTTTATGAGCAGAAGTTCCCAATTTTAATGTAGTTGATTTACCCATCTGTCTTTATCCATTTTTATATCCTGTTTTGTATTCTGCATCTGTCTTTTTCTACCCTGGAGACATAAAATATTCTCTATTTTCTTCACAAAGCTTTTTACATTAGACTTTTATCCATCTGAATTTGATGGATACATATGTATATAAAGAGGCTGGTAAACAATTTCACTTTTTTCTCATGTGCCATCACCATTTGTTAAACAGCCTCTCTTTTCCCCAGAAGATCTCTACTCTGTACATTTGGTCACTTTGCTCATTCCTGTGCCAACACCACACAATGTTAATTTTAAAGCTTTATAATAAGATTTGATATTTGACAGAATAAGGCTGTCTTTCTTACTCATTTCTTCAAGAGTGTCCAGCTTTTTTTATACCTTTATTCTTCCATGTAAGTTTTAGTCTCAGCTTCTCAAACTCTTAAAAAAAGTTTTATCGGGATTTTGATTGGAATTGAATTATATCTAAACATAAATTTGGAGGAGAATTAACATCTTTTTAAGTTTTGCTTTCAAAAATTTTTTTTAGTTGTAGATAGACACACATATGTTTGTTTATTAGTTTATTTTTATGTGGTGCTAAGGATTGAACCAAGTGCCTCACACATGCCAGGCAAGCACTCTACCACTGAGTTACAGCCCCAGCCCATGAATTAACATCTTTTTGATGTGCTGACTTCCTATTCATGGAAACTATGTCACCATTTATTTAGATCTTCTTTCAGTGTTTTCCAATGACATCTGCAAATTCTCTCTCTCTCTCTCTCTCTCTCTCTCTCTCTCTCTCTCTCTCTCGTGTGTGTGTGTGCGTGTTTAGCTAGTTGAGGACTAGCTAAATTATGTACATTGCTATCAAAAATGATATCTTCTTGAAAATCATATATGCTAAACTATGCATAGTAGTGCATGCCTATAATCCCAGCAACTAGGGGAATCCTCCCAGCAGGAGGACAGCAATTTTGAAGCCAGTCTCAGCAACTTAGTAAGGCCCTAAGCAACTAAGAAAGACCCTATCTCAAATCAAAAATTAATTAATTAATTTAAAAGGCTGGGGGGCTGGGGTTGTAGCTCAGTGGTAGACCACTTGCCTACCACGTGTGAGGCACCAGGTTCCATCCTCAGTACCACATAAAAAATAAATAGAAGTATTGTGTCTATCTACAACCAAAAAAATTTTTTTTAAATAAGATAAATAAAAGGTTGGGTGTGTAGCTTTGTGAAAATGTGCCCATAAGTTCAACCGAAGAAGAGGGAAAAAAATCATTTTCTGCATGTTGCTGGATAACAGAAGTGTAATTGACTTTTTAAAGTAATTTGACAGGTCTTCTAGGTTTCCTTTAAAGAAAATTACAACATTCATAAACAAGAACTGTTTTGTTTCTTCCTTTCTAATCCTAATGCCTTTTCTTTGTATTGAACTGACTTAGACTTTCTGGGTAATGCTGAATGAAAATACTCTTGTTGGTCCTGGATTTCAAGGGGCCATACTTCTAATACTTTATGTTGAGGAATCCTGTGTTCTGAAGTGTTGGTGGGTTAAGGAATTGCCATTTATTTTTAGTTTATTAAGAATTTTAAAATCATAAACAGAATTGAATTTTGCATTTTTTTCTGCTTTTATTGAGGTTATCATATATATTTCTCTAGTTAACAATGTAGTAAATGACATTTATAGGGTTTTTTGGGGGATGGGTACCACAGGTTGAACTCAGGGGCACTCAACCACTGAGCCACATCCCTAGTCCTCTATTTTGTATTTTATTTAAAGACAGATGCTCACTGAGTTGCTTAGATTTTTCAAACCTTTTGTTTCTGGAGAAGCCGAGCTTGGTTATGATATATTTTCTCTTTCATATACTAACTGGATTTGGGTTTACTACAATTTTGTTTGGATTTCTGCTTCTATGCTCATGAATTTCCTTTTTTCGATCCTCAGCACCACATACAAACAAAGATGTTGTGTCCGCCGAAAACTAAAAAATAAATATTAAAAAATTCTCTCTCTCTCTCTCTCTCTTTGAAAAAAAAAGATTGATAGAGTTTACCTATGAAATCAACTTATCTAGTGTTTTCATTATAGAGAGATTTTTTTTTCTTTTTTCTTTTTTTTTGGTGGTGTTGGGGATTGAACCAAGGGCCTTGTGTTTGTGAGGAAAGCTGAGCTATATCCCCAGCCCTAGAGTGATTTTTAGCTAATGATTTCATTTTAACTTTTTAAAATTATTCAATGTCTTATTTTTATTTATTTTCCACATTTTTATTGGTGAACTATAGTTGTACACAATGGTATGATTTATTTTTACATATTTGTACTTGCACTCAATATAATTTGGCCAAGAGTTTTTATTTCTTCTTGAATCTGCTTTTGTAATATATATATATCTATTAGCACAGATGTAAATATACTCTTGACATCTTTTTTTCATTTGAGACATTAGTTGTGCTTTCTAGATTTTCCTTGATAAATTTCATCAGAAGATTGTCTATTTTGTTTATCTTTCAAGGAACTAACTTTTGACTTTTCTGATCTTTGCTACTGTATTTTTGTAATTAATTTCATTGGTTTCTTTATAATCTTTCCTTCTACCTTCTTTGATTTTAGCCTGTTGTTCTTTCCTAATCTACATCATATATTTAACCCATAAGTTTTCAGCTGTTTTTTTCCTAGCTATAAGCATTTAAGATTGTAAATTTCTTTAAATGCATTATTATTTTTTTTTTGGCATGCCAATTTTGACCAATAGATTTTGTCATTGTTATTTTTACCAATCATTTGTTCTGAGTATTTTTAAATTCCCATAATGATTTTATCTTTGAACTATGAGTTATTTAAAAGTGAACCTACCTATCATTGGAAGGGTTTTTGTTTTTTTGGTACTGAGGACTGAACCCAGGAGTGCTTAGCCACTGGGCTTACAACCTCACCCTCCCTTCTCCTTTTTTTTTTTTTTTTTTTTCTTATTTTGAAGCAGAATCTCACTAACTTGTTCAGGGCCTCACTAAGTTGCTGAAGCTGACCTCAAATTTTCTATCTTCCTGCCTCAGCCTCCCCAGCCACTGGGATTATAGACGTACACCATTGCACCCAGCTAATTCATTGAAGGGTTTTAAGTTAGCAATGGATTTGCTTAAATACATGGGTTAAAATATTTCTCTTCACAAATGGACAAAAGCAAAAATAAAATGATGACTGCAGGAAACTGAGGAACAGGTGAGGGAGGTTTTGGCTCATTTGCAGGCAGTGGAAGAGGATGACACTGACAAATTCTAATTATGCTTTGGAGATACAAAGAGTCAATATGCTTCACTTGTTGTCTGAAGGCAGGAGTAGAGAAGGAGGAATCAAGGGGGACTCCCAGATTCTGCCTTGAGCAACTTGACGAGTAAGGAGTCACTTAATGGCCAGTGGATTACAGGTAATGAAACAGACAGGAGGGGATAAGTCAAACATTTTTGTTTAATCACATGGTTTGAGAGGCCGATTAGGCAATCAAGTAGAGATGTCAGGGGATATTTGGATATGTTTGGGCTAGATAGGTCAATTTAGGGGGCTCATTATCATATAGATAGTATTAAGTGCCATGAAGATGGATCAAGTCATCCAAAGAGAGAGTGTAAGAGAAGAACCCAGGAGGCTAAGATAGGAGAATCACAAGTTCAAGGCCAACCTGGGCAATTAATGAGGGCCTCATCTACTTAGGGAGATCCTGTCTCAAAAAATAAAAAGGTCATAGGACTGGGGATGTGGCTCAAGTGGTAGTGTGCTCACCAGGCATGCGCGGGGTGATGGGTTCGATCCTCAGCACCACATAAAAATAAAAAAAATAAAGATGTTGTGTCCACCAAAAACTAAAAAATAATTATTAAAAAAAATTATCTCGGGCTGGGGATGTGGCTCAAGCGGTAGCGCGCTCGCCTGGCATGCATGCGGCCCAGGTTCGATCCTCAGCACCACATACAAACAAAGATGTTGTGTCCGCCGAAAACTAAAAAATAAATATTAAAATTCTCTCTCTCTCTCTCTCTCTCTCTCTCTCTCCCTCTCTTTAAAAAAAAATTATCTCTCTCTCTCTAAAAAAAAATTTTAAAAATAAAAAAATAAAAAATAAATAAAAAGGTCAGGAATATAGCTCAGTGGTAAAGCACTGAGAGAGAGAAAAGACAAGGGAAGATCTGACCCAACTTTGGGGCACAGCAACATCTAGCAAGATGGTGACTTCAGCATTGCTGCACAGTAGGGACTTTGGGACTGCCATCTAGTTGGAAGAAGAAGTTTGGGGTTTCTGTATAATTTCATTTGCAGAGAAGGAAGCACACTGTACTTACTTAGGCTGCATGTTTATTTGCTGTAGTGTGGAAAGAGGGAGGCCCGTTATAGATTATAGGAGGACATGCTAAAGCCTTCCTTTAACCTCCCCTGTCTCCATCACTGCAAAAAAGGAGACAATTAAAAAAGCAGAAAGTGATTCCTAACTCCCACCCTAGGGCATCTTAGTATTAAACCACACATGCATCCTAAAGTTTATGTAAATCTGATCCAGCATCATAAGAATCCAGTCGATAACACCACGTCTAGCTTAACATAAAGAAAGGCTACCAGATAACTAGTGAGGAAATAGAGCTTACTCTCCAGGAACTCCATTTGGTTGTCTTCAATGTCGATGCAAACGGGATTGAAACCTTGGGTGGGTGCCTTGCTATGCTGGACTTTGTTTAAAGCTAGAGAATCGAGGATGCTGGTTTTCCCTGCTCCATCCAGGCCTAGAACTAGGATCTGCTTACTTTTGTCCTGTGAAACAAAAGATAAATCAATAAACCTATGCCATCAGGTCCTTGTTTTCCTAGCTCCTAATAGTGTGCCTTCCTGTGCTAGTACCTAATAATAATCATGGAATTGCCAACCAGAGAGGAACTTAACATTTTATAGGCCAAGACCAAACCACCAATCACCTAATGTTTTCACATAACCATTACTACTATGTGACTATTAATCTCACATACCCTCTCCATCCCCCAACTCCTGGTCAGTCTATCACATACACCAACACACATTTACACCAGTATTTATGGAAGGTTCTAGAGGTCTTAGAGTCAATTTCGAGACTTCCTGTTCATGTCCTTTGGAGATTGTACCAGAATTTGGTTTGGTTTTCGGGGTCTTGGGACCTCCATGGTGCACACATCCACTATACACTCAGCATGCAAGCATTTAAGGTCTCATGTTATTATTAATCTATCTTTTCTTCACAAGTAGATAACTTGATTATAAAATGTTAGTGCAAGTTTCCCCTCTTATATTTTTAAGTATCATGATTTAATGATATTAAAGCATCCTACCCATATGTCAGCCTCAATTTTTATTGCCATGGACTGAGGGACCACAAGGGAAGTCTCATGAGAAGACAGAAATACAGTTAAAAGTGCCTAGAGATGTGGTCTCTACAGTGCAAAGATTGTGAGATTAATAGTCACATAGTAGTAATGGTTATGTGAAAACATTAGGTGATTGGTGATTTGGTCTTGGCCAAAGATTAAGAAGTGAGCCAGACTGCTCAGAGAAACTCCATTCTATTTCCCAAACAGCTTAATAAAGATGTTTCCATGGGTCTAGAGCCACTTTTTGGTTCTAAACAGTTTTAATTATTAAAGGAAATTTGATATCTGGTAAAACACAGGTTATGTAGATCTAAAATACTAGCAATTATCTTTAATGGCACTTGTTTAGAAATAACAATAATCTTATACACCCTGCTTGTTCTGCTTGAACACCAAATGTTGACATTAGACTTAGATTGCATTTCTGGAGGGAAAAAAAGTGATCTTAAACAGTATTAGAATGTCTATAACCACTTCTTTAAAAAAAAAATCTATGTGAAAGTAAGATATTTTAAGTTCTGCCATAATAGGTATTTGGGTAAACAACTTTTTTTTTAAGTTGGACACAATATCTTTATTTATTTTTATGTGATACTGAAGATCAAACCCAGGGCCTCTCACATGCTAGGTGAGTGCTTTACTGCTGAGCCCCAGCCCCAGCCCAACAACACAATTTTTGAAGGCCATACATTTTAGAGTGAATTCTTTTTTTATTTTTTTAAATATTTTTAGTTGTAGAAGGACACAACACCTTTATTTATTTATTTAATTTTATACGGTGCTGAGGACCAAACCCAGTGCCTCACACATTTTAGGCAAGTGCTCTACCACTGAGCCACAACCCCAACCCCTAGAGTGAATTCTTGATGGCTCTGAAAGTGAATGATATTTTCATGGATCTCTCCTATCTCCATCCCTATGTCCTTCCCCATTCTCTCCATCTACATCTACACGTTAAAATGCCATTCTTAGGGCTGGGGTTGTGGCTCAGTGGCAGAGCGCTTGCCTAGCATGTGCGAGGCACTGGGTTCGTCTCAGCATCACATATAAATAAATAAAGGCCCATAATAACTAATAAAAATATTTTAAAAATGCCATTCTTAGAAAGTGCTAGGGTAAGGAAGAAGGACTTGATGCACAAAGGAGACTTTGTTGAATGCTTTAAAATTATATGGTTTAAAGCAGTAGCAGCACCAAAAAATGGCTGCAGGCATGGATTGTGTTCTCTCACCATTTTGAAGGGGCCCCCACTCAGGTTACCCCAACATACTTCATTACATATTCATTATATATTCATTCCATAGTACATCCCTTCCTCATTTTAATATGCTGAAAATAGGATGTTTTTAAAATCTATGGTATGTCCTATTTTGGTTGGTAGCATTTTTTTCTTTCTTAGGGATTCCTAAAATAATGATGTACTAGGTCCTTGAAACATTGTGAGTTAAAAACAGTTCCCTACTCCTTTTCCAACCACATTGCCACACCTAAACCCATTCTACCTAGAAATTCTGCATTAATGTTTTACATTTTGTTATATTTTCGGTCTAAAATACAAACATTGGGCTGGGGATGCAGCTGAGTGATAGAGCATATTCCTAAGATTTTGGGTTCAATCCTCAGCACCAATTAATTAATTAATTAAAATAAAATGTATTATCCTCATGTCTATCCCCTCCTAGGGAAACCTAAGATAGTTGTAAATCAAGAGTTCAGATGCAAAATGTGATGCTGAACACGATCATTCTGTGTCAAAAGTAATTTTTTTAGGACTGGGGATATAGCTGAGTTGGTAGAGTGCTTGCTTCATTTGCATCAATCCCCAGCACCACAAAAGAAAGAAAAAATGTTATTCCTTTAGCCATACATAGATCTACGTAGCCTGTATTTTACCAGATATCAAATTTCCTTTAATAATTAAGACTGTTTAGAACCAAAAATGGCTCTAGACCCATGGAGCCAACCAGAAACGCAGAGCCCATCTAGCTGATCCTCACAATGCCTGGGTTCTCACACCTCTCCGTTAAAAATTCTGGGTGCTGATGGTTTGAAAACCATGCAAGCAGTAACCACAGCGCCTTACAGAAAAGAGCCAGAGAGCCCCCAAACACATCCTGCATAAATTCAGGAACACTGCCGCTTCTGACAAGCGGAAAGAGCCTGCGTGCACGGAGCGTCCGGGACTGGTCTCTGGGTTGGCAGATGGTCTGGGAGCTCAGCACTGAATGCCCGGCAGAGGCAAAAGGCGTCACTTTTGAAGACCAGTGAAGATCTCTGGTCCCTCAACATTAGAATCTGTTAGGACACAGGGTACAGGAGTGAAGCAGGGGAGAAGGGGAGGACAATGGGATGTTCGTAGCTCGACACAATCCCTCCGATCCTTAGGTGGAAAACCCTCTGTTGAGGCCCAGTTCCCCCTGCGCAGGTCTTGGGGTCTGACGTAACAGAGCCGGGCCTTGGAGGCAAGGGTCCCAGGTACCTGGTTTTCTACGGATGACTCCAGAGGCGTCTCTGTCTTGGTGCTGTCGCTCTTCTCTACCTCTGGTTTTTCTTTAAATTGCTCATTCTTGGCTGCTGTCTCCTTCCCTTGCTCTTTCTCCTTTTCCTGCTCATTATCTTTTCTTAGCCACTTCTCTTCCTTCCCTTTCTCTTTCCCCTTTGACACTTCTTTCTTTCTCTCTTCTTTTCCTTTCACCTTAATTTTCTCCTTCGCCACTTCCTTAGCCTTCCCTTTCTTCACATTCTCCATTTCCACCGCTCCTGTTTGCTTTCTTTCCTCTGCGCGCCCGCGCGCAGGAGTTGCAGCCTCGGGTCCGGGCAGGTGTGGCCTCCTCGCGGGGCGCAGGGCGGAGACGTAGGTCCACAGGGCGTAGGCCACACCCGTGGTCACCACGGCCGCAGCTATTCCCAGTGCGTACAGCCTGAGGTCTGGCATTTCGCACTAGCTCGCCTGTCCAGGGCGACTGGCAGTTGATTCGCCGAACCCGGGGGTGAGGAGGAGGGACCCCAAATGGAGTTGAAATGGGCGGGGGTTCTAGCGGGTGGATCGAGCCCAGCCCAGAAGAACCCAGAGGTCCCAACCAAGAGTTGGGAGAGCGACGGGCTTGGCTTATTATCACCGCTGCCGGAAAAACGTACCTAGGCGTCACCAGCTCTTGAGGGAAACGCCTTCCACCTAAGCAGGGTCCAGAGCGACCTTAGCCTCCGACCTCTCCAGCTTCAAACCCCGAGCCTGCTCTGCCAAGCTGGCGTCCTCAACCTGCAGAACGCCTACAGCGCCGGCGTCCTCCTTCGGCTCACAACCAAAGCCAAGCTAAGTTGTGTATCTCCCCTCCACATGCAAGTAAACGCCACTTAGCCACGTCTAAAGGGTTATTGGTTAAGGACAGAGTAATGTCTTAAATTCTAGTTTCAGGGCTGGGGATATAGCTCAGTTGGTAGTGTGCTTGCCTCCCTATGCACAAGGCCCTGGGTTCAAACCCAGCACCACACCAAACACACACACACACACACACACACACACATTTATTTATTTATATGTAAAATTTCCGGAGATTAAGTACCCCGCCAGGATTCTGGCTGCTAACAAAGTATAGGTTAGCAAAACCTGAACTAGGCAAAATAGTATAATTTACCCCAGCCCAGGATAGAGTATGTAGTAAATTTGGCATCCAATGGGAACTTTCAGAGGTGATGTGGGGGCTGCAGGGCAATTGCCTGTTATGTAGGAGGCCTTGGATTCCACCCCCTAGCACTGTCAATTAATTAAAAGTATAGTTTATACATGCAATAAACTGATTTTTCTTCATCAGATCTATTTCAGATAGGCTTGTAAGGAACAATGAATAGCAGGTTTCACAAGCCTTGAGCGATGCAGTGGTTTTGGTTGTTGTTGTTAATATTTTGTAGTTGTAGTTAGACACCATATTTTTATTTATTTATTTTTATGTCGTGCTGACGATGGAACCCAGGGCCCAGTACTTTCTAGGTGAGCCCTCTGCCGCTGAGCCACAACCCCAGCCAGATGCAGTGGTTTTTAAGGTTAGCTGTTCAGAGTTTTATTAAAAAGACTGATTAAAAACTTTTAAATGCTGTTTTGTTTATACCCATGTCAACATGATATATTTTCAGCGGAGTTTAAACTGGGTTCCTGCAATCCCTGGCTCTGCTGGGAGGGGAAGGAGACAATTTTAGATAGTTTGAAAGAAAATTCTTAGATGTACTTACCAAGAAGTCCTCCCCAAAATGCCAACACTCAAAACACAATTATCCATAGTCACTGCTAGAATATTTTATTTTAAAATGTGCCATAGTGAATGGATGTATCCACACTGGTTTTTATAAATGTACACATACAACATGTATATACAAAGTATATATGTCACTGGTTAAAGCCCTGTCCAAAAGAGGAAATAATTGATGGTGTTAACACTTCATTTGACAATAACTTATTTGTTTGAACTGAAATTTCAGTTGCTTAGCAATGACTAATACCAATGGCTGCCAAAAACAATGACTAAATAGAGAACTGTAAATTTCACTGTTGTGCCTTAGGTCAAAATTTTCAAAGATGGATAATTTTCACCAAGATTCTGTTGCTTAGTTAACCTAAAAAATTATTATCTTTAACCATAGAAATTTAATGGAATTCTAAATAACAGATTTACTAACAATCATTCCTATACTGCAGTATATATTCAGAAGGAATAAATATTTGTCACTCTTACCAAGAGACTGTTCTCTGTTTAGCTCAAAAGTATAACATAATAAATCATTCTTATTTTAAGACCTCATGTTTAGATGCCACTGCAGATTCTGATTATGTTAAACAGAAAGGCAGCACCCCATTTCTTATTTTAAAGATGGAAAGCCTTTATAGAAACCCTTTGAAGAAGTTTCAGTAGATGTGTTCAGAATCTAACACAGCAGCACTTTATTAACAAGGACAGAGTAATTTGATCACAAGGAAATACTCATAAGTCTTAAATAAATTATACTTGGGCAGCATAAAATGAATATTAAACAAGGGGAGGCACCCCAGTAACTGTCTCAGAGCTGTTGAATGTGAAGGTGGCTTGTGAACAAGGAAAGACAAGAACAACATTCACACCACAAACTGATTGTAAAATACTTCATTACTTAGAGAAAGGTAATGAAAGGTCAAAACCCATAAGGAAAGAGAAGCCATTAGAGTATCTATTAATTGGGCCAAACAGTCCTGTTAGATCTTAATACTGCTTGGTATTGATTTCCTGTCTATGTAATGAAGTCAATGTTTTATGTTCTTGATAGGGGCTATCAATCTTTCTGATTAAGAAAGTCCAAACCCATCTGACCTCATAACACTAGGTCAAAGAGTCAACTTCTTACAACATTGATATATTTTGAGATATTGAATGGTGCTAAATCAACATTAACATAATCTGAGAATGTAAATGATAAGGGGCACAAAGGAACCATATACACATATGAATAATATTCCATATTCCAGTATCACATGACAGAATTTATGGTCAAAATTATTTAAAACATTTACTTTAGTCTTTTTGTGGTCATTTAATTAAGTGAAGAACACTAGTGTTTTGGTAAGGTTCCTTCTTATCACATGATATTTTTAACTCAATACTTAGAATGCTCAGAAGATTCCACTTTCAGCCTCCTAGGGCCATGTAAGACATAATTTAAAGTGGGACCTAAAATAGCAACAAGTGTCTTCAGACTCTAGTAGAAACAGTTTCTGTTTAAATCCTGGGAGACCTTAGGTAACATGCCTTATTTGTGAAATGGAAAAAAGATCAAATCAGCACACAAAGATAAAGGGTGCAACAGATATCAAAGTGGTGTATGCCTGATCATCTCCAGTCCTCATAATCTGTGCAAACATAGGCAGTTCAAATGACCAAACCTGACTAGGCAGTTTGAGAAAGGTGTTTTCCTATTTGATGCACAAGAAATTATTTTATGAAAATACGTGGATATAAGAGGGAGCAGTTCTGTGCTTCTTGCTGTGTTACCTTTATTATGTTCCTAGTATATCACTGAGGCTATTTAAAAACAGCCTGCAACAAGGACATTCTATCACCAGCCACCTTTTCCTCCTTTCTTCTTTTTCTGTTGCTGTTTCTTTTTTGTTGCCGGGGCCCCTGCAGGTTTTTGGTGTCTTGGGGGTATGATGTTACTTGTAGAGGCAGAGACTGTTGCTGCACTGCCAGGTCTTGGAGAGGTGGGTGGGCTGCTCACAGTTTTACTGGCATCCCTGAAATCATCAGACCAGAAATATTTTGGTCATTCATAAATTCAACAAAGAAAAAGGGTATATACAAGTGTTCTACTTTCCATATCTAACAATTTTCCACTTTGTTTAAGGTACGTCTCTGATTCCTCACCCTTTTTCTTTCGTTTCTTTTTTTTAGCAGTACTAGGGATTGAACCTAGGGATGCTCTACGTATCTAACCTATTGGAACAGGTTCTCACTAAACAGTCCAGGCTGGCTTGAACTTGGAATTCTCTGGCTCAGCCTCCCAAGTAGCTGGGATTAACCATAACTGGCTTTCGCCATTCTTTGAACAAAATTTTTACTGTTTGTAACTAAAAAACTATATATCATTCATGCCCATTTTTAGAAAACTTAAAGAAGATTAAAAAAATTATTCTGGGCATGGTGGCATATGCTTGTAATCCCAGTAGCTTGGGAAGCTGAGGTAGTAGGATCGTGAGTTCAAAGCCAGCCCAAGCAACAGCAAGGTGCTAAGGAACTCAGTGAGCCCCTGTCTCCAAATAAAATAGAAAATAGAGCTGGGGATGGGGCGCAGTGGTTGAGTGCCCCTGAGTTCAATCGCCAGTACCAAAAAAAAAAAAAAAAAGATAAAAAAATTAAGTGACTTATAATTCTATGTATAAATAACATTTTAATATTTTTAGTTTATTTATTAATGTTTACAAAGTTAAAAGACTCAGTATAGTTTCCTTTTCTTTTTCAAACAAATATTTAATTTTATAATATAATCAAAGTTTTAGTATTTGCAACATATTCAAAGCAGAACTATATTTTCTCTCTTGTATACTGCAAACATATATGATCGTATACTTCTCATACTTAAAATATATTAACAAACTCTTACTAATATCCTTAAATCATTCTCAGAAACAATCTATGTTCTAAGCGAGTTCTATTATGAAGCCATGACTTACAGTTCAGATGAGGCCCCTGCAGTTGCTCCCTGGGTCCCTTTTCCAATTTGATCCTTCTTTTTACCCTTCTTTCTTCCTCGATAGTAAGATCGTTCTCTCATTGGTAGCCATCTTTCTGGATCTGGGGTAACTTTTGGGTCATAATTCTTAGGCAGTTTTCCTGTTTAACAAAAGTAATAAAGAAATGAGGGATATGCCCCTAAAAGTTTCAAGACAGCTTGTTTACACAGTATATCTATGCCTGGGAATAAATAACACTACAACAGAAATTAGTCTGAGAAAGTTTTATTTGTAATAATCTAACTAGGAAAAGGCCTCATTTCTAAGCATAATAAAGATTTAGAGGCTAAAGATTTCACAGCTTTATCTGTATAAAATTTTAAAGTTTGACAAAATACATTTTTAAGAAAAATAGCAAAAACCTTATATTCTATAAAACAGAGTATATTGATATCCTTAATATAGAAAGAATCCTTACTAATCAATATGCAAATCATTCGAGAAAAAAAATAGGCAGTTATCATTAGGGTAAGCCAGAGAAAGTGAAAGTCATTAATCATGTAGAGAGATGCTCAATCTTACTAATTAAAAATGGGAAGGGTAGCTTTTTCGCCTCAGCTGCCGACATCCCATCCAGACTGAGGAAGACCTGGAAACTTTTGGGACACGTGAACCATGGCCACTGCCGTATCGGCAAGCACCGGAAACACCCAGGAGGCCAGGGTGATGCTGGTGGCATACATCACCACAGGATTAACTTCGACAAATATCACCCAGCTTACTTTGGGAAAGTTGGTATGAGGCATTACCACTTAAAGAAGAACCAGAGTTTCTGCCCAACTGTCAACCTTGATAAATTATGGACATTGGTCAGTGAACAGACATGAGTAAATGCTGCCAAAAACAAGTCGGGAGCTGCTCCCATAATTGATGTAGTCCAATCGCGTTACTACCAAGTTCTGGGGAAGGGAAAGCTCCCAAAGCAGCCTGTCATCGTGAAGGCCAAATTCTTCAGCAGAAGAGCTGAGGAGAAGATTAAAGGTGTTGGGGGTGCCTGTGTTCTGGTGGCTTAAAGCCACCTAGAGCTCTGGAGGTTCATTAAATGCTAACAAACACTTAAAAAAAAATGGGAAGGGTAACAAAACTTACTAGACTAACATGTTGAAAGCAGTAATACGAGCTGGGGATATAGCTAAATATTGGTAGAGTGCTTGCCTTACATGCACAGGCCCTGGATTCTAATCCCCAGCACATACACACACACACACACACACACACACACACACACACACACACACACACAGCAGTAATACCCAGTTTTGGTGAAATGATCACACTCAAACACCACTGGCAGAAGTATATAGTGATATATAGCCTTTAAGAACAACTCTTTAATTTGATAATACCCATCATTTATAGACTCCTAGAAATATTCTGAAGAATCCACGAGCCACAAATTACACAAGACATTCTCTTTAATGTTAATATAGCAAAATAACTTAATTGTCGATCAGTGAGAAAGATTAAATAAATTATACCACTAATACAGTAAGCTATACAAATAGGTTAAAAATGAGGCGCATGTGTATTTAATCATTTGGAAAAATCTTCACAATTTGGCCTAGAGGACTGAAACAAATTATCATAATATTATGCTCATACTGATTTTAAAAAAACAGTTATTTAGCAGGTAAGTATGCAATTATATGTGTTTCAGTAAACAAGAAAAGTTAGTAATCATCTCTGAGATTATGCATTTGTGGCAGATTATTTTCCATGCTTTACGACAACCTATATTATTAGACATATATTATCACTGGCTTTGTTGTTTTCTTCTGTTTTTAGAATAAGTACACATCACTTTGCAAATTTTTTTAAATGTTTATCTGGAAATCACAAAAATAGAAAAGAAAGTAACACTGCATATTATTTCTACCTAATGTTATCAGTTGTTTCCTTTTAGGTAATACTAGTACATAAAAGAACTAATTATTGAATTTTTATCCATTTCCAAGTACTATGACAAAAGTAAAAAAAACAATAAGACTTCAAATTAAAGATAGTAGACTGGTACAAACATTAGCTTGTGTTCCCTCTCCAAGTTCCACTAAAATGGTAATAAAAATATTAGAATTTGGAAAAATAGGTTAAAAAGAAGTGTTATCAAAAAATTTTGGAAACTAGAAAACAGCCAGAGCATAGTAATAAACTTGGTGAAGATTTGGGAAATCTGAGTCCTAAGATGGCAGTGGGCCAAATTAAGAAGTAACTGATTTTTACCCCAAAACTCAAGAACAGGTAAGTGGCTTCACTAGATGGAGCCAAACAGTAATTTCACCCACTCGTGCTAGAGATTGAAGAACCTAGCCCAAGCCAATCAATCCACAACATTCCCCTGGTTAATGGTTCAGGACTGACCACGGACCTGTGCTGGTCCAGTCGGATTAATAAGAAAGGTTTGCTGAGTCTCTCTGTCCTGCTGAATGTAAGTGACAAGCATGTAGCCCTGTTTCCAACAAACTCTTGGGACTATAATTCAGTTTTGTGGACAAAATAAAGAGATATAACTACTGAGTCAATGAGCCTTGATGTTAACTTTCCTCTAGACTCCCAGTTTTATAAACAGTAATTTTTCTTAAGCCAGTTTGGAAGAGCTTTATGGTATCTATAGCTAAAAGATTCTAATGCATAAAGACTGTGTGCCAGACATCATTTTTTACTCCTTTGAGAGGTATATATTATCATACTGCATTTTAAACTCAAATGTACTAACTTCAAACAGTTTTAAAAATCATTAGGTTTTGCTTCTTATTAAAAAAATAAAAAATAAAAAATTTGGGTATCTATGTTACATCCACAGTCACAGTGAAAAAATACTATGGTAACAATTTGAATTTGGACAATCCAACTTCAGAGTTACACTCTTTTAAAAAATTAATAAAATAAAATTTTAGCTCACAAGACAAAAGTCAAGTATTCAAAGACACTAGAGAAGGGGGCATCGTGGTTATGTCTACAGAATTCTATTTAGGAATAAACTCAAGTTTATTTTTTTTTAAATATTTTTTAGTTGTTTTTTTTTTTTAGGTGGACACAATCTCTTTATTTTTATTTTTATGTGGAGTTGAGGATCAAACCCAGCGGCCCCGTGTATGCCACATCCCCAGCCCTAAACTCAAATTTTTTATCTTTGTAGAAAGGAATCTAAAATTTGTTTTTCATTCTTAAAAAGCTTACCCTTCTTTTTCTTCTTCTTCTTCTTCAAATCTCCCTGTCTAAAATGAGAAGAAAAATCATTACCATCAAAATATGTGCTAAAATATTTACTGACATTAAGTATGTGCAAAAGAACAAGCTGGGCACTTAATTATAAAGGTTATTTATTTATTTGCAGTGCTGAGAATTGAACCCAGGGCCTTATGCATGCTAGGCAAGCACTCTCCCACTGAGCTACACCCTCAGCCCTCATAAAAAGTGATTTAAGATTTGGTACCAGTTCACCAAAGCTAACAAGCTGAAATATTAATTCAGGTTAAATTCAATCATACTTAAGGCATTATAACTTCTGGAAGATAGTTTAGAAAACACAGAAAACAAATGTTTTCAGAAAACAGACACCAATTATGTTGAAAAATAATTCCTTTTTCTTTTGTACCAGGGATTAAACTCAGGGGCACTTAACCACTGAGCCACATCCCCAGCCCTTTTTATTTTTTTATTTTTGAGACAGGGTCTCACGAAGTTGCTTAGAGCTGCTAAATTGCTTAAGGCCTCACTAAATTGGTGAGGCTGATTTCGAACTTGCAATCCTCCTGCCTCAGCCTCCAAGTCGCTAGAATTACAGGCATATACCACAGCACCTGGCTTCACCTCTCTTCTGTACTATTTTCTAAATAGTATATGAGTAGTATCTGAAGTGTAACTGGTAAAATTTTGAATGAACATGAAAATCTGCAAAACCTCTTGGTTAAATAACCCTTCATTTTCCAAGACTTTACAGAATTGATAAACTCTTTGCCAGAAGAACATGTAAAATACCTACAGAGATTATCTCTGGAAGGATACTCTAAACTAGTTGCCCTGGTCATGGTCCTAGGAGGGAGAGGCTGAAAAGGGACAGGAGGAAGATTTTTACTTACTCACTCTCAATATTCTTTTATTTATTTATTTATTTATTTATTTATTTATTTATTTATTTATTTATTTATTTTGGTGGTGGTGGAGGTGTTGGGTTTTTTGCAGTGTTGGGATTGAACCCAGCGCCGGTCGCATGCCAGGGAAGGTCACATACCAGGAAAGTTTCCTACCACTGAACTACACCCCAGCCCTATCTTTCAAATTTTGAACCATGTGAATCTGTTAACTTTAAAAAGTAAGTAAAACCTCTGTTAAGCACACTTCAAAATAATTGTTAAGCATTCTGAAAGCTACAATGAAAACAGATGAAAACAAAAATCTCTGTATATATTCACATGTGATATAACTCTGTGAGAACTATGAAACAGTAAACTAAAAAGATGAGACAGCAATAATTCCTGCCAATTCATTCTACAAGTCATTCAATTATGGAAGTCCTTTCAGGATATCCTAAAGAATAATAAATGCAATGTGTATGTAGTGCCATACTTTAATATTTCATCTCTCACTCTGACTTTGAAATAGTATTCTAAATTCTGCACAGGCACACATACAGTTTCCCCAAGATTCTTTGCAATTTCTTATGTCTCTGCCCTTCTTATCATCCTTGGAATCTGCACAAATGCTACCTCCATGAAGCTGCTCCTAACTTGCCACAATCCCCAGGAAGAGCTACTCCCTGTGGCATGCTCCGCTCTATCCCACACCGTCACAGTACACACAACCTTTACTGCAATTGTTGTTTACACATTTGGCTTTATTTTTTGTTCAACACTTAGTATATAGATTCACATAGTGTAGCTTCAAAAGAGACTACACTTTTGCACTGAAAAGTTGAGCATAAGCCTAATGAAAATACTATGTTTACTTTTAAAACTTAAAAGTTTACATCCTAATTATTTAAGAGAAAATAAAGAACACTAAAGTTTTAGATAAAAATTGTATATTCTTAATAGTTACCCAACCCTGTTTTAGTAGATAAAAAAATATTGAAAATATTTAAAAATGTTATTTGAAAATCCATTTAAGACCTAGGTTCAATTTATTTTATTTTGGGATTTCTGGTAAATCTTAAAACTAGAATTAAATGGAATTTGGAACAATGTAACATCTTTGAGGCTTTAATTCCTTTAAGTCTTAAAAAATTATTATAAGGATGGTAATGCTTTTTTTATATAAGTTAATCATAGAAAGAAATCAATCATATATTCTTGCTTTTTCTTTGTGCAGTGCTAGGGATCAAATCCACGTCTCATGCATGCTAGGCAACTGCTCTACCACTGAGGTTTATCACCAGTCCTGAATTTAAAAAAAAGAGAAAACAAAATTCAAAAGGCATTTTAAAAGAGGAAATAATAAAAAAATATGAAAGTCACAAAACTGGAGAAGTGTTTGATATCTTTCATGCTCTATTCATTCTGAATCAAAACTAGAATCATATGTTTTACTACAGGTTTCTACTACCTACATTAAGATAGTAATACAGGAGAATCAGACTGTAAATTCCTTTAAATGAAGCTGGCCAACCTTTCCTCCAAATCAGCAAAATAAACCATCTGAATTTTGGTTCAATAATGCTAAATGATCTAAATGCACATCAATAACTTACAGGTAAATAAAGTAGGATGCATCAAGCCAATGGAATATTTTAAATAAAAAGAATAAAATATGCCTACATTTAGTACATCAAAAGGTCTCTAAGGCTTTTTAAATTAAATGTAAGAAAATTTCCAAACAAAATAATTCTTCTGGAAAAAAAAAAACAAAAAAAGTAAACATTTTAAGGAAAATATTAACCACCTATATGTATAAATAGGAAGAAAAATATTTGGAAAGATACATTAAACTAATATGGAGGGGCTGGGATTATGGCTCAGCGGTAGAGCGCTTGCCTAGTGCGGGCGGGACCCGGGTTCAATCCTCAGCACCACATAAAAAATAAAAGGCATTGTGTTATGTCCATCTACACCTAAAAAATAAATATTAAAAAAAAAACCAACTAATATCAGAGATTAGCTCTGAGATGGAGGAACAGGGGTGGAAATAAGAAATAAGAGCTGTGCACAGGGAAAGATAAGGAAAAGAAACAAATTTAAGCTTTATTTACATGGAATTTTTGAGATGTAGTTTTGTTTGTTTTGGTTTTTCTTCTTTCTTTTTTTTCCTTCTATTCTTGATATGTAGCTTTAAATTGTAGAATTTAAAGTCAACATTAGAATATTTTTATAAATGTTTTTAATTAGAAAAACATTACCCTTGTTCCTTCGGTTGACTATCTCCAGTAACTTTTCCACCCTTCTTCCGAATGTACGTAGCACCAGGAGAATTTTCAAGAGCCTCGACATCTACTTTTAGAGACATACTATCTGATGAGGGCAAGTGTTTGCTAAGACTGGGATAGAATAGAGTTTAGGAACATAAAACACACAGGCACGTGCCTTTCAATATATTTGTGCCACTATAAAAATATTGTCTTTTTCTGATACCTGTCATCAGAAGCAAAAAATGTTCTAAAATCTACGGAATAATAAATCTGCAAGTTATGCCAATTATAAATATCTGTTCTGAAAGGAGAACTTGAAGAATAAAAATCTAATCATCTATAACTTTAGGGATATAGTTCAAGGTAGTTTCAAGACAACTATCAATAAAGACAGTAGAGGGCTGGGGATATAGCTCAGTTGTTAGAGTGCTTGCCTTGCATACACAAGGCCCTGGGTTCGATCCCCAGCATAAAACATAAAAAAATAAAGACAGTAGAATGAACTGGATATAACTTTCCTATGTTCATACATGAATACATGACCAGTGTAACTCCACATCATGTACGATCATAAGAATGGGAAGTTATATTCCATATATGTATGTCAAAATACATTCTATTGTCCTGTATAACTAAAAAGAACAAATATAGGGCTGGGGATGTGGCTCAAGTGGTAGCACGCTCGCCTGGCATGCATGCGGCCCGGGTTCGATCCTCAGCACCACATACAAACAAAGATGTTGTGTCCGCCGAAAACTAAAAATAAATAAACAATAAAAATTCTCTCTCTCTCTCTAAAAAAAATGTCCTAAGGAAAGTGCTGTGAGAGCATAAATCCAGAGGATTTAAAAAAAAAAAAAAAAAAAAGAACAAATATAAAAAGATTATTTTTCACCCTGGGGGAAAAAAAAAAGTTGCAACCATCAAGCTTATAAAACAGGTTTTTTAACTGCAAATGCTTTGACTTAGCATCCACCACCCCACCTCAGTTTCGGGAACACACACTGATTAGTGTAGCACATATGATCTAAGCTCTGTCAGGACTCAAAATCCTCTTATCAATAATAAATGTTTCTAAAAGTTCATAATTCATGCTCAACTACGCACATAAAACATGCTGTTGTCTTTTCATTCATTCATTATTATGTGCAGCTGGACTTGAACCTGGAGAAATATAGGGTTGCACCTTGTTGACTTCATTTTTGCTTTTGGAGCTAATAATCCCAAAGTGGATCCATCACTGTATTTTCCAATCACACTGATCAATAATTCTAATTGTTCCTTTTATCACTTTGGAAGGGAGTTTTGAATTCTAGTTGAAATTTACAACATAAAAATACCTGGTCAAAACTCAGCCTCTAGTGCTTTATGGGGAGCTGTCTGAAACAACAGTCAAAAGGATACACTTTAGCTTTCTCTGGATCCACAAGTGAGTAAGCAGAAATAAGTTGCGCCAGGGTGTGAATATCTTTTGGATTTTGTCTGAAAGAAGAAAGAAGATAGTCACTGAAGAGTTTGTAAAATAAGAAAGTAACACAAATGTGGAAAATAACTCCCTCATATCAATAACAAACAAAATGTGGATTTCTATATCTCCAAATTTTAGAGCTTACTTCCATAGCTGTTCTAGGTCACTAATTGCCTCCTTCTTCCGCCCATATTTGAGTTTGAAGTTTGCAGCTTCTCTTATCAATGACAAATGAGCAGGAGATTTGGGCTACAGGTCCAATTAAAAATAAATAATAAAAAAAGTTAAGCCAAATATCTAGTAAATCAATGAAGTTGCATTAATTAAACCTTTAAAATGGACCTATCCATTAAATTCCTCATCCTAAGTTTTACTGAATGCCTAAAACAACAATCTCTCTCTCTCTCTCTCTCTCTCTCTCTCTCTCTCTCACACTCACACACACACACACACACACACAGAGGTGGGTAAAGACATTAGTATAAGTAATCACCAATTTATGAAGTTACAAAACTCAGTTCTATTTAGGTTATCTGTGACTAAAAACATTCTCCTAAAACCAAATCCTAAATATATACCACCACAGTTGTCAACCATTAACATAATATTTCCCAGAACAATTATGTCTCTTCACTACCAATAGTATTAACAATATAAATGGCATTAGTGTGTACATATGATGGGAAGTTGGATATTGCCCATGCAGAGACCCACAATGGAAAAACTCAAGATGTTCCTATTAGATGGAGACATGATAAACAATTATTCCATATACTATTGCTCCAATAATTACTACCATCCATGGGCTCTCTAGCTACTTAAGATGAGCTCTATTACATGCAACCATGTTCTACTATCATTCTTATTTCATGTACACATACACAAGAAGGAGCTTCAAAAAACACAAATGACTGTTTATCTAAAACATGTCTTTATAACACTTTATTCCTTATTTACCTGATGGTTTTGATACCACTGGATGGCTTGTGTGAAGACCTCAATGGCACTATCAATATCTTCCTCATGGCTGTACATGGTCACTAATGCAGACACCTATACAGTCAAAGGTATAAATTAGTGAATTAAAGCAGTGCCAGCTAACAAATGGTTTGATAAGTTCAGAAGCTGAGAAGTGCTTAGACACATTTACAAAGCAAAACACCACTAGACATTCAAGTGTATGATCAGCCAGGTATACATTAGTGTAGCTGAACTCCTGTTGATGAGCTCATGGGGCCTGAGCTGCATAAAGCCAGTGAAAAGCTTGTCCAGTATGCTTGAAGGACAGCAAGAAGGCCCACATGGCTAGAGTAGAAGGGGAGGGAAAACAGGAGAAGCAATAGGAAATAAAGACAGATGAGGACAAAAAGACAGAGACAAAAAGTTGTATCTTTAATAAATATCAGGTGGGCTGTAGTTATAGCTCAGTGGTAGAGCGCTTGCCAAGCATGTACGAGGCACTGGGGTCAATCCTCAGCACCACATAAGAATAAATAAGTAAAATAAAAGTTAAAACAAAAAAAAAGAACCAGCCAGGTGTGGTGGCGCATGCCTGTAATCCCAGCTGCTCGGGAGGCTGAGGCAGAGGATTGCAAGTTCAAAGCTAGCCTCAGCAATGGCAAGGTGCTAAGCAACTCAGTGAGACACTGTCTCTAAATTACAAAATAGGGCTGGGGATGTGGCTCAGTGGTTGAGCACCCCTGAGTTCAATCCCCAGTAAACCTCTCTCCAAAAAAATAAACATTAGTAAAAATAATAAACTGGCCAGAAAAAAAGACATGAATATAAAAAATGTAAGAGGGGCTGGGGATATAGCTCAGTTGCTACAGTACTTGCCTCGCAAGTATAAGGCCCTGGGTTCCATCCTCAGCACCACACACACACACACAAAAAGATATTAAGAGGAAAATAAACATTATACATAACTTCTATGGCAATAAATTCAACAACGTAGATGAAATGGACAAATTCCAGGAAAGGTAAAAGAGGGACAGATATTAAATCTTAAAAACATTTTATTTTCAGCACATTGTTATTGGATTCTACTATGAAGTGTTAGAACAATCCTTAAAATAAGAATCAAGACAATGCACTAACATAGTTATTATTAGATATTTATTGAGTACTAGCTGCAAATAAACTGTGTTAGAGAAAACAAACATGAGTAAAACAGTTTCCATTCAATAGATGTACATCCTACCACCACAAAATGTCTTTACTATGAAACAGATGTTTTCCTAGCTATATTAATGATCTAAACCTGTGCTATTTGAATAACCAGAGAACTAAATACTAAAGTTTGGCCACTATTACTAAATTATCTTAACTCAAAGTGACATGATATACAATTTAAGTCTAAGAAATTCCCTATACAGGTCTGAGATTATCTGAGGTTGACTTTCGTCAATAATTTAAGGATCTAATAGGGCCTGGCACATTTGACTGAATAGTAAACTAACAAAAAACAGAACACAGAATGAAATTAAATTTATACCAAATAAATGTTATTATTCTACTATTCATACCTTATAAATTATACATAAGAAAATTAGTAGAAATTAAATTAAATATAAATGAACATCAGACATACAATTCCACTATCTTCTCAAGTCTTATAATATTTTAATTACAAACTCACCATGCCTGGTTTATGCTTTAACTCCTCTATACTTCTCAATATTAAACATGCTTTGGAAATATTACCTTAGGAGATTAAAAACAAAATCATTATTGAAATCACAGTCTTATATTTTGTACTATCTCTAGATATACAAGCTTTGGGTTCTTGGGGTTAATATACTCCTTCTGTTAATTTCACAGATAAGGAAACTGACGTAAGAAGAAATAATGTATCTTGCCTAAGCTTACAAAATTAATAGCAGAATTACTTCCAGAAAAGAAGTCTCTCAACTCCCATTCTGTTTCAGTTCTGATTCTCTTTTATCACTCTGTAATTTGAATATAGTAGTAGGTGAATCCTTCCCTAAAGGCCTTGCTATATGTTAATATAGATATAAATGCAAGGGAAAATCTGTGGTGATAAAATTTTGGGTTTTCCACTCATTATAAACTTCAACAACTTTAAAAACAAAACAAATAATAATTAAAAAAAATACAAAAGACTCTCTCCTGGTTTTTTCTCCTCTCAGGATGATAAATAATCTTTGTAAGAATCAACAGAAACCAGGCAGTCAAGAGTGTTGGCAGGGGGGCTGGGGATGTGGCTCAAGCGGTGGCGTGCTCGCCTGGCATGTGTGCGGCCCGGGTTCGATCCTCAGCACCACATACCAAAAAAGATGTTGTGTCCGCCGAGAACTAAAAAATAAATATTAAAGAAAATTCTCTCTCTCTCTCTCTCTCTCTCTCTCTCTCTCCTCTCTCACTCTCTCTTAAAAAAAAAAAAAGAGTGTTGGCAGGTGTACCTATAGTTCTAGCTATTCAAGGAGGCTAAGGCAGCTATATTAGGAAGACTGCTTGAACCCAAGAGTTGCCAGGGTCTTACTATATGTTGCCAGCCTGGGCAACATATAGCAAGACCCTGTCTCCAAAAAAGAAACCCAAACCCAAACCAAATAACACCATCACCACCACCCCTCCCCCCCCCAAAAAAAAAGATGAGGAAAAAAGGTAAAGGGAAGGGCAAGGAGCCAGGCATGATGGCGCACACCTGTAATCCCAGTGACACGGGAGGCTGAGGGCTGAATCGGGAGGATCACCAAATTCAAAGCCAGCCTCAGCAACTTAGCAAGGCCCTAAGCAATTTAGTCAGACCCTATCTCAAAAAAAAAAATTTTTTTTTAAAGGGCTGGGGAGGTGGCTCAGTGTTAAGTGTACCTGGGTTCAAAAAAAAGACAAGTGAGGAAGATAAGGAAATGTGAGGATAACAGGGAAATCAACACTGTTTCTGTTTTTTATTGCTTCATTTAAAAGACTTTTTGGACATTTTTTCTTAATTGCCAAACTCCCCCAGTTCATGAAATTTTAATTTCAGCCATTGTAATATATGAGATTTTTTTGACCATTTACCACCCTCATTGAGAAACCAGAGTGGTCTGACAGTTTTCTATAATGAAGAAAATGTCCTCTCAAGCCAGAAGTGGTGGCAAACTCCTGACAGGAGGATTGCAAGTTTGAAGCCAGCCTCAGCAACTTAGTGAGACACTTAGCAACTCAGCAAGACCCTGTCTCTAAACATAAAAAAGGGCTAGGGAGGGGCTGGGGTTGCAGCTCAGTGGTAGAGCGCCTGCCTAGAATGCATGAGGCACTGGGATTGATCCCCAGCACCACATTTTAAAAAACTAAACAAACAAAATAAAGGTATTGTGTCCATCTACAACTAAAAAAATATTTAAAAGGAGCGGGGCTGGGGATGTGGCTCAGTGGTTAAGCACCTCTGGGTTCAATTCCAGGTACCAAAGAAAGAAAATGCTTTCATCTGTGCTATCCAACACAGCAGCTACTAGATGCATGTGGCTATCAAGTCTTTCCAAGCATGGCTAACCCAACTAAATCTTAAACTTCACTTGATTTTGATTGATTTAAAGTTAGAATAGCTTCATTTGGCTAGTGGCTAGAATGCTAGACAACAATAATTCTATTTAATCACTCAAGGTTGAATCAAAATTACAAAACTAAAACACTGATAGTTTTCTGTAAGAATCAAACACATCAGTTCTCATTAAATCTATAGGTGGCAAAATAAAAATGAAAGATAAAGGGCCAAGCTGAACACTATTGGAGAGTATGATGCAAAATAATCCCTTTCTCCCCAGTGATAGATATAAATATGTGTAAGTATAGTCTTTTGGACAGAGGAATACTTTGCTTCAAGACTCATTCTAGCAACTGAGGAATAACCAAAAGAAAGGGCCAACTACCTCACTGCAAAATCTGTTGGTGATCTCAAGTCTACTCATGTTTAAAACAATAATTTATGCTTTACCATTATGTTAAAAGTGTAAAATCAAATATTAATACCTTGGGAAATTTTCAACTGTGCCATGGTCAGCTTAATTTCAGCTGCATTTTCTGGATGCTGATCTGAAAATTCCTGAAATTGTTTCAGTTGAGAGAAAAAAATCATTTAATTTACAAAACTGCAGATATTATAATTACTTATCACTTATCTCAGCTATATAAGATTTTTAAATTTGGAAGTCAGGCATGGTGTTGCATGCATGTAATCTCAGCTACTCAAGGGGTTAAGGCCAGCATGGGCAATTTAGCAAGACTCTGTCTCAAAATCAAAACAAAAACAAAAAAATCTAAGTAACGATTGAAGTTTTGAGTAGAATTCACTGAAGAATACATTACTAAAACACAAGTTACCCATGTTCTGCAAACTTACAGAAAACAAAGCTGTAGCATAAGAATAAACCAGAGTGGGGCTGGGGTTGTGGCTCAGTGGGAGAGCGCTTGCCTAGCACATGTGAGGCACTGTGTTCAATCCTCAGCACCATATTAAATAAATAAATAAATAAAGGCATTGTGTCCACCTATAACTAAAACACAATATTAAAAAAAAAAAAAAAAGAACCAAAGTAACCCTGGAATTTATTTACTGGTACATTTTCTATTACTTTTCCCAACAAACGTAAAAGCTTATAGGTTATTATTATTATGAAACAAGGCCATAACTGCCTGATACCTCATTAAAAATTCAAGTATAGGTCTGGGGGTGTAGCTCAGTGGTAGAGTGCTTACCTAGCATGGTAAAGCACTAGGTTTGATCCTTAGCACCACATAAAAATAAACAAATAAAAATAAAGGTAGTGTGTCCATTAACAACTTAAAAAAAAAACAAGTTCAAGTATAATGTCTTTACCTGAAGTAGCTCTATTGCTTTTGTATGCTGCTTTTCACGGCAGAGCTGGGCAGCCTGAATTAACACAGGCAGGAGATGTGCAGGACTTTGGGACTGTAAACCAGCAGATATTTTGCGACACTGTTCTGCCTAGAAGACACACCCCCAACCCCCACAAAAACAATCTCGTTAAAGAAATTAAAAGAAAAGAGGAACATATGAATATACCACAGTGAATCTCCACATCATGTACAACCACAAGAAAAGATCCTAATTAGAATATAATATACTCCATGTATGTATGTCAAAATATACTGTCACGTATATCTAAAAAAAAACAAATAGGTGAAGAACTATGCAAGCTTAGAAAAACAATTTATTGCATCTATTCTCAATTTTTTCTTATAAGAAAAAAAGATTTCCATTTACTGAATTTAAGTTATGTGTTCTAAAAGCCTTTAAAGGAAACATTATACATGTTCATTTGAATGCATAAATTCCAGAATTTTTTTTAAAATATCATGTCTCAAGTATAAGCTTTAAAACCACAAAACACAAATATTTCTTACAAAAGTATTAAGAATAACTTGATTCGGTTCTAAATTATTACTGCCTTTCACTCTCCCAATAAAACCTTGACTCTAAGAGTATAAATTTCAAAATTTAATTAGAACAAATATTATAGTTAAAATTAGAATGCATATTACAATTAAAACTGCCTATACTTAGAAGATCCAAAAAAACTCCATCAATTGAATGCTAGAGCTAATAAATTCAGTGAAGTATCAGCAAGGCGCTAAACAACTCAGTGAGACCCTGTCTCTAAATAAAATACAAAAAATTCTGGGGATGTGGCTCAGTGGTTGAGTGCCCCTGAGTTCAATCCCCAGCACCGCCCTCCCCACCAAAAAAAAAAAAAAAAAAAAAATGCTAGAGAGGATGTGGAGAAAAAGGATTTTGGTCAAATTATAAGATTATATTGCATGCATGTACAAATATACAACAGATGCCATCATTATATACAACAATAATGCACCAATAAAAAATATAAAGAGAAAAAAATAAAAGAGTTAGAAATGACCTTAACATTTATAATCTACAATTATGCACAATTAAAATAAAAGATGAATCTAAAATCTGTAATCATGACTGGCATCTTTGATAAGTTTGTTTTAATTCAGAGAGATTAGAACAAAGTAATGAGAAAGTCACCTCACTTAAAAGATGTTAATGCTATTTTCTTCCCCTTAAAAGCCATATCCTTAAAGAGAACTGGGTAAATTACTTGTTTAAGAAAAAAAAAAAAAATCTATGACATATGATATGATAAAGAAGAAAATAAGAAAAAACATAAGTATAAACAGATTAGACTAACATATCTCATATGTCATATTACAAAAAGTTCAGTTAGGGAACCAGAGGCCTATTACCTACCTGATTTGTGTACATAGCAAGCAAAGCTTTGTTAAATTCTATAGCTTGCAATTGTTTCTTGGAAAGTTTAAACTCTACTCCTTCTGCATTGGTTAGTTTCACCTTCTTCTTGGAGTCAAAGACATTTTGGTCCTGACAAAATAAAGTATATCCATCATTAATAGAATCTCCAACTTCAATTTCTTTAGCACATTAAGGCCTTACTCCTCTTTCATTATTTTATATCAATATAACAAGAGAGCTTAGATGCAGTTATCTGGTTGGGCAGCTAAATCTGTCTTGGGTTCTTGGTTCACAGATGTAGACAAAAATCTCTGCAATTCAAACCTACTAGTGTATATGTATTTATCCTACAATCTAGCCCCATTCCTCTAGAGCTTTAAAAAGGATTCTTATTTACAAATAAATGGTTTAAGTGAGAAGTGAGCTGCTTTGAAGATTTTTTCTTCTTTCCATTATTAACTGCTTGTTTTGCACTTTTTTTTTTTTGAATAACTAAGTTTTTTTAAAGAGAGAGTGAGAGAGGAGAGACAGAGAGAGAGAAATTTTAATATTTATTTTTTAGTTCTCGGCGGACACAACATCTTTGTTGGTATGTGGTGCTGAGGATGGAACCCGGGCCGCACGCATGCCAGGCGAGCGCGCTACCGCTGAGCCACATCTCCAGCCCTTGTTTTGCACTTAAAAAAAAAAAAAAAAGACAAACTGAGAACCTGAGTGTCTACTATCCAAACTTTGTAATATATGTATTTATTTACAAATAGGGCTTTGTAAATAAGCATATTTACTTGCAAACAGGTGATACAGCTGTGCTTGTAAAAATTAAATTATTATGGGCTGGGGTTGTGGCTCAGCGGTAGAGCGCTCACCTCGCACATGCAAAACCCTGGGTTCCATCCTCAGCACCACATAAAAAAATAAATAAGTGAAATAAAGGTCTAAATTTTTTTAAATTAAATTATTATACCATTTTAAAGATTAAAAGCAAAGAAAAAATCCAAAACAAATTTTACTCTTTCTAATTATGAAGTTCCAAAACAATTTGAAGACAGGCGCAGTAGTGCACATCTAGTCCCACTACTTAGGTGGCTGAGACAGGATCAATGGAATCCAGGAGTTTGAGGCCAGCCTAGGCAACACAGCAAACCACCCCCCAAAAAGAAACCATCTTTTCTACTTGGTTCTCTTGTATTACTATTTTTATAATGCAATTCTTCATGCACGCCACTGCTAGACTTTTCTTAAACACTGTCATGACATTCACTTAAATATTCAAAAACTTGAATTTTCAAGGCCTATCATACCTTAATATAATTTTTTTTCTTTCCTTAATATAATTTAATAACCTATTTGTTTTTACTACCCAACAAATATCTATACTCCTCCGTTTTCTCACTTTTCCCCCACAAACCATAAATATTTCTTTACGTGTACATATGCTTATTCTGTTGCTTAACCTTTACACCATATTCCTTCTTTGGAGTCAACTCAGATATGTCAAACCAGAGATTTTCCTTTCACCAAATATGGCAGTTATAATGTATAAAGACAAGAGCCGGGCATGATGGTGCACACTTATAATCCCAGAGGCTCGGGAGGCTGCGAGTTCAAAGCCAGCCTCATCAAACACGAGGCACTAAGCAACTCAGTGAAACCCTGTCTCTAAATAAAATACAAAATAGGGCTGGGGATGTGGCTCAATGGTTGAGTTCAATCCCCAGGTACCAATAAATAGACAAGGCATAGTGTGGAGGGAGCAACTTGATCCCAGCAACCAGCCTCAGGAACTTATCAAGATCCTCAGCAACTGAGACTCTATCTCAAAAAAAAAAAAGGTATGGCGATAATGTAGCTCAGTGTTGAAACATCTCTGGGTTCAATCATCCACAGTACCCAAAACCAAACCAAACCAAAACAAAACAAATATGTCTACAGACAAGAAATTTAAACATGCATTTATTTTTTAAAAAATCAGGATGAATTTTAAAGTACATAATGACAAAGACTTATTATTTTGAATAAAAAGAATAAATCTGTAACTGAAAATTAAGTTCAATATATAAATTATATTTAGATAGAGATATGTATTTTACATAATATACTCTCCAAAATTATATATGTCAGATAAAAAGGCTCCATCCTGACAAGCATTTCAAAATTCATAAACATAGGCAGTTATGTATTTCTGCCAAGATTCAAATACCAGCAGCAATGATAACCCCATTTAATTCCACCATCTCACATTTAGAGACCCTCAGCATTTTTGTGGAGGAGAGAAGCACCATCAAGACTTTCTAAAAAAAAAAAAAAAAAGACTTTCTGAGAAGAGAAGTATCATAAAGGAGCAGAAGGGACAAGCCTTGGAATTAGAGTCTTGGGATCAGGTGCTACCTCTTATTGGCTATATCTTTTCAACTTTTTTCAGCCCCAGCTTAAAATCCTATAAACTGGAGATAAGGACTACCACCTAAAAATATTACTGTGATGATGAAATAAGATGGCACTTGAAAAATCACACAGCATATCAAGAGAAATCAAATGTTAGCTACTTCTATTTTCTACTACCTTGGATTTAAAATCTAAACTTGAATGTTTTTCCATTAAAATACTGTTCTAAGTTGTGATTAATTTGATTAGCACAATATTCTTAAATTAAGACTATGTATATTCAAAGACACTTGTAATATTTTCCACAGGATGAAAGGATGAAGATACAGCATGTGCCTACACCTCGTCCCCTTCCTGGAAGTGGGGGTGGATACTCAAGAGAAAAAATTTATAATAAAAACTTATGCATTGAAACTCAGTATATGAAGAAATCACATAAAACAAGCATGCATTTAAAGTTAAAAGTCCAAACAACTTATATCTCTAAGAAAGAGATTCTCTAAATGATCATAAACTTGGAGAATGGAGGCATAAAGTTCAGTCCAAGAGTTTTATTACTTGAAAATACACTGCAGAAACATCAACATTTTAAGGGCTAAATACTTTCTGCTGTGATTTGCTAGACCTGGATTTTTTTTCTGTCAAGGAAAAAATAACACTTATCCTAGAATAAAGCTAGGGTAATCTGCTTTCAGTGTCACAGATATATAGGAAAATCATGGATATTCCATACCTTATTAATGGTAATGATGTTATTTGCAATTACAGCTAACAATCCCACATCAGTTGGCCTGTGAACAACAAGCAACAGTTAAAATTGAACAAACCTTTAAAGAGAAGCCTTACCCCATATAAAGGATACTTCATTTTTAATGCACTTACTTTAGTTTTATTATCTGATTGTAAAGTTGCAAAGCCTCCTCGGTACGACCCTGAAGCTGCAGAATATAGGCCATCTGACCATGAATGATGGCCAGTTCTGCCTGTGGGTCTTCCTCAGTCCCATCCTAAGCAGGAAAAGAAACTTTTTTTTTCCTCTAAATTTTACAAACTGATTCACATATTTTACCAAACACTTGAAAGTTTTACAATCTTTAAGAAGACATGTAATTTCAGATATTTTCCCTGAGGGTCAGTTTTCAAAAATATAGAATTGTCACCAAAAGAGATTTTTTAAAGGAAATATGGCAAAAAAATTCTGAAGAACATGACAACAAACAGGAATACCATGTATTACTTTATATAATATTCATAAATTTTAAAAACATAATATTAAAAATGCTTCTGTGTCAATTCTACTATAACTCTAAACCAAAAATTACAAAATTCTAATAAATAATATATAAAGAACTTCAAATACATAAGCAGGAGAAGAAACTTTTTTCCAATTTCCATAATCTTATAATTGAATGAATTCTATTAAAATCTAGGTAGCTCTCTTAACTGATGCTCTCTATCAACCCATATAATCCAATCCTTCCAGAAGTCTGGCTGATGTTCATGGATAACATGTATTGAGAGCTAAGAAGCTACTCTATTTTACCAACTCAGCACTGTGGTGACCAGGAATCAGATTACTGTATGCTGGTGACTGTATCCTGACCAGGAATCAGATGTTTGTTCCCAAGCACATTTTGTCAGTTGTGTTTGATAAGGAAATGATAAAATGAATTTTAAAATAAAAACTATATCTATAAAAGAATGTAAACTGTGTAAAAAGCTCAGAAAGATTTGCTAATGATAGTTTCCTAAAGAAAATTACTTTCTGATTAGTTATGAGACAAAAACCTTAGAGATCAAAAAGAAAAAGTTAACATCTATAATGTCTCTGTAATGAAACTGCTTCTCAACTATATCCCCATTTTGTTGAATCATCCAGTGAGACAACTATAAAAATTTACATATAGTGCTGGGCACAGTGACGCACACCTGTAATTCCAGCAGCTTGGGAGGCTGAGACAGGAGGATCAGGAATTCAAAGCCAGCCTCAGGAAAAGCAAGGCGCTAAGCAACTCAGCAAGACCCTGTCTCTAAATAAAATAAAAAATACGGCTGGGGACGTGACTCAGTAATTGAGTGCCCTGAGTTCAATCCCTGGTACCCATCCCCACCCACTCCCCAAAGATTAAATATAGTATATAAAATATAATACAATTATATAATGTTATCAATAAATAATGAACTTTTATTATAAATTATATCACGATGAATATTCTATAATTACATTATAATATTATTAGTGATGTTAGTAATATGTATAACCTCTAGATTATGATTTCCAATCTATTTCAATACCCCTGTGTCAATTTCATCGAAATATTGGCAAAATTGAAACTTGGGACTTAATGAGTTAAGACATTGTTGCACTTGGGGTTGGGGATTTAGTTCAATGGCACAGCACTTGCCTACCATGCACAAGACCCTGGTTTTGGTCTTAGGCCCTGAAAAGATTAAAAAAACAAAACAAAAAACGGGGAAAAAAATAATATTGTACTTAAAAAAGAAAATTAAAAGGGAAAACAAGAAATATTGGATTATATAATAAGTATGCATCAAATTGATAGGAGGACTCAAAAACCTTTAGTCCCACATCCTAAACTGAGAATAATTTTATATTTATATGAATTTAAAATAAAATGCTTATGGTAAATATAAATTTTTAAGTTTTAGCTTATCACCCTAGACTTTGTCCTAGTCTTGACTTTGATCAAGTGACACCTATTTAATAAATTCATCATCTTTTACAAAAAGTTGGTGAATAATACAATGAAACCTCTAGTAATTACGTTAGAAGTGTAAAATTTGGTTTAACAGAATACTTACAGAGTCTTCTGAAAATGAACGTCGGCAAAGATCTACAGGAAAAAAATTGTTTTAAAATTAGTATTGCTGGATAATTCCCATTTCCTTTACCATGTCAAAAAGTAAGAACTAAATTACCGAGCAGAATATTTTAGTATAACAACAAGCAAATTTAAAATTTACATTAGCATCAAATATATTAAATATATGTTGATTACCCTACCTCTTTGGCACTTTTTTTTCACTTGTAGTATCTATGCTAAAAGTTTTTTTAAAGGGCATTTTGAAAATATGTAAATGTAGGGGCTGGGGTTGTGACTCAGTGGTAGAATGCTTACCTAGCATGTGTGAGGCACTGGGTTTGATTCTCAGCACCACATATAAATAAATTAATAAAAGGTCCATCAACAGCTAAAAAAATTTTTTTTAAATGTGTAAATGTAATAATTATTAATTACTAAATTACTAAGCACTGATTATAGAAAAGCATTAAATGAAGAAAATAATCTTATCACCTAGAGATAAAACCAGCATTTCAGTTTTTTTTGTTTTTTTTTTTAATGAAAATGCATGGCTGCATCTTAAAATGAAAGTGGGGTATTCTGCATATTCTTTGAGCCCTTTCCCTTCTCCTACTTAATATAATGTGAACACCTATGTTATAATAAATATGAGTCTATGTTATTGGTTTAATGACTGCATGATAATCTAGTGTGTGATTATACTAAAACCTAGCTTATCCTTTACTAGTACAGAAACTCATACTGTTTCTAATTTTTTGTTCTTATAAATATACCTTTGGTTAACATTATTCAGATACATATGTGAAATTATTTATTCCGTCAAAATAAATTTCTAGAAATGGAATTCAGTCAAAGAACATGCAAATTTAAAAATCTGCCCATCACCAAAACTGCCCATTGCAAAATCTGTACTACTTTTACATTCAAACCTACAATATATGAGAATACCCATCGCCATATCACTGTCAATATTAGGTGTGATCAAGAAATTTTCATTTTTCTTTCTTTCTTTTTTTTTTTTAAAGAGAGAGAGAGAGAGAGAGAATTTTTTTTTTAATATTTATTTTTCAGTTCTTGGCGGACACAACATCTTTGTTTGTATGTGGTGCTGAGGATCGAACCCGGGCTGCACGCATGCCAGGCGAGCGCGCTACCGCTTGAGCCACATCCCCATACCAATGAGTGGTACATTTTTTCCCACCCCAGCCCCTCTCATACCCTGCTTAAGAAATTTATATTTTTGGTTTTTGTTTCAGTGCTGGGGAACAAACCCAGGGTCTCCTACATGCCACACAAGTGCTCTACCACATCCCAACCTCTAAAATTTTAATTTTTATTTTGGTGGGGGGAGGTTATCAGGGATTGAACTCAGGGGCATTTGACTACTAAGCCACATCCCCAGCTTTATTTTTTATTTTATTTAGAGACAGGGTCTCACTCACTGAGTTGCTTAGTGCCTCGCTTTTGCTGAGGCTGACTATGAACTCCCAATCCTCCTGTCTCAGCCTCCTGAGCCGCTGGGATTACAGAACTGTGCCACACTGAAATTTTAATTTGTAAATGAATATTTTTCTAATCATCATGCTCGAATCTTTGCTCTTATTTATGTATTTATTTATTTGGTTAGTTTTTTAAGTATTGGGGATTGAACCTGGGGGTGCTCTACCACTGACCTATATCCCCAACCCTTTTTATGTTTTGTTATGAGACAGGGTCTCATTAAGTGGCCAAAGCTGGCCTTGAACTTGTAATCCTCCTACCTCAGCCTTCTGAGGCTCTAGATTGCAAGTATCACCATGTACAACTGCTCTTTATTTTAGGCTTCAACATTTAAAAGTAAAAACAGACCCCATTTCACCTTTTCTTCCCCATAACATCAATTTTCTTGCTTTCAGGAAAAATTTGTACAGAAGAAAAATCTAAATGTTTCAGGAATTGAGATCAGACATAGCTCTATAAATTTCTCCCCCAACTTTTTTTTTTTTGGTGCTAGGTACTGAACCTAGAGTTTTGTGCATGCTAAGTTCATGTTCTCCTTATCACTTATTTCCCCAGCCCTGTTTTTCTTAATTAAAAGCTTCATGAACCAGGGGTGGTGAGCACATCCAGCATATTGGGATGTGCTCCAAGTTTGAGGCCAGCCTCAGCAACTTAGTGAAGCCTTAAGTATCTTAGTGAGATTCTGCCTCAAAATAAAAAATAAAAGGGCTAAAATGTAGTTCAGTGGTAAAGCACCTGGGTTCAATCACTGGTAGCCCCCCAAAAAGAAAGCTTCATGACCAAAAATTATGTTGTATGCAAGTATGTATATCACAATTCATTTCAATTCTATATATAACTATAATGCACCAATTTAAAAAATAAAAAATAGGCCTGACACCATGGCACACACCTGTAATCCCTGCAGCTAGGGAGGATGAGGCAGGAAGATCCTTAGTTCAAAGCGAGCCTCAGCAACTTAGTAAGGCCCTAAGCAACTCAGTGGGACCCTGTCTCTAAATAAAATATAAAAAAAAGGGCTAGGGATATGGCTTAGTGGTTAAGCACCCATGGGTTGAATCCTGATTACCAAAAAATAAAATATGGGCTGGGGATGTGGCTCAAGCGGTAGCGCGCTCGCCTGGCATGCGTGCGGCCCGGGTTCGATCCTCAGCACCACATACCAACAAAGATGTTGTGTCCGCAGAGAACTAAAAATAAATATTAAAAAAATAAAATAAATTAATTTAAAAATAAATAAATAAAAAATAAATAAAAAATAGAAGGAAGACCAACAGAGGAGAAGAAGGGGGTCATGGGAGGGAGAATGGGGAAAGAGGAAATACCTGGGATTGAAATAGAGCAAACCATGTTATATGCATTTAAGAATATGTCAAAATGCATCCCACTATTATGTATGTGCACACACACACAAAAGCATACCATATTATTACCTATTTGAATAGAAATAGTAGTACAATAACAACTAGTATTACTAGTATAACAATAACTAGTATCTAGTTTTTTATTATAAGCCATGTACTGTTATAAATGCTTAAAATCAAGTCACTTAATTTACATTTAATATTTACAGTAATTTGTTCAAAATTCTACTCCTCAAAGTTCAGACTTTAGAGGTGGGGGGTTATAGCTCAGCGGTAGATCGTTCACCTCACACATGCAAGGCCCTGGGTTCGACCCTCAGCACCACATATAAATAAATAAAATAAAGTTATTGTGTCCAACTACAACTATAAAAAATAAATATTAAAAAAAATTCAGACTATAAGAAATGGCTGGGCACGGTGGCACATTCCTATAACACAGCAACTCAAAAGGCTGTGGCAAGAGGATATCAAATTAGAGGCCAGTCTCAGTCACTTGGCAAGACCTTGTCGCAAAATAAAAAATAAGAAGGGTTGGGATGTCACTCAGTGGTAAAGCATTCCAGGTTCAATTCCTAGTACCAAAACAAAACAGAAAATGTGTAAATGAAGCCAGGAAAAGTGCTATATGCTTATACTCCCAGTTACTTTGGAGGTAGAGGCAGGACAACAAGTTCAAAGCTAGCACAAACAATTTAACAAGAAAGATCCTGTTTCAAATTAAAAAGGGCTGGGATTTGGGGCTGGGATTGTGGCTCAGTGGTAGAGTACTCACCTCGCAAATGCAAGGCCCTGGATTCAATCCTCAGCACCACATAAAAATAAATAATAAATAAATGTATTGTGTCCAACTATAACTAAAAAATAAATATTTAAAAACAAAAGGCCGGGGCTGGGATGTTGCTCAGTGGTACAGCACTTGCCTAGTGTGAGGCCCTAGGTTCAAGGTGTGGGTCAGATAAATGAGTGGACTGATTTAAGGATTAGATAGAAACATGGTCAAAAACAGGCAGCCAGCTGGACCTGGTGGCACATGCCTATAATACCAGCTATTTGGGAGGCTGAGTCAGAAGGATAGCAAGTTTGAGACCAACCTGGGTAACTTAGCAAGACCCTATCTCAGATAAAACTAAAAAGGGCTGGGGATGTAGATCAGTGGTAGAGCATCCCTAGATTAAATCACCAGTAAATAAAAAACAAACCAACTAACAAAAGATCATATGACCTTAAAATTCTGATGCCTCAGTAACTTCCATTTAATAATTTCACAAATGACAAACGCAATTTTTGTTAACACTCTACAAGCCAGGCGCAGTGGCTCGTGCTTGTAATCTCAAGGAGGCTGAGACAAGAGAATCAATCAGGAGTTCAAAGCTAGCCTCAAAAAAAAAACAAGGCACTAAACAACTCAGTGAGACCCTGTTTTGAAATAAAATACAAAATAGGGCTCGGGATATGGTTCGGTGGTGGAGTGCCCCTGAGTTCAATCCCCAGTACCAAAAAAATAAAGAAAGAAACATTCTACAAAGTTAGAATCACATTATATTTACAGATAACATTAATAGGGCTGGGGATATGGCTCAAGTAGTAGTGCGCTCGCCTGGCACTGGGTTCAATCCTCAGCACCACATAAAAATAAAATAAAGATATTGTGTCCACCTAAAGCTAAAAAATAAATATTTAAAAAAAAAACATTAAAAACTTCCTACCTTCAGCTTTTTGTAGGATTTTCATTGCCTGGTTCAGCTGGCCTTGTCCTATCAGTGCACATGCAGCATTGTAGCACAGTTCATGTGTGCCTTCTTGGAGGCCCAAGTTCTCCTGTTGTGGAGTAAAATACCAGTCAAACATTGGACATGAATGCTATTTCATGGCTATATGGGTACACAAGGGTACTCACTGGAACCACTTTTTCCCAATTGCTTTGAGCTGCAACCACTGCTGAAAGGTTTGTTTTCCTCTCTTCATCATAGTCATCTTGGGAGTTTCGGACAAGATCTCTATACACAGCTAAGCATTCATCATAACGTTCTAAACGGTATAGCTGAAGGAAAAAAAAACAAGTGAAAATACTAGAGGAGACTAATATAACATTATATCTTTAACAACACAGTAATGCTTTCTGGAACCATTAAGTAGGAAACCTAATTCATCATAATAAGGCAATCAATCATCTCTTCTATAATTTGTACATAAGTTTTATATGCTATAATACTTTCAAAAAGCTACTAGTAATTAATCTTTTCTAAAATTAGAAAATTTAGAAAAATACCTATTTACCTTTCTTTTTGAAATTAGTTAAGGGCTGATATGGGTTGTGAAAGAAAATCTTTCTATAGAAGGCTATCCTGTTACCTGAATCAGAACAATGGAAAAATTTTTTCCCAATACAAACTGATTACTAAGTCCCAGTAAACAAAATAAAATTTAACAAAAAAAAATTAGTATTGCCTAGGAATTCACTATGTACAATCTTCATTTTCTATTTCTCAGAAACCAATTATTGTACAGTTGTCTCAAGTACCTACAACATAATTCCTGCTTTTTTTCATTCAAGTTCTTTTTTTCTTTTTTCTTCCACTATTTGTGATCAAATTCAGGGCCTCACACATAGGGGACAGCACTCTATCACTGAGCTACATCCCTAACTTTTTGTGACACAGATTCTCACCAAGTTGCTCAGACTGGCCTCAAATTTCCAATCCTGCTTCAGCCTCCTGAGCAGTTACACCTGACTCTGCACTCAGTTCAAGTTTTCCTTAAAGGACAGTAATAAATGTCACTCTGGGTCAATCAGTCCACTATGTGTAACAGCGATTGGTGCCCTTCATCTACCTCTGGAATTTATCACAAATTTATTCAGTTTATAAATACATTTATGCCCTCTCATCATGAATAGCCCTATTTTAAGACTTAATATTAATGTTTCAAAATTCTTCTGGTATAAATATTTTTATTAATAAAATATATTTTAATGGTGGCAGATGTAATCACCCAAATTCTTATCCATCAGAATTTTCTTTTCAGAATAAAATGCCAATTAAATACTTGAAATAAATACTGTTTCAAATCTGTGTAAGTATATAAGCTCACTGGCCTTCATTTTTCTAAGAAATTCAATTTTCACAAAATAGCTCTTTCATTTTTCTTAATTTTCTAACTACCCTGGGAGAGTCCTTTGTTCATTGAACACTATATATACAACTGTTCAAACAAAGATCAAGAAGAGGGAATATATTCAAACCTCAAGAACTGGTTTGGTGGCCAGTTTTGTGGAGCATCAGGATGGGCTGGGTTTCCTCATCCCTGCTCCATGCTACAGGTAGTCATGCTCACCCAGAATGATTGTCAACAGGTGTTTTAAAGCAGTATTTACCACTTGTCCATAAAGTTCCTTTAATTTGTCTGTCTGCTGGTTGGCACTTTCTATTGTCTTCAAGGCATTCTCAATTCTGTTCAGCCTGTACTCACAATATGCCTTCTCAAAGGAGAGAGAGTTACTGAAGGAAAAAAAAAAATCTGATTATTGCCTAACAATAAAAAGCACTCACTATATGCCAGACACTGCTCTAAACACATGATATGTATTAAATTTATTTAATCACAACAACAAAAGATAAGGAAATTTAAAAGTTAGTGACCTGTCCAAAAAATCATAGGCTAAGTAAAAGAAAATATTACATCCATTTCCCCAGCCTCTTTTTTTTTTTCCCCCGACATTAACAATTTTACTGGTCTTCTGAAACTAACAATTAAGAAGCTAACCATGAACCAAATAAACAATCAAATGTCTTAGACACAAAGAAAATCATTAATTTTAATGGGATATTTAAGAAGTTTCTCAAATATATTACTAAAATAAGCCATATGATGTTTCTTTTAAATTGTTCAAGAAGAAAATTATTAGCAAAGAAAAAATAACCAGAAGTTAAAAGAACATAATATTTATAATCAAACAATTGATAATTGATACAACTAGGAAAGCAGCATTACACATACAGGGCTGGGATTGTGGCTCAGAGGTAGAGCCCTTGCCTAGCACATGTGAGGCACTGGGTTCAATTCTCAGCACCACATAAAAATAAAGGTATTGTGTACATCTACAACTAAAAAAAAAAAAATAAACTCACTTTTAAATTTCAAACATAATCCCTAAAGGAAAAGTACTATTTATCAAAGCAAATGGCAATATCTTTTATTTACTTACCTAATAAACTTCTTGGAAAATTTCTCTATCTCACAAAATTGCCAATATTCAAAATTCTGAATTTAGGATAAACATGTTTAACAGTAGAAAACTGTACCCCTTTTATTTTTCTTTCTTTCTTTCTTTTTTTTTTTTATTCTGTGTGTGGTGTTGATTAAACCCAGGGCCTTGTGCATGTGAGGCAAGCACTCTACCAATTGAGCTATATCCCACACCCTCTTTTTAATAAAGTGTTAAATTTAGTTTTTAATCTGCAATACATAAGAGGTTTTACTTCTACTGCTATACAGATTGAACCTATTCCTTCTTATCCCCTCCAAGTGATTATTATTATTGTTTCTCCTTCTAGTATTTGTTTTCACAAATACAAAAAAAGTATAAATAAATTTTTATTCTCTTCCTCCTATAAAAGGAGGTGTACTATATTCAGTTCTGTATCTCAGAAACCACTGTCCCATTAATGAATAAATATGCTACAACTTAATTTCAATACATACTTCTTTTGAGGGCTAGGCAAGACTGTAAAGAAAAGTCAAATTACAGTAACGATTCATAATATAAATTAACATTTTGTAAAACAATAAATGAAAAAAAGAAAAAGATTACCCAAAAAACCCAAAACAGGGGCTGGGGTTGTTGCTCAGTGGTTGAGCGCTTGCCTTGCATGCATGAGGAACTGGGTTCGATCCTCAGCACCACGTAAAATAAATAAATGAATAAATAAAACAAAGATATTAAAAAAAAAAAAGCAACAAACGAAACCAAAAAAAAAAAAAAAACACCCCTACTACATAGTCTAAAAACTATTAAGAACTACGATACTAAAAGATCTTAACCTAAAAACATACTTAACTAAATAATTTTCAATGAAGTTAGGCACAGAGATCTGGCTAAGACTGCCACACCATCCTAACAACCTCTACCAGCTCTGATGCTTATCCACTCTACACTTAAACATGCTTACCCTACATGTTTTGTCTTCTGTACCTTTTTCTTTTTTTTTTAACTTCTAAATTTTTGTTCCTATTTATGTTCCACATCTTTGTACAATTTACCTCTTATTGAGATTAAAGCTCTAATACAAACGTTTTTAATAACTATACAACTAACTGCACCACTTACTTGGCTAACACTTTGGTGTGAGTATTGATGACATTCAAGGCTTCTTTGAAACTTCCATTCTGGATAAGGCAGACCACTTTACAGTGCAAAGCAGTTACATCATCCTTGTTGATCTGAAGTACTGGAGGACAATTTAAAGAAAGTCATTGGTGGTGGTGGGGAGGCGGGTGTAACCAGGGATTAAACCCTAGAGTACTTAACCACTGAGCAACATCCCCAGACCTTTTTATTATGAGACAGGGTCTAAGTTGTTTAGGCCCTTGATAAGCTGTTGAGGCTGGCTTTGAACTTGTGATCCTCCTGCCTTAGCTTCCTGAGCCACTGGAACTATAGGTGTGCATCATCACACCTGGCCAGAAAGTCATTTTTAAATCTATTCCCTTTGGGCTGGGGCTGGGGCTGTAGCTCAGTGGTAGAGCACCTGCCTCACATGTGTGAGGCACTGGGTTCGATCCTCAGCATCACATATAAGTAAATAAAGATACTGTATGTTAAAAAAAAAAATCCATTCCCTTTTCACACTTTTACCAAGTTTTCTGATCCCTGCCTCAAAGATGAGGTATTTCCAATTTTATTGTAATGGAAATGATGTTAAAACAGTTAAAAAAAAAAAGTGATTGTCATCTGTAACTTAAATGACAAAAAAGAAGTTATGGAGGGTTGGGGATGCAGGCTCAGTGGCGGAGCACTTGCCTAGCATGTGTAAGGTACTGGATTCGATCCTTAGCACCACATATAAATAAATAAATAAAATAAAGGCACTCTGTACATCTACAACTACAAAAAATTTAAGAAAGAGAAGAAGTTATCAATCAGACTTAATTATTGAGAAAGATATTCATGAGGCATGTGCCAAAAAAGTGCAGTAAAATAAAGCAGCAAGAAGGAAGCTATTTCTACAGTTTCTTCGTCTTGGGACCCATGCTGCATCCTATATATTTCATTACTTCACAGGGAAAGAATAATTTCATGTAGAATTAGGTATAGTGCAAGCTCGCCCCAAGGTTTTTTTTTTTTTTTTGGTACCAGAGATTGAACCCAGGGGCCATTAACCACTAAGCCACATCCCCAGTGTTTATTTTTTATTTTGATATATGGTCTCACTAAGTTGCTCAGGGCCTGGCTAAGTTGGGGCTGGTTTTGAACTTTTTGATCCTCCTGCCTCAGCCTCCTGAGCTGCTGGCATTAGGAGCATGAGTCACCGTACCAGCATCCCTAGATGTCTTAAAGTCTTGGGAAAATAATTTAATAACCAAATCGGTTTTTCTGATATACAGAATGAGCATGAGAACATAACTTATATTACAAGGTTATCAAGAACATGAAATGAGCCAGGTGTGATGCTCATGCCTGTAACTCCAGTGACTTTGGAGGCTGAGGCAGAAGAATGGCAAGTTTGAGGCCAGTCTCAACAACTTAGGAAGACCCTATCTCAAAATAAAAAAATAAGAGGCTGAGGCAGGAGATTGTGAGTTCAAAGCTACCCTCACCAATGGCAAGGTGAGACCCTGTCTCTAAACAAAATACAAAATAGGCCTGGGAATGTGACTCAGTGGTTGAGTGCCCCTGAGTTCAATCCCTGGTACCAAATAAATAAATAAATAAATAAAGCTGGAGATGCAGTTCAGTGGTAAAGAACCCCTGGGTCCAATCCCCAATACAAACAAACAAATAAACAAAAACCAACAAAATGAGAATAGTTTGGAAAAATCTTACAAGTTATAAAGTACCATAAGAACACAAATTTACCTTGTTGGCAATGTTCCCCCAAACCATTCAAGATTCCCCTTATTTACTAAGGTGACTAAAAAGAAGTAGAAAAAAGGACTCAGGTGACCTAGTTTCAATGCCACAGCGTTTACTCTCATAATTGCCTGTCATTCCTGGGCAACTAGGAGTTCAATTTTCAATCTAAGATCCAAGGAATTTCTAGCAGTTAATATATTCCTCCAAACAAACTGTCAGCCTTTGCTGATGAAATAATTTTTGCAGAATAACTTACTACCCTGCCATTAAGTGTAGAGTGTTAGTTGTGAACCTAGCCAAAGGTTAAGTTTAGGAATCAAATAAAAAAAAAAATATCAGTAGATATTTTTCCCAATGTCGGAAATCACCAAAAGTGCACTGTGAGCACTCATCACTACTTTTCACACCAACTCAGCAATAGGTTGTGGTAAATTATTTTTACAGCCTTGTATGATACTACCACACCTTTTATGTTACTACTGCTCTACAAAGCTAAACTGTTTTAGTAACTACATTTCCAAATCTAACATATACAGGGTGCACCTTCAGTAGAGAAGACTGAAAACATTAAAATATACTTTCAATACTATACTGTAGTTATGTAGTAAAGAATAAAATTTAATGAGTCGCTCACAATGAAGGCTGTAAAAATTTGCAGTGATCGCTTAAGTGGGGGTAGGGAGGTGGGGGTGGGAACAGGCCAAACTTTTCTTCCGACATTATTTCAAACGTTGGTACTTTCGCATACCCATTTTCTGGTTAAATGGCATTGGTGAGATTCTATGTGGGAATGACGGGCCTGACCTGAAGACCAGCCCTTCTCAGGTTGAATTCGTACAGCTTCCACCTTGTCAGCGCCAGCATGTCAATTACGTGTCCCAAGCAGCTTCCTTCCTCCGCCCAGGCCCAAGAGATCAAGCACCCTGAACAACACTTGATCCCTCAATTCAAGAGGAAAAGCCAAAGGAAAGGTGAAGTGTTTTCGAAATAAGGCAACAGAGGACTCAATAAGAAAACAGTTCGAAAGAGGCTCCAGGACCCGCGGTCTCTTTAAATCCCTCTCCTGCGTCCCGCGGGGTGGGTAGAGAGAAGTACACGTGGCTCTAAGCAACCGAGGACCCCCCAGTTGCCCGGTTGGCGCCGAGAGGCTGCGATCCGCACCCTCCAGGCGCTGGGTCAGTGTCAGGAGAACGCTAGGGTCTCCCGCTGCGCGCGTCTACCCGGAGGTGGTCGCGCGCGCCGGAAACAGGTGGCATCCTCCCGCCGGCTCAGGCCCGCCCCAGCCTCCGCCCCACACTTACTCTTGTTGACGGTCTTGAGAGCGCGCGTGAAGTCGCCGTTCTGGCCGTAACGGTTCACTTCACTCCACAGCGCAGGCACTGAAACCCCCCCGCTGCCGCCGCTCGCCATCTTGGAGGAGACGCGGGGAAGGGCGGGGCGACCTCTGCCCCGGAAGAGGATCCCCCAGTCGGCCGCGCAGAGGGGAAGTTGGTGGTTGCTAAGCGGCGCGAAGTGAGGAGTATTGCTCCCCTTGCGTTAGCGTCGAAACCGTAATCTTCCAGTGTCGTGGCGAAAATTTCGCATGCATACAGTCGATATACCTTACCCCAAGGTGGTCCTGAGTGAGGAAGTGCAGGAGCCGGGAGGGGGTTTCGAAGGGGTTCACCAAATAGTTTCAGTTTCAGCGTGCATTTATAGGGCGACCGACGTGGGCCAAGTGTGGCAGGGGTGACGGTCGGCCAGAAATAAGTCTGCAAGGTGGTAACTAATAGAAACATTTGATTGAATGGCCTACTCTGCAGACATTTGTCCTGTCCGTCCTTCACAACTCCTGTCACTCTCTTCCTCCAACCACCTAGCTAACTCTTTTGTCCTAACGAATCTAGGTTAAAATTGCTTCTTTGAGGAAATTTTGGGCTTGCAGAGTGGGCAACCTTATGGCTGCATTCTCTAAAGCTTTGTGTGCGGTGCAGATTAAATTTGCAAGCTACTAGACAAGCGCTGCACCGTTGAACTACACCCTCTGCTCAAGGCTCCACCTGCAGCACTGATCATTCTTTAAGGACTCTCACTCTGAGAGGTAGAGACCATATTTACTTTGCTTATACTACTGTATCCGTAGGATCTGACACCACTCCGTACTTTTTGTGAGTACCTTATTTGGTTGGTACTCAAGTTTATTTATTTATTTATTTTGTACCAGAGATTGAACCCAGGGGCGCTTAACCACTGAGCCACATCCCCTGCCCTTTTTGTATTGAGACAGGGTCTCCCTAAGTTGTTTAGGACTTCACTAAGTTACTGAGGCCCTCTTTGAACGTATGATCCTGCTGCTTTAGCCTTCTGCTGGGATTACAGGCGAGCGCCACCACACCCAGCATCAATTTTTAAATTTAATGAGATTTGCTTTATCTTTCTTACTTAATCTGTCAATTTGTTAAGGGCAAGTATGGACAGCAACTGGCTACGCTGTATGATGTCTGCCACATTTCATGTAAAAACCATGAGAAGAGTTTGGGACTTTCACTGACTCTGGAATTATCATAGGTTTCAAGCCAATTGTGCCTAGATATCAAGGGTATTATCCCAGATGATATTTGGTATACTCAAAATTGTGTGTTAGTTTTTCAGAGAAAATGTAGATTACACTGGATTTTCCAAAGGTGTTTATGCCCCCCTTCATAAGTCACTGTTTAGTAGTGCTTTTATAACTTACTGACTTTATATAAGAATTGGCAGTATAAGTCTGATCTGATTCACCTTGTAGATTCTACAAATGGCTGAAAAGTCCTGGATTTCTATTTCTTCTTATTTTAATGGGAGTTTTGTGGCAAACAGGATACATATATGTAGGTTTAATCTGCTATTTTTTTAGACAGTCTTCCAAACCAGAGTGATCAAATACATGATTTTATGTCTTACATTGTAGAGGATGGGAAGTCCAAGCTAAAAATACCAAGAGATTTGGTGTCTGGTAAGGCTGCTAAGGCTCCTTCTGTTGGGTGCAAAATTGATCTTATCTAGCTGTGTCCTCACGTGGTAGAAAGGAATTAATTTTTAGTATATATCTGATTCCACTCCTATCTTCTTGATAAACTCCTAACTAGGAAGCCCAACATGTGAGGTCCATTGTGATCGGGCTTACCAACCCACATAGGTCTTTTGTTACTGTTAGTCAGCGTTCCATCATGGTGACAAAACACCTGAAATAATCAACTTACAAAGAGTAAGCATTTATTTTGGCTTTTGGTTGTCTGTTGCTTTTGGGCCTGTGGCAAGGCATTACTCCATGGTGTAGAGTGTGTGGCGGAACAAAGTTGCTCACCTCATGGTAGCTGGAAGGAGAGGAAGAGAGAGAAAGAGAAAACCAGGGTCCCAACATCTTCTTCAAGGACATGCCCCAGTGACCTTACTTCCTTCCATGAACACCTCCAGAAGGTTTTACCACCTCCCAGTGGTTGGCTGGTAGCCAAGCCTTTATTAGAAGGACATCCAAGATCCAAACTGGGTATGCACTTGGTACCGGCTTATATGCTATACTCCTCTAGTATTAGGTTATGTGTTGGTCCATGTTCCATACCTCTGGGAATTTACACTTTATCTACTGGAGTATTTCACTGCCTTTTGTTTTTTGTTTTTTTTTTTTTTGTTTTTTTGTTAGTTTGTTTTTAATCTGTTCAAACAGAAACTAAGGATTTTCCCTTGTTTCTTTCTAAATGCTATAGTCTTGGTCATTGATGGTACTCATCACTGAGTCCTGTTTTCCAAACACATCCTAAGACTTCCTGGGTTTGGCTCCCCGTCAGCCAGGACAATAGTTTATGATACAGGCTAGTCTGCATCATCGTGTTCAGTCTTGATAACAACTCAGGGCTCTGCAATGTGCAGGAAGGATGGGGGTGAACAGCAACAACCGCAACAACTGCAGAATATTCAAGAACTAACCCATAGTGTAACTGCTCCTGCTATTTCTGGTCTTCCATATCAGCCAGTAGATCTGATAGCACAGGGTAGAACAAAGCTAGACCAATTTTAGAAAAGAAACCATAGCCACTTCCAAATTGCTCCCATGTCCACCTGTTTCATCCACCTTAGTTTCTGCCTATTCACTGCCTTTTGTATATGCAACTGGTATGCATTACTTTAGTTGTTTAGGTATACAACTAACAATAAAGAAGACAACCCAGCTGGGTGCGGTGGCTCCTAGCTGTAATCTCAGTGGCGAGGGAGGCTGAGGTAGGAGAGTCATGAGTTCAAAGCCAGCCTCAGGAAAAGTGAGGTGTTAAGCAATTCAGTGAGACCCTGTCTCTAAACAAAATTCAAAATTGGGCTGGGGATGTGGCTCAGTGGTTGAATACCCCTAAATTCAATCCCCAGTACCCACCTTACCCCCAAAAAAGAAGACAACCTGCTATACTGAGGGAACATATTTTCCATTTGGGAGACGTAGTAAATAAACAAATATATACTGTACTGGGGGGGGGGTACTAAGTTCTATGAAGAAAATGAAGGAAAAGCAAGAGAGAGTGGAAGTAGATTGTGAGGAATGAAGAGTCCCTCTTTTTCATTAACAGTGTATCTTTTTTCTTTAGCACTCTAACAGTCCCTCTTCCTTTGTGTATTCATAGTCCCCTATCCTTATTCCATGTTGAGTACTTAACAGAATGTTTTGAAATTATCTGTCTCTGGAAGACTCTGGGACTTACTGTGGGCAGAAATCAGATCTTGTTCAACACTGCTTTTCCGGTACATGTTATAGGGTTGAGGCTCTCCACAGAAACAGATGTGGGAGATGTTTAGAAATACTTTAATTATGAGGGATTGGCTCAGCAATTATGGAGGCTGAGAAGTCATATAATCTGCCCTCTGTCTGCATACTAGAGACACAGGAAAGCCAATATTTAAGTTTTCCACCTGCAATAAAAATTCCCCTTCCTCCTGGGCCCTCAGTAGCTTGGACTATTCCTGTCCACATTGATGAGAGCAATTGTTTTCTTAACCACTCTACTTATTCAATTGTTAATCCCTTCCGGAAACATCTTCAGGGACATACCAGAAATGTTTTATCAGCTACCTAAACCCCAGATCCAGCCCTTTTTATTTATGAGACAGCGTCTCAGTAAATTGCTTAGGACCTCACTAAATTGCTGAGGTTGGCTTTGAACTGGTGATCTTCCTGAGTTGCTGAGATTACGGATGTATGCCACCACACTGTTTTATGATTTTAAAAAAGCTTTCATGCACAGTATCTGATGTTATCATCTCACCAATTCTGCAAAGCAAGCTGAAGAGGTATTCAGTTCCAACTTACAAAAAAGAGTAATGTGCTCAAAAATATTTTAATTTTCATTATCATAATATGAGATTAACTCCAAGTAGTTGAGATATGGGAGACTTGAGTACAAAAACACTATTAAAAAAGTATTTTCATGGCTTTCTATGGAGTGCTGGTCTAAAATGGCATAGTTCATGGATGCTCCATGACACATACTGTACATACTGTACTTCTTTCATATTTTCAGAAACTAAATCAGCTGTTGAGAATATTGAAGTAAGGCTAATTTTCAGAGTGAATTAATTCTATTCATATTAGCTTTTACACACACTGCCAAATAGATTTTATATTATCTAATTCTCATATCCTTTGTAGTTGAGTTTCAAAAGGCATTAAAGCAAAAACAGGGCTAGGGCTGTAGCTCAGTGGTAGAGCACTTGCCTCACCACATAAAACATAAATAAATTAAAATAAAGATTTCACTCTCCCCTTCAAAATACTCTATTTACTCTTTGCGGCGGCTGCATGAGAGCAGAGTCCGAGCTGCGGCGGCGCGAGTCATGGCTGGACAAGCATTTAGGAAGTTTCTTCCACTTTTTGACCGAGTATTGGTCGAAAGGAGTGCAGCCAAAACTGTAACCAAAGGAGGCATTATGCTTCCAGAAAAATCTCAAGGAAAAGTATTGCAAGCAACAGTAGTAGCTGTGGGATCAGGCTCTAAAGGAAAGGGTGGAGAGATTCAGCCAGTTAGTGTGAAAGTTGGAGATAAAGTTCTTCTCCCAGAGTATGGAGGCACCAAAGTAGTTCTAGATGACAAGGATTATTTCTTATTTAGAGATGGTGACATTCTTGGAAAGTATGTAGACTGAAACAAATCACTATTGAAATGGCATCCTATGAAGCTGCCCATTCCACTGAAGTTCTGAGATCTTTCATCATGTAAATAATTTCCATGTGTCTTTTATAATAAACTGATGATAATCTAATAACATCCACTGTCTCAAAATCTTAGTTTCCCTGTACTTGTGTAAACATTTCCAAATAAAATATGTAATAAAAAAATACTTTATTTAAAAAAAAAGCAAAAACAATTCTAAGCATGCTTTTATTATAAAAGCTTAAAAACTACATTCATTGAACAATTTTTTATTTTTTTTAAAGAGAGAGAGAGAGAATTTTTAATATTTATTTTTTAGTTTTTGGCGGACACAACATCTTTGTTTGTATGTGGTGCTGAGGATCGAACCCGGGCCGCACGCACACCAGGTGAGCGCGCTACCGCTTCAGCCACATCCCCAGCCCTTTTGAACAATTTTTCTTCCTCTATTTATATTCACTTACAAGCCACAGAAATTATACAACATCCAGAGATGACAAAAAGTTACTTTTTACAAAATAATAGAAATATTTTCAGACAAATATTTACTCTAGACTGATGAACTATACTATTGAGGATATAAGCATTCTACTATGAAAGTAATGGTAAAATTGATGACCACTCATAATGGTCCCATCCACCAGTCTAAAATCTATGCTTAAAACCTTTCATGTATTGCAAGAATTGTGTTGTGTGGAGTCTTTGCTGTAGAAGAGCAGAAGAATTGAAATAGTAATCAATTCAGAATCCAGGAAACCGAAGTATAAATACGTGTTGTCTGTTTTAAAATTAAAATAGAAAACTATAATTCATCTCTAGCAGTTGGCTAGAGCATAACAGCATTAGAGAAACAAAGTGTAAAATGTTTTCTCATTTCCTGGAGCTTGAAATCCAACAGATAAAGTACTACTTGTTGCCACTGAGGATTATACAGTATATGGAGACTGAACTAATAGATTTAACTGGTAAAAATAAAGACCCTTGGGCTGGGGCTGTGACTCAGAGGTAAAGTGCTTGCCTGGCAAGCGTGAGACCCAAGACTAGGTAACCCCACAGGGATCCGGTGAAATGAATAATAGTTTGGGTATGGTGTCCCCCCAAGCTCCTGTATTAATGCAGGAATATTCAGAGATGCAATGATTAGATGAGACCTATGCTGGGAGTGGTGGCAGACACCTGTAATCCCAGTGTCTTGGGAGGCTGAGACAGGATTTAAAGTTCAAAGCTAGCCTCAGCAATTTAGCAACCCTGTCTCAATATTAAAAATAAGAGTTGGGGATGTGGCTCAGTAACAAAGTGCCCTGGGTTCAATTTTTGGTATTAAAGTTAGGAGAAGTGTAAGCCAATTAGTCCATCTTAGTTTAGGTGTGGTATATAGATACCACAGGTATGATGTTCCCAGAGAAGGTGGGTAACTTAGGTATGTACCTAGGAAGGGTTCATCTTCCCTGCAGCCCCTTTCCATCCAACCCCCTTGGCTTCCTGGATGAAGCAGCATTCCTCTTCCACACCCTTCCTTCATGATGTTCTGCCTCACATTGGGTCCAGAACAGTGGAGTCATCGGACCATAAACTGAATCTCTGAAAATGAGCCAAAATGAACTTCCCCTCATCTAAGCTGCTTGTCAGATATTTTGGTCACAGTGATGAGAAGCTAACACACAAGTGATGATAGCAGTTTATTAACAGTTTGTTGAACTGAATCTCTGGAAATGAGCCAAAATTTCTAAGCAGTTTATTAACAGTTTGGAGGTGAGAAATAAGAATGTGTAGGAAAGGTCTTATCAAAATTGCATCTGTAGCAGATATTCTTAGAATTTTAGGAGAATCAGGTCTTTGGAGAAAGCTAACATTTCCCTGTTCTCATAAAAACACACATGCAGGGGCTGGGGCTGTAGTTCGGTGGCAGAGCACTTGCCTAGCACACGTGAGGCACTGGGTTCGACCCTCAGCATATTAAATAAAGACAACTACAAAAAATATATTTTTAAAAATACACATGAAAAATCTTACAAATAAGTTCAAGGTGGACACCAGATTAACATTCAGGGATCTGTAATACTCTCAGGGCTGCACAATGTGATTTCAAAATACCGGTTTATAGATTGAAGATGAACTATAATGAGGATTTCACCAATGCTTAACAAAAAGAGAAAAGATAATGTAATGAAATAATGCTAAATCTAAAAGACCTTCTCTATATTCTGTGATTTCACTCTTCCTAAATTTTGCATGCTTTTCTATGAACTTATAGGCACAGTAGTTAGTATTGGAAAGTGGCAAGTAATCACAAGCTACCCATGGTACACATAAGAAACTAATCCTGCCAGGCCTGGAGGCACACCCATGTAATCCCAGCAGTTTGGGAGGCCGAGGCAGGAGAGTTGTGTTCAGAGCCAGTCTTAGCAGTTTACTTAAGTGCTGAGCAATTTAGAGACCTTGTCTCTAGATCCTCAGTACCAAAAAAGAAAGAAAGAAATCGTCCTTTAAGACCACTGGCAGGGAGGGGTGGCAGGCAGCCTCTGGGGTTATGGCTCAGTGGTTGAGTGCTTGCCTAGCACATGTGAGGCACTGGGTTTGATTCTCAGCACCACATATATAAAAGTCCATTATCGACCAATACAAAAATGTTTAAAACAGTATTAAAAGGACTATTGGGAAGGTGCCAGTAGAGCAACAGACCAAGAGAATAGGAAGGTTAGCAAGGGGAATCAATTTACTATTGTTAGGTTACCCATCTCAAATAGGAATGTGATGAGCACAAGAAAAGCAAAACACTGCAACAGAATCGACTTGGGTCAAATCACAGCTAAGACCCAAATAAAACACAACTGACCTCTTAGTAACCAGTGCTCCTACAGAGGTGCATCCTAGTTACTCTTACATTAGCCAAAAAACCCCTAATATTATCAACAGGGAGATCCAATTTCTGCAAATGATGGTAGGCTGGTGATTATTAGTGTGGCTAAAACATGTCTTATTAGAACTAAAAGAAGTTTATGACCCACAGATGCACCCACCATGTAACAGTGGTCTGTCTACTTTATGCTTTGAATATAGCCCTTGCTGCTCTGCCACTGCAACTTATTTTTAAAATGGAGTGTTTTTCTTCCTCTCTCCTGATTCTTCTTAATCTCAGGAGAAACAAGATCACCTCTCTTCCCCATTTTAGGCAGATTTATCTGTCCTTGAGTACTCACTCACTATAGGAAAGGAGTAATTCAGACTTTGGGGATGGTAGCAGAAGATCTCAGAAATGACTATCCACCTCCCATGTTAACAAGTGAATTATAACTCCAACAGTCACCTCTTTAAAGCGTCCTGTTCCTGCTGATGGGCAGAATCACAGCTTCTGGGACAGGAGTCCCCTGTTTCTCCTTTGCTAGCAAAGCATAAAAACTTTGACTTCTACAGTGTCCTTTCATTTTATTTCATGTGTTTTCCTCTTTGACCTGCACCAATCTCAACTTTTCTTTAAAAAAAAAAAAAAGAGAGAGAGAAAGAAAAAACTTGAAAATAAAAACCCAGGGTTGGGGTTGTAGCTCAGTGGTAGAAAGAATGCTTGTGTTGAGTTTCATCATACCACAAAAACAAAAACACAAAGAAGATGTATTAATAGCCCAAAATACATGTAAATGCACATCATTTTCTGAGGTACAAATAAAAAACCATGCCTTCAAATTTGTAAAGACCATAAAATGAAAGGACTATGTTACTCTTATCACCCAAGATATAATCAATACTTTCTAAAACTTATAGGTTATAATACAGAAGGTCAAGTAATAACTTTGGAGCTTTATAATAGGATTTTATTAGCATTTAAAAAATGTTACCTACCTAACAACGATCATATAGTGGGGTAAGAGATTAATTTGAAAATGTTTCTACGGTAATTTCACTACCAATGAAGGAATATTAATATGAACAGATGACCTTTTAATCCATCCATCTAGAAGTGTTTATTCACTAATATATTGTTTTCTGATCTAAAATCATCTTTTCATCTTGCTTTTTCTTCTGCAGCTGAACTAGAAATTTGTATTTTTTCGCCTAAAAAAATGAAATGACATATTCTTTCTTATAAACTATGTTCTCTGATTTTCCTGTCTGCCTGCTTCAAGAAAATCCATGTGTTCAGTATGTTTGCTCGCAGTTTGGCCCATATCAGATGGTTGTTTAATCCAAATATCTGAGCTGCAAACTGAGCTGATCCTTCTGGAGAAAGTATGGTGGAACAGCCAAGACCTAGAGTTCACAAAGGGAAAAGACAGAAAATTGAAGTGTCAGTTAATAATCAAAGTACAAGGGCTCAGTGATAGAGTGCTTGCCTAACATACATGATGCCCTGGGTTCAATCCCCCAACACCTCAAACAAAACGAATAAACAAATCAAAATGGTTATCTAGTGAACAAGACATCATAGAAAGAAAGATGAGCAATCTTTCAGGATCTTATGTACAAGTCACTATAAAACTATTTTTCAAAAACACTGTCCGTAGTCAGGTGTAGTGGCACACACCTGTAATCCTAGAGACTGGAGAGGATGAGGTGAGAGGATTATAAATTTTAGGACAGCCTCAGCAGCTTAGTGAGACCCCATTTCAAAATAAAATAAAAAGGACTAGGGTGTGGCTCAATGTTAGAGGATTTCTGGGTTCAATACCCAGTAATACACATGCACACACAGATTATCTCTCTCCTTGAATAGCACTAGATAAAACTGTCCTATTTTTGCTCATCATAGTTCCCTTTTCTTTCTTCTTCTTCTTCTTCTTTTTTTTTTTTTTAGTGATGCTGGGGATTGAACTAAGGGTTTTGTGCGTGTGAGGGAAACACTCTATCCCATCTCCATAGTTCCCTTTTCTAATGTCCATGGACGATAGCTTTATTTATAAATTGATCAATAGCTTTATTTACAGCTACAGTGAATATTAAACTCCAAAAGTTTATGTAAACAATGTGTAGTTAAGGATCTAGTGAAGATGATTAAGCACAAGATATATCTCTGGAACCATACTAAATTCACATTAAAGGGAATAAAGAAAATAGGCATAAACATATTAGGACAAAGAGATAAACAAAAGTAACATCTTGACAACTGAAAAGCAAATAAAGTGGTAACTAACTTAATAGATTAAGAAAACAAAAGAAAACAACAACAACAAAAAAGAAGCAACCTAACTACTATCACAGAACCCTGCTAAAAGAGGAATCAGTTGCACCAGATACCTTTGAGGGAGGCACGAAGTGGGAATTAAAAATTGGGCCAAAAAGAAGAGGACCAAACAATAAAAGTCTAAGAAGTAATTAGGCCCTCAAGAACTCTTTCCTTTCTCTACCTGAGTAAGTGCCTCAACATGGCAGAGTTTTCAATTTATCTGAGGTTAAACACTTCAGTCTCTGGACTGGGGGGATATCAGGCATAGTTGAGGCAAGAAATGATATAGTGAAAACAGGGAGTGAAATTTACACACACATGTTGAGATTCCCCCCTAAGCTTCCTGAATGCTGGCAGCCAAATTTATTCATACAGGCAAAAGATGGGGACAAAATTTCTTTGTGTAATTCTAACAAGAAAAGACCTAGTCACTGATGTGTGAGATTATTTGGAGAGTTACTACCAGATCAACCCACAGTAGAGCCAGTTTCCAACTATTTTTTTAACAGTACCCCATTCAAGCTCAATTACCAGAGTTGAAGAAATGAATTAATAAGAAAAAGACCGCAAAATCAGAAAAAGATGCTACTGCACAGATTAAACAATGAAATGATACTCTTGCGGGGGGGGGGGGGGGGGAATAAGAGAATTAAAAAAAGCTATTAGACATGTAAAACTACTGTATTCAAAATGAAAAACTCAACAGAAGGTTAGGATGTGATACAAAACTGAGGCCATATCAGAAAGTACAGCAACAAGAGAAAGAAAATAGAAATCAAAGAAATCCAAATGTGAAGAATAAATTTAAAAATGAGAGAACAAAGACAATGGAGGGGTAAAAAATAATTCAAGAAAATTCTCTATGATTTAAGGAATAAAGTATCTCATTAAAAGAGCCCACAAAGCCATACACAATAAAAATAGACTTATCAAATCACATTTGTGTGAAATTTAAGAATAATCAGTACAGATAAAAGATCCTAAGTTTCCATAAAGAAAAAAATTCAAACTGGGTGCGGTGGCACACACCTGTAATCTTAGAGGAAGGGGGATTAAGAAAGGAGGATCCAGAGTTCAAAGCCAGCCTCAGCAAAAGCAAAGTGCTAAGCAACTCATTGAAACCCTGTCTCTAAATAAAATACAAATACAAAATAGGACTGGGGTTGCGGCTCAGCTGTAGAATGCTTGCCTAGCATGTGCAAGGCTCAAAAATAAATATTAAAAGAAAAAAAAAAAAAAGACTTGGGCTGGCTCAGTGGGAGAGCACTTGCCCAGCATGCATGAGGCACTGGGTTCAATCCTTGGTACCACATAAAAATAAAGGTATTGTGTCCACCTACCACTAAAAAAAAAAAAAAAAATTAAAAAAAAATAATAATAAATAAAAAGACTTAACTCATGGGCTGAGGTTGTGCCTCAGTGGTAGATTGCTCACCTAGTGTGTGAGGCCCTTGGTTCGAACCTCAGCACCACATAAAAATAAATAAATCAAACAAAGGTATTGTATCCAACTACAACTAAAAATATTAAAAAAAAAAAAAAAGACAACTCATATCAACTAAATTCAATACACAGACTTTGTTGGATCCTAATTTAAGCATCTGTAAAACAGATGGGCGGGACTGGGGCTGTAGCTCGGTGCCAGAGAACTTGCCTAGCATGTATGAGGCACTGATTTGATCCTCAGCACCAGATTAAAAAATAAATTAATAAGCAAAGATATTGTGTGTCCATCTACAAGTAAAAAAAAAAAAAATTGAAAAAAAAGAGACACAATTAGAAATAAGATGATTTTAAGAAATTATTACTAATTTTTCTCAGATGGTAAATCAGGTAACATAATTATGATTTAAACAAGCTAGAGTTCTTATTGCTTGGAGATGCATATTTAAATATATTTAAGTATAAAATATTGCAATGTTTAAAATCTGCTTTAAAATAACCCAACCCAAAAGGGGGATTTATACATGAAACAAAACATTACTTGCTGAGCCTGGGTGATAGGTATATGAGATGTCATTATGCTATTCTCCACACTGATATATATATTTCAATTTTTGTAAACAACAGTTAAAAAAATTTTTCAGTGTAACTTACCACTGGGTAATCGAAGAGAAGACCACACATCCTGAGCTCCCCAGTCTGATGTGAGGGGAGGACAGCTGATAACTGGATATGCAGTGTTACCAGACATCACTGGGCCCAAACCATTGCTTCTGCCTGCCACTGCCACAAATACAGTAGGAATGCCATCCCCTAGGGAAATCATAAGATGATTATTATGCTAAGCATTTAAAAGATTTAACAATGTTTTTTTAAAAAAAGAACGTGCCCTTATGTCTTAAATCACTCCTGGGTCAGGTGTAATGGTGCATACCCATAATTTCAACTAATTGGGAATTAAAGAAAGATGATCTCACAAGTTCAAGGTCAGCCTCAGTAACTTAGGGAGAACCTATCTTAAAATAAAAATTAAAAGGGCTGAAGATTTAGCTTAGTGCTTGCCTAGCATGTATGAGGTCTTCGGTATCACAAAATAAACAAAACCAATAAGTACACTCCTCGAACAATGACCATTACAAGTGTCAATCAACATTTTTTCCAGTAGGGAAATATTTGGTTCTGAACCCAGGAAGCTATTATTTTACATCAACGCTGTCTTATCATTTCTTTTACATACTTATATTCTGAATATAAAACTATGTGGCTTCATGTTTGACGGTCTTCCAGGGAAGGTTAACCATTAAAGATAGCAGAGAGGATCTGCAATTTTAACTCAGGCCTCCTGGAGCCTCTATGGGGCTTTTCTATTGGAGCATGTTAAGAGACAATGCTCAAAGGGATGCTTATTAGATTAAGATATCAGAGATCCTCACAGATCTAGTCTGATTTCCCTCAGGTTTGCATTTTCAATTCTTTTTTAAGCACCCCATATCTTATGCTCTTTGGAGGTGAGTATCTTGAAAGCATAGCATATTTCAAGACTTACCCTTGGGAATATGGAAAAGCAACTTTTTGATATTAGTCTAAAACACATTTTTTTTTTTTTTGGCAAAACAAACAACACCTAAAATGGTCTAATTATTTGAAGTTTACCTTCATACTCAGCTTTAATTCTCAATGTTTCATCTGGTCCTTTATGGGCAGATGTTACCCGAAGTTCACAGGGAATTCCATAATTTCCACAAGCCTTCTTGATTTTTTCACAGTGGCCGAGATCAGAAGTTGAACCCATCAGTACTACAACCCTGCACTGACTTTCTGATTTCAGAAGCAACTAAAATAGAAAAACATGGATATGAAAAAGAACAAGACAAAAATGGACAAACAGGAATGAGTATGATAAGAACAGTCAATTTACAGAAGTAAATTGTAAAATTGTATCGACAGAATATTCTCTTAACAAATCAAATTTAAGAGAGAGACAAACAGAACAAAATGAGAGGATCCACTTTAAAAATAACTTTTCTGTATAAAGGACAGTGGTCTTCATAATTAAGACCTAATGGAGAAGATTTTAAATCAGATAAATAATATTTATTAATAAAATTCTCAAGCCTTTTAATTATTATTCAAGAAACTATAACCAACCATTTCATTCTAAAGATGTTTAATAGCATGATTAGCCAAACTAGAGGTCATATTATATATATTTGTAAGTTTGTTATTTAAAATAATTTAAAAAAAATTTTTTTTTTTGTGGTACCAGGGATTGAATTCCAGGATGCTTTATCACTAAGCTACATTCCCAGTCCCCCCACCCCAACTTTTATGTTTACTTTGAGAGAAGTCTCATTAAGTTGTTGAGGCTGGCCTGCAATCCTGCCTCAGCCTCCTAAGTCACCGGGATTACAGGTGTGTGCAATTGTGTCTGGCAACATGGAAATAATGTTCTAAAAGGTGATTATGATCATTGGATAATCAGATACTCCCTCGAATTCCCATGTAACTATAGTAATTGTAATATCATAAGAATTAAAGTGAAGGCTGGGGTTGTGGCTCAGTGATAGAGCACTTGCCTAGCATGTGTGAGGCACCGAGTTTGATTCTCAGCACCACATATAAATAAAATAAATGTCCATTTACAACAAAAAGTAATATTAAAAAACATTAAAGTGACATTTTATAATGTCACTTTAATGTTTATAATGTTTATAATGGGGATGTTGCTTTAGGGTTTCAAAGACCAGTAACATAAAGAACCAAGTAAAATGGAGGGACTGGGAATATAGCTGAGTGATAAAGCACTTGCCTAGCATGCACAGGGGCCCTGGTTTGTTTCCTAGCACCACAAACAAAAACTTTTTAAATTAAAAAATAAAATTACATGGCATTCCATCCATCCTATGATGTTGGCACTGTAGTAGGGAATGGTAGGAAATGTAAAGTTTCTCCTACAGGGACAGGGAGTTGACAGGATCCCAGGTTTCCCTATCAGGAACTGGAAACAATACACTTGCCAGCTTACTAGCAGAGAGTTCTAGTATACAGTAAGGGTAGTAGACTGGGACATTTCGTAAAGGTGTTCCTCTCTTTCAAAGTCACTGAAGAAGAGAAAAACGCTATATCTTTCACATTTTATTTTGAAACAAGATTTTCTTTTTCTTTTCTTTTCTTTTTTTTTTTTTTTTTTTAAAGAGAGAGCGAGAGAGGAGAGAGAGAGAGAGAATTTTTAATATTTATTTCTTAGTTCTCGGCGGACACAACATCTTTGTTGGTATGTGGTGCTGAGGATGGAACCCGGGCGCACACATGCCAGACAAGCGCGCTACCGCCTGAGCCACATTCCCAGCCCGAAACAAGGTTTTCTTAGAAGAAAAACACATAACAGTACAGGTTTATTACAGAAAATTACCTCTACTCTCTGTGCAACCCACTCAAAGTTTTTCTTTACCATTTGGAGCCCTTCAGGAGTTACTTCTTTGAGGTCACGGTAAGACTAGAAAATAAGACAGGAAGTTAGAAATGATCCGGTTTATGAGTTTTGAGTAGGGAGTGTGATAACTTTTTAAATGAGATATATCTGAAAACGTATCTCAATATAGAAATTCATTCCTAAATTAGAGAAAGTTCAATAGTGAAGTTTTATTTTCCTTTAAGGTTAAGTGCTTTCTACACTAGCATCTACAATTAACAGCCTTGAGAATTCCTGTGTATTAAGCATACAGAGGATCTCAACCTAATTTTTATTAGGAAAAAAAACAGAATGGAGCCTGATTAAGACCAGAAGACTTGGTGTAGAGTCCCAGATCTGCCAGTTATTCTTGTACTTGTGAAGATACTATCCCCTTAGAGTCTTACTTTTCAACTAGCCAAACAAGGACAATACTTATTCTGTTAGTTTTGGAGAGTTGATGAAGATGATAAACAAGAAATCTGCTTTATAAGTTTATTACTAATGTCTAAGATATAGGAGATACTTATCTTTAAAAGTAAATGGAAATTAACAAATCAGATTCATAAGGATGCACACCTTATGTTTCCTTTGTTTTTCCTGTCCCAATCTGATCTTTCAAAGGATAAAAATTCACAGCATTACTTACCTGTTTGTCTTTCTGCTGGCTTCGATCCCCTGATGGCCAGAGTCTCCAGGAATCATTATCAATAACATCAGCAAGAACAATTTCTTTGGTGGTTATGTCAACACCAAATTCAATCTAGAAATGGCATATTGCCAAAGAACACATTTTTAAAAATGATATTACTAAAAACACTTCTCAGTTATAATAACCTTTACTTGTAAATTTCTGTTTTCTAGTACCTTCATATCAACCAATGTACAGTTCTGGGGCAACCAGGATTTCTCCAGTATTTCAAAAATAGCTTGTGTAGCATGATTCATGATGTCCACTTCAGTTTGGCCTATAGTAACTCCAGCAAAGCAAAGTTTTGCAGCAATTAGCTGTTCCTCAGACCACTGTGGATCATTATTGGCATCATCCTAGGAATAAAGTATAGTACTATAATTACAATTTTTTTGAACTTTTCAGAAAAAAGTACTTCTCCTTGAGCATAAATTCCTTAGGAATATTCGTTTTCTCTAAAAAAAAATTTGTTTAAAATATCCTTTAGTTCAAAGTAATTATTTTTAATTCATTTCCTTTTTTTTTTTTGGTGGGGGGAGGGGGTAACCGGAGTAGAACACACGGGCACTAGACCACAGAGCCACATACCCAGCCCTATTTGTACTCTGTTTACAGACAGGGTCTCACTGAGTTGCTTAGCACCTTGCTTTTGCTGAGACTGGCTTTGAACTCACGATCCTCCTGCTTCAGCCTCCTGAGCTGCTCAGATTACAGGCATGTGCCACAGCACCCCAGCTAATTTATTTGCTTTTAATAGCTACTTTAAAATTCAAGGTATTTAGGTAAATAACTTTTTCTAGGTCATAAAGTATTTGAAAGAAATTTATCTTCTCTCAATAAACAAATTTAAACATAATTTACAATTTTAATATCTATGCTTAACAAGATAGGAGGGGTAAAGTGGTTCGAACAAAGCCTATAAAAAATTATAACCATTGATTCCTACACTCTTATATAGTTTTTCTCATGAGACACCGACAATATGTTTTCTTATATTAGAATACAGAAAGATCTTAACTGTAAATTTTGAATTAAATGTTATATTTCTTCCCAATTAGTGTTAAATTTTTAAGTTTGTTCCCTTTCTTAGTCAACTTGGTCTAAAGGTAAGTACATTTTCTTTTAAAAACCTGATTTGTCATTGTTAATGAAAGTGTACTTTATTGGCATAAATATCTACAACATTCCCAATATCAAAGACTTCAAAATCTTTTGAGTTTATAATTTTAACTTTGCTGCTACCTTATAGTAAGACACAGAAGCATAAAATAATTACCTTGAAAAACATCTCCACTTTTGGTGGGTAAAACTTATATCCTTCCTTGACACCAGGATTTCTTTTGAGAAAAGAACCAGTTGCTATTCTTCTACAAACCCATTCGATTGGAATCATTTCACACTGGGGCGCAATGAAAGCTGTTTCTCCACATTTTCTGGTGAAAGCAGTTTTGATACCTGCATATTGATTAAAAAAAAAAAAGCACTGAAATTTTATTTAATGAGGTAGAGCAGACATTTATCTGCATTATAAAAGGAACCTAAATTTAGTTCCTCCAGTGCATGTTCTCATTCATTCCAGCAATTAAGGAAGCCTTGAAATAAAAACCCTATAACTTCGGAACTATGGATGGTCCTTTAAAGTTATAGCAATACACTCATTTTCAATGCAAAGAGGTATTTAGATACAGATAGCAATTCAGGTTTGCAACTAACATTTTTTCCCCCACATTAACTTAAAATGTAAAACAGGATATTTTGGAAGAGGACAAACTACTCCAGGAATGTAATGACACAATGAATTTATGGTTAACTACTCTGTGAATTTGTGGAAGGCAGGTACATCTGTCCTGAAAACAAATGTATTAAACCCCAAATGTGGTTTTAGAAAAGATTAGTGCTTACTGGAAGACAAAAGAAATGAGAGTAACTAGGAATAGTTTGTGTAAGGAAGGAAAGATACTAAATTATAAGATTAGAACTGCAGGAAACAAAGAACAAAGCTCTATGGTTATAGATATGGAATCCAAGGCTTCAAAGATTGAGTGATCCAAGGAAATGAGGCCTCTTACACTATAGGGAAAAAGCCTAAATCTTTTAATAGCAGAGACTTCAAACACTACAGATCAACCAGTAGCAGACTGAATCACTGAAGAAAAAAATTATTCTATTCCCCTTCCTTCCCTCCAAATTGTCTCTATATGACATTTGGATGTTAATTTAGTCTTTTGATTTAATTTTTCTATCACAAATAGAGTTTTCCTTCAATTTTTAAGTAGTAGGGAACTCTAGAGATCTTTGATCAAGTCCAATTCCCTTTCTTGGGAAATGACAGGGTAAAAGGTAGTTGCTATCTTCAAATACTTTTGGACTTTAAAATAAATGGAAGAGGGATTTGAAATTCTGTATTGTTTTCAACAGGCAGAGAAAAGAACAATCTATAAAATTTCAGGGAAGAACAGTTCATTAATTAGAGCTGCTAATACAAAGGTGGTCTTCTTTCACAGTTAAGACAAGACTGAAGATGGCCTAGCAGAAAGAAATTGCAGAGGCACAGTGTACTTGACAAAGACTGTAGCAAAATGTCAAGGTATAAAGTAGTCACCCCAAACAATAGGTTGTTAATTCAAACAATGCCATCTCCCCAATAGAGATCAATGTGATTGTGGGGGGGAGGGCGAGGCAGGGGAGCAATTTACCTCCTTCTTGTAAAAACTAAAAACTCAGCTGGTAACATGTTGTAGACCTAAATAATGTAATTTCCCCATGAAACGAATCAAAATAAGAAAGAAATAAAAAATAGAGAAAGGAGAAAGGAGAGAGGGAAAGACAGAAAGAGAAGGGGAGGCACTTACCTGCTTCTTGTAACAACTGAAAAATACAACTGGTAATTTTATTGGAGATTGCAGCTTTTCCTTCCAGATGATTCTTTCTGGCTGCATTTCCTGCTGTAATCTGGTCCTTGGACTGCAGAAGGACTTTTCCTGGACTATCTAACAATTCATACACTTCTTTTGTTTTACCCTCATAGAGTTTCTTACCAATGTTCAGTACTGTAAACACAGAAAAGGACTCTATCAGATTTTAGTGAGAAATTTCCTGAATATTCAATATTAAAACATCTAGAATGACCAATCAGTGAACTAAGGAAGAACCTTAATAAAAATTAAGACATCTGCATAGAATCTTTTTTTTTTAGTTGTAGATGGACACAATACATTATTTATTTTTATGTGGTGCTAAGGATCAAACCCAGTGCCTCACACATGTCAAGCAAGAGCTCTACCATTGAGCCCCAGAGCCTCGAATTTTATATTCAAGTTATTTTGTCATGTATCATCATGTAACCAAAAGCTGGTCTTTGTCTCCAATGCCAATCCAATAATGAGGACATGGTTTTGAGAAAAAGAAAAAAGGTTTATTGCTTTGCTAGCAAAAGCGAAACAAAGGCTGTGATCTTGCCCATTCCAGGAACAGGGGGCTTTTAAAAGTGATTCAGAGAAAATGAGATTAGGCAGGAGAGATCAGGAAGAAGTTTAGGGAAAAGAAAATCAGAGAGAAGCTTAAGGAAAAGAAGATTGAGAAAAAGAAAAAAAAAAGTGTAAGTTTCAAAGCTACAAGGGATATATCAAAGTGTCAAGTGAGTCCCTGTTACAATCACATAATTTTATGAAGAAGTCTAATTATTTAAACAATTATAGAGATTAGAAACTGTGACAAAAATGTCACCATGTTAGGATATGCAGAGCTAGACAAAATTCTAGGTTTCCTGATACTAAATCCTACATTCTATCCACTAGCAATCTATGCCTCTCAAAGGTAAACTGAAACAGAATTAAAATTAAGCTACTTTAAATTAATATAACTAGGGCTGGGGATGTGGCTCAAGTGGTAGCACGCTCGCCTGGCATGCGTGCGGTCCGGGTTCGATCCTCAGCACCACATACCAACAAAGATGTTGTGTCCGCCGAGAACTAAATAAATATTAAAATAAAAAGTATTTGTTTAAAAAATATATAACTAGTACATTTTATACACAGAATACATTATTTAAATTAGCTTGCAGGGGAAAAAAATGCTGTATTTTTCTTTTTTTTTGGAAAGAGTGAGAGTGAGAAAGAGGGAGAGAGAGAGAGAGAACTTTAATATTTATTTTTCAGTATTTGGCGGACACAGCATCTTTGTCTGTATGTGGTGCTGAGGATCGAACCCGGGCCGCACGCATGCCAGGCGAGCGCGCTACTGCTTGAGCCACATCCCCAGCCGGCTGTATTTTTCTTGACTTTTGCTTTCTGTGGCAGGCAAAATATTTAAGTTCAGCCAGTAGGTTTCTTGATTTCAAGTTAATATGCAAGAGGCTCCTTCATTTGCTTTTAAGTTAGCTCATTTGTAAGCATCCTTCTTTCTTTTTCAGTACTGAAGAATGAACTCAGGGGCAAGTAACCACTGAGCCACATCCTCAGCCCTTTTTGTTATTTTATTTAGAGACAGGTTCTTACTGAGTTGCTTAGGGCCTAGCTAAAATGCTGAGGCTTTGAACTTGCCTTGCAAATCTCCTGCTTCAGCCTCCTGAGCTGCTGGGATTACAGGCTTGTGCCACCTCTGCCTTCTTTGCACTAAGCAAGGAGCTAAGCAACTCAGTGAGACCCTGTCTCTAAATAAATACAAAATAGGGCTGGGGATGTGGCTCAGTGGTCAAGTGCCCCTTGAGTCCAATCCCTGGTACCCCCCCCCAAAATAAATAAATATATATTTTTTAGATGAATATTTAAGATAATAGAAGTTTAAGGACTTAAAATTTCCAAAGGAGAAATCAATCCTCATGGTCTCTGAACTCTAGCCCAAGTTTTAGCATTTTCTGAGTGTATCCATGGGTAGGTACTGTAGATGTATCAGAAAATGAGACCTAGAACCTGCTCTCAAGGGACCTAACCGAGTCTGAGCAAATCTGATACTAAATGTCATAAGAAGTATAATGTAATAAATACAGACTATAGGATCACATGTTCATAGCTGTGCCAACTAAACTAGTCTAGACATCAAAGAAGTTTAGAATAAAGTGAAAATTAGGCTTGAGATCAGAAAAATGATTAAGATTTAGCCAAAAGAAAGTAAGGTATAATTAGTTGTGGTAAGAATCAAAAGGTGATAAAGGAGTGCATGGAACTTCAGAATGGCTGAAGCCCTGGAGCTCTAGTTGTATATACACTGCCGGGGGAGGGGGGCACTGGGAAGTAGCTAAGGAATAAAAAAGAACAGCAGCAAATAAGGTAGAAGAGTTGGAAAGGGGCTGCATCACCAACTAGTAGGGGTAATGACTGAACAAAATACTGCCAGGAAAGAAAATAAAAATTTTCTTTTAGGGCACCGTTTAGGGCAACATGGACCCTGGAGACCACTGTTCGACTGGGTTTGAGGCACATCAACATGGAAGCCCATCAGTCAAGCACATTGCACACATGCCCCCACCAAGTAAGCTGACCTTTGAAGTAGGCCAAACAGCAGTTTCCTGAAACATTGATAACCTCTGTTGACCTTCTATAGAATGAACCCACTGCCTACCCAAAGACTAAGGCTGCACCCAATTCTTTTCTTATGAGGCAATTTATTTGGCAGTACCAATCATAATTCTGGATTAACAAATAATGTAATTATAAACCTTCTTGTGCTACTTTGAAAAAACTCAAAATCCAATTCAAGGCTATTGAAATTTGTGTTTCTGGCTGCAGATTGCAATCCTAATTAGCTCCAAGAAACATTTTTTCTTTGTTCTCAGCCAAGCTAAATTTTATTCTTGATAGACACTGATGGCAATTCAGGGGCACCTAATTCAGAGGAATAATTTCTGCCTTCCTAATGTAATATCCAGACATGTTAACAAGGTTTAAAAAGCCCTTCAGGGTATAGCTCTAGCTTGCTATTCAAAACTCATTTCTCCATTCCCTTCCTAGAACCCCAACTTTCTTAATTTTTATGACTCTCACAAACCTTTTGACAATTTCTCTCCTAGGCCTGATACTAGACTCACAGATGAGACATTTTGCTACTCATACTTTAAGCTTTTTAAACCACGTTTATTGAATTTAGAGTTTATCCTAAGAACAACTAGGCTTTTAAGCACTGAAGTATAAGGGTAGACCTGTATTTGAATCCAGTTTAGGACTGTACTGCAGCAACACAGACAAGTAATGTCCTGGTCTACGGAAAGAGCAATGGGCAAAGACTGAAGATATTTAAAAAACTGAGGAACAACTGATTCAGTAGGGAGGATAAATGAGAGGCAAGAGTCAAGAATGTGGCAAGATTACCTATAGGATAAATATGTCCACTTTAGGCTTTGAATACAGCCCTTGCTGCTCTGCCACTGCAACTTATTTTTAAAATTCACGTGTTTCTTTCTCTCCCAGATCCTCTCTAATCTTGCCCCTCCATAATCTTCCCCATCACAGAGTTATTTGTCCTTGAGTACACATCCACCATAAGATTGTTAAGTAATGAGACTTTTGGGATAGGTACCAGAAGATCTCAGAAATTACTATCTCCCAAATTAACAAGTGAATCACAACTCTGACAGGTAACACAGGGAATGTAACCTTTGAGTCACCTCTTTAAAAGCCCTCCTGTTCCTGCTGATGGTCAGAATCACAGCCTTTGGGACAGGAGTCCCCTGTGTTTCTCCTTTGCTAGCAAAGCAATAAACCCTCTTTTTCCTTTTTCTCAAAATTGTGTCCTCATCATTGGATTGGCATCAGGGAAAAGGACACAGCTTTTGGCAGCACTACAAGTGTGAAAATGACTTACCAGAAATTCACAGATGAATTCAGAAGAGACTGATGAGAACTGAGAAAGGTTCACAGAATTGAAATTTAAGTTTTGCAAAGCATAGACTAATAAAATGAGAATTAAGAATATTCTAGGACTGTGCTGTCCAATAGGTAGCCACTAGCCAATGTGGCTGTGAATATACTCCATATTCAATATGAAAAAAGGCAACATTTCTCAATATGGCTACTAGAAAACAAATTTATAAGGCTGGGCATAGCGCCTGTAATCCCAGCAGCTCTAGAGGCTGAGACAGGAGGATCCAAGTTCGAAGCCTCTAAGAAACTCAGCCAGACCCTGTCTCCAAATAAAATATATAAGGGGCTGGGGATGTGGCCCAGTGGATAAGCCCCTTGGGTTCGAAGCCCATAGCAAAAAGAAAAAAGAGGGAGAGAGTAAATAAATCACACTTGGTTTTCATATTTTTATTAGCTAACACTGCTCTATGAAAAAGTGTGAGCAAAATGTGTTTAACAAGAAATAAACTCTGGAGAGGTAACCTGAATGGAACATAGATTCACAATGGAACAAAATCAAAGGACTTCAGTAGAAAAGACCTCAATATATAAGTTTGGATGAAAAGAACTTCTGACTAATTTTTTTTTCCCCTTTTCTTCTTCTTGTTGGTGCATTATAATTGTATACAATAACTGGATTCCTTGTTACATATGCATACATGCACACAATAGAACAGTATATTTGGTCAACTTCCCCCAGTACCAACTGTATTTAACGGCTCTAGGGATACCAACTATAAACATTTTTAAGGAGAAGGACCTTTTAGAAACTGTAAAGGCAAGTTTGAGAAAAATTAACATGTCAGTGGAATGCAATTTGCTTCAGTATAAACTTCTAAACCGGTGTGTGTGGATCAAATCACTCAGGGACAAAATAATTATGTAACTGCAAATTTTGACAAACGCAAAGTGAAGCAAGGAAAACTTTTTCGCCTATGGGCTTTGGAAATTTCTAAAGCTATCAAGGCATCAAAGAATACTTTTTTGAATAATACTATCAAACGACTCAAAACTTAAACAAATTTTTCAGGTTAAATTATTAACCTTACGAAAAGAAGGGGATTAACCAATCGGGAAAGGCAAGCCTTTGGTTTGAAGAGTCTACGCTATATTTTCACGTGGTTGTTTTGCAACATCTATTGATGACCTTTTCAAGGCAATCTTTGACCGTTTCTCGTCCTAGGAACCCTCTTACTCTGCTCCTCTTCCTCCATCAGAGAAGCAGTTTTGTGAATTTAGGAGAGTTCGGAGAGGCCCGGGGTGCTTCAAGTCCAACGAAGGTCTCGCAGCGCCTGGGCCACGTGTGAGCTCACCCACGGGCCTACGTGCACGGCTGCAGGGAGGCCGAGCAATGCAAAGAGCTCACTGGAATCCGGCCGCGGAGCCCGCACCACGGCCAGAAGGCGGGGAGATCGTTGAGTAAGGGGAATAGGTCTCCTGTTACTCACTTTCAGCTGTCGCCATTATTCTGAACGGACTGGAAGCAGCGACCACGCTAGGAAAAGCGGCTGAAATCTGGAAAAGAAGAGCGGCAAGAGAGATTCGCAGGGCCGGGGAAGGAAGTTCCGCCCACAGACACGCCCCCTGGAGGGGCAGCGTAGCCGCGCGCCGCTCAAATCGAGTTCGCCTACACAGACCCAAATCGAAGGGTCTCTACAACTGGGGAGAAGCTTCGACTCCCTGAGCGCTTACGAGAGGTTTCCTGCCGCGCAGGCGCAGCGACGGCACCCCGCCTCCAAGCCACCCCGTACACTGTTCCTATAGAGAAGAAAAGTGGCGCGCACTGGCGGCCCCTCCCCACGCTGCAGAGCTCGTAGACTGGGGCCCCCTTCTTGCCAGAGGGAGAGGTTCATAGGTTGGAGCGTACCAAGTCGTGATGGGGGAAAGCCGGGAAAAGGACGTGTAAAGTTTACATGTTCTCAGAGAGAAATGACTCCAACCCCGTTACTTTCATCATTCCCGATGTGGATGCTGGAAAATAACGGAGATAGCCACGTGCAGATGAAAGAGGTTCTGGTACATAGCCAGAGGAAGACTGACCCCACCCCCATGAAATCCGCGACTCCTCCCCTCGGCCGCGGAACCTCTTCTCCGGCTCTCCCTCATTGGTGGGCCATGGGGGACGGGGCCTGGTGGTGATGAGATGGTCACGCCCACTAAGCACGCGCCGCCGCAGTAGCCTAGGTCTAGCCGCGGGGAAGGAAGCGGCGGTCTATAGCGCCAGCCTCTGAGGCTCTTGGGCCGTGCAGGCAGCTGTTTGGTCCTAGTACCTCGGCTGCGGCGGCGAGCTCCTCCACGTGCTTTTGGCAGCGACATGGAGCTGGAGGAATTGGGGATTCGCGAGGAATGCGGCGTGTTCGGGTGCATAGCTTCTGGAGAGTGGCCCACGCAGCTAGATGTGCCACATGTGATCACTCTGGGACTCGTGGGGCTGCAACACCGGTGAGCAACTGGGTGAGGGGTAGGAGTGGGGGTGGCGAGACAAGTGTTTTTACATCTCTGTGAGCCGCTTCCCGCGTTCAGGATTGGCTCTCCGTTGAGCTCCCAAGAACTAGAAGGACAGCACTCTTTCCTGGACCAGTACCTGCCAGTGGCATCCAACAGGTTGTGGGGGAGGGGAGTCACCCTGCCTCCAGGGACTTTAGCCTGTTCTGGCCACCTTTCCAGGCCCTATTGCCCTTTAGGGACCCTCCCCTCCCCCTGGGTCTGTGCACATCTGCTGAGTCTGGTTAGTTTGTAAGGCTCGGGTTTGCTTGGACTAGCCAGGTCGGGGCTCATGCCCAAGTGCGTGCAAGTTCTGACCCAGGAGCTACACTTGTTATAGGCATGTGTGGAGTGGCGACTAGTCCAGGTCCTACAACACTTTCAGATTTTCGCGCCGGACTTACAACCAGCACAAGCTTTTGTTTGCAAGGCCAGAGTTATTGGGCAGATTGTGAGTTTGAAACTAGTTATAGCTATAGGAACTAGAATCTTAGAGTCCAGACCCAGGGAAACAACTAGTTGGTGTTCAAAAGGAACAACGGTCGTAGAATTCATATGAATTAGCAGGAAATATACCAATCTCAGGAAATCGATTCATTGATACACTTTTAAATATTGAACGAAAACGTTGGTAGTAAGATGGCAGAAATCAACTCTTCTTTAAAAGAGAGTAGTATTTGTATGCTAAGATACACACTGATTTGGAAAAAATTGGGAGATCACTTCGAGGTATAAATAAGTAAATATACCTTTGCTTCCATTCTTACTACCTGACCTAATATACCTAATGGGAAATTGTATGATTTGGTTGGAGTAAGAAATGCAGATTTAGGCTTGACATTATCACTGAAGTTTTCATAAGGCAACATAATAGCGACAACTTCTAGAACAGTTAAGGAACTGGGCTGTAAACCCTTATCAGCAATATGGGTGCAACATGTATAAATGCATTCCAAATGATTAGCTTTCCCTCACCAAATAAAATTATAAGTAGTCTTTTTGCTTTTTTTGGAGTCCCAAATACTTGAATTTGATTTGACATTTTGTGTACAATTTGTTTGTTTAGTAGCTCTCAGAATTTGGGATGAATCAAAAAGAATCTTTTTAATATGAATAACTCTAATCTTGGGTAATTGTAAGTTGACCATAATGATTTCCCATTTAAAATGAAATTTGTTTCAGGGCATCCCCCAGTGACTCTGGAGGCTGAGGCAAGAGGATCAGGAGTTCAAACCCAGCCTCAGCAATTTATTGACACCCGAAGCAACTTATTGAGGCCCTTTGTCAAAATAAGCACAGAAAGGACTGGGGGTGTTGCTCAGTGGTTAAGTGCTCCTGGCTGGATCCCTAATACCACCCACCACCCCACCCCCGTGCGTGTGCAAAAAAGAAAAAAGAAAAAAAATTTGTTGAGAATTAGATATATAATCCAAGGAGAAATTAAAATCTGATTACATGGCTCTGAGGAACATTGGTTTATCACAGTCTTAGAAGTTATTTTAAATATATTCTTAGGCGGGTGGCAATGGATCTGGTGATCTTACAGTTATCTAGTGATCTATGGGAAATAGATGAACTGACCTTAATTTGTTTTTTCTTAGCTAGAACTCAGAAAGTTCTTTTCATCCCCGTTTTTGCCTCCTCTTTAAAAATGTGCCAGAAAGAAAAGGGGTAATTTGTTTTTGTGCTGTTGGGGGTCCACCCACTGTTTTAAAATTGAGTACAATTCGAGTCCTAGTTACATGTACTTGTTTACTACAGTTGCTTTTTTGTACTATCATTGCTTTTTTGTGAAAGAATTACGCTATTAGATAATCCAAATAAGAGCAATAAAGATAGAATGATGTGGTAGTATAGCAGTATTAAATGGATTCCAGGAGAGAGATCATGAATTGAAATCAAATTCCATGCATATATAAGTTTGTTGGGATGAACTCAACTTCCATGTAATAACTATAAAGCTCTAATAAAATTTTTTTTAAATATTTATTTTTCAGTTTTTGGTGGACACAACATCTTTATTTTATTTTATGTGGTGCTGAGCATCGAACCCAGCGCCCCGCGCATGTCAGGCGAGCGCGCTACCGCTTGAGCCACATCCCCAGCCCCCCTAATAAAATTAAAAAATAAATAAATAAATAAATAAATAAGTGGGCCAGGCGTGGTGGCACACCCCTGTAATCCCAGCAGCTCTGGAGAATGAGACTGGAGGATCATGTTCAAAGCCAGCCTCAGCAAAAGTGATGTGCTAAGCAACTCAGTGAGACCCTGTCTCTAAATTAAAAAATACAAATTAGGGCTGGGGATATGGCTTAGTGGTTGAGTGCTCCTCAGTTCAATCCCCAGTACCGAAAAAAAAAAAAAAAAGAATTCTATTAAGCTGGTCCTTTGACTAAATAAGACTTCATTAGGAGACTGTAGTGCCGAAAATTGATCTTGTGTTTTTTTTAGTTTCTTTTCAACAACAGTGGCAAGAAACTCAGTAGTTTGTGAGGAACTAATGTAATGGAAAATGGTTAGGTTTTCCTTTTGTAAATACGAAGAGTGGGGTTGGTTCAGACTTTAGGAGATCCAATTTTAATTGGAAAATCGATGAAACTTTCTTATGTCTAGAAGATATAATAATTGTTGCTCTAAAACAATAGACAAGGATCAGAAAAAAATAAAGAAATTTTGCAATGGAGGATACTGGGGGTTGAACTGGGGTCTCATACCTGCTAAGCACGCACTCTCACTTACCTGTGCACCCCCAACCCCAAGAACTAATATATTTGTATGGTATTAAACCTAAAATCCTAGATATCTGTGTCATAGCTTAATATACAGTGGAATTGGTTGTATATATTGTATGTTGACAATTGGTTGGGTTGGTTTTTTCCCATTTGGATGAAGTAATTTATATCTTTTATACATTATTTCCTTAACACATGGAATCTTTTTTTTTTTTTTTTCTTTGTACCGGGGATTATACTCAGGGGCACTCAACCACTTAGCTACATCCCCAGCCTTTTTTGTATTTTATTTAGAGACATGGTCTCACTGAGTTGCTTAGTGCATCACTTTTGCTGAGGCTGGCTTTGAACTTGCAATCCTCCTCTGGAGGCTCTCAGACTCCAGAGCTGCTTCATATAAAAACAAGTAGAGCATCAGTTACTTTACTAAACAATCATGAATTGGACATACAATTCAGATGGGTTTGCCCAGGATTACTTGTTTTTAGTAGTACTTCTGGCTATTTGCAGCTTTATTTCATAGCTCTGCTTTTCTGTCAAGGAGAATGTTAAAAATGTTAACTAATTGTCCTCTTAGCTGTAAGTTGCATGTGGGTATGTGCAGATGTGTTCATATCAGATTTATGTAATCACCAAATGCTGTTTTGGTACTGAAAACATCAGTTTGCAGGCTTCTGAACAAACCAGACCTGCCTTGTAGATGAAACATTTTCATCTTTATTAAACTACAGTCACATTTTATGGAGAACAGAACGGCCTGGACATATCTGAAGATTCCATTAAATGAATTATCCCATTAACCAGCTGGTTATCCTTTCTTTAATGCTATGGTTTAGATGTGATTTATTCCACAGGGATTCATGTTTTGGAAGCATGGTCCTCTTTGTGGCAGTTATAAAATAGTGGAAACCTTTAAGATGGAACCTAGAGGAAGGTGGTTAGGTCATGGGGGCATTGTCCTGGGAGTGGATTAATCCTGGTCTCACAGAGTGAGTTCTTTCCAGAGTGGATTGTTACTAAAAAGTAAGCCTGGGGCTGGGGATATGGCTCAGTAGCAGAGTGCTTGCCTAGTATGCATGAAGCCCTGGGTTTGATTCCCTGGTACCACACACACAAATGAGCCTATCCTCTGAATTACTCTTTGGTATTCTCTCTCATCATGTAGTCTCTTGCTCTCAAGAGGATGAACTTTCTTGGACTTTCAACCTCCCAAACTATGTGATAAATGAACTTCTTTTATTTATATAGTACTTAGCTTCAGATATTTTGTTAAAGCAACAGAAAACTAACTAATGAACTTGAACTTGGTTAGCTAAGAAGTGAGCATGCCCTTTCCTTCAGTCAAGTCCCTAGGTTTAGAATTGAATTCAGCAACTGGTAAACATTTTCATACTCTTCTAAAAAATTATGAAATTTACCTGATAAAGTTGAGTTTCCTGTCTGAAGAAACATTCTGTAGAATATTTTGGTTCTGTTATTATGCTTTGAGGAAACTGGTTTGTACTAATCCCAGGAGCAGTATTCTTAAGAGATGTAGATACTGGTTCTGCAAAGAAGAGTATATAACATTATCACTAGAAAGGTACTCATGAAAAAGATGCACTCAGATAAATCTCTATGGAATTGGTTCCCAGTTGTCTTCATTTAGTGTGTTAGAGAACACAGGAGGAGGATGTCAGACAACTTGCTTTTGGATTTCAATTAAGGCTGGAGATATAGTCCCTTATTTTGATTTTTATCTTTTAGTGAAAATGACCATGTATATAATATTCCTATAGGATTTTCCTTTTGTACCCTGTTATTTATATTCTGTATCCAAGTCAAGTGATTTTTGATCTGAAGAAGTGACTTATTTTAAAACTGTCCTTGCTAATTATAGGCAAAACAGGTGGTAGGGGCTAAGTGATCTTATGCTAATATATGTAACATGCTTAGAACAGTACCGGGATATATGTATGCCCTGTCTTTGATTTTTCAAAGAATTTAATTCAGTGATTCTCTATTTAAGATCATAAATGTTTTTTTCTTCTATTTATAACTATTTTATTTTAGAACTTTGTTTTTTGCATTAGTCTGAAGCAGAATTTATGCTTCTTCCCCATCTCCAAAGTCCCACAGGACACTGCTTTGTCACTGGTCAAGATTGCAAAGAGCCATAACATAGAACCTGAAATCGAGTTTCAGGTTTACCAGTAACATGGTTAATCTTGGGCAAGTCTCGGGATTTCTGCGTCTGTTTTCTCATCTTCTAGGTTAGAAAAAGTCCATGATGAAATTCAGTTGGTTCAGAATGGTGCTTTTATGCAGTTAAACCCTTAGCAATTTCCCTTTTCCCTAGCATTTCCACTGGTAGGCATGAAGAGGTAGCAAAGGTGGGGCAATTAATCTGACTTGTATTTATATCCAGAAATGGAGAAATGAAACTTTTAGCTTATTTGAGATGAAAAAGTTTATAAGAGGAGGAAAGTCAGGGAGGCAGAGTTCCTGTTGTTCTCTAATATAATCATGCATCTTTTTAACTCTTGTAGTCTGAGAAGTGTGTCATGAAGCTATTTTGTTATAGTTCACAACCTAGCATATACTTACACAAACCTATGTGGTACATGTCAACTCAAGTGTGGCCTCTTGAAGATGCAGTCAGGAGACTTGGGAAATGTGAAATGTATGAGGCTATGGGTAGCATAACATAGAAAACTGTTTTAAAGTAAAATTTTTTATAAGTAAGAGTACACTCTTAATAAAAGTATAATATATATATATATATAATATTATATAATATATATAATAAGTATAAAATAAAATATAAAAATATAGTATATAAGTATCATGGTTGCTTATTATCCATTATTGTGTACTGTATGTAATTGTCTATGTAATGCTTTCATAGAACTGCCAGTGCAGACTTGTTTACACCAGCCTTAACCTTATCACAAACACTGAGTGATGCTTTGCTTTATGACATTATCATGGTTATAGCATAACCTCTAGGTGATAGGTGTGCTTAGCTTCATCACAGTCTTCTGGGATCGCTATGGTATATGTCATCCATCATTGATAAAACGTTATACAACACATGACTCTACTCAATATATTTTTTGAGCTCCTACTGTGTATATACAAGGCACTATGGTAGACAACTGGGAACACTGTATTACACAGGCAGATGTGGTTCCTGCCCTCACAAGAGAGGCAGTGTAGCCCATTGGTTCAAGAGTACAGACTTCTGTAGACTTTTCTTTCCTCATGGTAAATCAATATATGTGTTGTGATAGAGACTAAATGTGTTAATATATGTAATGTGCATGCCCTATGATTTGTACCCCACTCCTGGGTATGTACTCAACAGAAAAGCATGCATTTTTTTTTTTTTATTCATAATGGCCCCAATTTGAAACAACTGGCATGTCCCAACAGTGGAATGGATTTTTAAAAAGTGGTCGGATGTACATTCCTACAATGGAATGTTCTAAAGCAATAAAAACTTTTATTACAAGTAAATTTATAGCTCTTATAAATAATGTTGGATGAAAGAAATTTGCCATTTAAAAGTTGATAATAAAAAATGAGTACATACGGTATGAACCCTGAACCAATCCATAGAGACAGAAGTCAGAATAGTGATAATCTTCCTTTCCTGGGGATGTGGAGGAGTTAATGACTGGGAGGCTTTTAGGGTCCTCTGTTTTTATTTGGGTGATGATTACATGGGTGCATTCACAACGTAAAAATGTGTTTGATTCTTCAATTATTGTATTTGCTCAAAAAATAAACCTACAAAACACTAAAACTCTATTATCCTAGAGATCCAGATCTGTTGTGTTGAGTGGTCAGAGAGAGACTAGAATAGAGGTTTTTTTCTGATCCTCAGCCTGTGTATTCTTGACACATTCAGTCATCTGTATCCATGACTTCTGCATCCGTGGATTCAACTAGCTGAAGATTGGAAATATCTTTTAAAAAATGCATCTGTTCTGAACATATACCTCCTTTTTTTTCTTGCCATTATTCTCAAAACAATATAGTGTAACAGTTGTTTACATACAATTTGCATTGTATTGGGCGTTATAAGTAATCTAGAGATGATTTAAAGTATACCAGAGATGTGTGTAGTTTAGATGCAAATACTATCCTTTTTATATAAGGGACTTGAGCATCTGCATATTTTGGTGTCCATTTGTGGGGGCCCTGGAACCAGTGCCCCTGGAGATACCGAGGGCAAACCATACAGCAGTTTTCTTTAATATGGTATACTGCCTTTTCTGATATCTGATGGATCAGTGTGGAATCAGCGCACATTCAGTTGACTTCAGAGTTTGGCTTATTTTCAGATGTACTAAAACATTATACCCATTATTACCTACCTTTGGGATAAATGAAAATTTAAAGCTTATTAATTTGTGGACACTTTTTTCTCCTTTAAAGAACCATATCTGACAATAGTCACTATAAAGAATAATTTAAAGACTCATGATTATTGTATAGTTATTTAACTCTGGGCAAGTTTCCATTTATTTTTAATCTTAATGACCTATGGAAAAAATAATTTCTCAGCATTCTGTGCTCTCACAGTTCATAAGCAATATATTTTGTCTAATTTATCAAGGTCAGGACTAAATATCTTTTGTTATCAGGAAAAAGCAACCAAAGTTTTTCACAATGTAGAAAAACTTTGTCATTTCTCAGGCTCTTACCATCTTTGTGTGCTTTTCTCTTGATGCTCAAAGTTCTTTGGCTTTTTGTCTGACCTTCAAATAATTCTTAAAACAAATTTAAAAAAACACAGGAAAAGAACCATTACATGATAACTTTTGATCTACGTTAGTTTTAAAGTATTGAAATATACCAAAGTAAGAACATTTAAGCAATTGGACAAAAGAGTTGAAAAATTAGGAATATTTTGGTACAAGGTTTAGAAAAAACTTGAAACTCAAATCAGATATGTGTTTTCTAATAATTTTATGGTTATTTGAACATATGATAGTATTAGGATCTTATTTTTAGAGTTTTTTTCCCTTGCTAAGTTAAAATGCAAATAGGAAAGTTTAAGGATTTTCTTTTTGTTTTAAAGTTAATACTTAGGTTACCATATTTTCTTTTTTTTTTTTTTTTAAAGAGAGAGTGAGAGAGGAGAGAGGAGAGAGAGAGAGAGAATTTTTTATGTTTATTTTTTAGTTCTTGGCGGACACAACATCTTTGTTTGTATGTGGTGCTGAGGATCGAACCCGGGCCGCACGCATGCCAGGCAAGCGCGCCACCGCTTGAGCCACATCCCCAGCCCTGGTTACCATATTTTCATCTGGAAATTCCAAGAATTGGTCTTCTTAGAAAGCAGTCAGCTTCTTCATTAAAAATCTCATTCGTCTTTGAGAGTTGCCATTTTTCTTTTGTAAAACTCTACATTTTCTCTTTTTGTTGCTGTACTGGGGATTGAACCCAGGAGCACCATCACTGACCTACATCCCCAGACTGCTGCCTCCCCTCACCCCTTTTACATCCCTTTTTATTTTATTTTGAGAAAGATCTTGCTAAGTTGCCCAGGTTAGCCTTGAACTTGCTAGCCTCCTGCCTTAGCCTCCCAAGTTACTGGGGTTATAGGCACGTGCCATTTCTCCTGGCACTGTACTCCTATTTAAAATTTGTATATTTGCCAGGACACTATTTTCAGTCTGTGTCTATTCCACACTGCATTAGTCTTCTGGCAATTTCCTCAAATATTTCTTTGTTTCTTGTGTTGCCTTCAAACATTTGTTTTTGTTTGTTTGTTTGCCTACCATGAATGTTCTGACCCACTTTTAGACCAGTGTTACCCAGTCTCTGTGTCACTCACTGTTATGAACTAATGATTTTTAGCATATTTTAAAGGAATGTGATTGATTTCATGTGAACCAACATGATTAGTCTTTATCCAGACTTATAGATAATTCTTGTATTTGAGTATCATTCATTTGAAACACCTGGATTGCCATAAAATACCAAGAATTATAATAATCGTTTCAATGTAAGGGTCAATTTTTTTTCATGTGTCCATATTTAAATAATCTGTTCTAAAACTCATAATATACAGACTGCTCCTGGTATCAGCTGTTTTCAATGTATAGGCGGTTTTCATTATTTTTTTTTATGAACATTAGTTGCTCATTTCTTTTAGTAAGAAGTAGGATGGGCGAGTATGATGGTACAGTAAGCCCTACAGCTCAAGAAGCTGGGGCTGGGGGTGTGGCTCAGTGGTGGAGTGCTCCTGAGTTCAGATCCCGGTATCAAAAAAAAAAAAAAAAGTTATAGCCTTGAGGCCAAGAGCATTTGCTTTCTCTGGCGCTCGCTCTCTCTCTCTCTCTCTCTCTCAATTAGGTACATATGACAGAATGCATTTTGATTCATTGTACACAATTGCAGCACAACTTTATATTTCTGTGGCTGTACTACACAGTCACACATGTACCTAGTGTGATGATGTCCATCTCATTCCACCATCTTTCCTACCCCTGAGCATTTGTTCTCTTAAACCAAAGTTCAGATGTGGGAAATACCTCCTTCAAAAATCTTGCAAATATTTTGTATTTTAAACTTCACAGAACAGTCTGTTGTACTTGGGAGTACAGTAACACTTGCAGACCCAATTTGGTGACGTCTTTCATTGACTTTTTAATGCTTGATAAAGAACTTTTGTATCTGTTCTCATTTGATCCTCATTGTAGCTAAGAATATCCCTCATTGAAGTTTAGGTGAAGATTTAGTGGTTTTAGACATTTTTATGTTGACATTCCAGAAGAGTTTAACTAGGCCAATTAAGACAACTAGATAGGGCATAATATTTTAAAGGAACTGATGGTGCTTTAGCCCAGTAAACATACTTCTGGTGTACTGGATGAATGAATGGATAAGCAAAATGGTATGTCCATACAATGGAATAGCATTTAGCCTTAAAAGAAGGAAATTCTTATTTATATTACAACTTGGATTAATCTTGAAGACACTGTACTAAGTGAAATAAACCAGATAAAAACATTAATTATATAATTCTACATATGAGGTACCTAGAGTATGAAATATTAAAATAAAAAGGCCGAATGTGGTGGCACACGCCTGTAATACCAGTGGCACAGGAGGCTGAGGCAGGAGGATTCTGAGTTCAAAGGCAGTCTCAGCAACTTAGCAAGGCCCCAAGCAACTCAGTGAGACCCTGTTTCTAAGTGAAGTATAAAAAAGGGCTGTGGGTATGGTTTAATCCCTTGTACCAAAAAAACAAAAAACAAAAACAAAACAAAACAACCAGAAAGTAGAATAATGGTTTCCACAAGGTAGGGAAAGTGGGGAATGATAGTTTTTCTTTAATGGATACAGAAAATTCTGTTTGAGATGATGAAAAAGTTCTGGTGATGAAGAGTGGAGATATTTGCATGATGATGTGAATGTACTCAGTCTACTAAACTGTACACTTGTGGGTGGAAAGCTGGTAGTTTTATGTATATTTTACCACAGTGGAGAAAAAGCACTTGTACTACATAACAGTATCATAATAGCCAAAATGTGGAAAGAACCGAAAAGTCCATCAATTAACGAATGAAAAATATATATGTCCATAAAGTAGAATATTATTATTCAGCCATGGAAAGGAATGAAATACTGATGCATGCTACTGCATGGATGAGACTTGGAAACATAGTAAATTTAAAAAGCCAGACATAATAGGTCATTTGTTATATTTTGCATATGATGTAACCCCCAAAAGCTCCTGTTAATGCAGGAATATTCAGTGGTGAAGTGATTGGATTATGAGAGCTGATCAGTTCATCCTAGTTTGAATGGACTGATTGGGTGGTAACTCTAGGCAGGTGGGTTTTTGGGGGTGGAGGGGGGGCCCTGGAAGGGTTCATCTTCCCTGCAGGTACTTCTTTCTCTGCTTACTGGCCATCATGGTGTTCTTCTCACCTTGGGGCTAGAGCAGTGGAGTCAGCCCACCATGGACTAAACCTCTGAAACCATAAGCCAAAATAAACTACTCCTCTAAGTTGTTCTTGTTGGGTATTTTTGTCACAATGATGCAAAGCTGACTAACATCATTTATATGAATTTCGCGGACAGGGCGAACCCATAGAGACAGAAAGTAGATGAGTGGTTGCCAGGGGCTGTAGAGGAATGGTTGAGCACTTAAATGTCTTCTAGTGGATATGGGTTTCTTTTTGGACTCATCAGAAATTAAGTAGTGGTGATCATGACTCTGAATACACTTAAAACAAAAATTATTACTTTAATAGGGTGGGTTCGATTGTATGTAATTTACTCAAAAAAGCATAGTAGTAGGGGTTTGAGAATAGAATAGGGAGGTAAAATGAAGGAGGCCTGTTGAGAGCCACAGCCGAAGGGGCCCCAGCAAACTTC